>NC_047667.1:57886921-58486921 GCF_011762505.2 Arvicanthis niloticus
TTCTTCCGGTGGACCCTAGTTTGGTTCCTCAAACCCACATCAGGCAACGCACAATCACCTGTAACTCTGGCCTCAGGGCAGTTGACACCCTCTTCGGGTCTTCATAGATACCTGCTTTCTCTCTCTCTCTCTCTCTCTCTCTCTCTCTCTCTCTCTCTCTCTCTCTCTCCTCTCTCTCAAATTTTAAAAAATTTAAAGACCTTGTCTAATTCACTACTCCACCCAGGAGTGGTGATTGGTTTACTCAAATAAGCCAAGAGTTTTATTTCTCACATAAGCAAGGTCAGTTATCACGGAGTGGCTCAGGGATACTGAAATGAGTCAATCATAGGCTGCAAAGGTATCCATGCCATGGATTATAGATATCCATGTCCAGTCTCTAATTTTATGGATGAGGAAAAAAGACCAGAAACACCCAAAATTACAACACCAAGCCATGGAAGGCATGAAAGCCAGAAACACCCATGAAGAATGAAATTTTCCATGGACAAACTTTACACTGAAATGCTGCTACATCCAACTGTATGACAGGATGTAAGAGCTGCAGTAACTTAGGATGTAGTTCTCAGGGAGCATGATAGGATGTCAACGGTTCAAACACCCCCTTGTGGTGACCTTGAGGTCCAGACCTACATGTTGGGACAGGAATAACAGCCTCATTAGAAGGATACCTCACTGTCAGACTATCACTGGACTTCATTCTTCTATTTTCGGACAACGGTTTATGAGATCATGGCAGTCTCAAAAGTGTGCTTTCTAGAAATCACCCAAATTGGACATGGGGGTCATTTTCACCCAAGGGGGAGAAAACAGGACTCATTTGCAAGTATGGAAGGCTGCAAAGGTAAGTTTACATCAGTTGGTTAATTGATTCCCCTTGAGATAATGCCTGATGTTGTTGTTGACACTGTGCTGAAAGCCCTCATCTCCCATCAGCATGATGCTTTTCTTTCCCTGGCTGATGTGACCTGGAAGACTACACAGAACAGAACTTTGACCCCATCCTTGGAGTTTCTGCTGCTCGGCATCTAGGGAGGGTTACAAGCATTACATTCCTGGTATGTTTGCAGATGCTGCTGATGCTGTTGGCCAGAGACCAATTCTTCAAGAACCATTGAGGAAACCATGAAACCAGAAATCACGAACCACACCTCCCTTCTTTACCCACTTCCCAACACACACATGTGCCTGGACATGAGTCACGTCGTCTCTTTTGTCTTTTGCTCTAGACTCTCTCGCCTCCTTTTCCTTATTGCTTTATTTTTAATGTTTTCATTTTTTTAAGTTTTTATATACTATAGTGTGCTCATGTTTTCTTTCCCCTAACTCAACCCAGATGCTACTCACACATATTCACGTTCTCTCTCTCTTTTCCTCTCTCTCTTCCTTCCTCTCTCTTCCTTCCTCTCTCTCTCTCTCTCTTTCTCTCTCTCTCTCTCTCTCTCTCTCTCTCTCTCTCTCTCTCTCTCTAAGTGTGTGTATGTGCTTGAAATAGATTTGGGCAGGGGAAAGATGGAGAAAGGAGAATCTCTTGTATAACTCTTGAAACCCTCATCTGAAATAAAAATGGTCAGATGTCAAACTCACTTTTGTGTCTGAAGGTTAGTTATTGCTCACTCTCTAAACACTCTGGTCCAGATGAAAAGACATTCCAAAAGCAGATTCATTTCAGTCTGCCTTGTAACCTCCCATGGATACCTGATGGGAAAGAAGTTAAGGGGACAAGCAGAGATACTTGATTTCTCTTCTTTCAAGAGCCCTCAAATGTCCCTTAAGTGTCGAGTACTTTATTTTATTTCTCTTGAGTAATATAACGTGTGTGTGTGTGTGTGTGTGTGTGTGTGTGTGTGTATGTGTAAGAGAGAGGTGGGGGTAAAGAAGACCTCCGCCTCCACAATGAAGGCCCAGCCTTCGCCCATCCTCCCTGCATACCGGCTGCTTCTCCATAGTTACTCTCTCCCATAGCTGCCATTTGGAATCATAGTCTATAATGGTGGGTTAGCCACAGTCAGACTCTGAGAGACTGGGGTCCGAATATAGCTATAAATAAAATAACAAATCTATTTCAAAAGGACTACATTCAGCTTCTGATGATATCCGGACAGAATAATGGGAGCTCCAGATGGCTTTGAGGCCCTCACAGTCTCTTTCTGTGCCTTCCTGGCTGAAGAGCCCTGGGCACATTAAATCCAACAGGTGCACCACTACGGTGTTTTTCTTCCTTGGCTCCTGAGGAAATCATAAACCAAATATATTACTAGAGGATGGTTTCTGGGGTACCCTGTGAGCAAACGGAGAGGGAAAATGGATCAACAACATGCCAACAGGGACAGTAAATCAACAGAGTAAAGGAGGATTTGAATAGACTCTCCAGGGCCTCCAAGGCTCAGCCAAGGACAGGGCCCCTGTCAGTCAGGGTGCAGCCTTAATGTCAAAGCCAGCTGGAGCCGGGAGCCTGCTGGCCCTGAGGAAATGATTGAGCCGTCTGTCAGTTGCCTGTGAGCCACTAGAGGCCAATGTGACTCCAGGGGAAGGGTGGTGTTCCTGCGCCCAGAGCTGCATTCTCCCCACCCCCACCCCCCCATCTCTGGATCTCTAGCTCAAGGCCTGCTAAGCTGAGCTTCTCAAAGGCCAGCCTAGAAAGAGAGATGAATAATCACCACCCCCACCTCACCCCACTCCCCACCCCCCTGTGCCCCAGAAAGAGAAGGCTGTAAGATTGATGTGCACAGGTCACAGGTACTCCTCCTTGGCAGATGAAAACCATTTTCTTCCCAGATTACCAGAGAAGTGAGCAACAGGGGGTTACTGGAATTGAGGGAGGCGTGGAAGACAACCAGGAAGAGGTTTTCCCAGAACCATGTGATTGTAGATCTGGGCCTTAACTGCAGCCAGGCTGTCAGGGCCTGCAAGATTCTCCTCTACCAAGAGGTGCAGATGGCAGCCAAGTCAACACCATCACTTCTTAACAACGTTATTAGATGTGGGATGTGAAAGTCAAAATGCCCTTCATAGGCTAGTCTTCAATAGAATAAGAACCACTGTCACCACCACAGCAGTGATTGCATTTACACTGAGTTCTGTATTCCTTCTCAGCCTGCACTAACACATTAGACACTGGTCTCTAGGGGAAGTGAGTGGCCTTCTTACTCCCATTTCACAGACTTTGCCCTATGACCTTTGTCATTACATTGTTCTAATGTCTTAAAAAGCACTAACTGAGTGCCACAATGAGCCAGGACTTATGGAACACCAGCCCTTGGACACTGTAGAAGCTGTGTAACTGCACACACGGAGTCTCACCAGCCTTCGGACATTGCTGACACTGTGTAACTGCACACATGGAGTCTCTTTGTTGAAGGGCATCCAAGCCACCCTCGTTAAAAAAACAATCTAGCTTCTGTAGAGAGTAATCAGTTTTCCAATCTTTTGCATTTTTCTTACAAATTGGTTTTTATGGTGATTTTACAGTAGAGAGATTGTATGCACCCATAGCTTTCTTTATCTGATTGATAAAATCCACTTAAAGGTTTAAAAAAAAATGATGGATTTGGACACACCAGGAAAAAAGCTGTTGCTGTTTAATGAAAACATGCAAGAAGCAAATACATATGTTGACATATCTCACACATATAACCACATATACTGTCACTATACATGAACTGCTATAAATACATACGTATGTACAGGCAACATGCACCACAATACACATGCATACAACATAGACAAACATATGTGTGAGAATGCACAGCGCCCTACATAGCTATATGCATCACACACAATCCATATACGTCACCACATTATGTACATGATGCACATAATATAGACATACACACATGTATGTATACACATCCCATCACCGCATGCACCATACCACACCTATGTGGACTCTTCTTTAAAAGCATTCAAACACTTCACTTAAAACACTCTAGCTCTTAGGAGTCTCTGTACAAGCTCTTACATTCTCTACTCTGTTTCAGTCGTGGAATCTTCTGGGAACAGAAATCTCAATGTCAGGTCCTCTTTTCTTAGCCCTCACCTGTGGTTTATGTTCACTGTGAGAAAGTTTTCCGATAAAGTGAATCAAATTTCTCATAAGCCTAACAAAAATGAACACAATTTTCGAAGTTTCTGTGCTGTCATCATGTGTAGACGCTTCTGGGAACACCACCACCATGCTTGTCAGTAGATCTAAACTTTACAAAAGCGGAAGTCCTGACACACAGCTCAAAGGAAAACATGTAAAGGGCAGCAGGCATACACAGTACTACCTGTCATGTGCTGAGCACACACACACACACACACACACACACCTGTGCACACACACAAAAAAAATTATATTGCACTACCCAATCATATCACACACAGTCATATCATACAGTCATATCACCACACACACAATCATGTCACACATACAATTATATCACATACACACACACACACATACACACACACACACACATTCAGAAACTATTTCCTTGATATAAAATGTCTGATGTCTGAGAACCTCAATGTAGTATACAGTGAGTAAGGTTTTAGAACCTACCCTTATTCTTTCCTCCTGGTTCCGAGACAGTTGTATACATTGTACTACAAGGCTGCCTCAACCACACACGAGAGTCTTCTGTCCCTCAGTGCTAAAACTACAACCTTGACAGTGAACTGTCACCCATAGGACCACTTTCTAGGTACCAAAAGTCACCAACCTGAACTGAGTAAAATTTGCATCTCAGGCTTTGTAAATAAATTTATAAATAACTGCCCCTGCCAGAGCCTTGGTAATCACTTCTGTCAACCCTCTGGAGCACTTGTGGATATAGCTGATCTTAAAGCAAGATTTGAAGCTTTAGGATTCACCCAGACCATCAGACCATGACATGTCCAGGGCTGTGAACGTATGCTAGGATAGTTGTATTTTTTTTTATTTATTTCATTATTATTATTATTATTATTATTATTATTATTATTATTATTTCTCTCCTTTGTTCCCGTATTCTGTCCAACACAGAATGAATTCATTCTACATTTCCTAATATTAGAGGGAAGGCAGTGAATTTAGTCTAGGCTCAGCACTGAGTACATAGATCCCAGCTTAATTAAAAATACAATTCCATAAAATTTAACTTATTCAGTCTGCATTTGGCCTTGATTTCTGTCCCTTTTATGCCACCAAACAAAACTAAATCAAATCCCAAATCAAAGTGATCTCATGAGCAAACATCTTAAAGATGACTGCACTGAGATGTAACATACTTGCCTGGATTGTTCAAGGCCCTGCTTCCATTGCCAATAAAAGAAACACACAGACAGACATACAGACACATGCACACATCAGAGGGCGAGGGAGAGACACACACACAGAGAGAATGATCCATAGATTTACTTAATATATGAGTTGATTTTAGTGTCATTCCAGGCACACAATCAATTTCATTGATTATGATTATAAATGATTTCTAGATAGAGAAATAATAAAATGCTGAAAGTAAATTCCAAGAAGAATCATGTGGCATTTGCTACATCTCACTCACAGACCTCTCCCACGATGAAGTATAGAGACCCACCATGTTCTCTAGACACAATGTGGACCCTTGGTACGATAGCATCTTTAAACTGGTTTATCTGCTTACAACTTTCTAAGTCATATTTAAATTGAGTTTTCTCTATAACCACTTTGGAAATCTTGGGGTTCCCAATGCAGGAGTGAGAGAGAAGACTGAAGGAGCTGAAAGGGTTTGCAGCCCCATGGGGAGAGCAACAATACCAACTAACCAAAGCCCCCAGGGTCTAAACCACCAGCCAGGGAGCACATAAGAAGGGACCCATGGCCCCAGCTGTATATGTAGGGGAGGAGACATTGTCAGGCATAGGTGGGTGAGGAAGTCCTTGGTCCAGTGAAGGCTGGACGCCCCAGTGTGGGGGAAATTGTGGGTGGGGAGGTGGTAGTGGGAGGGTGGGTAGGGGCGAATCCTCATAGAAGCAGGAGGGGGGATGGGATAGGGGGTTCCTGAGTGGGGAGGGGAGAATGGGGAATAGGATTACATCTGAAATGTAAATAAGATATCTAATAAAAAAATTTTTTTAAAGTTAGGAATAGTGCTACCTGAAGACCCTGGTAAAAAATTTTTTCCTGGGAAAATACCCAAAAGATGCTCCACCAATCTCACAAAGACACTTGCTCAACTATATTTATAGCAGCTTTATTTATAATAGTCAGAAACTGGAAACAACCTAGATATCCCTCAACTGAAGAATGGATACAGAAAATGTGGTTCATCTACACAATGAAACACTATTCAGCTATTAAAATCAAAGACATCATGGATTTTACAGGCAAATGGAAGGAACTCAAAAATATCATCCTGAGTGAGATAACCCAGACTCAAAAAGACATGCATGGTATGTACTCATTTATAAGTAGAGATTAGCCATAAAATACAACATAACCATGCTACACTCCATAGATATAAAGAAGCTAAACAAGAAGAAAGGCTCAAGTGGGGAAGCTTGAATCTCACTTAGAAGGGAGAATAAAATAGTCATAAGAGGCAGATGGAGGGAAGGAACTGGGTGGGATAGAGGATGGGGAGGGGAATAGGGAGGGTTTCAGAATCAGGTGTGGGGACGGACAGAAGGCATGGCCAGATTGCCATGAAAATGAATGGAAATTTGTAACTGACTTGGGTGGAGAGGTAGGGACATCTTCAGGAAGAGACAGAGACTGGGGATAAGGAAGGTGCCCAAGAATCAATGGAGGTGACCTTAGCTGTGACAGCACTGAGGATATGGAACCTGAAGAGGCCACCTCCCGTAGCCAGGCAGGAGCCCCAGTGGAGCAATAGAGATACCAACACACCCATAAAACGTTTGACCCAAAATTTATCCTGTCTATAAGAGATTCAGGGACAAAGGATGGAGCAGAGCCTGAGGGAATGGCCAACCAATAACCAGCCAAACTTGAGACCCATCCCATGGGCAAGCACCAACCTCTAACACTCAAAAATATCATCCTGAGTAATGATACTCTGTTCTGCTTGCAGACAGAAGCATGTTGTCCTCTGAGAGGCTCCATTCAGAAGCTGACACAAACACCCACAGCCAAACAGTGGATGGAGCTTGGGGACTCTTATGGAAGAATAGGGGGAGGGATTATGGGCCCTGAAGGGAATAGGAAATGCACAGGAAGACCAACAGTGTCAACTCACCTGGACCCTTGGGGTTCTCAGAGTTTGTACCACCAACCAAATAGCATACACAGGCTGGACCTAGGCCTCCCTGTACATGTGTAGCAGACATACAGCTTGGTCTTCATGTGTGTCCCAGACAACTGGAGTGGGGCTAATCCAAAAGCTGTTGATTGACTGTGAAAATATGTTCTTCTACATGGGTTGCCTTGTCTGGCCTCAGTGAGAGAGGAAACACCTGGCCTCTCAGAAACTTGTTGTGTCCAGTGGTAGAGGATACTCAGGGGGCCCCCACCCACAAGGGGAGAAGAGGAAGGGAAGGATTGTGGGAGGGGTGACTGGGAGGGGAGCAGTGGGCAGGTTGTAACATGAATAAATAATCATCATCATCATTGTCATCATCATCATCATAATATAAAAAATAAATTGTGTTTTCTCATATAAAATTGCATAGATCACTTTGATTCAGTTGACATTTTAGGAACCGAGAAAGGCAAATATTATTGTTGAACATACAGAAAAAATCTATGACATGGGTGGATTATCTAAAATAAAGTCATCATTATTTTGATGTCAAAAACGATTGTCTCTAAATACAAAACTTGCTGAAGAGTAAAACTAAGCCACTGCACTGAAGTCATAGAATGGCCTAGAAGTCAGCTTAAAAACTGAGCCACATTTTGATTCTGTCTTGTAAGGAGGTCATTGCACACAAGATTTGAGTTCTCCTTAGAGCCTTTCCATCTCTTCCTACAAGGCTGAAGAATTTATAGACGCACAATAGTCAAGAGCATTTCTCAGAGAATAAGAAACGTAGCTCATGCAGACGACATCTGGGAGGTCACGTCATCCTCTCCGCTCTCATATAAATCGTGCTGATGCGGTGAATTATTTTCAAAATTCATGACCGAAGCGATGTGTTGTACCAGAAAACGTTAAGGACTTCCAGCCAGAGTCCTAATGAGACCATTTTCAGTTTAACAATGCCTGTGACTAACGAAAACACTCCTCTTGAGATAGTGTGAGATTTCAATTTTATTAGTCCTGATACCAAAAGAAACCCCTCGTCTCTCCTTTAAGATACTTCGGTGGTTGTTATCATTAGAGAACTCCAGGCCTTGGAAAATACAGTGTTTTACATGACAAACTACATAGCTCTCTGGTCCACCTCAGGTCTGGTTTCTAACTATGGCACACACACACACACACACACACACACACACACACACACACACACAATCTCATTCACGCATCACATTAAAAGACCAGGAACTAGATTTTTTTTGTTTTTTGATTTACCTCCTACCACCAAACATTTTTAGAAAGCTATGTTTTTACAGCACACGTTAGGATCATAAATGCATTAATGCATAAAACATCCCATTATTCTTTCTATCTCCTCCTGAGAAGGAAACGGTGATAGAGAGAGATTAATGGATACACCAAAAAGCCATCCAGGAAATTAGTAGCAGGTCTGGGATTAAACTTCTGAGTTCCTGCCACCCACTGTTAAGTTGAAGCCAATAGTCCCCCAACTTCTCCAGATTCCATTTAAAGTGCAGTGGGTGTGGGGGAGGGGAAGACACTGCTAGTCCTGCTAGCTAGGTATGCCGACTACCAGCATGATCATGTTAAGGGGTCATGGGACTTATTTCCATTCCAAGTCATTTAGAAGCAATCTACTATGTCAAAGACATTGCCCTAGGCAAGGAATCTAAAGATGGGGAACATAAGAAATGTTGGGGCTATTAGATCAGGGAGCCCTCAGACTGTATTATTTCCATGTCTACACAGAACTGTTGAAGGAGTTGTCGCCGTAAAGCCGTGAGTACTGTAAGATGGGGAAGTATGTGTTCAGTGTTTCTCAGAGGCCTCTTTGTTCACTTTCTATTGCGTGATCATCACAATATGTCACGCTAGGTTCCTTAAGTGCATGGGCTAAGTCCCCAACACCCATGGTGGGTATTACATGTGATAGTGAAGGCTAGCAGGGATTACTGGACAGATTTCTTTCCAGCAGGCTGTTTTTGGGGAAAGCTGGATACTTTTTATGATTTCAGTTTTATCATTTGTGTCTAGAACCCAGATAGCTTTGATCTCTGTACTATATGCGATTATAGGGCACAAAGAGGAGACAACCAACATACAGCTCACTGCAAAGTTGGAGGCTCTGAGTCCACAAAAGGCATCACCATAGGTGTGTGTAAGAGCACCCAGAATAAAGGAGTCGTGTGCTTGTTTATCTGTTATAAATGGTACGCTTTTTTTTTTGTTTGTTTTTTTACTTCCTTGCTTCTAAAGTAGCAATGTGTTTGGAGCAGAAAAATATGAGGTCAAATCTCAACTCTCTGACTTTCATATGCCCTTTAAGAATGAGATTGCCCCTTTGAGACTATTCCTTACTTATAGACAGGCAGGTTCACAATTACCATGAAAGGGGCTGAAGAAACTTTACCAAATGCTCGGATTTGGGCCACCATTGAGGTACATGGTGAGAAGGTATGTCTCTGTATATTCAATTAACAATTCTGTACTGGCAGAGAGCTATGGCCCATTGCCACCTTCAAAGTGGTAATTGTAAATACTTTTTTCTTCCTTACCTGCCTAAGGCATTCTAGAATTGTATCTGATTAGCTTTAATAAAGACCTGATGGCCAGCCTCTGAAAAGGAAGTGGAGGGCAGATCTTTAGGAGAGAGAGGGACGTGAGGAGAAGAAATGAGGGGTGGGGGATTCACCAACAGACCTGGAGGTGGAAGGACGGACCAGAGCAGAGAGATAGACCTGGTCACATGGTGGGACATAGGCTAGAGTTAGTAAGGATCAGGTGATCAGGAGATTGCCCAGCTAAGGCCTAAGTTTTAAAATATTAATAAGTCTCTGTGTCATTATTTATATCACTGGCATGTCCAAGATAGTCTTGCTATAGACCACAGCAGATAGTTATCACTTAAAACATGTCAACTGTAATTATTATCATCAAGAGTTATATAAAAATATAAAAATATACTCCTTCTGTACATTCCAGCATGTCAGAATGACCGGTGCCTGGGTCATCCCGCCCAGGATTCTGGGTTTGCTTAAAGACTCGAGTCTTGCTGGTCGACTTCCCTAGCCACCACTGGCCACAGGCATGAAGATTGCCTACAGAGGATGAAAAAGCACTGCCTTTGGGTACGTCTAAGGAGGCAAGAATGTGGAGCACAGCAAGTGCTCTCTGTCATGGAGCACTTGAAGAGAGAGTCATGACAACATAGAAATTGTCAGATTCTGAGAGTCTATTTTTCATTAATTCAAATAAATATTAAGCACCTTTTAATATACCATGCCAGACACAGAGGAAGATTTTAAGAACAACCAATGTAAGTCTTTAAAGTATAAGACATATCTCTCCCTTTCCTTTAAAATCATAATCTAATCACTTAAATGACACTAATGCTGATATCAGAGCAGTGGCCTTTCCCAGGGGTCAGCATGACCATCTGAAACATGGATAATTACATTACAATCCGTCACAGTAGCAAAGTTACAGTTACGAAGTACCAATGGAAATAATTTGATGGTTGGGGGTCACCACAGCGTGAAGAACTGTATTAAAGGGCCGCAGAAGTAGGAAGTTTGAGAGCCTCTGGTCTAGTGGGATGGCTCAGTGGTTAGGAGTACTTTCTGCTTTTCCAGAGAACTGGGGTTTACTTCCTAGCCCACAGGTCAGGTGGCTCACAACTTCCTGGAATTCCAGCTCCAGGGAACCAGACATCCTCTTCTGGGCTTCTCAGACACCCACAAATGTGTCAAACACATAAATACAAGTTTTAAAATAAATCTGAAAAAAAGAAAACGGAAGCCTACTACTCACAGAGCGATTCATGAACCGACTTCTGCTGGCCTTGGTCTGAGTGAGACCAGATAAAGCTCAGGGCTGGTCCTCTCCAGGCCAGATTGAGAAAGCCACAGCTACAGCTCATTGTAGCATGCATCAGTGTAGCATGTATCTGCAGTCTGCAGACCCCTCACACTGGCTCATTGAGAAAAGGAACGGCACTCACATGTTCTACCACATGACGGTACCCTGGAGGGACTGACTTGTACTTAGGAGTTCCATTTTAGGCTATTAATTAGCCAAATGAAGACATGATAAGAAGGGCAAAGTTAACACACACACACACACACACACACACACACACACACACGACTAGGCACATATGGAGGCTTCAGTACATTTGATCATGTGTTTTCTTCTCACTCATAAGAAACCAGCACACCCCGCTGTTCTGATGAAGTCTCTGGAGTCTGACAGACAGCCCTCCATTGCTACTTTGCAGTAGTTATTTTCTGCACCAACAGCTGGCATTCCCTGACAATTTGGAGCCCCAGCTGTTTCCCCTTGTGTGTGCTAGAGCCTGCTCAGTTGTTCTCATCTCTTCTTCGCATGTGAGTGGCTGCTCAAACACAGAAGACAGCCCAGGATATTTGGGGAAGTACAATCATGTACTAAGCCTTACATTTTTAAAAGTAATAAGCCAAAGTTTGAGAAACTTCTCAGAGTGACTGCAGTATTGGGCCAAATCGCAAACCACAGAGATATCTGCAGCTTAAATGTTCTTTAGTAACTGTGTTGTTACCACAGTTCCTCGGAGGGTTCCCCTTTTCTGCTGATTGCACACTGACACCTCTTCCTAAATGACTGGCCCCATCGAAACACTATGGGCCTTTATAAGAACGTCTGATGCTTTGAATAATTTAATCATTGCATTGGGAGGGGAAGACCCCATCTTGGAACTCGCCACAAGAACAAGAGTGATCAGCATTTAGCGTTGAGTAGTGTACAGGCTGTGTTCCACAGGTCCTCACAGAAAGGCAACTGAGGACAAATTCACAGATGAGCTGCAGCCGGCCCCTACATCCTCAGCATGATATAATGAGCTTCTTTGGGGCTGAATCATTTGCAAGTTTCACCAAGGGTTCAGCCAAAGCCATCAAATGTTAGCATCATCAACAAGATTGCTCACAATTGTTCCATTACTTTGAGGGTTGCTGTCAACTGTCCTAGTGAATGCGAGTAAGTCACTGTATGTTAGCATAATAGTGCCCCATCAACTCAGCTGTCACCCTACACTGTCATCTTGATAGTCAGTGGTTCCCTAGCAAGATTAAAGGAGGCCAGAATGCCCACTGGTCCCTTCTACATCACCTGAGGCAGCAGCAAGGCTCCTGAGGATGGAAGTGCATTGATATAGGAAGAAAAGTTGGTCTATTCCCCAACAGTCACACCCACAATAGTGTGCAGGGGCGAAGACTCTCACTCAAGACAAAGCATTTTATGGTAGGCGTTTCCCTCCTTCCTGCTAAGTCTTAGCCTTAGCAGACAGATAGCAATGAATTTCAGATAAATTTTTTTTAAGCAATTTAAATGTTGTGCTAAGAGAGATGGCTCAGCAGTTAAGAGCACTTGCTGCTCTTGCAGAGAATAAGGATTAAATTCCTAGCACCAAAACTGGGCAGCTGGCAGCCACCTGCAGTTACAACTTCAGGGGACCGCCCCCCCACATCCTCTTCTTGCCTCTGTGAGCACCTACGTACATGTGCATGTACACATACAGACACACATGTGCACATAACTAAAAAATAAGACTCAAAAAAAATTTTCTAAACAAGTGTTTTCTAAACACTTCTCCCACATAGGCAACCTCTATACAACAGGAGACCCAAACAGAATCTTCTGCTCGGTCATAGACTTGATCTGGGTTCTACAATATGCTAGTTAAAATTCTCATGGTCACCCAATGACAGTCAGTCCCTAGGAGTTCTGGAATGGCTGTAAATCCACCATTTCCTGCAATTCATCAAAGCCTGGTCTTTAAATGGTTTTGACTTTCTTCAGAACCGTCACCATATATCATAGCCGTGGCAGTCCCCTGTGCCCCTCTTCCCATGTATGGCTGGGTCGCCTTTCAGAGAACGTATTTTCACCACAGAAAAAGGCAGGATGAAGTGACCTCAGATGAGACATGCCTAATCTAAGAGGGATGGTTTTTCATGATCCGAAGTCCAGAGAAATTGAATGAGCTTATCTCCTGGCAGAGCTAGAGTCAGAAACAAAACAGAGCAGTGCCTGATGGGATGGAAACAGGAGGGGGATGAACAAGGAAAGTGCTCTCTGGACAGCTGATTGACAGCAACATCATGCTGAAAGGAAACAAGGGACAGGATTCTTGCTTCAAATTGCTGAGTGACTTCTCTCTGGTTTCAGCTCCAGCACCATGGCTTCTCAGTTCAAACATTCAGTCTTAGCCGTTAATAATAGGTCACTATAAAACCTGTCCAAAGGCTCCATCATTTCTTCCTTTAAAGCAAGAGCAGGAGATAGGGCCAAGATCATATTCTATACATCCTTTAAAATTAAAAAAATTTTTAAAATTAAAAATAAAAATAAATTAAAAAAAAAAAACAGCTAGAACTTGCAATTTCTTCCAGTTCATGCCTGAAAGTCATTAGTTGGCTATTTAATGTCCTCAACTATAATGCAATTATTTTCAATTATCTAAACCAATGCTTAAGCTTCAGAATGTAAGTATAATTGGAGGCACAATAATATACGCTAATATTCTTTTCTGCTCACATAAACTATGAAGAATATCAGACTTCCTCTAGAAATGGCCCTCCCTGTGAGCTCTGTGAACTGCCTCTGCTTTGTTCTCTCGGGTCGTTCGTGTGTCCAAAGTCTCCGGATGTCCCACTTCTCTGGTTCTCCCTCATTTCTTATACAAGTTGCATCTTCTCTTTTACCAGTTTACAACAGAATTCAATGTTTCAGTGGCAAGAAGGAGGGCTTTAAGCTTTTTTAATTTACAGGATACAGGATGGCAGGATAGTTTAGCGTATAAAGATGCCCACTGCCAAATCTGATGACTGGAGTTCGATCGCCAGAACCTCACATGGTGAGAAGAAAGGCTTACTTGTGACATATCCTTTGACCTCCACATGCACACTGGGCAAACATGCACATACACATGCTTGCATACATGCATGCCTGTGAGCACACACACCACATACACAATACATAAAGGTTTAGAAACCAGAAAAACATTCATTTACTTTTATGAAGTACAACTCTTTCCTACTTGGGCGTTCCCTATTCAAGAGTACAGTGAATGGCATGTCTTGCCTGCTAGGTCTGCCCCTACATGTTGCCCCTCATTCCATATGGGAGAAAAAACCTAAGTCATTGGCCATATGTAAAAACTTTGCTCCTGTAATTTACTGGCTAATAAATTAGAAAGACAATGCTTGGATTTGTTTAGTACTGGGTTAGAAAGGGGAAGTTGCACTTGATTAAACCCATTCTAAAAAAAAAGGACTGCTGCCTAATGTGCACTCTGTGGGGACTGAGAGCCCAGCTGGAGGAACATGTCCATAGCAAAGCCTGTTTCAGAAGTCACCCTACACAACATAAACACACTCAAGTGTGATTTTGATGGCTGTTCCTTTAATAAGGTAAATCATTCTCTGGGAGAGGTTTTATAACTCATTATAAAACTGTATTAATAATAAGAACTTTAACCGAATGTCACAATATGGCATGTGGACTGACTGTGGAAGGAACCGCCCTCTGGTTCCACGCTCTCCTGGAACTGGGAATGGACCTGGGACCAGAAGGCTACATGTTGAATGGGGAAAAATTCCAACAACAGTTTATTCCCTCCCTCCCTTCGATTTCTCCTTTCCTTCCTCCTCTGGTCCCTTCCTCCTCTTCTCCCTCCTTCCCTTTTATACTTCCCTCCCTCCCTCCTTCCTTCCTTCCCTTTTCCTATCCCTCCCTCTTTCCCTCCCTTCATCCCATCTCTCCTCCCTCCTCCCTTTCTTCTCCCCTCTTCTTTTCTTTCATTCTTCCTTTTCATGTCTCCACTCTGTACCCTTTCCTCCCTCCCTTTCTTGCTCCTTCCTTCCTCTCTCTATCTCATCCTTCTCTTTTCTTTTAAATGAAATGAAAACAGCTGTGTGAATTTTTTGATACAATTAACAAAACTGTATCGGGTAACAAACCCTGCCATTTCCATGTTCTTAAAATGCCCCCTGTATTTTCTGTCTCTCCTACAGTGTTTACTTTTCTACTAGTGTAAGTGAGATTCCTGTTTTGCTTACAAGTGGGTGAGGCCATATTTGCAAAGATGAACAATGTGTGTAGAGACTTTAATTTCTAAAAATTCTCTTTGCAGGACTTTCTGAGCCTTGGGGTGGGGATGTGTATAGGTAAGTCTTGTTCCCATGCCTGCCCTGTAGTTCCCTCATTTGGGTCACAAGAATACAAAGAACTTCGCCATATTTACCAAGATCGGTCTCACCAGCTCCTTTGGGGAGGAGCCCAGAAATTAGAACAGGCAGTTGGAGGATCTGTTCTCAGCCCCTCACCAGCTTACTCTGTGGTATTTAGTCAGTTCTCAGTTCTCTTTCCTGTAGATTGATCCAAGCACAACAATCTCTTTTCTCCCTTTCCATTCTCGGGAGCTAATTTTTATACATCATAGAGAAATCCTATCTTCAGGACAGCCTATAAATGCCCTGCTGTCCACGATGGTGTATCAAGTGCTTGGAGACAGGGATGGGAGACTTTTACTCTCTGTTCACACAGAGTGGACAGACAGATTTGTTGCTATCTAGTGGTCAGAGCCCTCATCCATTTTTCACAAATGTCCTCTGGACTCTTTTGTCTCTGTTATTATTAACTCCATAACCCTATGCTGGCTATTTTCCCTTGACTCTTGACCATACACCAGAGCTCTGTTTCTAAGTCGATTCCCCTAAGTCATCTTCCTCAATTTCTCCAGCCAGGGAGAGTTGGAGGAGAAGCCCTTCCCCTTCTGCAATCTCCAGTCATTGAGCTACCTTCCCTATTCCATTTAACTCCCCCACAGATGCTTTGGACTTCCTAAGAGAAAAGCTGGGAACACGGAGATCTCAATCCTGGGATCTCTCTGATGCCCTGCTAGACACCGAGAAAATGTGTGGTACTCCTGGGTATTGATGGCACCATTCGAGGCTGTCATATTGCATGTTCTAGCCAGTTCACCTTTCACAACTTCCATGAGCTGCATTCACTTAGGACCCTGTATCCAGATGTAATTCCATGAGGCGCTCTGCTATAAGACTTGGTCTGACTTGGTGCCACTGGAAAAAGTAATGACGTTTTCTCCTTCCTAAGTTTCTTTGTTCCTTTCTTCTTTCTTTCCCACCCACCTTCCTTCCCTCATTACTTCCTTCCCCATTTCCTTTCCTTCCTTCCTTCCTCACTTCTTTTCCTTTCTCCCTTCTTTTCTCATTTCTTTCCTTCCTCATTTTCTTTCATTTCTTCCTTCCCTCATCCCTTCCTTCCCTCCTTCCTTCTCTTTCTTTCTTTCTTGGCTTCTCTTTCACTCTTCTCTCTTCCTTCATCCTCTCCCCTTCTCCCTCCCTTTTCCCTTCCTTCCTTCTTCTCTCTATCCCTTCTTCTCTTTCTTTTGCACTAAAGGAACATCACATGGTTCTACTGTTTCTTGGAGACTGGGTTCTAGTAAAACAGAAGTAAAATCCTTCAAGTTGTCAAGGGTTCAGCCCTATGTAATTTCACCAAATAGAGTAAGGATTCCCTAATCCGAGAGGCTCATCTTCACCATGCAATCTGCTACGTTGCTGCGAAGGCCGAGCAGCCGAGAATGCGCACAATTATTTTTGCCAAAATGAATTACTTGCTTTCTCTTCTTTTCTTCCTTCCTTTCCTTCTTTCTTTCTTTCTTTCTTTCTTTCTTTCTTTCTTTTCAAAGCAGTTTTACCCCCCCATTTTCTTGCTGGACACATAATTTTAATTTATAAACCTAACAGTCCCGAGTAACGGGAAGTTTTAAACAAAGCTGATGAGCCCAGCCGGGTTGATTTTCTCCTTTCCCCTACAGTGTTTTTAGAAAACACTCCAACTTGCTTTCTGGAAAATGCAAATGGAAGCTGCTGCTGGCAAACCTTGGGGGCTGGGGGTGCTGACGCTAGAAGGCCCCCAAGTCCTGCTCACTTGAGGCTTCTCCTTGTAAATTCTACTAGAACTTGCTTCAACTACATTATGTTTTAAGCTGAGATAATTGCATCTTTTGATATTATGTCTTGTAAATCTCACTTTGCATAGGGTGTTTATAATCTGGCTACTGCCTGCTTCTTTTATTGACTAAGATTGAATAAATCAGTTTTACATTTCTCCCCATCATCCATCACTGATGTTTTGATTTGGCAGCTGTGAGGAGTTACTGATAGAACAACATGATTTCAGAAGCATCTCTTGATTTGAAAATTATGTACCAGACAGTAAACAAAATTTGTATCTCTCCCTCCTAGATTCTGGAACTGACCCTCTCCATGTTGGAACAGAATGATGTCTATAATTAGGTGAGTGGTTTGTGTCAGCAGCCTCAAAGCATCACATCCATTGTCCTCCCTACCACACTCGGATGCTGCAATTGATATTAACTATAAATGGCATTCACTGAGTATTTATTATAGTCATGTGCAGTAATTCAGTTAATGTTCACAGATTATTTTGAGCTAATTGGCACAATTATCTTCACTTAATAGAAGAGGAAACTGAGCCACAGATGTTAACCACATGCTAACGGTCAGGGACTCAGCAAGTGACAAAGCCAACTTGTATAAACCCAAGCCGCTGATGCAGCATCGTACCTTAGCCTCTGTGTGAAACTGTCTATGACTGGTGTTCAATTCCACGCTTTGCACATTGCATCTTACAGTGACAGAACATCCTTCAGTTTGTAGGTGATTATATTTGTCTTAAGAGCTGGATTACAATATTATCTCCATTTTGCAGGTGAATAAACTGAGGGTAGGAAACATTTTGCAACTTGCTTAAAGACCATGTAAAGCTAAGTATTCTGAGCTTTGATCTTCTGGCTCTAGTTAGAAAGCCTGTTCTTGGCCTTCAGTTTATTTGTCTAAATACCAATTATCCAGAGAATCCTCCAACTCCCATAGGTCTCTGGGTGTCTGTTCTAAGCATCTCTGGCCATTTATTGAAACCTCTAGACTGACCCTTTCGAAGATGGGGACAAAACTTCCCTTGTTACTTCTTGTGACTCCTCATCTAGCACAGAGCCCTGTCTGTCAGAATCCTGAGTGTGCCAGGCTCAGTGCTAAGTGCTAGGGTGCAATATGAATGGAGCTAGGTTCACACCTGGCAGGTGAGGCCTGTGAGGGGCCCTCACAGTAATAGACCCTTCGAGCCCCATAGCCATTATGTGGACAATGGCCCCCACTGTGCTGAAGTCTACCAAGAGATAATTGACCATGACATGAGTTATGTGTCCCCAGCTAAATGGCGTCAAGGTCAATTACTTTATTCTAGAGGCCACAGCTAAGAGGGCTGTTTGCAATGTGGGGATCACATCGTTAAAATAACATTAAGGGGCCTGTCTTAGTCCAAGTGACTGGCTTCCCGGGCTATGCAGCCAGCAAAGTGTAAGAACCAGAACGTGTGAGCCAGAATCATCTCCCCAATTCTCAGCAGGACTTGAAAGAAGGCAAAGAATATGGAGGTGATTGGTGAACCAGACCGTCTGAGCTAAGCCAGGCCTGAGGCAAACTTGACCAACACTTCGTTTTTTAAGCAGAAGTGTTTTTTTTCCCTCCCTCTGTGCCTGTCTGTCTGTCTGTCTGTCTGTCTGTCTGTCTCTGTGTGTGTATGCATCCCCAATTATCTTTAATAGACAGAAGTGACTTCTTGGTGCTGGCATCCAGAATGGAGGCATGGCCTACTTAGGGTTGCCATATAAAATATAATATTCACAGTTAAATTTGAATTTATCAAGAACAATTATTTTTCATACAAGAGTATGCCCTGTAATGTTGGGAGATGCTTATACTTAAAAGCAACCGCTTATTGCTTCTCTGAAGTTCAAACTTATCTTCACACTGTTGTTTTTTTTCAGTGTGGAAATCTGAAGCTTTACTTCAAGAATCAATAGAAATAAATGAAAATCGTAATATGGTTGAGGCTAAGCATGAAGCCGACTGAGGAAGAATGGCAGATCAGGCCTTGATGGAGTTCTGTCTTTTCAAGGTCACAGATATTGTCCAGAGATGTTGTCTCTCTGATTTCTGGCACATTTATAGAGAGGGTTATTTGACACACTTAAAGATAAGAATGAAGCAAGACATGAACAACAGAGCCAGATAGAGCCAGTCTGTTGAGATTGAAATACAAGGTTTACATAAGGCATAAAAATGGCAGAAGGGCCCATGTGGAGGGGAGGGGCCTAATGATTGGGGGGTCTATATGGACGGGAGGGGCCTAAAGGTGGGGGCCATATAGAGGAAGGGGCCTAATGGTGGGGAATCCCATATGGAGAGGATGGGACTAACAGTGGGGCAAGAAAGGGGAAAAGAATGGAATTAGAGGAGAAAGAATAAGAAAACATTGCATTTTCTCATATGCAGACTCTAGGTTTAAATGTATGGCACAGATATAAATGACAGCAAGGGAACTGTTTAGAGAAACAGGACAAGCAGGAAGGAGTAGAAAGGACTGGGAAGGGCAGAACAGGGGAAACAGGAATAAAGTACAATGATACTGTGCTTTTCTTAGATATGGCAAAACTCTGGCTCAGAACCCATCTCTTGAAAGACTGGGGGTGGGAAGAGTAGAGAAAGGGGGGAGAGGAGGGTTCAGTATCCATCAGCACGTGACTGTGTGACCTTGGCCACATTGCTTGTTGTTGATGTTGTTGTTGTTGTTGTTGTTGTTGTTGTTATAAAATGGAGATAAATGAGGATAGCCCCTGCCTCACACCATGCTATGAGGATTAAATGGCATACTGCGTCTCTGTATTTAAAATACCCATGAGAGACAGGATATGGTGCCACATGCCTGTTACCATGGCACTCAAGAGGATGAGGCAGATCTATCTTGAGTTTCAAGCCAGCCTTGACTCCATGTCAAGTTCCAGGCCAGCCTGGATTACATAGCAAGGGCTTGTCAAACAACAAAGCAAAGCAAAATGATAAGATGACATTTGGCCAGTCACAGTCACAGAAGTCTGATGTGGAATTCCTGACAGAGGGGGTGGGTGATTCTATCAGGCTTCTATGGTGCTAAAATAACCAGATGAGGAATGAGGGGGTATACCTGAAGATGCAGTGGGAACCATTGTTTGGAATTCTTTCAGTCTCCCCAAAGACATCCTGTAAAGATTTAGTATTTAGTGAAATTGGTTTCTGAAGCCAGTCACCGCCTGTGAGTAACCCAAGCATGCGAATGTCACTGAAGACAGCTAATATATTGCTGGTGTGTTTGTTGGTGCCTTTAAACTCACGCCTTCTGTTCAAATGAGCAGAGCTCAGTACTAATTCTCACCGGAAGGCTATGAGTGTGGGAAGGAATATAACTTTAAGGGGCTCCATTTACAATATAAGAAACCCTTGTAGCATGTTGTTAATTTATGCACACTGTGGACTGCTGAAAAGCACTGAGCACTTGTGGGGAGCCAGAAAAGGATCTCTGGAGATCACTCCACCAGGTGATTGAGTGTCCTTGCCTGGTGCTTTTCAGCAGCCAGTGGTTGCTTGATATGCAGCTACATGCTGCGTGCTGCTTTAACCTTTTGAATCAACTGCATAACTCCAGCTTTCCCAAGATTCTTTTAGTGCACCAGACACCAAGGTTAAGATGCCAAAAGACTGTTAGACAAACTGCTACATGTATATATAATACAATGTTTTTAATGCTTTACATCTTACACTTTTCTTTTGGAGTCAAATGAAACCCAGCATTATTTTGCTCTATATTATATTACACTGTTCTGATACCTTGCGGCTAAAATAAAAACAAAACCTGATCAGTGTTGCAGTTTCATTTCTGTGGCCTCGATAAAATTCCCTGACGAAGAGTAACTTAGGGAAGAAAGGGTGTATTTTAGTTCACAATTCTAGATCACAGTCCGTCTTAGGAGAGAAGTTGAGGCAGAAGGAACTTACAACAGCTGGTCCCATCACAATCCCAGTCAGGAGCGGAGAGAAAATAAACACACGCATGCCCAATGCTCAGCTAGCTTTCTCTACTCTTAGGTAGTTTAGGACCCAAAGGGGAACGGTGCTGCCCCATTCAGGCTGGGTCTTCTCACATCAACTGAGACAATCAAGACAATCCCCCACAGACACAGTCACCTGCCATCAGTGTCTAGACAAAGTCTCCACTGAGATTCTATCAGGTTGATACACAAAACTAACAGAAGTGAGAGAGACAGCTGATAGGTAAGAGCATTTGCTTCTCTTCTAGAGGAGCTGAGAGTGGTTTCCAGTGCCCACCTTGAGTGGCTCACAACCAAGTATAACTCCAGATCGATCATGGGATCCAATACTTCTCCTGGCCTCCATGGATACACACACACACACACACACACACACCATACATACACTCACACATATACACACATACAGAAAAAGATATACCTTACACACACCATATAGACTACACACAAACATATACATAAATGCATACATACACACACCATATATACTACACACATTCATACTCATACTCATGCATACACACATACTACAGACACAAACATACATATTATATACACATATACCTTCATACACATTTACACTATTCACCCATGCACACGTACACAAACTCTCTTTTTTATAATTTTATTTAATTTTGTTTACACTCCAGATTTTATCCCCCTTCCCATCCACCCTCTGACTGTTCCACATCCCAAACCCCTTCCCTGCCCCAGCTCTGTCTCTACATGAATGCCCCCCACAACCTTCCCATTCCCTGGGGCCTCCATTCTCTTGAGGGTTAGGTGCATCTTCTCTGACTGAACCCAGACCCTGCAGTACTCTGCTGTATATGTGTTGGGGACCTCATATCAGCTGGTGTATGCTGTCTGGTTGGTGATCCAGACACACAAACTCTTAAAAGGAAGCAATCATTGCAATTAAGTTTCAGAAATGTCTTTAAAATAGACTCATTCTCTCTTTTTCTTTATATCTGTTTGAAAGATAGTCTAATGCATGTGAATTTGCCAAATCCTTCTTCAGATTATAATGGTATGGAGACACTAAGGATTATAGGGTTCTACATAAGTTCTACATAAGTGCTGACAAGGGAGTCAGCAGGTACAATAACAAGGGTGATGGCTGTACAGTCTTTGCAGATAAGGCTGATGGGGAATTGCATAATGAGCCCTGTTGGAAATCAAAAAGTGAGAAGTGGTTTAGAATCTCCCTGTTTTATCTTGATGTGTCCTAACATGTTTCACATAACCCTCAACACATTCTAGAATTTTTGTCTAACAGCACTCTTCGAAATATCTTCCCTAATGTTATCATAGGCTTAATAAGGTTATTTACTTTTACAAAATACATTATATTTAAACATCTGTTAGGACGTCACAATACCAAAATTAATCACTCCTATGCCTTGAACTAGCTTTGTCATTTGGAGAAATGGCGAGACAGCTGTCTGTCTCTCTTGCTTCAATCACTGATTTTGTGTTTGTTTTTGAGAAAAACCCTGAACTGGTTTCCTGAATGCATTGTTAACATAATATCCTCACTGTTCCTTTATCCCCATCTGTTTGATTAACAGATAATTCATAGATTCAGTGCCAATTCAGCTGTTTCAGAACGGCTTTACCATAGTCAATGAGAAGTGAGGTTATAAGCAGCTGCCCAAGGTTTATCTCTTTCACAAGCACCGCAGGATCTCCAGTGTGGTCATCTTCAGTGAGTGGTCCCTCAAAAAAAAGAAAGGGACAGGAGAGCATGCAGGGACGTGTCTCTTATCCCAGCACATGAATGGCTGGGAAAAGCCTTTCTGGACTGTATAGGGAGAGTTGTCTCAAAGAAAGAAAGGGAAGGGAAGACAGAAGTGAGAGAAAAAGAAATACTACCTCATAGCATTTGCTGCTTTCTGTGGAGTAAGCATTTCCAGCTTCAGGTTACCAATGGCTCAACAACTGGTTTGTATGATGCTTGAGTCCATATTAATTTGCTCTGTTAAACCCATACAAACTGGCTCTAGCATATCAATAAAAGCTTCTCTTGGTATTACACAAGCATCCCACACATGTCCAAACATTACACTCTGTAAATGCATGATTACATACACAAGTTTTTAACTGTCCCCAAAAGCAACTTTTGAAAATCATCGTACATTGAATGCTGGGTGACAATCATTTCTAATCTAATTAAATAATCTTAATTATTTCATGGAAATGAATGCCTGTCACATTCGAGGGTCTGGGCCAGTCCTGTGGCAAAAGTAAAGATGCAAAGGGGTCTCCTAATTCCACGAGCTCACAGTCGATCTCTTGACAAGAATGACAGATGTACAAGAAGCTATAATACAAATCTGAACATAAAAATGTGCCACCATAAACACACACACATACAAATTTAAGCATTTACCAATGTGTAGTAAGGAATTCCTAGTTCAGCCTCCCTAAATACAATCCCATAACAAACCAGTACTGATCTGCATAAGTCGGTAAGTATCCACATGTGTCAAGCACTGCGAAATGGGTATAATACTGTCACAATTAAATATGAGAGTTCATGCTCTTCCTGTGCTACCCTTACCCCAAGCACCACTCCTTAAGAGATTGGACCTCAATTTTGGTTTCTACCACTAGACTTGTGGACATTGTGATCTGGAGATGGATTGTTGGAGTTACTGGGGGCTGCCAGTGAGTAGCAGTGCTTTGTCATAAGCAGGAGGCCAAAACGGGTTTGGGGGCTGTTATTAAGGGGCAGAACAATGTTTAAGCCATGGTTGAAGAAAACTGTTTACTACAGAGCCAGTGAACAAAGGGCAGTCATGGAATAAGGGAAGAGAAGACATGGAAACCACACCTGTGTGAATGAAGGTTTTCTGTTGAGCAAAGCTTCTGGGTCTAAGAAAAAAAAAAAAAAAAAAGCAGCAAAATCTTATACCCAAGAAAAGTGCCCAGTGAGAATGTAAGCTATGGACACTTGAAAACAATGGTAAGGACTAAGTGGGAGACACGGAGAAAGCCACAGGCAGCTACTGAAGTTACGAGTGAGAAGTTCTAACACAGCATGTTTGAAGACACGTTGCAATGAGAAGACCTCATGACGGTAGCAAATGTTCTCCCACAAGAACTAATGTAGAAAGCTGGGCAGGGCGGCATATACCTGTAGCCCCAGAACTAGAGGGACTCATAGGTAGATTTCCCTAGGCTCACTGGCCAGTCATCCTTGCCTAGTCAGTAGACTGTTCCATAAAACACTCAATGTTGACCTTTGGTATGTGCACCTGAAAACACACACACACACACACACACACACACACACACACACACACAGTGGATGAGATCCTAAAATGTATGGAACATAGGAGTACCCAGAATCTGCCATCCCAACCCCAGCAGCCCCAAAAGAAAGCAGAAAATCCACAAGAGCTGTTTCCTTGCTCCCTTCTCCCTCACAATGAGAGAAAGCCAGTGCTGAAAGCAGGCAGAAGGGTAGAGCCCTGTCTGCCATCTGCCACTCTACCCACACAAGGGAAGAGGCAACACACCAAGGTGAGCACTCACAGGAACCTGATCCCATCCCTGAAAGGACCCTACTACACTCATTATAGAAATGAAGAAACAGAAACTCGAAGACTTCAGAAGCACGACCTCCAGTTAGGATCTGAACACAGATCAACAGAAACTCAAAGCTAATAGTCTTTTCTCAACAACATGGCTGCCAAATTGTGGCTTGATGACTTTCAAAGTTATTTCTCACATGGTGCCTCTTGTATTCTCCAAAGAGGCTCCAACAAGAACTTCCCTCACCTTTTATGAAAAGGGGAGTTCCTTAGATAGATCATGAGCCCCCCCTAAGACCTGCTTTTCACCTCTGTCCATCCATTTACATCCATTTCCTTCAGCCACAAGGAAAAGAAGTTTGCTGAATGAAAACTGATCCATTGAACACTAATGAACAAAAAAATGTACCTCATTCTTCATTCATATAAACCCCCAATGTCATAAATGATTTTATTAATCTTTTTAGTGAAATCCTTGCTTTTTAAAGAGATATTTTTATTTATGTGTGTCAGAGAGAGACATAAAGAGACAAAGACAGGGTCGTAGAAATGTGTACAGATGCCTATAGAGGCCAGAAGGGGGCATTGGATCCCCTGGAGCTAGAGTTACGCACTGTGAGCCCCCCAGCAGGAATGCTAGATAAGGGTGCTGAGAACAGCAGCTGCAAAAGCAGCAAGTGCTCTTACCTGCTCTCTCCAGCTTCACTTGCTGGATTTTCAAAATGCCTGATTTACAGCCATGGGAACTGAATTCTATTTTCAGGGCGTAGAAAGTGAAGCTACGTGCCCAACCAGTAGGAGAAATTAGTAATAGGGTAGCGTCTACTGTGACTGGACCTCACAGCTCCATGCTCAGGGAAGAGTATTTTCAAAATCGTGTTCTGAGATTTTACCTCCTTTGGAAGAGAGTGAGGGAATGACTCTTGTGAAAAGTCAGGACAGCATCCTGACAGCCAAGTCAAGTGATTGTTCTGTGCACAAAAACCAACACAAAAACCAACCAAAGAAATATGAGCTTAATTTTCAAATAAACATTCTATAGTTTTAACAATTATTTAAAACAATGAGTTATAATTTAAACTTTATTTCAATTATTCTGGTGACTATGTAATATGTGATGTGTGTATGCATGTGTGTGACGTTAATATCTGATATATGTTTGCATGTGTGTGATGTTAATATCGGATGTGTGTATGTGTGTGTGGTGTTAGTATCTGATATGTGTATGCGTGTGTGTGTGTGTGGTGTTAATATCCGATGTATGTATGCATGTGTGTGTGGTGTTAGTATCTGATGTGTGTATGCATGTGTATGATGTGTATATGGAATATGCAGATGTGGAGGTCAGAGGACAACTCTGTGGAATTGCTTCTCTACTTCTACATTTACATGGCTTCCAAGGATCAAACTCTTATCTTCAGGCCATGTGACAAATGCCTTTATCCTCAGAGTCATTTCTTCAACCCAGCAATAGAGATTATGATTTCTTAAACAGAATTATTTGCTAAAGTTGAGTATACCACTATATACCACCTCAAACTGGAGATTTTAGCCTATGAAGGTTCTCCCATCACCCCAGTGGAAAGAGAAATAGTTCTCTGGGCATGTTTGTTTGGTTTAGGTTATTTTTAGACAAGGTCTTACTATATAACCTAAGTTGGCCTTGAACTGGTGACAGGTGAACTTCTCGTCTGAGCCTCTCGAATTCCAGAATTAGATTGCATCACCGTGCCTGTGAACATTTTCATGGCCATCATAATGGAGATGTTTCATCATAATGACTCCTAGTTAATAATGCATCAAGTCTGTATTGTCTCATGCTGAAGTAACTCTTCCAAAAGGCAAAGATTTCAGTGTTAGCATAAAAAGACATCCACATCTTTACACCTAAAACTTGTAAACAGGGACTTCCCAATATAATTAAAGAACTTGATGTGGAAAGATTATCCTGGACCATGTAGGTGACTCCAAGATAATCACAAAGGGTCTGGTAATAGGAACATGGGCAGATCAGAGTCAGGGAATATTACATAACAATGAAAGGGAAGAGAGAAGATGGAGGATCACTAGCTTTGGATGGACAGGGAGACCAAGGGCCAATGAATACAACCTATAGAGCTTAAAAGATGAAGGAAACAGGTTCTCACCTGCTGCCTCCAGAAGGGTCCAGATCTTGTCTATGGGCCTGGATGATTGATAATTTTGGACTTCTAACCATGAAAGCTTCAAAATGTCAATTTCTTGTCATCTTAATATTCTACATGGCCATTGGTGACAGCAACAATAAAAAAAACCAAGCCATAAATTCAGAAAGAATTGCCAGTGAGAGAGCCAGCTCAGCACTGAGGACTGACATCAGGAAGATGCAGCCTCTGCCCGGAGTGTTTTGAGTATGGGTGTTTTCCTTGCTGACTAGTATGTCTTTACCATCAAACCTTGAGAAATGATATGGACATCTCAAAAACACAGAGAGAGGTAAATAAAACACACAGCAAGAAGAAAGCTTCAACAGGAAGGTAGCACTTAAATCCAGATGCAAATCTAGGCCGATGGAAAATTATTATCAAACATGTAGTTGATGAGCTAAGAAATCAAAATATGACCTAATCTGCAGCAATGACATCGGTGTCTACTCATGAAGTCCCATGATGCAAGAACCACAGGATCCCTCTGGATTGTACATCCAGTGGCCAATGACTAGAGCCTGACTTTAGTACAAAGTTTTACAAATCTTATGTCACCTTAACTTACCAACATAGTATATTGGTTGTTTTCTCAAAGTTGTTACAAAATACCTAAAAAAAAATATAGCATAAGGAAGGGAGGCTCACTTTGGCTGGCAGTAGTGGGTACAGTCCCTGATGATGGCAACAGGATCTTAGGGTAACTGGTCACATCGCAAGTGCCATGAGCATGATATGATGAATGAAGCAGACGGAGATGAATGCTGGTACTGACTTTTTGCTTTTTATTCAGTCTATAGGATGGTGCCACCCACATTTAGGGTAGATTTCCCTCCTCAGTTAAACCTCACCGGTGACGCCCTCACAAACATAGCTGGAGGTTTTCCTCCAAGGTGGTTCTTAATCCCATTAAAACGTCAATGATGACCAACCATCAGAAGCCCATTGCATGCCAACCCTACGGCAAAACACGTCTCTTTAAATCATAATACTCCACCTGTGGCCCTCAAAAACTATTCACCATTTCATAATGAAGAACACCTTCAGCTATGGCTTGGGGGGACCTGAATGATGTACTCGAGAACACCCCCCCCTTCTCTCACTAGTTTTCCTCCACAGGCAGAAACGTGATGCAAAGACATCTGTACATAAACTTATGTCCATAAACTTCCTGAAGATGGCAGACTTCTTGTCACCAGTCTGGTCCTACTAGAATCATCAACTCAATCTTGATTGACCACCAGCATTTTCGAATGGATGGGTGTTAAGGAAACAAACCCAGGTGAGACCCCTGGTCCTTGTGCAATTTGGAAATAGAATTTCCCAATAAGCCTAGGTAATGTCAAACATATAAACCCAGAACATACCATTAAACTCAATACGAGTTTATGATGGACCAATGAAAGAATGCTCTAAGAGAGTGTGCCCACATACACACATGAAGGGATCATGTGTGGTGAATTCGATAATTAACTTGAAAAGATCCTAAGTGGGAAAGTTCTGCAGGAAGAGTTTTCCTAATGGGAAAATGTCCATGGGGGATGCACCAAAGAGTGGCTTCTGTTCCCAGGGCTTCAGCGAGTTCACATCTCTCTCTAGACAGCTAGCTAAACACATCACCTATTTGGAGCATCCCACTTTAAGTATCTCTCTTTGGCTGCTTCTCTGGACTAACATAAATGCCTTTTCCTGTGTTAAGGATTCCATCTGCTGCAGAAAGGTGACTCGAGATTTGACTGTGCGGTGCAAATGTAATCCAAAGGCCTCTGAACATTTAATTCCAGCTGTCAGAAGGAAAGGCATCCATAATGCAGAAATGATAGGGTTCCGGGCTGAACTTGGCAGCCTGCTCGGTCACCTCGGAATAGACCTTCCAGATGAGGGTGTTTGGTCACAGAGTTCACAGGGGTGTTAAGTACAAAAGCATTCCTGAAGGAAAAAAAATGTAGCTTTGGAATGCAGTGCAGGTTTGAAATTTACATTTATTTCATATTTCAAAACGGAGAGAAACCTGAAATGAGGCTTGGGAGCCACCTTCCTTTGGTGAGTGCATTTTTGTTTGTGCTTAAAAGACAAAATCCTTCCCAAGCAGGGCTTGTATAGAGAATGTGGTGCCAAAAAGAGAATATAGAACATTCAACAGACAAATGACAGCGTACTGACTCCATGTGCTACCCAGCAGCAATCAAAAGTTTATATGGCCAGAGAACAACTAAATGAAGAAATTCTGTTTACTTAGAATTCCAAGTAAACTCTGTGTGTGTTAATTGAAGGTATTCCTCTTGAGGTTAGAATGCCCCCCCCCCCCAAGAAACTATAGACTAATAATAATTGTTAATAATAATTAATAATAATACTAAAACAAAAAATCAGTGCCAAGCGTGAGAAATTTCCTTTTGAGTTGTGGTCAGGGCACCAAGAGACTCTCAAAACAACAAAGACTATGCCACTGCCCTTGACTGTCCTCCAGAAAAGGACTAAAGGTCATTCAGACAAAGGACTTGATTTGGATCTGACCTGGACGCCTCTTTCCCAAGGACCAGCACAGAGAGATAGACACAAAGCTGCAACAATAGCACTTACTTCCTAAGGGTAACTAATTAGATTTAAGGCCAACTCAATGGGAGGGAAATTAAGCCTAATACTATAAACCTAGCTAACCACCAGTGGCTGGTGAGGCCTTGGAACCCGGAGGAGAACCCATAACTGTGGTACGGTTCTAACTTCTTAAACTTCTTACAGCAGTGTAATTTCTAACTTCTCAATACTTATCCTCCTTACACCCACAGAGAAGTGTGGCTCTCACCACTCGTCAGAGAAACTTCTCTTTACAGTAGGTGGACATCATTTGCTGTGCTCAAAGCACACAAAACAACAAAGCTTGCAGTGCACTGTACATTTAGATCACAGTGCCTGTGCTGAAGCTGTGAGTCCATCATGGAAGAGGGGGCAGAAACACTGTAGAATCCAAAGGACCAGGGAACTGCTGCAAGCTTGTCTGTTCTAAAATCGAGAGAGAGAAAAGAACATGACATGGAAGGAGGGGGAGGGTGGAGTGAAGGAGCGGGCAGTGAAGGTGATCAAAATACATTGTATGAAATTCTCAAAGAACTAATATCTAATATATTATTTTTTAAATCCAACTGTATTAAAAATAGCAACGAATTTAGAGTGTGGGTTTCTAAATAAATTATTCAAATAATAACCAATATATTAATCGGAAAAAACATTTAATAAAAAAAGATGCCTGATTACTCAAAAAATGTGAGCAAAACAAAGGGAGGTTAGATCAATAACAATTAAATATGATTGAAGGAAATAAGGTAGGTGGACGAGATCTACTTTATAGGAGTATTGTAAATATTCAGAAAAAGAATTGATTAGAAAAAATTTTTATTACCGTGTATCATATAAGTAACTGGGAAATGTCTATTTTTTATGTAAAAAACATTGCTGAGAACTCACCATGAAGAAAACACATGAAATAATGAAAGAGAATATATGGAAAAAGCATATCTGATAGAGGATTTGCGTATAGACTACATGAAAAGTTCAACCCAGTAACAAGACCAAGATTAGAAGCTTGGTTTTAAAAATGAGAAAACACGTTTATGCTTGTAGCTATAGACAAGCCATGCTCAGGAAATTTCCTTTTGCAGCTAACAGGAATGAATGCAGAGTCTCACGACTGCCCAAGGCACTGGGATGACTGTTGAACTTGGAGGCATAAATGGGACATCTAGACTCCCTGCCTCCAAAGCTTAGGGAGTGTCACCAAGAAGGGGAAACCAAGAACATAAACCAGATGACAAGAAGAGGCATGAAGCACCTGACCTGGCCATTGAAACCCCACTGTAGCTACAGTGCGCCTACACAAGCCTGGGCCTGTCAACATTTGGAGAGGGATCGGGGAGGGGGACCCATGGGCTCTGTCTCTCTCTGGGAACCTTAGGCTGTTGATGGGTGCTGAAGAAGGCAAAGTCATTGTCTTCAATGACTCCACTCCCATGCTCATATGGGTGACCTGGATCAACTCAGTGGGTCACCAACAAAGCAACCACAAGGACATGAAAGTAGGCTTGGGGACTTGTATCGAGAAGTGGCGTTGACAGAAGTGAGGAGGGATAAGACAGGGTAGGGGCAGTATAGGGACTGTCCAGGTGTTCAGCGGTCTCTATAAATTGGCTAAGTTTTAGAAGCTATGCTTTGTGCTTCCTATAATTTCAGTTAACCCAGTCATTCTGGATTTCTGACGGGGTTGAAAACTTATAGCCTCATAGCCAACCCTGGCTATTTACCTTGAGAGAAAAGATTTGAGTGGATGGTTTTCAGCTGACATTCATTCTAAAGCCAAGAAAAAAGCCAGGTTCAGAACTAAGTGTTTTAGTTAGGAGAGATGACAGAGGTTCTGGTTAGTCAACAAAATGATGGACTGGGTATTAGGACTATCTTGTACCTCACTGGTACAAATTGGTATAATTATGCTCTAATTGTGAGAAAAGTTTTATTGTAACAGGAAGGGTGATATGTAGGAGGAGCTAAGGTGGGAGGAGTACAGAGAGGAAGAGAAGGAGTAAGGAGAGGAGGAGAAGAAGGAGAGGAGAAGCTAGGTGATGAGAGAGAGAAAGAGGCGGGAGACAGGGAGGCAGATGTTCACGTATCTCCACCAGTCAAAGACAGTTTATATATCTAGGTTGGGTATTGGGTTACACTTCTGATCGAGCATTACCAAACTTATAAAGCCTTTGATTAATATTTTAAAAAATTGTATAAAAGCAAAAAAGGAAAAGGGGGCATGAGATAGGGGTTTTCTAGGGAGGGGAAATGGGGAAAGGGGATGGCATCTGAAATGTAAATAAAATATCCAATAAAAAATAAATTTAAACAAAAAAAAGGACAGGGTAAAGGGAGAATACGACCAGAATGCAATTGTTCTAGTTCAATTCCCACTGCTGTGATAAACACCATGACCAAAGGCAACTAACGGAGGAAAAAATTTGTTTCAGCTTATAGTAAAGTCCATCACTGAGGAAATCCTGGGCAGGAACCTGGAGGCAAGAACTGAAGCAGAGACCATGGAGAAACTCTACTCACTGGCTAGCTCCTTTGCTCAAATTCAGCTAGTTCTCTTATACAGTTCAGGTCCTACTATCAAGGAGTAGCACTGCCCACAGTACATCAATTACCAGCCAAAAAAATGGCCCACAGACATATTTATAGCTAATCTGATGGAGGTAATTCTTCAACTGAGGGTCCCTCCTCCCTGGTGTGTCAAGTTAGCAACTAGGCTTAAACACCACGACATCATACACATGTATGAAATTTTCAAGGAATAAATATGATGATAAAAATGAGTAAAATATTTGAATAGCTCAAAGACCATATATGCTATGCATAGTGTTACCTACTAAATGCATAGAAAACTGATTGGCACCATTAATCATTGAGGAGAACAAATGAAAATGGGATAGAGACAACACTTCATACTTGCTAAAATGACCATATTAGTCAATGCCAAGGGTGGCAAACATGTGTAGACAGCTGGGATGGTTAGGTACTTCTTAAGTGTTAAATCTATACTTATCAGATGACTCAAAATTTTTATTTTACTCCACAAAAAGAAAAAAAAAAGGCGACCATATATCCACTCTAAGGCTTAAATGGGAAGATCTGCAATAAACCAAATTAAAAATAAGCCAGAGAGAGGGCAATGAGGAGTAGATACACTGGAGTAAATAGCAACCCCTCAAAATAATCACATGTGCCCTGAACGTATGCATTTGTTTGGAACCAGACCCCTGCGGATGGCTAAGTTAAGATGATATTATACTTGACTAGGCTGGGTGCTAAGTCACTGACTCTTTCCTCTGCAGAAAGAAACTAGGTGCACATATACACAAACAGAATACAGTCAGCCTCATCTGCAGCCACTGGGAGGCTAGGAAGAAGCAAAGCAGGTCAAGTTCTCAGAGAGAGCACTCCAGCTGCATTTCAGACCTCTCCTCTCCAGAACTGGGCGACCATAAGATCCTGTCCAGTCCCATTTTTCTCTGCTACTTTTGGCTTAAGAAAGAGATGCAGCATAGGACGGTATTATTCAGCAGTTGGAGGAAATGTGAGTGACATCAAGTGTAGATGCTATGGTAAGAAAGGCATCTCACATCTGCAAAAGCCACCCATGACACAATTCCATTCATCTGAAATTTCTACCAATAACAAAACTTTGGAGACAGAGCTAAAGTTGCCCTGGGCTGAGAATGGGGTGGAGATATGTTCATCATGAAGGGATTAAGGGGGTGGTGGATGTTGGGGCTGAATCTACTGCAACAATAGATGCAAAATTATCAAGTTTACTTAGTGCCTTACACCTCACTGCTCAACAGAGTCATTTCATGTTTTGCAAAATATTCTTCAAGAAATAAGTAAAGCACAAGCTAAGGAACATTTTTATCTATTTTTATTTTCTTTTTTGGTAAGATTTATTTTTATTTTCTGTGTTTTTCTACTGTGGTTGGACACCATGTGTGTTCAGTGCTCACAGAAGTCAGAAGAGGGGGGCCAGATACACTAAAACCAAAGTTATGAAGAGTTGTTAAAACTTCATGTGGGTGCTGGGGACCGAACCCAGATCCCCTAGAGGAGCAAGCACACCTTACTGAGAGGTGGCGCTCTCTCTGTTTTCTATGACAACTAATACAGAATCGACTATTCTTTGAAATTTGCTGGGACCTGTGATGTTTGCTTCTCACTACTGTTGGTATGGACATGGATTTAAGGACCTCATCAGATTCTAGTTGTTTGGTATGTTTAGTTCCTCAGCCCTCATGAAGATTTTGGTGTTTTTATGTTTTCCTAGAGATTGGATCAGTTAGCAAGCATTTCCAGAGTACCTGTTTCAAATCTCTTGTGTCTATAGGATACATCATTGTGCATTTTGTTTTCTCTTATCTTGATTAATCTCATTGGAGGTCTGCTTTGTTAATCTGATCAAAGGATCAGCTTTTGACTTCCTTGAACTTTTTCATTTTCCCAATGTTCTTGATTTTATGGGTTCTCTCTCTCCCTCTTTGGTTGTGCTTTCTGCTGTCTTCATTTTCTTGGGCTGAAGCTGACCTCCTTTGTAATCTTTTGTCTCCTGTTGTTTTATTTTTTTAATCTGTGAACATTTCCACTTTACCGCACTCACACTTACTGAGTTATTTAACAATATTTATCTTTCAAACAAATGAGGTATCTGTTGGGGATTTTTTTTTCTAAGTTATGTTTCCTATTATGGCATTGCTGTCTCGGAACTTAGGTGAGATTGATTTATAGTTTTCTCTTGTAAAATATTATGTGTGTCTGTGAAAATAATAGGTATCCTGCTTTGAGAACATAGGAATTTATGAATAGGGATTTGCATATATAGTATATAACATGATTGTGCTGCAATTTTCAGGTCTTCAAAATTAATATTTTTAAAATGTTATTTGTGTGTTTAGGTCACACATCTACAGGTGCCCTCAGAGGCCAGAAGAATGTGCTGGATCCCCTGCAGCTAAATTATAGGCCTGGTCATTGTGAACTGCTTAATGTGAGCACTGGGAACTAAATTTAGATCCTCTGGAAGAGTAGCAAGTGCTTTTAACCGCGAGCCTGCTTCCTAGCCAGCTGGGTCTTTGATGTTGATATTGAGTGTGTGCGTGTGTGTGTGTGTGTGTATTTGTCTGATGATATGATTGTACACATACATGAAAGTGTCCTTGTGTGTGTATATGCGTGTGCACAGGTGGTGCTGTGTGTACCTGCTGTCCTTTGCATATGAACACATGATCAGTCTATGGGCTTTTAAGGGCTCATATAAAATCTCTATCCATTCTTGTTGGTTATCTATATCTTCCTGAAATGTTTCTAGCTCTTTCTTGGAAATATATGCTGCTATCTTAGTAAATGCATAATGTGTTAAAGCAACTATGCCTCTTTGTTCTCAATAGCTCCGTTCACCATATATAATAGGCATCTCTGTCCATTTTTGGATTCTGGCTTTGGGTTTTATTTCTTGGTTATTAAAATGCCGGCCCCAGATTCCTTTCATTGCATATTTTCCAGATGTCTTTTCACTTTCTACCTTTCTGTGTCTTCTATTTGATTTTACTTGTTAGATCATAGGAGTATTGAGGCTTCATGAGGCCCCATTGTTTTCTCTCAATCGGTATGTGTTACCTATTACACTGGTGGACTTTAGCTCATGTCTGAGCTTTCATCTCATGTTTTCCATTTACCCTAATTTGTGTTTCTTTCTCCCTCTCACTTTCCATCGAATAAATTAATTTCTACTCTGTTTTAAAAGCCATAGATTTCATTTTCATTCTCACATAAATCTTTTAACCAATATCACCATTAATGGTCCTCCCTCCTTGCCTTTCTTTTCTCTATTCTGTCCTTCCGCCCTTCATTCCTTTACTTCATTCATTTTTATTTTTATTTTATTTTTATTTTTATTTTATTTTTATTTTTATTTTTATTTTTATTTTTATTTTTTTTATTTTAATTTTTGTGACTGGCTCTGTTGCTCTGGTTGGCCTTGACACTCACTATTTATCCCAAGCTATTCCCAAATTCTTGGCTGTCCTCTTTCTTTCTTATTTATTTATTACACTTAGTAGTATCTAGAGGTGATATAAAAATATATAGCCCTGCAATGGCCTATCGGAGCAATCATCAGTTTGTGCCTTTTTAAGTGTGGGCTAGGAGAATTGCCAGCATTGTTGGCTCGGTTGTACCCTCCAATTATTATATGGTCACATTCTAAATCGCAGGACCTCAGAATGTGATTGTTTGTACACAGAGCAACAATAGACATGATTAAGCTACAATGAGCTTGCTGTGATCCAGTATGACTGCCAACTTTCTAAGGATACATGTCTTCAGAGAAGACCACCACCAGGGAGAAGACAGAGGGCCACAAGCCAGGTGTCCTGGAGAAAAAAACTGAGGACTCCTTAACTCTGCACATCGCTTAAGCTTCTGGTCCAGAGGCTTTGTTACAGCTACTCAGGCAAACTCTGTCAAGTTCTTTATCTCCCTGTGGTGGTTTGAATAAGAATGGCCCCCCACTGGCTAATAAATGTGCATGTTAGTTCCCAGTTGAACTTTTGGGAAGGATTAGGTATGGCCTTGTTAGAGTGTGTCTTAAGGGGTAGGCCTTGAAGGTTTAAAAGCCCAAGCCCCTGTTCTCTCTCTCTCTCTCTCTCTCTCTCTCTCTCTCTCTCTCTCTCTCTCTCTCTCTCTCTCTCTCTTTCCTCTCCTTCCTCTCCCCTCCCTCTCACCCCCCCCCCTTTGCCTGTGTGGTCTGGACTCCCAGTCACTCCCAGCGACTGCTCCAGCCAGGCCTGCCTGCTTCTTGCTAACCCTCTGAAACCATAAGCAAGTCTAAGACCTCATGAGGCACCTAGATAGGTCTACATGCACCCAAAATTTATCAGGTTTTTTTTTTTTTCTTTCAGCATATCTCCTGAAAAACTCCTAAGTGTATCCATTCTGATCTATATAGCTTTTTCTAAAAACTCATTTTGTGTGAGCTTTCATAGCACTAAACTTTTCTATATCATATTAAATGGTTATTTTATTAGACACCAGCTTGTGTGTAAAGTTATCCTCCTTCATCATTCCAGAACATACTGCTTAAGGTCACCTATTCTTTATTTTTGTCATTGAGAAGTCTGCTATCCATGGGATCCTTAAGTGACCATCGCTTTGCACAAGCACATGGGATATTCTTTTTTTGCTTGAGGTCATCACAGTACCTACATCGAAGTTTTCCTCCTCCACATTTCACCATCCAGGGGCTCTTCCAAAGGAAATTGCCTTTTTTAAAAAAGAATGATCAGTTCAAAGCTAGAGAGATGGATCAGAATTCAAAAGCATTTGCTGTTCTTGCAGAGACCCAGGTTTGATTGCCAGCTCCCACATGGTGGCTCACAACTACCTGTAACTCCAGCTCCATGGGATACCACACCCTCTTCTGGCCTCCATGGGCACTGCGTGTACATGGTACACAGACATACCAACAAACAAAGCACCAGTGAGCATAAAGTAAAAATAAATTAAATTTAAAAAAAGGTTTTTTTAAAGAATGAGCAGTTTTGTGTGCATGACTTCTGTCGCTTGTTTTCTCCCATGTGTGTGACTTTTCTTCTAGAGACTCTGCTCCCAGACATTGGCAGACCTGATTCAGTTGGTCATCTTGCTGTCTTTTCTGGTCATTTTTCTTTTCATTTCCTTACATACTCTTAATACAGTGAGACTTCATTTTCAAAAACAACCAACCCCCCCAAAAAATTTCAAAAATCAACTAAACACACACACACAAGAGAGAGAGAGGGAAGAAGAAGGAGGAGGAGGAGGAAGAGGAGGAGGAGGAGGAGGAGGAGGAGGAGAAGAAGAAGAGAAAAGAAGAAGAAGAAGAAGAAGAAGAAGAAGAAGAAGAAGAAGAAGAAGAAGAAGAACAACAACAACAACAACAACAACAACAACAACAACAACAACAAGAGGAAGAATCAGAAGCAGTTTTTAGAGCTGGGGGAGCTCAGCTCAGCAAGGGGATCCTGTATACAAGGCCTTGGTTTTATCCACAACACAGGAAAGCAGCTACTCTCCACTTTCCTAGTGCTGTGATTCTTTAATACAGCTCCTCATATTCAGCTCCTCATACAGCCCCCAACCATAAAATTATTCTGTTGTTACTTCATAACTGTCATTTTGCTACTGAGATGAATCACAATGTAAATATCTGATACGAAGGATACCTGATATACAACCCCCAAAGGGGTGCCAACCCATAGGTTTGAAAAACGCTGCTATAAAAGGAAACAAAAAAGTTGTCTTTAAAAATTAAGTGTCTCCTACAAGCCCACACCTGTGTCTTCCACTCACTGCCTGTTGGACTCCCTACTTACAGCATTCCTGCCTGGAACCGGACAGTTCTAGGATGTCAGACGTATTTCCCAGAGACAGCTTTCCCAAGTATTCTGTTAAAGATTTTCAAATTGAAGCATTTTAGTTGGGAGAGTCGTGTTTGATGCTGACCATTGTTTCTGGTGTAGCTCTAGCTTTCTTGTCACATCCGTTTCTAATGGCCATTTCCTCAGCCCCCACTCAGGCGTCCTAAGCGTGGCCACCCTCACTGAGAACAACTTGGTTCCCTCAGTTCGTACCCCATTAACTGAATTCCTTCACAGACACACTCCCTCTCAATTAGTGTTGGAATGTCCTAGAAAGGAAGCAACACTGAACAGAGGGGTCAGCCCCCAACCTGGGTTCTTCCAGAGAAGACGGACATGATGACAGCAAGATTCCTTCCTCCTCAAGTTTTTTTTTCCAGTAAAACAGTGTCAATGTTGGAGAAGACTGGGGGGCTGGCAAGATGGCTCAGTGGAAAAGGACATTGCTAACAAGCCAAGGACCTGAGCTTAATCCCCGAGGTCTCCATGGAGGCAGCAGAGAATGGATTTCTCCACATGGTCCTCTGCCCTTCACATAAACATCAGTATGTGCACACACATAAATGAATATTGTCGAATGAGATCAAAACAAATCACTGTGAATGACACAAACTATAAAATTCTATAATTTTATTCACTTATCAAGGATTTATCTAAACCCGACAATTGCTCTTATTGCTAGAGGCCTAATTAAAGCAGCAGCAGTTTCTGGACACTCTTCCACGCTGTCCTCTCCTCTCCCCTCCAACCCCGGGAGTCTCACCTATTGATGAGCAGTGTGGATGGACAATTTTATCCATCGTTTATTTTCATCAGCACAACATCATATGCTTAAAATTTAATCAAAGGTTTACCCAACACTGAAATTAGGTACAAGTTCCCTTTGAGGTCTTACTTTTTGAATGTAGCCATTTCTTGGCTCTTTCTTTCAAGCAGAACACACCAATGGAGAAAAAAGTTCCCCAGTAATACTCAGATCACTGCCTCTCGCAAGTTCAAAACTTGTAGGCAGTACATTCTTAGTGTTAATTTAAGCATCAACCAATGAACTATATGTCAAAGCAGCCTGTTTGAGGAGGAAAGATTCCTAAAGAACCTGAATGAGTCTGAAATTTCTTAAGGGAGGTTTTGGTTGAGGCTGGAATGATGGCTTCGTGGTTAAGAGCACTGTCTGTTCTTCCAAAGAACTCAGCAATTCCAATTCTCAGCACCCACATGGCAGCATACAGCTGTCTGTAACTCCAGTTCCAAGGAATCTAACAGCCTCACGCCAATGAATATAAAATAAATTTAATAAATTATTTTTTAAAAAAACTAAGAAGGCTTCAGCTGAATGTATATCTATGAGAAAGGATGGCAGCAAGGTCTGGTCTAGTAAATAGGGCTGCATGTTTCCATAGTGACTGAGCCAAACTAGCACACAAAGCTCACCCCTCCCAAAGCCATCACTGCTTTGGTAATACACTATTTCATCAGCCTACTGCTTGTCCCCTGTGGAAGCTTCCCAGTCAAGATCCTCAGCTCCCTGGAATGGTTGTGTGCATGCACACAATTGCACTCACATGGAAGTCTAGGGACAGCCTGCAGGAGCCTGTTCTCTTTCCACCAAGTGGGTTTCGGGGATCAAACTCATGTCATTGGGACTGACAATAAATGCCTTCAAATGCTGACTGAGCCATTCCCTGAACCTGCAATTTGTCAATGATGCTCCAAAGTCATAGTCTTCGTGTTATGCTCCCCATGAATTTAGAAACCTTGATAACCAATTTGTGAGTCAATAAAGTCAACTATGTACATTGTGAAGTTAAAATTTATCTTAGACAGGATTTCTGTTGCTGTGGACGAAACACCATAAATAAAAAGCAAAAAGTAAGTGTCACAGATTATAGTTCATTATTGGAAGAAGTCAGGACAGAAACTCAAGCTAGGCTTTAACCTGGAGGCAGGAGCTGATGCCAAGACCACGAATAGGTGCTGCTTACTGGCTTGCTTCCCATGGCTTTCTCAGCCTGCTTTCTTATAGAACTCAAAATCACCAGCCCAGGAATGGCACTGCCCACCGTGGGCTGGGTCTCCCCACATTGATCACTAATTGAGAAAAATGCCTTACAGCTGGATTTCGTGGAGGCATTTTCCCAACTGAGGCTCCTTCCTCTCTAATGACTCTAGCTTGTGTCAAATTGACACATAAAACCAGCTAGTGCAGGGCTTCCATTCTGATTATGGTATCTTTTTTTTTTTTTTTTGCTTAATCATGTCCTTCATGTATAGAATTGTATAAAGTTTCACACTGTACACTCATGTTAGCATGGGTCAGGAAATCAGCAAACTTTCATTTTGGTTTTAGAAGTATATATATGCATGTGTGTGCATGTGTGTGTGTGTGTGTGTGAGAGAGAGAGAGAGAGACAGAGACAGAGACAGAGAGACAGAGAGAGAGAGAGAGAGAGAGAGAGAGAGAGAGAGAGAGAGAGAGAACACAGTTCCTATGTGAGGATAAGATGTTTATGCACACAGCATGCATGTAAAAGTCAAGGAGCAACCTCAGCCCCAGGCCTTCTTCCCACCTTATATGATACAGAGACTCTGTTTTTCCACCCCAAGATCCAAGCTAGCTGGTTCATAAGGTCTATGTAGCAACTTCTCTCCACTCTTATAGCTCAAAAGCAACTAGGAGTACTCTGTCACCAGAGACTTGGCTGTGCTCCAATCAAAGTGCATTTACAACTCAGATGTTAACTATGATTCTGCCCATTAAGCAAGTCTCCCAACCCAGGATCTAGGGCATGTTTCCATTAAGAACCAGATTCAGTAATTTTGCCCCTAATCTAAAAACAGCTATTGGATATTTTATTTTTAGCAAAATAGTGAATTCTTTATAAATGCAAAAAAAAATATGCTATACATTTATCATGATAGACTTGCTCAGGATTAAAAATTCAAATGCCTTTTTTGCTAAAATCTAATAATTACAATTTATTTACTGCACTATAACTCATAATCCTCTTCTGCATACTTTTTTCACTATCCATGAAGACAATACTATGAAACAATTATTTTCTTTCCATTTAGTGGAGAAAGTTTTATTAAACTCAGTTTAATAATTCACTTATAACCAGGACTTGAACCTAGCTCAGGCACAAAAAAAAACCTCACTAACTTTGCTCTTCTAAAACTAAAGAACCAACACTCATGCTTTGAGCAACACACCCAGAAGCACTGTTCAATGAGTAGCAAACCTAAGGGAGAATTCCATCAACCATTCCTCATTTAGTACCAAAGTCCACTATGAGGGACTTCCAGTCAAATGTGCTGTCAGAAGTGTCCCTGACACACATCTGCTGAGGCAATCAAAACTTTGGTCCCCAGTGGTAACTAATTCCTTTTACTAAGCGTCAAATGACCATATGCTGGGACTGGGAGAGATGGCTCAGCAGTTAGAAGCACTTGCTGCTCTTGCAGAGGACCTGAGTTCAGTTCCTAGCACACACATTGGATGATATACAACTCCATGCAACTCCAGCTCCATGAGATTTGGTGTCCTCTTCTGGACTCCAAAAGCATTGCACACAGACACACACACACACACAGACACACACACACACGCACACACACTGAATCATTTCTTAATGACTTTATAGTAATGATCCACATTAGGAATTTTTCTCATCTATAGGAAATTTAACAAATGTTTCTCACTATTTCTGTACTATAGAGTTATGTGTCAGAACTTTTGACATGTCTCCAAAACTTCAGGTAAACTGCTGCTTACTGAAATGTTCCTGTCTATTAGTTTGTCCACTGTGCAAATGGTGTCTTAGTCTAAGATACGAGGATGCAGTGAGCTGCTGCTAAGGAATCTCAGAGCAGAACTTCGTTTAACCTTAACTAAATACCAAATTTATCCACTAAAAACTTCTTGAAGAAATATTAGAAGTAAAAACTCAAAAGGCTCTGCTGTGTCTGCTTGAAGACTAACTCTGCTCTTGCCTTAATGTTGGTGTAGCTTTCTTTATTATTCTTGTTTACTGCGTTCATCTTTGTGGGGTGACTGTTGTTGGATTTATATCACTTGGCATTTTCTTAAAACTTCATTTCATTTGTCGCCTGTAATATCCAACTGTCACTTTTTACAGATTTTTATTTTATTTTTACTTAAATGTACAGGAGGTGGGATGTACATGTGAGTGCAGATACTCCAGAAGACCAGAAGATGGCGCTGGATCCCCTGGTGCAATGATGGTTATGAAAGGCTGGATGTGGGTGCTAAGAACCAAATTCTACTCTTTTGGAATAAGAGAAGAGCTCTTAACCTCCCAAGCCATCTGTCCAGCCACCCCTCCCCGTCCCATTTTAATGGGCAGTCCAACTTGTATCTGTTCACCTTGAAACTTGTACTTTTGATTGTATCTTTTCAGAATATGCTATCCAAATATAAGCTTAAGAAATTGAAGTGTATTTTTTCTCAATACCAACATGCTTCTCATTAAAAATAAATAAATAAATAAAAATTTAGATTCCCCATTGCACAATCTTACGACACAATAAAATATATTAGGATCTCATCAGAGAATGTTTGTAATGACCTCTGCTCTTGAAGTGCTGTGTGACCTTGCAGAAATCTTTGAAGTCTCTGAATCTCACTGTCTTGTTAGAGCCCTCCACAATGCAGACTCCAAGTCAAGAATTTTTATGCAAGTGACTTGTTTATACAAGCAGCTGAGGAGGCTGAGGAAGTACTGCAAGCCAGTGGGGAAGAGAGTGTTGCTAACAGTTCATCCCTAAGGCTCAACCCACTGCAACCAGGAACCCCTGAGACAACATAGAAAACATAGCTCAGAATTGTCCCACCCGCACAGGGAATGAAGCAGAGAACTTACTCTTGTTTCTCCTTCATAGTGGATGTTTTAAAGTGTAAGTTCAACATTTCTGGCCTTCTCTGAGGTAGAAGGGCTCCCTCTACTAACGCACCGGATAAGTGCTGTGGTCACCTGCTTTGAATACCACTTAGTACCCTAAAGGGAGAACAATCAGAAGCAGAGTCCACTGGGCTCCTCTCAGGACAAAGTCAGCAACCAAGTGACAGAGAGCTTACAGGGAGACTGAGGGCCCTCACAGCGGGATAGGCGCATTGCATAATATTTCTCTCAATGTTAGTAACAGGAAATTAAATTACTTGGAAGTCTCAATATGGCCTTGTTCACCTGAGAGCGAGCTAAGGGATGCTGACCTACCTCAGCTTTTGGTTGAGGCATGCGATTTACCAGAAGCCAGTCAGAGACTCCTCTTGTGAAGCAGAGACCTCGCAGCAGCGTAGAAAGCACAGGCCTGGTGTGTTTACTTTGCTTACATTGCTGATCTGGCCTAAAATTATTCTTGATCTTGTAAATAAGCAGCAGTCACTCTGAGGTTTTCTTCAAATAGGATTAGCCTCATTTACTTCTTCACTCTGTACATTTATTTTCCTTCATTTATTAGTCTTCTTTACACAGGCCTGTTGCCCACAGGCCTCTAGGCAGTTTCAAAACTAAATGCTGCAATTATTTTGAAACTCAATGGCCAAAGAACATGATTTTGCCTAAGAGAAGGGTGGATGGGTGGGTAGCGGCAGGAGTTTATCAGAGGAGCAAATGCCAAGCCAGAAAGGGACATCTCATACCACACTCTGCAGGTACTAGCTGCGAGCAATTATTTACTGGACTCGGGGACTCTGAGGTTGGAAATAAAGTTAGACGCTTGAAGTTTAGAGTGGGATTTAAAGCTGGACAGAAAAGCATTCCTCTCCCCTACTCTGTGGCTGTGTAACTAAGTGTCAAGACAAGAGAGGCAAGTTCTAGGTAGGGCAAGAAGAGCTGTTGAATGTTGACCTCATGCTCAGTGCTATTCAATCACACAGACATATAAGTAGGTGCATTCCTCCAACTGACATAATAATAATGATGGTTGTTTTATTAAGAGGTAACTAAGGCAACTGGCCCAAAGCCGTACAAAGATTACTGGGTGAGGCAAGATTAAACTAGGATAGTCTAAAACCAGAGACAGTTGTATCTTTCTGATTGTGGGGACAAAAGAGGGTATCTACATGAAGGATTTGCCTACCAAGGTGTTTTTAAGCAAGAGTTTCCAAAAATATCATCAAAATGGATTCAGAGTTGGGTGGTCCATGCCTTTAATCCCAGCATTTAGGAGGGAGGCAGAGACAGGCAGATCTCTGAGTTAAAGAACAGCCCTGTAAAGCAAGTTCCAGGACAGCCAGGTCCACAAAGAGAACCCCTTTTCAAAGTTCCAGAAGAAAAAAGAAGAAGAAGAAGGAGAAGGAGAAGGAGAAGGAGAAGGAGAAGGAGAAGGAGAAGGAGAAGGAGGAGAAGGAGGAGAAGGAGGAGAAGGAGGAGAAGGAGGAGAAGGAGGAGAAGGAGGAGAAGGAGGAGAAGGAGAAGGAGGAGAAGGAGGAGAAGGAGGAGAAGGAGAAGAAGAAGAAGAAGAAGAAGAAGAAGAAGAAGAAGAAGAAGAAGAAGAAGAAGAAGAAGAAGAAGAAGAAGAAGAAGAAGAAGAAGAAGACTAAGAAGAGGGGGAGGAGGAGGAGAAAGAGGAGGAAGAGGAGGAGGAGAAGGGGGAGGAGAAGGAGGAGAAAGAGGAGGAGGAGAAGGGGGAGGAGGAGGAAATAAATTTGGTAGTAGAGAGATCTGGTTCCCCAATTTACTTTTTTCGTTCTGTATTTGACAGTTCTGATTGTAGCTTTTACTTCTAAACAATTTCAGAGCCAACATCTTATCCAAACAATAGAAAAAATATGAACATCCCTAAAGCTGAGAACTTTCCTTGAACTCATCAAGTACTTGATATTGTAGGAATAACCACCATGACCCAAATCTAAAACAAGGGAGGACAGAAGAGCTCAAGGCAGGGTCTCCTCAGCTGGAGTGAAGGCTGGTGAGTCTTAATCTAGTAGGGGCTAGAACTGGGCCTTGTGAAGAAGCGTAGACAAACATGTGTCAGAAGCTCATGGGAGTTTGTAGTCTCAGGCATCCCTGACACCTGTATGCCTTTTACCTTCAGCAGTCCCACCAAATTCTCAACACGGAGATCCAGAGCCATATACGTGTGACTCTGGTGGAGGCAGACAATTTCAAGTAGCCATATTCTAATACCCCCAGAACATTTTAATAGCTAAGGAAAAAATTAGAGCTGTATCTGACCTATGAAGGAGGGTATTTATCCAGCTCTGCCTTGTAAGCCTTCTCGTCTCATAAACACTTACGTCTTCACACATGTATGAAGGTCAAAGAACAATCCTGGGTATTGGCCCTTACCTCCACCACTTTTGAGACAGGATCTCAATGCTAATGTGTGTGCCAGGCTAGAACTTCTAGGAATTCTCTTGTCTTTACTTCTCACCTCTCAGTAGGATCATGGGGATGGATTATAGACATATCTCCAACTGTGTTCAGCTTCTGCTTTGGTTCTAAGGCTCTGAACTCAGGTCATCAAACTTGCATGGAAAGTGTTCCACACAATGAGCCATCTTCCCTCCCACCACCTTACCTTTTGAGGTTGAGTCTTTAGGTGAACCTGAAGCTCACCGATAGCTATGCTGGCTAGCCACCACTTCATCATTGAGATTACAGGTGCATGCTGCTGCTCCTGGAGTTTTTATGTGGGTATTGGGGATTAAATCCAGGTCCTCATGCTTTACCAAATGAGCCATCTCCCAAGACCTTTAAATGCTCTTAAAGAAAAATAAGGAGGTCAGCAAGACAGCACATAAGGGTGCTTGCCCCTGAGCCTGACAACCTGAGTTCCACACTCAGACCCATCTGGTAGAAAGAGAATCAACTTCTGAAAGTTATCCTCTGACCTCTATATTTGTGATAAGGCATATATATCTACAAACATTTTTAAAAGATGAAAGAAAACTAAAAACTAGGGAAAATGTCTCATTTAACACCAAAGAAGATATGCAGATAACAAGATAAATAAAGAAAGGGAGGGAAGGAAAAAGGGACAGAGGGAGGGAGGAAAAGAGGAAAGAAGGGAGGGAAGAAGGGAGAAAGAAAACATAAGTAAAAACAATTAACACCATTTGGCCATTTAAAATCAAAACAACTGGACTTCCATACAGACTGGAACGTGTGAGGTCTCATACCTGACATTTTCAATAGCCACAAGGATGACAGGTATTCCCATGTCTTACTCTGCCTGGTGCCCCTTTAGCAGAACATCAGAGGCTAGGTAACATATGTAGAACAAGAATTTATCTCTATGTGTTTTGAGGTCCTAGAAGCCCAAAATAGAGGCACCAACATCTACTGGGAGACTCCACACTGCAGCCTCACCTGGTAGGGAACAGATGCTAGCTTATTCTTGGAAGTCTTTGTAGAGCAGCATTGCAATTTCTTTCCAAACCTTCTTGGCCTCCATAGCACAGATAATAGATTTAAATGTAATAAAGAAAAAATGATTCGGAATGTTGGAAGATCCCCAGAAGGAACTCAGACAGTGTGGGGACAACGGATATCTCACCGAAATGGGAGGATGGAGCTGTCTCATGCAACATCAGAAATGATGTCACTTCATAAGACAAAAAGCAAAAGAGAAAGTACATGCAGGCTCTGCTCTGCTGAAGTTAGCTGTTTCTCAGGGGAGTATAGGCTGGCAACCGCTATGCAGGCACACTGGACATGAACAATTAGGAAGACAGATGGTATTGGTAAGAATCAGGTGTCTCAGAGAAGCTGGATTTTACACATAAATGAAGTGAACCTCTGGAATGTGTCTACTTGGTACCAGAGGCGTCTGTGTGAGCATGTGCTTAGGTTAATATTGATACAGACAGTGATGCTCAGAGGCCAGGGCCAGGATGTCCACGTTGCTTGCTCTGTTAGTGGAGAAGGGCCTAGAAACAGACATTCCAGTGGTAACCAGTGCATTGAACATTACAGTCATACTTTCTGACAACATTTTGTGATTGTAGACACCAGGAGTCAAAACAAACAAACAACAACACAAACAGCCGACTCGGGGGCTAGTATAAGAAATGTACTAGACAAAATGGTTCTGAAGCATGTTTTCAATATCAGAAAGTAAGGCAGTACCAAGACAAACTTAAAGTGTATGGGTGTGCACATATGCACACATCATATAGATGCATGCATGTGTGTATACATACCCATACTAATAGGAGGCATCACAGTAGCAAAAGACCCAACTGAAAGAACTCTAAAGTAGTCAACACATGAAGATAAATGACAAAGTTTACTCACTGCAGAAAATAACTGTTTATTTGTCCATACTGACCAAATATATGATTAAATTAATGAGTGAATAAATAAGTAAGTACAAAAGACAGATCACACTCACTCATAGAATCCCAAATAATGGCAGCTACTCCTGACCAGTGGGTCAGACATTGTGACTTCCCTCCAGAGAGCAGAGTCCAGCTGTGCTCTGCATCCTGAAAACACCAACCCAACTATGATGGTTCATGGGGATGAATGTGTGCTTTGTGCGGTATGAAGAAGAAAGTGCACTTTACCTCTGAGATCTTCCACCCAAGAACACACAGTTTCAGTCCAATCACAAGAGAAAACACAAGAAAAAGTGTAGAAGCACAGCCCAGAGCAACCAGTGATCCTCAAAGCTGTCAGACCTGCTGAAAACAGACAGACAAAAAATCTGAGAAACTTACCACGAAGAGAGTGAAGGAAACACAGCAACTGTGTGTGGTGGTACTTTAGTAGAATTCTGAAACAAAGCAAGGAATTAGGTAAAACTATAAAATTTGACTAAGCTTTGGGTCTTAGTAAGAGCAAACGAACCCTATATGGTGTGTTAGTTTAACAGAGGAAGCATGCTAATACCAGGCATCTGTCACATGAAGATGGATAATAGGAAAACAGCAGCTTCTGTCCTGACCTTATATTTCCTTCTGCATATTTATAGTTTCTAAATATTGTCTGCGTGTGTGATGGTTTTTGTGTGCTGTATATATTTGCGTGTACATACATAGACATGGGCGTGTTTATGGAGGTTAAAGGTCACCATCTGGGGTGCCTTTTCTCCACTATTCTCTTAAAAAAGAAAACAGGGTCTCTCACTCTCACTGAACAGGAAGTTCCTCAGTTTAACTGGCTTGCTAGTGCATGAGCTTCAGGAATCCTCCTGCCTCCACCTTACAGTGTTGTGGTTATAAGCATATGCCTCATATGAAATATTTCACAAAGGTGCTACAGATCCTTATGAAAGCCTCATACTTACCTGATAGGCACTTTATTGACTAAGCCATCTTCCCAACACCCAAACTGTATGTTTTTTTTTTAAAAATTAAAGTAATATGAATAACAGGATGAGTGGACTTTGATTTTTAATGCATTCAGTATGTCTATATGAATGAATATGAAGTGAAAATTAATTAACTTAGGCCTCAGTTCATTTGGGACCATTCTGCTTGTCCCAAAGAGTGTACATAGAAAAAAATAAATAAACCAAGGGCTATTTCCCAAGTTATTAATGAAAACCATTAGATGGTGAAGAAGAAAATCTGAACTTGAATTCATCAAGAAATTACTCTATTTTCTTTGTGCCCCTCCAAATTCTTGGTTAACATGATCCACCATGCCTGTGACACTCATTCAGCTATCCTGCCAGGAGAATTATGATCCTACATCAAGTCATATTCTCACACAGGGTCTTGGACGCACATACACAAGACAGCTGCTTAAGCATTTTGGAAAGATTATGGTGGTACCTAGGCTGAAGAACAAGTTTGAAGGTCACGAATTCTTTAGGAGGTAGGTTCTGGCCCACACAAGTCAATCATGATGGGGGTGAGGGGTTGAAGGTTATACCCCTCTTTAGTTCTAGAGTTCATTCTTTGCTCTCTCATCTGCAGACAGTGAGAGGCCTACCATATGCTCCCACCAGCACAGACCAATCAAGCACAGCCACCATATTTTCTCCTCCATGGTGGACTGAAATGCCCCAGAAACCATAAGGCAAGGTAAATCTTTCCTGCATAAGTGGTTGCTTACTGGTACATTGTCATGACTGTAAGGTAAATACCAAGCCCTCATGAGCTCACACCAAGCTCCTACTGTCTTACACTACATGAGGGTGTAAGACTAAGGTTTCACCCAACAGTCAGTCAGGATGACATTCTCCCAGTCACCTTTCAGCTCTCTGTAACATGGAGAAAACAACAGCACAGTTGTGTTGTATGTCAGGAAAGAACTTCAAGAACTAATGAGCTGAGGTGTCCTTCCATAACCAAGGTACATTCTTCAGTCAGTATCTACAAAAGCCAAGATGTTAGCAGGGCTCTTTGGGGGTCTCTGACTGCTTCTCAGCAGCTTTAGTAATTGCTCTGGACTTACTCCTCAGAAACAAAAGCAAACAAACAAACAAAAAACAAAACCAAACAAAAAAACCTAAAAAACTAAATAATGGTATGTTCTCAGAATTCCAAATTCTAAATAAATACCTACTTGGAAAGACAAACACAATTATAATTTACATAATAATGAGTTCTTTAATACATAGTGTCAAGTGCTTTAATTATTTGTCTTAATAATGCAGTTTTCTTTCTATCATGCATCTTCACACAGAAAGCTGAAAATTCACTGTGGTTTAGATTCATAGGAGAATGTAAAGTACTTTACTGAAGTGTTTTGGGAACTTAATAATATCATGGGCAAAAGTATTTTATAACCTTATAACCTCACCCACCCTTACCTTTAAACCTAGGCACCAGATACCTCTTGTCAACTAATCACTATCTATACAGAAAGGCAATGGTTTACTGTGGACGTCCTTTGCCACCTGGACATATGTCCTCCTAAATGCCTTCCATGTTTGATGGGAAACTCCTATGGACAACTTGATTGTCACTTCCTTCTGGATTCATTAATAAAGGTCAGATTGACTTCTAGGGTTTTTTTGTGGGGGGGAGACGAAGAACATTTAACTACTTCTCTGTCCAAAAGTATATTACACAATTGATTTCCTTGCCAGCGCACCAGGCACCAAGAATCGAAGCAGAAAGCATAGTGACTGCAGGCACCTAAAGAAGCTAAAAGGGACAGAAAAGCAAAGGAACTCCAGTTTGAAAAACAAGAAATGCTCTATAGAAGTGCCACTTCCTGTTCAGGCTCTTATATGGTCCTCCTAGAGGATGTGGACCAGCGAAATGGGGACATTCTGTGTATCCTTGACCATTGACAGGACATAGCGTGGCAAGCTTTGAGTGATATAGAAGATGGGCTGCAATTTGAGAGTCTGTTCTGCCACTTAAGAGCTATGGTATTTGTACCAATAATTATATGCAAAATGGATCTTCAAGATTAAAGATTATAATGTATATCAAGTGCCAGGAATGTGAATCATTTAATACTCATTGACTGTAGCTTTTTCATGAAAGGGCAAGATGACTTCTATGAAGAAGAATAAATGTATTCAGCGATGACCAGAGTACCTTAACCTAACATGAACTAACATTGTGTTTGTTAAGTCTCTGAGCTTCAAGATGATTTGCTACCCAACCTTATAAACAGAAAAACAAAATGTCTCTGAAGTGCCAGGACCTATCTAGCAGAATACATAAGTAATCTAATATCATGTCTCCTGTGAGATACAATGATTACTGACTCAGTAAAGTGCCCACTGGTGGGATTGTGGCATGAACATCACTGGAGTGACCAGGTACTTTCTCATTGGATTTAAGATCTACTCCACAAGATGAAACCCAAACCAGGCATCATGGTCAGACTACAAACCTATTCCTAGACAAATCATAGGCCCTAGGGTAATTTTATTATTATTCAGCTAAATGAACAAAGTATTAAACTGACCACTAATAATTTCTGCTTATACTTATTCATTAATTTATCTCTCACCTTTTGTCAGAGAAGCTTCTATTTTCAGTAGATAGTGATCAACACAGAGACCCACAATTGGTCAAAGTACAGAAAATAAGAGAGTGCAGACTACTGAACCCTAAATCAGACACTGATATTACAACCCTTCTTCCTAAGGCTTGGGACTCATTGTGGAAGAGACTGTATAAAAGCTGCAAGAGCTAGGGGTAGTTGGGTGACTACAGGAAACAATATTTTCCAAATAGAATAGAGGAGATGCACACATGAACCCACAGCAGTTATAACTTGCGAACTCAAGTCACACAAACCCTGTATGGAGAAGAGGGGTGGACATGAAGTTCCATCCCTAGCTCAGGATCTTTTGGAAATTGTTATCTGGAGAGGGAGAGTCACTTCTGTTTAACAGTGTAGCCTCTCATAAGCAAGCCATGCTCTACTGGAAGGCCACACAGCCAAGACTATACATGGGCAATGCAAATTAAACTTGATGGGTTTAAAAGACAAAAAGACAGCACAAAGGTGGGTGGGTAGGGAAGGGGGTGGATCTGGGAGGTGTTGGGGAGGGGTAAATATGATCAAAACACAAATGCACAAAATTCCCAAAGAACTAAACAAGGAGAGAAAGAAAATAAAATATTAGATGCTTATTTTTAAACCAAAAAATAAACAAAGAAATAATACAGAATTTTGAGAAGATAAGATATGCATATGTGATATATATCTTATAGCTATGAGTAAGAGAGAAACTTTTACCCTTCATTAAATTAAATATAATTATATTACTAGTCAATGGTAAAAAACAAATGATCTGGGACTATAGACAGTTATTTGTGCATAACTCCAGAATTTTGCATCTCCTCTAAGATAGGAAACAATGAGGTTCTTGGGAATGTGTACATAGGGGAAAGATATCAAGAATATGTGTTTTGCATCAAAGAAAATTGTTTCTCTCTCTCTCTCTCTCTCTCTCTCTCTCTCTCTCTCTCTCTCTCTCTCTCTCTCTCTCTCTTTCTGTATGGCTGTCTCTCCTATTGTTCAGTTCATGGCTTTGGAAATGGGTCTGGTCACCTTTTCTTTCCTCCAGACTGGCTTCCCATTCCTTGAACTTATGTATAATAACACAATCCAAATCCAACTGGCAAAAGAAAGAATGTACTGTCAAATCTGGTTTCTCTGCAATACTCAATTCCTCTGAGTCCCATCCATTTTTCTTACAGACACTTTCCCTTGTGACCCAAACTAATTTGATCCTCTACCACATCTCCTCAATCAAGAGCATCCAAAGCTGTTTAGCAGAGATCCTATAAATAATGCTTCAACAATGTTTAAAAGATAATATTCAGGAGAAAAACTCTGAACTCTGAAAGGATCCTGGGCAAAAGGGACAGTGTCTAAGATTATACCCCAGGTGACTTAATCCCATTTGTACTGTTTGAGAGAACAGACCGATTGTTCTGGCTTTAGATAGAAATGGTCACAATTAAGGCAAATGGGAAAGGAAAAGTAACCTGTGTTGTTCTAGCTAGTTTTTACTGTCAGCTTGATACAGACTAGAGTCAGCAGAGAGTAAATTCCTCATAGAGAAGTTGTTTCAGTCAGATTGGCCTATGAGCATATATGCCTTGAGAGTTAACTAATGTGAGAGTCTCCAGCTCTCAATGGGCAGTGCCGTCTCTAGCAAGGTGGTCCTGGTTTATATAACTTACTGAAGCATGGGTCTGGAGCAGTAAGGTTTATGCTTCAAACTCCTGTTCCACCACCTCTTCACAATGGTCTGTGGCCTATAAGCTGATACGAACCCTTTCCTCTCCTCAGTTGTTTTTGGTCAGTCTTTGATCCCAGCAACAGAATAAAGACTAGAACAGGGGTTAAGTTGTGGAGATAGAGAGGCCCCCTAAGGGGGTTGATATTTAATGACAAAGAAAAGGGAAAAGCCAAAGACATCCACACAGCTACCATGTCCCAGTCATCTCATACACGGGAGTGGGAGGGAGGTGGTGCTTCTTAGTCAAGACACGGGATATCCGGGAAAGGCTGCCATGTAACAGTTGGCTACTTCTTCAACTTCTATCATTGTTTCAGTGTTATATTAGTCCCCCCAAAACATATTAATCACTAATATGATTAATCATTAATCAATAGTAGTGATTAATTATTAATTTGTAATAGTGATTAATATAGAAGAAACTAGCTTTAATTAATTAATATTAATTAAGTGGGTCCTTACAAAGTGATAACATCACAAAGACAGAGTCCTCATGAACAGCATAATTCCCTTGATAAATGCCTCATGCACCTTGACTATGGACTTCCCAGCCTTCAGGACAATGAAAAAGTATATTTCTATTGTTTATAAACTACCCAGTCTTGGGCGTTTTGTTATAATAACATAAATAGGATTTTAAAAGTTCCCTGTGCTCCCTCTTAGGCCTCTGGGCTTCTTCCTACTAGTGCCATTGTCCTTAAGTGTCACCTCACTCCAACCTGAAACAGGTGACAAGTTGTAGCCTAACAAAGGTGGCTCAGACAACAGAAACATACCTGCTCACCATTCTGAAGACCATGGTGTGACCCAAACTAATTTGATCCTCAACCACACGGTCTGAATAGTTCCCTCCATGAAGTCATACAAGGAACCCCTACTGCACAGTGGGATGCTCTGGAAATAGGGCTTTGGGGCATTATGGCAAATTGACAGCACATTGAGAGTGGACCTTCAGGAGCAGATTGGTCATTATAAGAAGAGCTTGAGATGCTGTCTCCACTGGGCATGGGCATGGGCATGGGCATGGGAGGAGCAACAGCTTCAGCCCACCAGGAAGAGTCCTTTTTGGAGAACGCAGCTGTCAGGCCTTTGACCTCAGACTTCTCTGCCTGCAGAATAATTGGAAATGAGCTCCTACTGTATACGTCACTTGGTACATGGCATTTTAATAAGACAGTCTGAGCTAATGCAATTAGACAGATGAGTTAATGTCAGCATGGCTAGTTTCTTCTAGAAGTTTCTCCTCTTAGCTTGTCTGTGGCCAGTTTCTCTCTGTGTCTCCATATAATCTTCCCTTTGAGCATATTTGTGTCTTTCCTTGTTTCTTTCTTATGAGGAATCAGTCACCTTTAGAAGGGCCATGTTAATAACCTCACTTTGCCTCTTTGAGAACCCTTTATCCAAACCTTGTCACATTCTGAGCCCTGGGGTTTGGAGTGGCAGCATAAGAGGAGGGGACAGCCCAGTTCAGGCCATGTCATTCAGCTCACTGGCTGTCTGCCTTATGCCTCACTCCATCATTGTCAGACTAAGTCATTTATTTCACAAATGTATAGGAAATGGTGGAAACACTTCCAAGCTAAATAGACAAGTTAATCAGCCTTAAATGCATCTGTTTTAGAAATGTAAAGTACAAGGGAGTAAAAAAAAATTTTAAAAAAAAAGCTCATCTTAGGAGAAATCATGCTCAATAACCTTGAAAACCAAGAAAATTCTACAAGGTTTCGAGGACTGGATTTCTAATTATCAATTAAAATGAAATCACTAAGGCTGGAGAAATGGCTCAGTGGTTAAGAGCACTGACTCCTCTTCCAGAGATTCTGAGTTCAGTTCCCAGCAACCACATGGTGGCTCACAACCCTCTGTAATGGGATCTGATGCCTCTTCTGGTGTGTCTGAAGACAGCCACAGTATAATCATATACATAAAATAAATATATCTAAAGAAGTAAAATAAAATGGCCATGACCCACAAAGAGATAGGGATAGATGGTGGGACATTTTAAATCCCTACAGCACTGGGAATCTTTTGATGTGAGTTGGGACAAAGGTCAAGAGAATAACACACACGTTACTCATCTTACTGGAATGTTTTCATTAAGAAATAGGAAAGCTGAGGAGATGGCTCAGTGTATAAAAATACTTACCCCACCAAGGCTGGCCACCTCAGTGCCATCTCCAGGAAGCACGTTGTGGAAAGGGCACACCAACTCCTGAGAGTTGTACCCTGGCCTCCATTCACACTCTATGGCATGCACAAGTCTGTAGTTGTACATACACATCACACACCACACACCACACAACAATAACAGGTAAATGATGTCATTTTTAAAGGAATAGTTTGAACACATCTAAGCTGAGATGTTCCAAAATCTAAAGCATTGGTGGACCCAACATGCTAACACAAACTGAAAATTCCACAGTTCATATCATGAGATGGGTCCCAAGCACAATGCAAGTAAACTAAGAATATGGTACTAACTGCCTTCAGGTATAGATGAGACATACATACATTTCATAGCTCAACTTGGATCCCAACCCTGAGATTCCGCATTCAGTGCAGTGAATATTCATCCCCAAATCCAAAACACTTCTGACCTCAAGCATTCTGGATAATGGATACTTAACCTATAGCCTGTATATTTATTATCCAGTTAACTGCAACTATTTATTTATTTACTTATTTATTTAGTGAGCCCTTTGTTTTTAATCTACACTGTGTTCTGGTCTATCTCAGAGTAACTATGCATGCAAACACCATGAAGGTGGACACACCACAGTGGCTTAGTAGCATCTCAGGGGGTTTAAGGAGGAAGGGAGCACCTGTAATGTCAAGTATACTTCACCCTTTTTTTCTGAGGGTGACGCTGGGTGGGAGAGCTCCCTCTTAGTCTTACCCCCTCAGCAGGACTGAATATAAAGCCAAACTTCACCCATCTTCAAATAATTCTCCTCTTTTTACTTCAGTATTTTATTACTCACCCCAAGTAAATCTGTGTCCACATTAAACATTGAACACATCAAAACTGAACCAAAAGTATTTCTCTTTTACTGTATATGTGGCTGGCCCCTTTGTTGCTTTGCTTTTTTCCTTGACACACAGTCCCTTATGCCCAGATCCTGGATTTCCTTTAGAAATATTGCCAGAGACTGAGGGAAGAGATAGCAAAATTTATTTATTCTTTGTCGCTCAGAGCCTTGTATCGGTCGCACACCCTTTCCACCTGAAACAACTCTATTTTGTCTTTTAGGCACTAGAGAACACATCTGTAAAAGCAATGCTTAGGAGGCTGAGTCAGGATGGCCACCCTGGGCTGTAGAGTAAGTGCCAGGCCAGCCTGAGTTCCATAACAAGATGCTGCCCTAAATAACTAAATTCCATTGAATAACTTGTTTTGGGAAACAGCATAGAGGCTGCCACTCTTCCTGTTAATGCCTTTACCCCCACAACATTTCTGGAGGTGCCTATAACTGCTTTGCTATGGTGAACTTGACCAAAAGCCCCCTGGATAATGTTATCAACTGGGAAGGTGGGGGAGACACAGGCACCGCACGAGAGCCTATTCAGCCACTCCATCATCAGCCCAGTGCAGAGAGCCTAATTCTTCAGCCGTTGGTCAAAAAAGAAATGAGAAAGAGCCGAAGCAAGACAAACAGGCTGCTATTCCTGGGTACATAAAAATATACCTTTGGAAGTGGTTTAGCCAGGAAAAAAATATTTTTTAGCTCCCACCACAACATTTGTCAGTCTAATTTCTTCCTGAACAAACAGCGCTCTGTTGGAACACAGCAAGGCAAGTTTTTCCAGCTCAAAGGCTTTTTGTTTGCCGTGGAGGTCATCTATCCATGTGGCTTGTCATCTCTGGTCACTTGTTCCTCCAAGCTTAAAGCAAAGACATAAATCGTGCCCACATAATCCCTTCATTTTAAGAGAGGGGACACGGGGACATGTCAGAAGACGCTTAATTGCTGGGAAATGTCTTCGCCCCAGTTTTCTTTCTCGGGAGTCAGCTTACCCTACCACTGCCTTTATTCATGTGGGATATAATGTTATTTCATTTTCCTCTGGTCATCTTACATCCCAGGGGAGTGCTTGACTCATGATATAATTACATGCTCAGCCAGTTCCCACTAAGAGTCACTGCAGACTGCCACTGAGCCCCACCCCCGCCCGCCAATCCTCCACTCCCATGCCGAAAAGAGCAGAACTCTGCCAGAAAAACGGTGACACTTTTTGCACAACTGATAATTATTAGGTTCTCGGAGAGTGGTTTGCAATGGTCTCTGGGCCCTAGAGGTTAGTGACGCATTACAGAACCAACCCAATTTGTGGTCTGTGGGTCTGGGCCAGTCCAGTCTGCCTCCGTGTTCTCTGGTGTTTCATGAAATGTTTCCTGGAGGACGGATTTTTAAATGTTTGAGAATCGAGGTTTATTTCACAGAAAATAGGAATGCTGGACTACCGCCATTAGAGATGTGTACAGTACAGTCTCCTGTCGCAGGGGCCAATGGCAGAAGCTCATAACCGATGACTGTGCCTTTTGCGCACTGTCTTAAACAGACACAGGTCTGGGCTTTGAAGTCCCGGCTTACATGGGGATATAAGAAGAGGATCCACTGCTGGTTGGGTTTTGCATAAGGCACAAGTGAGAAGAAAAGTGATGGCAATCTCGCTTCTCGTAACTACTTTTGGGGACAGAATCCTTTTGAGAGTTTGCCCTAGTTAATTTTAACTGTTACCGTGATTATGGCCTAGAGTCACCTGAGGATAGCCTCAAGTGAGGAATTCCCTACATCAGGTTGGTTTCTAGGCATTTCTGTGGGGATTTGTCTTAATTGTCAATTACTATAAGAGGCCACAGCCCACTGTGGGTGGTATCATTCCCTGAGAAAGTAGTTCATCCATCGCTATATTTAAGAATCTAGGAGAAAACCAGCAAGCTTGTTTCTGCTTCAAGTTCATGCTTGAGTTTCTTCCTTTACCACCCTCAACAAGGGACTGTTACCTACATCTGAACCAAACCCTGCCTCTCTTAACTTGCTTTTGCTCAAAGTGCTTTATCATAGCAATTGAAAGGAAACCAGAATAAAGTCATATTAATAGAGCCATATTAGAACTTCTCTGTGCTCAATATCTCTTACTTTTCTTGCATTTCCCACTAACCCCAGAAGTTCCCATTGGATATACTTTCTTTGATCTCCAAGGTTTAATGTTCAGGTCCAAACTATTACTTCCTCAGACAAGCCTATTTTGGTTTTCCTAACCTGATGCACATGAATTGTGTTGATTTTTTTTTAAACCATACCCCACAATTATTCCTTTTTTATTCTTCTCAAATTTTTCAATTTTCTCTTACTGATTTTAAGTGTGTCTCTTTCCACTGAACTGCAAATTCTGTGAGTAAAATCACACACAAACACAAACACATATTTGAATGTGTCTTCATAAATGTACATTTAACTCCTAAACCTGAGATTTCACAAGCCCTTGGCACCAAGTTGTATGTGAAGACATGTTATTTATGACTAACATTATTAACATTATCACTGTCATTAGTTGGATATCATTAATTGAATTTTGTTGAGCAGTCACTCAAGAAAGTTTCTCAGACTTTTGAAACATGTGACCACACCCGCTTCCTCAGTGTTTTTCTGTTGTTCTCACAGATTTGTTTCCACATGGGCCATAAAAGACCCACAGTCATTTCTAAAAACAAAACCCTAAGGAAAAAAGACTATATATTTTCCTGTCATTTTAATATTATGTCCTTCTAATGACCACAGAACTGATCCAAATTGCTTTTTTCCCAGAAGGTCCTAAGAACTTCACACTCGTAACAGGATTGGATCAAGATCATCCAAGACACTGTGTTAAAAATAGCCCATTTTCCACCCATTTTTCTTTTTCACCCAAAATGATCTCCCTGGAGAAAATTCTACTGGGTAACCTTATATTGCACCGAGATGAGCCATGGGGCCCATTAAGAAAAGGGGTCAAACAGTCAGAAGCAGGGAATTGAGGACTAACTGCACTCCTCTTGGAGAAGGCTAGGTGTGAGTAACAGGGGTCTGGTTATCTGAGCATGGTGTCTTCTCACGCTCTGCAGTCCCAACTGCCCTGTGCTAACTCATAGGTATTATATCATATTTCCCTCCAAGACTAAAAGAAAGGAATTCTGTAGAGTCTGTCCTCCGGTTGGCTTCTAGGTTCCACTCCTAAGACTGAGTGGCAATCAGTTCACCTGCCTTCTCCTCAACCACTACCAAAAATACTCCATTCTGAGGTGAGAGAGCTGAGCTTTCATCCCAGCTGCCACTCAGGAACTTGTGTATTTGAACAAGGATTGCATTTCTTTGCATCCCAGTAACTATGAAACAAAGATAATGCTAAACTCCCCACATGGTTATTAAGGTCATTTAAATAATACCAGTAGTGATTTTACTAATAATAATATTTCTAAAAGCACAGAGCCTAACTCTTTATAAGATCCGTATTCCCAGGCTCTGTTGAACCTAAGGTACGCAGGATAGTTCATAAGCTGATCAAAATGTGAATTTTCAATTTTGAGTCAAGATCCAAAGTTGTTCTCTGACTTCCACCTATTCACCATGATATGAGCCCACCTACATAAAACATTCATACACACACACACACACACAAACACACACAAGCAGAGGGAGACGGAGAGAGAGAGAGAGAGAGAGAGAGAGAGAGAGAGAGAGAGAGAGAGAGAGAGAGAAGTGGGGCGAACGTTTAAATAGTGGCAAAATAAAATGAATGTCAGTGGCAAATACATTTTTAGGTAGCACTCCTACCATTGGAAACACAACTGAGACAATGGTCTCAGCCCTAAAGAGATTTTGCGTTAGCCAATAAGAGATCAGATAGATGACAGGTTATGAGGCAGGTAAAGCAAAGTAATAAGGACTGGTCATCATGTGCACGAAAAGCAAATGTCCCAAACATCACAGACAGCAGCCACCCCTGTGGGTACAGCTAATGTAGAAATTTTCCGAGGCTATGGTCTGGTGTTTGTTACTCTCCGACTTTTCAGTGTAACTAGAAGCTTGAAAACTCAGGGTCTTAAGGAAACTGATTTGTTCTTTTATAGTTGCATGGATTGAGCATGATGTCCCTAGAGGGCTTCTCCAGGACTATTCCTATAGCTTGCTCAGCTGGAGAGTCTGTTAGGCTATTAGGGCTGTAGACAGGGAACTTGGTTCTCTTTTCTGTGACCTTAAGTCCTGTGTTGAGCTACCCTGCTGTCCTTACGTGGAGGTCTCAGAGCAACATTCCAAGAGGGTGAAAGTGGAAGGCACACGGTCTCTTGAGACTCAGGCTACACAATGCACAAGATATCATTTCCATCTCAGATGCCTAGTCCAGATGAAGGACAGGGAGGAAAGTAACAAAGTCACATTGCAGAGAGGCAGGCACACTAGGGGGAGAACCGGTCACTATTAAGAAGCTTGGTAGAGCTTATTTTTGTAATTATCTCCACATAAATTTTCCACATGACTTCATTCAGCTGTTGGAAGCAAGTAAGAAAATTTGGGAACATTAGTAACTAATACAGAGCCCAGAACAGAGCATTGATATCAATAAAGTTATGTAATCAATACAGGAAGAAACAGATTATGTGTGTACAGTGACTGGTGCAACAGTAAGGATTCTATTGTTGACTTCCAGTTGTGGGATGAAAGAGTAACAGAGAAGATTGACCAGACCTAAAAGGTGAGGAGAGAAAAGAAAATGACGGCTGCCAGACAGCATGCAGCAGAGCAGAAGATTCATGGGGAAAGAAATCAAACAAGGTGAACCCTGTGTGTGTTCCATGCTACTCTCTGTGCAGTTTCCACAAAAATGTCAAAGCAAAGGGGAGTCAAAGTTCAAGGTGTCTGACTGCCCAGAATTCACAGAGAAGGGATCCAAAGAAAGAAGAGAACAAGAGAGAACTGTCCTACATGTACATATCCCCTTAGACTTCCGCTGAGGACTAGTCAGCAAGAACTTATGAAGAAACTGTCAAGACCAAGGAAAGAAGTGGCAGGCAGAAGAATCCCAAGGCCAGAAACAGAAGCAGGAACAGTACATTCTCTCAGAGCAGAGAGACATCACAACTTAAGAACCAATTAAGTAGAGTCTTCAAAAAAGTATTGGCTTAGGAGCCAGCTCACACGAACCACAGATCAAAATCTGCCCTGAATACAACATCCAAAAAAAGGTTCTTCTAAACAGGCTGCTGAAATATTAGGTTAGTTTCAACTAACAAGTAGAATCCAGTACAAAATTCAGAAATAATTAATGGAATATTTAAAGTATGGGGTTATAGCATCCAATAATGTAAACTATCAAGCCAGAATCTCATAGAAAATTGCCCAGAATGCACTTGGGTAAAAGAATGAACCAATCAGTGAAAACTGATCTAAGAAGGATGCAAATATAAAACCACCAAGACTTCTGTAACTAAGCTCCAAGTGAGTAAGATGTTAGAAGAAAGCAGAGTGGACCATAATAGGGAGGTTGCATGAACTACTTATGAAGATCACAGGCAACACTTATGTAGGATAGTGCAAGAATATACTTTAAATGTGATTTGGCTATAAGCTCCCAAACCACAGTCCTGAATACTAAGATCCTATGGATCAAAACCACTGGTGTCTAAAATTTCTAAACTCTAAAATACCAAAAGATGAAAATTCAAAGGAGTACTTCTGGAAAAAAATAACTTTAAACAATATTTAAGAGGCATTTATTTATACTTGTATTAATATTTTGGCCACCGTACAAAAATATAGCGTCATTGTCATTGTGATGTATACATACATACATGTGTGTATGTGTATATATCTATATAATTATACTGTATTATTTGCTTTCTCCTACCCTTCCTCATTCCCTCTCTTCCTATCTTGCTGGGCCACTTCCCAGTAATCATGCCTTCTGCTTTCATGAGGTATGTACGCTGTTAGCTTCTCTTGTTCTCTCTTCCTCTTCCCATTAGAGACCTTCTTCTCTTCTCATAGATCCCCTTTCTATATATGTGTGTATCTATATATGCATATGTCCACATACACATGCATACACACACACACACACACACACCTCAAGTCTGTTTATATGAGAAACATAAATTAGTCTGAACTGGCTCCCTTCACTTAGCACAGTGATCCTCGGTCCCATCCATTTTCCTGAAATGTCATAATTTCATGCTTTTTTACATCTGAGTCAACCTCCATTATGTATTTATGCATCATATTTGTTTATCTGTTCTTTTTTTAAAGGGCATCTAGGCTAGTTCCAAATCTTAGTCTCTCAGTCACTTTCCTCATTAACATCTGAGAACAGTAACTTGGCGAAGACAGGGCTTATTCTTGGCTCAGTTTGACTTATAGTCCATGGTGGAGGTGGCATGAAGGGAGGGCTGTAAGGCTGCTCGTGCCATGGCGGGTCCTATGGCATCTCTGTTCAGGAAGCAGAATGAGACAAATGCTGGTACTAACCTTACTTTCTTCTTTTCCTTCCGTCTTGGATTCCACTCCCTGGAGTAAGACCACCTAAATTCAGGGTGGATCTTCCCACCTCCAGCCAATCAAAAAGCTCCCTCATGGACATGCCAGTGGCTTGTCTCCTAGATGATTCTAGAATCCTATCAAGCTGTCAATCAACGTTAACCACTCATAATTAGTTATTGCCAATAGTGTTTCAATGAGCTGGGATATGCAAATCTTTCTGCAGAAAGAACTCTGCTTCAGAATCCTTTGGGTAAACATCCAGGAGTAGAATAAATGGATCATACAACAGTTCTATTTTTCAAATTTTGGAGGAATCGTCATATTGATGTTCACAGTGGCTATATATCCGTTTATATTCCTTCCATTTATATAGACTCCTCTCATCATATCTTTGTCAGCATTTGATGTCAGCCTCCTTGGTGTTAGATATTCTACCTGGGGTGAGATGGGCTCTCAAGACAGTTACAATTTGCATTTTCCTGGTGGCTATGGTTTTTTTCCCCTGGACATTAGATACTTTTTCCAATAGTAATTGACCACTTCTATTTCTGTTCTTGAGAACTGTCTATTCAGTTCAGTAGACCCTTTGCTGACTGAACTGGTATGTTTTAATACTTAGTTTTTGGAGTTCTCTGTTGCTTCTAAGTATTAACCCCCTGTGGTATGCACAGTTGGCAAAGAACTTGCTCCTGCTCTGGAGGCTGTCTTCTCACACTGCCAATTTTTTTTTCATTGTACAGAAACCTGTTAATTCCAATTTGTTCTCTCTGCATTATCCTTGTACTTGAAGGTGTGATTTCTCAGCTTCCTGTTCTTGCAGCTATGCCTGCTTGCTGCCATGCCTTCCACCATGCTAGACTCTTATCACTCTGGAAACATAAGTCTCCATAAAGTCCTGTGAGTTGTTTTTAGTCATGGTGTTTTATCACTGTAACAGAAAAGTATATATGTACTCTCTAAAAATCACAGCACATACCAATAAAATGTCAAATGCTTTTGTATTCACAATAGCAAATATTTAGCAAGGGTATGAAAGAACTGAAATCTTCACACACTGGGAACATAGGAGATAAAAAATTATACAACTATTTTGAACAGCATTTATTTACATATTTATTTATAATGGCAGACATATCACCTCTTTGCATTTATCTAAGAGAAATAAAAACACACAATCATGCATTAAATAGTGGTATCATTAACTGCAGATCACATACACAATAATAACAATAAGATTGTTGGCCAGTGACAGCACAGCCACTTTAATTTGTGTTAGGTGCTCAATGATGTTTACACAATGACTAAATTACCTAGTGACACTTTTCTCAAAGAATATTCCTGTTGCTCTGTGTTGCATGAGTGTGTGCTCACACAAACTTTTGCATGTGAATGATTACAGAAGCTTTATGTATAATATAAAAATGTGGAGCTAAACTAAGATATGAATAGATAAATAAATTCTTTTACAGTTCTTATAATGGAATACAACTCAATAACACAAGAAAACTCACTCCCAATATATACAACACAGATAAGCATCAAAACAAGTCTATGAGTTGAACAAAGACAATTTTCAAAGACAGTGTGTCCTATGCCTACATCCATATAAAACTCCAGGAAATGGTATCTACCCTATATCAGAAGACCATAGGTCAGGCATGTTAGGTTTTTTCCTCATATGATAAAAAAAAAATACTTAACAGAGCAACTCAAGGAAAGAAGAGTTTATTTGGCTTCAGAGGATAAAACCCACTGTTGTGGAAGGCAGTTGGCAATGGAGTCCACATTGCACCCATAGTCTGGCAGCAAATACTAATGGTCACACCCAGCTGACTCCTTTTTTTCTTTTTATTCAGTCCATGATCTCAGCCCATGGGATAATAGCATCATTCAGGGTGGTTTGTCCTTCCTCAGTTTAACCTTGATGGAAACTCCCTAAAAGACACACACAAACTGTCTTATAGGTATAAAAAGTCAGCCATTATAGGACCCTCCCTTGTCAAATAAGTTACTTTTAAACTAAACCATTTCATACCTGGTCTCCAAAGGCTCAGGAACATCCCATAATACCAAACGCATTTAGTCCAATTTCCAAAGTCTTCATAACCATCTTAACACTGTAAAAAGCCCTAAATCCCTCAAGACAAACTGGTTTTTGTGATCCCTGGTAAACTTTAAAAACAAAAAACAACCAACCAACCAACAAACACACCAAGTCGTCTAGCTCCATATACAATACCACAGACTACGCATTCCCACTCCTAATAGGAATAATGAGGTCTTATCAAGGAAAGATTAGAACTAAGTAAGATCTAAACCCAACACGAAAGAGACCAAATCCTGAAGCTCCATGTACAACATCTGGAGGTACTGATGACATTATCTAGGTCCAATAGGAATTAGATAGCCCTGTCCCTCCAGTTTGCATTGAGCACATGTGGCCTCCAGCTGGCTCCCCATTCAGTAACTACAACTTTACTTGGTATATGCCTCATGGTTTTGGTTCCTCTTTTATTCTGGGGATTTTGTTGATCTTTAGACCTCACCTTCACAGCTATGCATATAGCTCACTCACTCAAGAGTTGTCCGCAGGAACTCTGGTGCTGGTACACATATGTCTGGCCTCAGAGATATTCTGTAACTTTGATCCAGATCTCTATGCTCAGCCCCCTTTTATCCAATCAGTGTGCTTTCCTGTCCTTCCACAAAACTCTCCATTCCAACAATCCTGTCCCCACTTAAAGGAAGGAATGAGATTTCTCAGGGTGCTCAGACAGAGGCAGTAGAAGGCTACAAGGGTGGGTCTCCACTATCCCACAGGGTAGTAAGTCCAAGAAGCTACTGTTAGACTCTGCTTCTGCATGTCTGCATACAAGCTCCTTATAAGCTTGCAACCGATGCTAGATTCTCTAGGCTAGGGCCTGTTTCTGAGGGCTCACCTGATCTTACGTTTGCCTTTGAAATGCATCTCCCACAACTGATTCATAAAAGAGAAATAAAAAGATTGGGGATGTCGAGAAGCACTGAGTTACTTGAATTGTTTGACTCTGATCAACGTCGAAGTTAGTCCCTAAAGACAGAAGAAAAGGAGGATGGAGCAAGTAAGGAGAGGGAGGGGAGAGGAGGAAGAAGGATGGGGACAGGAGGCAGGAAGTTCCTTTTTTCAGTCTCTTACCAAGATGTGGCATGGAAAGTCTGAATCAAACACTGAATGTATGGAGTTGTTAGGACAAATCTAGAATTAAGTCTCCACACTGCTCTACTTGAGAACTCAGCTCTAGGGAACAATGCTCAGTTGCTGCTCACTTGCTCTTTCTGGACCAAACCCAGCTCTTCCCAACACTGGGGGTGTTCTTGCTGCCAGGTACTCTAGAGGAAAACTGATATTGTGCCTGTCGGAAAATGGCTTCTATGTCACTCGAGCAACCAGAGCTGACATTTTAGAGAACTCTCTGGTAAGATCCAGTTCATTCAGACAAGGATATGAGTTTCCACTATCCAGAAATAAATTAAAACTGAAGTCAAATGTGTTGATAACTTCCTTCCCCCTCCTTCCCTTTGTGTGTGTGTGTGTGTGTGTGTGTGTGTGTGAGAGAGAGAGAGAGAGAGAGAGAGAGAGAGAGAGAGAGAGAGAGAGAGAGTCCAAATGCGAATGCTTGTATATTCATTCAGAGGCACAGCAGGAGATAGTAAGGGTCCTCTCTATCATCCCCTATCTTATCCCCTTGATACAGATCTGTCTCACTGAACATCAGGCTAAGATGGCAGGAAGTAAGAATTCTCCTTGCCTCCACCCTGCTTCTTGGTGTTGGAGTTACAGGAGCAACCAGGACCACATTCAACTTCTCATGTGGGGCCAGGGAACTTGAACTCAGACCCCAATGTTGTGCAGCAAGCATTCCTACTGACTGAGGTGTCTCTGCGACTCACCAGCTTGCTTGTGTCCTGTCAGAACTCCATGCTATGTTATGCCTGGCCTTGTCATTGCCCTCAGTCCTCCCACTGAAAGCTTCATCCTCTCTAAGGAAAACAGCAACCAGCTTAACTCATCTTCTCGTCTTGCATAATCTCTGTCATTTAATGTCCCATGGAAAAGTATCAAGCACAGAACAAACTGTGGAAGACGCTTACAGAGACCACAAAATCCATGTCATAACTCAAGCCGTTCCTGGCCTACAAACGCACTTGCTTGGAAGGAAACAGCTTTTCAGAACACAGAAAACTGGCGCTTTACTCTTCAAATTTATTTTGTTTTTATTGACTTGAACTTGGAAACAAGAAAAGGAGGAAGAAGAGGGGAGGAGGAGAAGGAAGGGGAGAAGGAGGAGGAGGAAGGGGAGGTTGAGAAGCAGAGGCAGAACTTTTGATGCTAAGCATCTAAGCTGCATAGACTTCAGAGACTGTCTGGTGTGCCAGGATCAATGGAGAAATATGGCAGAACGAAGAAAAATGAAAACACATTTAAAAACGAAAATATGTCTTGCAAGCAATCTCTTTACTTAGCCGAAGCCACAACTTTATGACTTTCTCAGTAAAGACAGAAGTGTATTTTTTAATTCTCTCATTCCTTTGGGGCATTAGAGCCAAACCATAAAGCAGTGGGCTGTCAATCAGTCATAAAAAGCTTAACAGATGATGACACAGCTGACAGGAATATGATCTATAACCGCGTTTTTAAACCCTAGCCTAATTCTTAATTCTCCAAACTCTCTATAACAAAAGGAGCCTTCTGGAAGTCAGGGAAGAGTTAACATCCCAGAAAGGCAAGGGACTACTTTGTGTCGGTTTCCAGATCCCAAACCCATCCAGGCTGAATATAACACAAAAAATCTGTGTTTGTGAAGCTCTTGTCCACCAGTTAATCAAAGCCCTGGAAACTCAAGGAAACCTGTGTTTATGGAAATCTGGCGTTTCTGTAAAGTTTTCAATGAGGGCTAAATAGAGCAGTTCATCTCATTTTGAAACTAATGGTTCCTGCCAAGTGGTTTTCCAATGCTCGGTTCTGGCTCGGTCAGCATTTAGGAATTCATTTATGAGTTGGGCTCTGGAATTCATATTTATGTCTGCAACTCACTCGTTTGCTCCTGATAGGTCTCTGAGAAGAGATTGTAATCAATTTGCCAAGCCCAGACTTCAGGAAATTTTCATATCCACAAAAGAAGCTCTGGTTTGGAGCTTTGTCCGGTGTCTGGGCCCGGCCTTCCTCCTGTACGCATGCGCAGCTCTGCATCCAGCCTGAGCTTTTTTGTGTCTTTTCCCCAGCACCTAGTTTTTTGCATACAGCTTTACTGGGCACACTGGCATTCACTTCTCTTCGTTCACTGGCCAGTGGCTTATAAGATGGCAGAGTATATGTGTGGTTTGTCACCTTGGAAGGTTTCACGTTGTCTCTGAGAGGAAGGAACAACACCTCTGACAATTATTCATACAATTTGTGTTTCAGGAAATTAGAATTTAGGGTTGTGTTTGCTCTGTGTGTGTATCTCTACATCTGTGTGTGTATGTCTCTGTGTGTGTGTCTATGTGTGTCTGCATGTGACTGTCTGGTGTGTATGTGTGTCTATGTGTGTCTGCATGTGTGTGTCTGTGTGTGTGTCTGTGTGTGTGTCTGTGTGTGTCTGTGTGTATATGTGTGTTTGTGTGTGTATGCATGTGTGTGTCTGCATGTGTGTCTGTGTGCATGTGTGTGGTGTGTGTGTCTGTGTGTATCTGTGTGTCTGTGTGTGTCTGCATATGTGTGTCTGTGTGGTGTGTGTGTGTCTGAATGTGTGTAACTGTCTGGTGTGTGTGTCTCTGTGTGCATGAGTGTGTCTGTGTGGTATGTGTGTCTGTGTGTGTCTGCATGTGTGTGTCTGTGTGGTGTGTGTGTCTGTGTGTGTCTGCATGTATATGTCTGTGTATGTATATGTGTGTCTGTGTGCATCTGCATGTATGTGTGTCTGCATGTGTGTGTCTGTGTGTGGTATGTGTGTAGTGTGCCATACCTATTTTCTTTTCAGTGTTATAATCCCACACTTTACTGTTTTGAAAAGCAAACAGAAAGCTTTGAGCAGCTTTTCAATGTAACCATGAATTTACTACTTAAAAAAAAAATCCCTTTGAAGAAGTCATCAAATAAATTAGCCAAGTTGGAAAAGTGCCTGTAGTTTGTGTTGGCTTTGGGTCTTAGGGAGCCCCCTTAATAAACAACATCCAGTGGACTCAAGCAGTAACAATGTAATTTCGATGATTAATCAAGTGTTAAAACTAGTTTAACCTCTCCTGTTTTACAAACTCTCCATCACCCTGACTAAACTAATAGAGGAATAAGACACCCATCTGGAAATCTCATCTGAAATATTAGATTGGGAATCTAAAATTCAGCCAAATAGTGTGGCTTGTAGGGATATCCTGTCGGATAATAAATTGCATTAATCTTACTTAAATTTTCCATCTAAATCATGTCCTGAAGCCGTATTACTATAAGAGAAAAAAATTCCTTACTTTAATGCATTGTGCTACTGAAAACGATATTAAAAGGAGGGGGGAGGGGAGAGCTTTCCTTTCTTCTTTTGACCCTGCTTGATTTTCCACCATTAAAAAAAAAAATAATTGCCCACATGAAATTTCAGGATTCTTCTAGAACAACATAGACCCCCTTGAGCAACCTTCAGCTCTGCCTGGACACCAACAGGAAATAATGGTAATCGCTTTCAGGAACTTTAAGGAACTTTCCTCTAATTTATGTGTTTCTTCCCCGTTGGTGAACTCTGAGTCACAGTGGCTCATGTCAATTTGGTCTTTGTTGTTGTTTCCTGTGTGTGTGTGTGTGTGTGTGTGTGTGTGTGTGTGTGTGTGTGTGTGTGTGTTTCAGGGGAACTGGGGTTGTGCTTTCTCACCTTCTCTTGACTTTCACACTTCCAGAACTGTAGCACACATCTTCCTAGAGATGTTCACTATGAATTTATTATTCCTTCTATTTTAAATAGAGAACAGTAATCTATGCCAACACATTTCGAGTACTTTCTTATAGCTACCAGAAAGGAAAGATCTCACTGTGGTTTTCTTAGAGCTCTGAGAAAGAATTCTGCTGGCCCCGAAGCCCCTTGTGGTTCTGACCCACTGTCTGCCACTTACTGCCTGCTGTAAATATGAAGAGCATTAAAAGGTGTTAGAATAATGTTGACTCAATGTTAAACCCACAAGTCCTAGGAAATAGTGACTCACCCCTGTTGCTTGGGAGGTGTCTGCTCTGTTAGAATTTACAGAGCGAGAAGGGTCCTGGGGCAAAGTCTACTACCACCATCCCCATGCCCTTGGAAATAGCCAAAAAGAGAGAGGTGTCACCCATCAGAAGACGGTGTCCCATGGCCTTTTGGATTGATTGATCTCTAGATTGATCCTCACAGTACCACCTCTATGGTCACCTGCAGAGGAGGAAGTAGGAGTTACATAGTTTAACCCCTGTCAGTGAGTACTAGTGAGGGGTAGGTAGTTTGATGACCAGAGCTGAGGTTTCCAGTCTACTGAGAGCACACATGACAGGTTCGAGTATTAAGTAGATCTATTTCCAGGCTTCATGTTCTAGGGGCCCCTTGAGTCCAGCCTGTCACACTCCAAATGAGCTGTGAGCACTGTAAACTGAGCCATCAAAGCCCCCAGCTTGTGGTTATTCTCTTCTCCCATCTCACAGTTCCTCCCTGTCTTCAAAGCTCCTGAATCCTCAGAAGTTTACATGAGAAGCACATTTGGTACCCACTCCCTCCTTTGGATTCTACTATAGTACCCTATCAAGTCCTCAGGGACTCTTGTATGAACAGACTCTTAATAATTAGCAGCCATCGCCTTCACCCGACCCTTACCCACCCCCTCCCGAGCCCCCATGATCCACCGAAGCAACCCCTGCTGCAGACTTCCCAAAAGTCCTTGCTATATATGCAAGCTTCCCTAAGGAAGTCTTATGGCTCCTTCCAGACTCCACACTGCCTGCCACCCTGCACAAGGCCAGGTTGAACCCTGAGTTCTAGACTTCACCTGAAGGCCAGCATGTCTTCAAGCATGTTGAAATGATCCCTCTTCTTATCTTGGACTGGCCCGAACAGCTTCAAAGCACGGCCAGTTTCTACCTGCCTCTGTCTACCAACATCCAACCAGTGTCCACTGACCCAGCCACCAATTCTGCTTCAGACTTTCAGGTTCCACCTAAAACTCTTGGGTGAAGTGGAGACATTGTCATTCCCCCTGAGGGGGATTTTAGCTGGACTGCTTATTCCATGGTTTCATTTCCCTTCCCTTCCCACAACATGTTGTTCCTTCCTCCTTAACTTCGTATGTGAGAGCCACACCAACTAAAGTGTGCTGTCCCCTCTACTGAATACCCACTGATTCTTTCCTCTGCTCGTCCAATGCTAATCTCCCACAATGCTTTTCATCTTAGCTCCACCCCATCCCTGGCCCAGCCAAATCCGCCATTGCTCAGCTCAACAATATTCTCCTTGCCACGTCTTTCAAGGTTTCTGACATTTGTGGGGTTGAATTAGACACCCATGTACTTAAATGTCTGAGTCTGTACTACTCTGTGAAGCAAGGACCAGCTTGTAGTACAAGCTGACCCCACGAGTAACTAAGGCAGACTCCAGAAACTATTCTGTTGAATTTAGTCACTGAAAACTCTTGGGTCTGAAGGACCAAGCAGGGTTGGATGTGATGATTTTAAACAGAAATATCACAGACCACCAACATGGGAGAAGCCTTGTGCTCAGCTATCACACAGCCCCACAAGCAGAGACTAACTCACGGCCCACCGTCCATTACTCCTTTTCAACAAGCTCCTCTCATAACATTCTTTGAGGTTGCATGTCCCCACTGAAATGAATAATGACATAGTTTATGGTAAAGGGTGAACCGAAAAACAGCGGTGTCATTATTGCTGTAAGTACCCGCAAAAGTTGTCTATTATCACACACGGATGCAGCCGCAAACACACACTCATCACTAATAAACTCATTTGTTTCCACATAAAGTTGCGAAACGTTGTGCAATGTAGCAGCAGGCTGAGAAATGTCAGCAGTTTAGACCAAGAAATTTGTCAACAAAACCAAGACATTTCACCAGCTTCAGCAAACCGCAGTTTCAAAAATCATACCTTTTCCCTCTAAAAAGAGGAAATTGTCACATGTCACCTGAAATAGAAAGCACCGTGTTCATGATGCCACAGACTGAGCAAACAAGTTGAGGTAACAAGGAAAGGAAATTTAGAAGTTATAAGGCGAAGAGTGGGGGGCAGTGCTGTGTTGTCTGAGTACCTAGAATGTCGTTTTATCTAATACTAAAGGGAAAAAATTGCATGAAAAATTAAAGTAGTGAGGCTTTGGGAGATGGATTAAATGACAGAGAATTTAGGGATAGCCAGGCATCTCTAACCCCATCACTAGAGACAGGGAAATCCCAGACACTCACTAGCTACCAGCCTATCCTAAACAACAAGAGACACTGTTTCCTGTGACACAGAGCCCTGAGCCTTGAGTTAGAGACCATGTCTGAAGGACAGGGAGATTATAGGTCAGAAGTGGTAGACAGTTTTCAGGAAATGTGAAGTTATGGAGGGAGACTGTGACAGTATGCACAGGACCTCCAAAAGCTCAGACCAGACAAACTTGCCACATGAAAAAAGGGAAATGGGCATAAAACCCTACCCCTTCACAAATGAGTCTGTGAGGATAGGAAAAGTCGGTTTCCTTCAGTGGAGTGGCGCTGGTTGTATCAGCCACAATCCAGGGCAGGTCTCATACCCAGAAGGAGTTGGCCAGCATAAATAAAACTCCGTAATGTTTAATGGCTCTTTTCTTTTCTTTTTTTTTTTTTTAAGAGAGAAAAAGATCAAGAAGTTCAGGGAGGAGTTAGGATCTGGGGAGAATTAGGACAGGAAAGGATATAATAAAGATATATGAAATTCCCAAAGAATAAATTAACAAATAAAATAAAGGGACTCTGTCTCACAAGATGGAAAGCAATTTAAGAAGACATACAAAAGTTGAACTCTGACCTCCACACATACATGTGCAAGTACACCCACACAGACATGTTCACATATCCATACAATACACACACAGACACACAGAGACACATACAGACATATATGTGTATATGTGTATATATGTATATATGCATGTATTCATGCATGTATATATGCATACATGCGTACACACACACGCAGGGAGAAATTAAAAAGGGTAAAACTGATCTCGTTTATTAAAAACTGCTCAAGAAAATCTCAAATTTGTTTAATGTCCTATCATGGCTTTACTGTATATGAGACACTGGGTTATTAATGCCACACAAACACATATGTGAAGTTGACCTCACAGGCTAATGGGAGAAAGGAGGCCAGGCCCAGTGCTTGACAATGTGAGGCAACAGGTTATGTAGCGAGATATCATGAGGAACTAGAAGCTTGGAGAAGAGACATTCCTCCTTGGCCTCTAACAGTCTTTTTCACTCAGCTCAGCCTGTCTGCCTAATTTATTATTTTCACAAACATCATTATAGATCTTGAAGCTGAAGACCTGAGACAATTTGAGGGGCAAATCATATATGCAGAAAGAAGACATATAGACGTAGATACACATATATATCAAAGAAAAATTTTCCATGACCTAAATAGAAGCAACGTCATTCTAGAGAAAGAAATCATGGAACAAAGCCAGAGGAGCAGGGATGTCCTAAGTCTCTTTTCACTTGTGATGGTGAGCATTCAGGAATGAACAGGGCGAGCCATGCTGAGCCCATCTGTGACTAGAACTGAGACCAGCATCTCAGCTTGGCTCTCTCCCTGGAGAGTCGACTGACATTTTCTTTTTTGATTTATTTATGTCCCTTCTACAGCCTATAAATCTTGGGGATACTTAGGAGAAAAGTCCCATCCTCACTACCCTTCCTGGCTTCACAATGTAGTCAGAAAACCAACTCCAAATGATACAAGAATTCATGTAAGCTGGACATGACTGGGAAGGCCCTGAACACTGAAGGCCAGAAGAGACAAGACAGAAGTTGTCTGTGAGAATAACATGCTTGGCCTGTGTTCCAAGGAAAGGAACAAGCTGGGGGAAAAGTCTACAGAAGCCAGAGCTAACCATGTTTAGGAGACTCTAAAGACATTAGCATCAAGTCAACCAAATCTCCAGTCCCATCAGAGATGCACTGAAACTGAAGTTGTTACAGTGGAGGGTAAGGAAGCAGCTAGATCACAGTGAGAACTCTAATACACTTGTGGTCCTCTAGAAGAGTCAGAGATTTGGGGCACATCCTATCTGTCTCCAGTTTTAATAACAACTGATCTGTAGGACTGCTCCATCAAATGGAGAAAATGGATGAATCCAATATTCATAGGCTGAAACCAACAGTGTCTCCAAGAGCTGATGTTTCCATCAGGAGCCTAAGTAAAAGCACTTCTTTCTAGTCAATACTTTCCAGTGAATGCAAAAGATGACATCCAAAACCTAAGAGGGAATGCAGAATGGTTTTCCCAATGTGCTCGGCGTCTGCTTCTCTCAGAGGGCTGAACTGTGTGACTGGCAGAGCTTCATGTCTGTCACAAGTAAGCTCAGCTGCTGCTATGACTATTTTATTCCTAGACTGACCGGCACTCTATTATATGTGGGAGCCAAATACTTAACCACTAATCCACACTTCTTCACATCCCCAACCTGGATTGATTGATTGATTGATTGTTGACATAATTATTTTGCTTTGAAACAGGTGCCCCTAAATGAATTGCCCAGACTGTCCTCATCCTTGAGGGCTTTCTCCCTGGCTTCTAGAGTAGCTGAGATTAAATTCACGAGCCGGCTTTTACAGTGCTCTCTCACCAATGTACTGCTGTGATGTCCTCATGAGCAAAGTGCTGTGTCCAAGCAAAAAGGGAGACATTACAAAGCTGGAACCCCTCCTGTGCCCAGCTCTGCCACCGACTGGTACATGGCATTGGAGAGCAAGCTTCCTCTCACCCCAACTCTTCATCTGCAAAAGGCCAGGAACATTTTCATCTCCTGCTAACCTAAAATTCCATCACAGGGGTGCACTGGAAACTGAGTTAAATCACCCCAGTCCCCCCCCCATTATATTGCAACAGTTACATTTTAATAAATCCTGCTATCAACGTGTTTAAGTGTCGTGTGTCTCGTTCACATTAAATCAGAGCACAGACTGTGCCCTCAGCAAGTTCTGTCTTTAAAGCTTCCCAGATGTTTAGATTCCAAATAAACAGTAGTAGTCAGTTTGAAAATCACAGCAGAAAGTCATCACTGGTGGGGAGAAGCAGAGCTTCCTAAACCACAGGCGAGATACAGCCAACCCTCCTCAACAGTCCTGGGCTAGGCGGCCCCAGCCTAGACAGCACAGGGCAGTCTGCAGACCTCCATGTGCACCCCAGGGCAATCATGGCTGTGTGCAGTCTGAAGAGGTAGATAAGCTCAAGATATATGATCTGCTTTTCTGCCAAGGGCAATTTGCTTGACAGACCTCCTGCTTATAAAATCTAAGGCATTCTTTTCAGTATTAAAAAGTTTGGGGATTTGTAAGTGAACTGTATCTGCAACGGGAAGGGAAATTGAACAATTTGATTCTCGAAAGGATGAAATGGAGAATGAGTACAGTTTATAAATTTCCACGGTAAAGGAAATGAAAATCACTGGGCACTTGCAGAGTCTGGTCCCTCGTGTGCGCATGGGTGGGGATTTTGCACTTTAGGCATCACGATAATCTAACTTTTAAAAAGGTGCACATGCTTTAATGTGCTAAAGGATTTCAACAATGCTAGTTCTCCTGATTACCCAACGCCCAGATAAGGGGAAGGGGGAAGGGGATTATTTCTATTTTACAGGTTTGAGAGGCTTGCTCAACATTGTGGTTGACAAACATGCATCAGGGAAATCCATCAGAATTCAGTTTGACATAGCTGTTCTTAAGTGCTCCAAGCTCCTTCTGCCTCTCAACTTCAGATTCCTTTACTAGTGGGTCTTACACAACTTTGCCAACATTTATGCTACAGTGGTGTCAGGGTGATAATTTTCTCAAATCTCACCAATAATTCGAGCAGAAATCAAAATTAAAACAGAGCCTTTTGTCATTTGTTCTTAGTTGATTTTAAAGTAATCTGGAAAAATTGTCAACTATGTCACCTAATTTTCAAATGGAGGGCAATAATAAGGCAAATGGCAATTAAAGCTATTTAAAAGATATGCCCATTGTGGCTAAATTATAAAGTGGTATCGACACAAATCTAGGCTGAAAGACAGATCAAAATCAAAGCTTCTGCAACAAGCTTTACCACAAACCAAGTTACGTATGCAAAAGCCAGCACTTCACAATGAAATGGCAGTAGAAGCATTATTCTATAACTGGTCTTAGGACACTTTGCTAGGGAAATTAATTGAAATGAAATTGTATCTCTGCACTTCAGTTGAAATTCAGCAGAGTGGAGCATTAAATGTTCTTTACAAATGAAAATAGAAAAAGCAAAAGAAGGTCTCTCGGTATGTGATCTGGGAGGAAGAGGAACTTGTTACACTCAAACTCAATGGCAGAAATCACAAAGGGGAACCAAAAATAAATCTGACCTTAATGAACATCGTTACTTTCACATATAATAAGAATATGCCCGCTGCTATTTTAAAACGCAATGAATTGAGGGAAGTATGTGGCTCTGCATATGGACACGTACTTACACCGTGTGCAGAACTCATAATACTCCGGGGTGAGAGAAAGATAAGAAAGCGAAACTATAGAAACCAGAACATGCCACATACGTGTGTGAAGTCGTCAAAGCACAAATCCATCAAAGTTACTGATAAAACACTAAGAAAGGATGAACAGATAACTCACAGCAGAGGAACGGGGATGGCTGATAAACATACAGAAACACACAGCCTTACTAATACTCAGCGGGTAAATTAAAATGATACAGTATCTCAGCCTGGTGTGAGCAAACTCTGAACATTGTAATCTTGATAGGAGAGGAAGAGCCAGCTCTGCCGAAGGTGAGCTAAAGCTGCCTCCTGAGGAAAAGAATCAACGGCATGACCCAGACCTCTACAGAGGCTTCCTTTAGCACTGTATAACAACAACAAAAATGTGCAAAAGGCACTCAGATGCCTAAAATCGGAGGTAGTTTAGGAAAATGAGGGGCCGTAGTGAAGGTGAGTGTGGCACATAGGGTGAGGATGAACTTTTATTAACAAGGAAATAGTTTGGGGATGATGTTCACCAAAAATAAATTTCCAAAATAAAAACTCACGTATGAGTTTAACAATGTGTTCAGATGCCTTAAAGAGTCTACAAGAGAACAGGGCCCAAAGTGAAGGAACGACTTCTTCATGGTAAGATTAGAATTGATTCTTTTTTTTCCCTATGTCTTTACATTTTTATGTTCTAAACATATTTTCTAAAAATGAAATGTACCAGATTTTGTAAGAGAAGAAAAAATTAAAATATATACATGTATATATGTCACTGTAGAAATCCTCTTGACCTGTCATCCATAACGCTTATCCTGGAATTTTTTTTCCTGGAGTGGGGCTGGAGTATACTAATCCATCAATTCCCCATTAGCTATTTCCCTTGGGACAATACGCGGCTTTTGGCCTATAGATACAAACTCTAGCTGCATAGCAAGATGCAGGGGCTGAAGTGCAGCCCTTAACCTATAGTAGACTGTTCTGTCCAGTTGTGAAGATGTTCTTAGATGAACAGGATGGCTCTGGTTTCCACACAATTGTTCCAAACTTATTACGTACCAACACCGTCAGTCAGTGCACACTTGCCAACAGCTTGTATAGGATGAATGTACAGTTGTCATTTGTTTCCAAACAGCCAATTACATGCTTGAAAAGGAAGAATTAATTATGTTTCTATTACTCAAGTTTCAATCCAAGTTGTCTGTGTCAATCACAGAGACAGGCTGTGCAGAACTAGCTGCAACACCAAGGCTTTTCTTACTATTTTTGTTGATTGGGACTCCAGTTTCTTACTTGAATAATAATTTTAAAAAAATCAAGTCACTTTAACTTTGGCAACTTAGCTGAATGTTTTCCGTCTTCATCTGGTGCTAAGATATACAGGTATGGTTTTGTAAGGGGAGTGACGCACAGAGTTAGGAGTCTGCAGAGACAGCCCCACTCACCTTTCTCTGAGTCTGCTCAGTCATGTCACTTAGGGCAGAACCGTTGTACCCAGAAATCTAAACCTTTCACAACCTTACCAGTACACCACAGCTCAGGAGTAAAACACCATTACAGGAACAAATCACTTCAGCAATTAAATCTATTTAGCAATAGAACACTTAACAAGAGAGCAGCATCAGACCTTTTAAGAAAAAAAAAAAACAGAAAAATATCAGAGGAAAAAAAACAGCATTTACTAAAACAATGTTGGGGAGCCGGTTAATATCGATTGCCAGCTAGACAGTAACTAGAGTCACCGAAGAGGATCTTTGACTAAACCAAGAAGAACCACCCTAATAGGGTTACACGGTCCTATAGGCTGCGGTCTTGGACTGAATGAGGAGAGAAAGCTAGGCACCAGCATGCAGCTCTGTCTGCCTCCTGACTGTGGGTACAGTGCAGCCTCACACCCCTGCTACCGTGACGTCCCCACCATGATAGACCAAACCTTCAAACTGCGAGCCAAAATAAACCCTTCCTTCTTCAGAATTAATTTTGTCAGAGAATTTTACTATAAAAAAAAAACAACACAAGTAGCTAAGACAGTTGGGTATAGTGAAATACACCTGCATTCAAGCTGCTCTGGAAGCTGAGGCAGGAGGATGACTTGAGCTCAGGAGTTCAGGGTCAGTCTGGACAAGTCAGTAAAACCCATCTCAAAATGAAAAGAAAAATCAAACAAAATCAAAAAAAAAAAAAACCTCTTAAGAACAACCTGCTTTAGAGTAAACCCTTGAGGAAAGTTTCTAGAAAGAGTAGAATCTAATTTCTTAATGTTTTCACCCTAAATGAATGGAGAAAACCATGCTCACTTTGAGTTTAGACAACCAGGGAAGCAAGTCTAAATGTTTATGAATCTAAACCTACAGCTTTCATAATGGAAAAAAATACACTACCTCTCTCCATGTGTATCTATGACTGTGTAAAGCGTTTTCCCCCTGGGAACAAGACAATAACCACAGGTATTTATCACCTTTTCTGGGTTCTTAAGAGCCTTAAATTTTGATCTTAGAGAATGTTAGACTAACATAAACTTTTTGTGTAAGGTAAAAAAAAAATACTAAAATAAAATAAATTACTGCCACGTGATGTTACTCAATTTCCAGATGATTTGACAGCTAATCCCAGGGTAGTATCTAACTAGTTGAAACTTGGCAGTGTGAGGTGGGTTTGGCAGCCATCACTGTGCAGTGGACTATCGTTTAACACAGGTAATTATACACCAGGCAAGATCCGTCATTATCTTAGAATCTGACACTAACACATTAAACGTTACCTCTGAAGCCATAATAAGTACAACTGAGCTATAATATTTTGTAGCAGAGCGAAAATTAAATAAAAGGCCAAAGCTCTGTTAAAATTCTAACACTACAGCAGAGTGGTGTGTATTAAATAGAGTAGCAGTCCCATGGTCCACGTGGCCAATGAGATTGACAGGGGCCAGCTTTCTAACTCCATCTGCTGCCTCCAAAAAGGTATGGTATAGTCAAGCGTACCTCGGAGACAGCAGCCAGTGAGAAGTCCAGGGATCTGGCTGTGACTCTGAAGCCTGGAGTAGACCATAGACAAGTCACTTAAATTATTCCTTTTGAATTTGTTTTAGAGGGAGACCAAACTGGGGGCTCCACGCATGCAAGCCATGTGCTCTATTGCTGAACTACATCTCCAGCCCCTCGGTCTGTCTTCTCAACTCAGAATCCTCTCCAACTCACATCAAGAACATTGACAGTAGCAATAATGGTTACTTTCAATGGAAGAAATGGCTCTGTGTCTGAGAAATGCTCACCGCCAACCAATTTCTGTGGCGACTGTCATACATAACAGATTTTGTCTTTTGTTTTCCTTCTCATCCCTTGTGCGTGTGTGTGTGTGTGTGTGTGTCACATGTGCCATAGTGTGACAGACAGTGTAACCTTAGGTATCAATTCTCACTCTCCACCCGGGGCTCTCACACACTGATGCATACACCAGGCTAGCCGGCCGAGAGCTTTCACGGATTCTCCTGTCTCCACCGCCTGTTTTGCATTGGTGCACTGAGATGTCAGACATGTTCTATTACATCCGTCTTTACATGGTTTCTGGGGATCTGAACTCAGGTCTCAAGCTTGCATGGCAAACACTTTACCCACTACTATGCCTGGACTCCTGCTAATTTATATTAAAAAAATAATAATAATAACTGAAGTTCATCAAACTTAATCTGTGCCAGATGGCATAACTAATGAACACTGCAGCTACCAGCCTACCCTTGCTAGGATAGGCTGCATGGCCTGGAGGTCAGGTGATTATCATGTGACAATATAGCCACACTTGATAGATGACTGTGAAGAGTCACAAAATGTCACAGTGCTTGGAAATGACCAACATCTGCATCATTGTACATTACGAATCAATCCTTAGCTATTTCAACCATGAAACAAAGCTGTAGTTCTGTAGAAAAGTGAAAACAAAATTGTAATTATGTCATTCACTCATGTAATTAATATCAGCACTCAGTCACTGTCTCTGTTCTAACTGATCACTTCTGGACATAAGTTATTATTTGAGTTTTTATTATTTAGAGTTTTATAATCTATTATTTGATTTTTTCAAGTTGCAGGATCTTAGCATTTTCTGATCTGAACTATAATTAAATGCTAAAGTGAATCACAATCCCAGTGTCCAGCTTGCCATTTGAGAGAGAAGTTCTCACAGTCTACCCACTGAGTCTCTGAGGCTGGCTGCTGAGGTGAACTAACTTCTTACTAGAGAACGCAGCTTCAGTGAAATGAACGTACAAGCTGGATTGATAATCTATGCCCATATGGTTTGTGCAGTGAATGACATCTAAATTTTTTAATGTGTTAAATTATTTATTTTTATTTTGTCATATATGAGTGTGTTGTGTACTCTTAAGTAAGAGCATCCCCTGCATGTCTGGTATGCATGGATGTCACACAAGGGTGCCAGGTCCCCCTGGAGCAGAAATTACAGACAGTTGTTAGCTTCTAAGCAGAGGCTGGGAACCAAAGTCAGGTCCTCTAGAACGGGAAAGTCTTTGTAACTACTGAGCGGTCGCTCCAGTGCTCCAACTTCTAACTTTTTTCATTTGATTTTGTTGTTTGAGACAGGGTTTCTCTGTACAGCCCTGGCTGTCTTGGAACTCACTTGGTAGACCAGGCTGGCCTTGAGCTCAGAGATCTGCCCGCCTCTGCTTCCTGACTGGTGTGATTAAAGGCATGCACCCTGCTGCCAATCAACTTTTAACTTTTAAACAATGACATATTCATATTATAGCTACTAAAAGACTGTATATTTGACATTCTATTCTGTGAAATGTAAGGGGAAAGCCCTTACTTGATTGCAGAATCTTCATGGTTTTTAATGGCTACAGAAACAGAGAGAGACTGCAGCTGGGCTTGAGGTCCCATGTGGAGCTTAACGTGAGTACAATTTGGGGGGCATGGAACTATATTTTAACTCACAAGATGGGAATGTGTGCTATTGCAGTCACTAAGGGAAACTGTCAGCCCGGTTAATGCCTAAGCATCCGGGATGCGTTCAGAACTGCCATGCAGTAAAAGCAGCCAGTGGTAGCATCTCCTTACTTCCCTCCCTCTAAGCACTATATTTTAACAGCTGCCATTGCTTTTGATGGAGTTGGAGACATAATGAATGTCACGTTGCAAAGTTTGGAAGCCTAAAGGCTACACCGAGCCTCTGTCGTTAAAACATCAACAAACATCCACAACTCAATCCGTTTCAAGTTCAAGTGATCTTATAAACCAACCCGACTCTCCTTCCCGGAGCCCATGATATCACTTGTTAGGCCTGTCTCGTAAATCACTTGGCCAGGCTTAATCTCCGCTTGCACAATATTATTTAGCACCTCATACGTCCTGCTCCCTCTCTAGAGCCGTTCATTCATTAGGCATCGTCGCATCTGCGACGTCAGGGCTCCACTCCGATCCTCATTTTTCACAGGGAGAAAGGAAACAGAAAAGACGTCTTTGCAGACATGGGTTTAGTTTGTGTGTCTTATGCTTGGTGCTCAGCTCTGTTGCTGTGCTTAAGATTCTTTATATGTTTTTTATGCTATAAAAATAATAATGAGAAGACAGGCAGAGCGCTTTGTGCAGAGATCATGGAAAAGTAAAGGGGACAACACAGAGGGAGAAGTGGGCACTCAGCAACCGAGACCCTGCCGGAAGCAGCAGGCACCAGCACCAATGGGTTTGATAAGAGATCATGCAGTTGGACAGGACATAGGCAGCTCACTGAGCAGTCACTGAAACCGTGAGAAACTACAGATGACTTCCCACAGGTGTAACTGAAAGGAAACATGGAGACCTGGCTCATGGTGTCTCACCAGTCCTTCCATGACTCAAATCCTCACCATCTCTTAAATGTTTTATATAAATTTTTTCCTTTTGATGCAACACCTCACTTTTCTTTATTTTTTTTATTTTCTCCTGACTTAAGTGTGGGCACATGTGTGAGGGTCGAAGGAAAACTTCAGGCACCAGGAGTCATCTTTTATGTTGAATGTGATGGGGTCTCATACTGTCTGCTGCCTGGGGGCTGGGTTTCCCTGTCTCCACTGCCCATGTTCCTATGAAAGTGTTGGCATTCCAGATGTGCACCCCCACATCAGCTTTACATGGGCATTGGAAATCCCAGCTTGGCTGTGTAGGAAGCACTGTGCCCACTGGCCATCTTCTCAGCTATGGTTTTATGTTTTTGCAAGAGACTTGATCTTTTTCTGTTGTCTTCAAAGTCCAGGACACAATTTCTTCCACAAAGCCTTCCTGCCTCTGAGCCTCTGATTCTCTGACAAATTGCTTTATATTTGAGTAACATCTTTCTTAACACAAACAGATGACATGGGGGGCTAACCTGTGACATGACCTACTGGCCACCGATTCAGTCCTGAGTACTCAACACAAAGCAGAGGAATATTCAACAACACAACAAGGTCAAATAAGATTACATAGTCCCAAACACAGGGCTGGTTCATTAACACATATAGGCAGTTGGTTTTATGGCATTTTTATATATAGGTCACTGACTAATTTTTAATTTAAAACCTTCATATATACAAGATGCTGGATTACTATGTACTAGACATACAAATGGCAAAGATTTTCTTATTATAGTCGTTTATGGGTAGAGTTAAATAGCCATCAGTGGCATTAAAAAAAAAAAGAAAGAAAGAAAGAAAAATAAAAAGGGAGTCTGGGAGATGACTCAGTGGCTAAGAGAACTTTCTCCAGAGGACCTGAGTTTGGTTCTCAGCACCTATACCATGTGACTCACAATTGCCTATAGTTCCTGGAGGTTCAACAACTTCTCCTAGTCTCTGAACACACTCAAATACACACACACACACACACACACACACACACACTTTTCCCACACCAACAGACACATGAACATAAAATAAAAATGAAAAATTCAAATGAGGGTTCCAGTTATTGTTGCCCAAACAACTGCTTTAATAGCAGTTGGTGCTGCGTGCTATTCCATCTGAAATAAGGCCTCGTCATCTTTGAAAATTCATCCCTCTAGCCTCTTATGTCTCAATCATAAGTTCACTGAATTTTGTTTCCCAAGTCAGTGCCTCTGCAAGAAGCAGACCTCCCTCCACTGTCCCTGCAGAATCTTAATTCAATCATTATTTCTCAGCCGGGACTTGAAAAATTTCCTAACATTCTAACCCCAGTGCAATCCACACTCTTGGTGATCTGTAATCTGGATCCCTGGTCAGATCTACTCTCCTTGAAATCCCCTTTCATTGCTTTCTCTCGGGCAATGTCTCCTCCACAATTGCCCTGCGTTCCCTTACATCCACGACTTTGCTTTCTCCCATCACACCCTGTCAGATGCACCACCATCTTCAAGATCCATTTCCAGTATCATCTTCCCTAAAGTTGCCCTGCCCTTTCCAGATGTTTCTTACCTCCAGCTTCCTTGGACCAAACGGTCTGTCATTCACCATTCTCCACATGTGATTTCACAAAGACTTCTTGTAACATGGACCTGTCATGGTGAGTGCCTGAGGCTTAGCGTGTAAACACCTGGTCTGAGCATACACATAGAAAGACACCAGTTGTGGGTCTGAGGGAAGAGTTTCTTATTTGCATCTGCTGGCCAGAGGTGAATAAGACCGTTTGGCTGACGACTGTTCATTTCATACAAGAATCCTGGTCTCAACATTATGCAAACTCAGAGGAGACCCCATGCTTTCTCAAGAGAACTTTCACCCATGTAGATACCATTTCATGGCTCAAAAGCAGTCATAGAAAACCCACTAGAACAATTACCTTATCAGATGATTAAGTTATTGGCTATTGCTTAAAGCAGTGTTTTGGACCACATACTTTAATAAAATACTATTGGAGAAATTATGTTCAGGGTTCATAAGAAACAGAGGTCATGTAACGGTACCGTTTAATTATATCCGCTCAAACTCATCCTATATGTATTGCTTGTGTATTGTAAGTTGAACCCTGTGTCTGGTTTCATTTTTTCTTTCACTTCTTTAGTATTAATGTGGCCTCAGAATGTGGGAAGCAAACAGAGGTGTTAGGCGCCATAAGAACCTCGCCCCAAGATGGCAATGGCCACCCAAGGGCCGAGTGATAAACAAGTCCTTATTAGGTGTGAAGGCTGTGCTTCAAGGTGGCCTGATCTTACGCAAGCGTCACAAGCCTATGGAGAGATGATACGTTGCATGAGTTCATGGGCTCCTAGCAGGGTTTATAAGCTGCGCCCGGGAAGGGATCGCGGGCTCCCCATCTTGACTACCAACTGCTAAGCATCCTGAGTAAACTGCTGTGAGAAGGAACCGGTTGTTCTGTGTCTTAATTCCTGCTGGTCAGGGTTGGCGCAGCACGCAGAGGCCCCTGAGCGAGTCTCTGACTACTTCTAACTCCCAGCTGTGTCACTTCTCTCCATACAATGCCTTTACTTGTTCGTTTACTAAGATCTGAGGGAGGGGGAGTCTGTTCTGGCTATGCATAGCTGGAAACCAGTACTCAGGGCACTAAAGCATGAGGATTATGAATCTGACAGCATCATAAGCTATACAGTGAGGCCAGGTAACAAACAATATTATATGTTATTTATTTATATTATATTATATATTAAACAAAGGAGGTTTCAACTTGTTGAATATATATCAAAGGTCCACTATAGTTATATATAGTTACTGAAATGCTGTATTTGGATACAATTACCACGATCACCATAAGCATAGCTGAAGTAAGTCAATAAAAATATTTTATAGTGGTATATATCACAAAGAATAATATAATAAATGAAAAATAAGAGGGTTTCACTACATATTATATGGAATATTTACCATTCATATTTCAACATATATAGCACCTGGCTCAATAAATAGGGTATTATCAGCAAAAATAAATAAAGACAGAAACAAAATAAGAAAAAGAAAGGGAGGAATGAAGGAAAGAAGGGAGGATAGCAATTCTTTTAACTTCTAAGGAAAAAAAATCTGTAAATATTTTAAAGAAGCCCAACTTATTGGGTAAGTTTAGGAACAATTTCATCTTCAAGTAATATCAATAGGGAATAATTTATAGCCTTATTTAACGTTATTTTCAGAATATAGTAACAGTGAACATAATATGTAAATACATAATATTGTCTCCCAAGTCAAAGAGTATGAAGAGTCTACATGTCTTGGTATCTCTCCAGTGATTCCAACAAATATACTTAGCTTGCCTTTCTGCTTCAAAGGACCAGAACAGGATGTGAGCAATGATTTTTGAGTGGACGCAGTTGAGTTCTTTAACAGGTGGAGGAGGGGATGACTTAGAAAGAATAATGACTTCATCTTCTCCTGTCAGCCAGGATGGATGCTGAAACTGGCGACGATCAGAGCCAGTGAGACAAGGGACTGAGCTGTGTCTGTAATACAGGTGTGAGAGGATAGAGGCCAATATTAATCTAGTGACTGCAGAGAATGGGGGAGGAGGGCTGCTCCAAGACACATTGTGGGCACAAAATAAATTCCAGAGGCTCTACTGGTAGATGCCAGAAGACAAGGTTTCCTAGAATTAGATCCCAACACTCATAAACTCTGGTATGTTCCCTTAGCCCACAAAGCAGGAATCAATCTCTTTGTGTTATATATGTCTCTCTCTGGATGTGTCTCTCTGTCTCTGTCTCTGAATCTGTCTGTGTCTGCCTTTCTGTCTCTATGTCTTTGTCTATCTCTCTGTCTCTGTTTCTTTCTCCCTCTCTCTCTCTCCCTTATTTCTTCCTTCCCTCCTTGTATGTGTATACATACGTGTGTGTGTGTGTGTGTGTGTGTGTGTGTGTGTGTACTTCTTCTCCCCAAGAAACCAAAGCCATAGCATGATACCAACAGCTTTATATCACAGACACCCAGAGACATTTCTGCTAACAGAGAGGTTTTTAAAATGTACTTTTTAAGTTTTGTGCCTTTTACGGAGAATCCAAAGTACAAGGCAGATTATTCTGGAATCTTTAATTTCAAGATGAGACACCAGGTACCTTGTTTCCATCAGGAGTTCATAAAATTAAAATCAGTGAGACTGCCTATGTAGGGTTTTGGAGAGTGGAAAGCTTCACACCACACAGATGCCATTCCTAACCTACAAAACACAGCCATGCTGTCCTGTGGGTCTCTGCCCAGAAGCTAGCACACCGTGCCAAGACACGCAGTGAATAGGTGGCTGAGAAGAGGATGAGACCACTAGACATATTTCCACATCTGAGCCAGGCTAAGCTTTCCAGTGAGACCTCCAGAGGCAAACAACTGGCTTAGTACCCACCCACCATGCCACCTACAATAGCCCTCATAGGGTTTCTTCCCATAAATGTGTTCGTTGGCTTCTATTCATGTTTACTGAAGGAAAGCGACATCACCCAAGTAATGAAAGTGACTCCAGTAAACTCAGTGAGCAGACATACAGAATAGCAGGTCAGGACCCACTGAACAGAAGCTGGATTCCAAAAGGAAAGTGAATCATGGAGGTTTTGATTACCAGTGAGAAGGGAAGTTCAACTGCCTCAATTCCTAAACCCTGACAAGAAATAAAATCTGGGGGCTGCAGGGGTGGCTCAGCAGTTAAGAGCATCTGCTGCTCTTGCAGAAGACCTGAGGTTGGTCATTGCCCAGCACCAAGATCTGGCAACTCACTACCAGCTATAATTTTAGCTCCAGGGATCCAACATGCTCTTCTGGCCTCCATCAACCCCCACACTCATAGGTACATACATACATATTGACATACACACTAATAAATCTTTTGTAAAATAAAAATAGCACTTATCATTATCACCATAGTTTCAACTGCAAGCATTGTTATTCTCTCCAGTCATTTCACAAACCATATAAGTAACACATGGCCTAAATCTGACAGATAGACAGACAGACAGACAGACAGACAGACAGACAGACAGACAATAGATTAGATAGATAGATAGATAGATAGATAGATAGATAGATAGATAGATAGATTTTAAAACTAAAGGCTTACAAATTTAGATGCTTATAGGCATGTAGTGAAGGACACCTATGTGTGATGACATGTGTGTAGTAGCATATATGTGGCAGCATATGTATGACAGTGTATTGTAACAGCATGTGTATGTGACAGTGTGTGTGTATGCATGTGATAGCATGTTTGTAACTGTGTGTAACAGCATGCGTATGGCAGTGTGTGAATGATAGCGTGTGTGTGTATAACTGTGTATGACAGAGTATGTAAATGACAGCATATGTGTGAGTATCTGCACATCTGACTCTGCATGCATGACAGGGAATGTATGTAATATGTGTGAGATAGTGTGTGCACCTGTGCATGTGAATATGTTATCACCGATCAGCAAGTTACCTGCCTTGAGGTATGTCCTTGTTAGCCTCAGCTATCATTTGATGTATCCTAGAATCCTTGTATATTTGATGTATCCTAAAATCATAAGAGTCTCAACTTGGGGATTGGCCAGGTGAGATTGGCCTATAGCTATATGTGAAAGGAATCGTCTTACTTGCTGATTAATATTGAAGGGTTCATTCCACTGTGGGCAGCACCATTCCCCTGGCAGGCATCCTGTGCTATATAAGAAAGAGAGCTGAACATGAGCCTGGAGATGAGCCAGTGAACACAGCATCCTACATCAGTCCCTGCTTGAATTCTTTGTGTGATCTCTTTGTATTTGAGTTACATTTTTAGTTTATTTTTAGATCTGTACCCCCATTATCTGTACCCCCATTTGTTTTGCCCTGCAAACTTGATGACCCAGGGCAGAGGGATGCCCAAGGGGGCTTCCACCCTTTCAGGGGAGAAGGGGAGGAGGCATAGGAGGGACTGTGTGAGGAGGGGACGAGGAGGGGAGCAGCGATCTGGAAGTAAAGCTGGGCAGATGTGAGCGACACATGCCAGTGTCTTCCAGGAGCACATGGGACTTGGTCAGCAGATCACTTGGGCTCGTGGTCCTCCATGAGAAGAACATTATAATTTTATCCCAGACCCAGGTCAAAGGTGCATGGAAAACATTCAGACTAGATCTATAGTGGAAGTCAAGAAACACAAGTGAAACTCAGAAGAGGAAAAGGGCTCAAAGCACTGTTATCGCTATCTCAGAGAGATGAGAAAACAAGGTTGTACTTACTTTTAAAAATATATATAGTGTATTAAAAAGAAGCATTTTGAAAACAAAAAAAATAGCCCTTGAATATTGGGAAAGCTGCTTATCACCATGGGAACATAATATTCAAATAGAGAATGAGATAATGAGTAACGATGCCTTCCAGGAGTAGCATCACACCAGAAGATGGACAAAAATGCACCTAAGAGATAAGGCAATCAAATAATTAATTTGAAAGGTCCAGTGTGCAGTTGGTAGGACTTCCAAGGAGAACAAGGAAACTGGAATGGTCGGAATAAAACAAAAGCAAACAAACAACAAAGCCCTGCTATCTATCAGCAAACCCAAATGCTGCCTTTAGAATGAGACAGAGGGGCAGAGCCCAGGACAAACTTGCAAGCAGCTCTCAGTGTTTCTCAGAGAGCAGCTTTGGCCACATGGGCAGGTTTATCTACTTCCACAAGACTGACCCCAGTGAGACCAAGAGTTAATTTGAAGGGACCTTCAAGGAAAATGAGGTTTTTAGAAACTTCCATTGATTCCTAAGAATGTGGGTTTGGTTTGCCCTCCAGTCTCAAGATTTTCTTCCTATCTTCCATTTTTTTCTTTTTTTTTTAGTATAGCTATATATACATACATATATTTGAGTGTGAATGTGTAGATAAACACATATATGTATGTGTATCATACATGTTATACAATGTATTACACATTATATAATATACAATATTATATATAAAATGTAAAAGAAAACCACAACCATGGCCATTCTGACAACTTCCCTCTCTTCTGTTTTTACCCGCTAATGTTCCTGTCACCCTGTCTTTTCCACAGGGGTACTAAATGGCCATTTCCAGAAGAACCATCCCAAACCATCAGCAAGATTTCCTGGATCCACAGGCCATGGCTCCTGTTCCATTTTTAGCATGTTTGAAGAGCTATTTTCTCACTAGATAGAGGACGGCTAGCACCTCTACCTACCTAAGGTGAAATTCAACCAAGGTGCTGGGCATTTGTTTTCAACACTATTTCACTAGGACATGCATAAACACACAAAGAATTTGGTCCAAATTCTGATACTTTGAAAAGTTACAAAACCTGAATAACAGCTTCTTTAAAAAAGAAAAAGAAAAAACATTTTTGTCAATAATTTAGAATGAGTTTTATTTTTCTAGACTTTTTATAATTTTACAAAATAATTTTATCATGTAGAGTTTTTGAACCAATGGGTTTGTTACAGCCTGTGAACAGAGAGAGAGAGAGATAGAGAGAGAGATAGAGAGAGAGAGACAGAGAGAGAGACAGAGAGAGAGACAGAGAGAGACACACACAGAGAGAGAAATCTGAATCTAATTCCATTTTTTTTTGTTTCTTCTTTGAGTTTGACTTCTACACAAATTGCAACAGCCTGAAGAAACTTTCTACAGCTGGCAAAACCCTGCCTCTGCTGAAGCACAAGGCAAATCATAATCAACTGCTGTGAACAGTCTGAAGCAGCCCCATATCCCACACCTGAGATTAGAAAGAAAACGTGTTATAATATTTCTATGTTTTTAAAGAAGCCAAAATTCTAGAATTGTCATTACAATCATTCCAACAATGACAAAACAATCTGAACCTCACCACATACTTGTCCTTTGTTTCAGGTCCAGACATCAATCTCTGGACTGAAGTTCACAGACAGGTTATCACAGACAGAGTTTCTCAGTGGCTGGAAGATCTCTTCTGGTACATTGGTCATGGAATTCCCCAGTAAAATTAAACCAAAATACATGTTAAAATAACAGGCTGAAGTAGCTGAGGAGATGTCTCGATTAGTGTTTGCCACATGGGGTGAGATTGGATCCCGCCAGCCAGGTGGTGACACTCACCTGCAATCCCAGCACTTAGGAGGCGAAGGCAGAGGGAATCCTGGAGTTGACAGTCAGTAAGTCTATCCAATGACCAAGCACTCAAAAAGTAAGGTGAAGAGCAACTGAAGAAGACCTACAATGTCAGCTTCTAGCATACACATGCATGTGTACACATGTGCACGTGTACCACAACATACATGTAAACACATGTATTTATACATACATGTATACATACATACACACACAACATACACCTAAATAAATGAATAAACCCTGGTTCTTTCCTCTTTCTTGCCAGTATGTTCCTGGCTCTTCAGAGATGCTGTCTTTCCAGTAGTGAAAGCAACTCTGGGGAACTTCTAAGCCAGCCCGGAGGATGTGGGATGGCTCCAGAGGTATCATGAGAAGCTAAAGGCTTGGAACAAATGTGAAGGTAAACATAATGGGAAAGATATTAACTGAGGCTGATGGAAGGCTTCCCAAAATTCTCCTCATGACCAAATCAGAAAGCAATTTGCAGGTATTTAAAATGATGACCAACCCTTTTCTCCCCCTCATCATTCAATCTAGGAAAGAAAATGTAGTTACCCACAAGCAAAGATGACTGTAGGCTTATGTAGGAAAGAAAAGATGAGGACTGGATTGCCTGTTGCCTGAGCCCCAAAAATGATGTCATCCTGAAGATGGCCAAGGTAATTAAGATCCTGAACTTGAATAGAGGCTACAGTGTGTAATTTCCCCCCAGATCCACACCAAAGCCCAAATAATTTGGGGAAAGTAGGTAGCCATATCCTTAAGTATATTTTGGGAAACTCACAATAGAAACCTGCCAGCCAATGATTCCTCCCTCCTGGTATAGGTATGGTTCCAGTCATTCACCCATTAGAAAACACCCTTGTACTCCCAGAGCTTGTGATCCAAAGGCTCCTATTTCTGGGGTGCTCCCACCCCATGATGTGCTTCTGTTCTGCAGCACATTAATTGAAACACCACTATATACCTGAATGGTGACTGTGCAAGGCATGGAAAGGGAATGGGGAGGAGGTCTGGCAGGAGGGAGCAAGGGGAAGACAGGGTGAGTACAGGGGGTCAGAGATGGCCTCATTGATTCGGGCTGTCTTAGAAGTCTGACTAACCTGGATCATAACCTGCTTTGTATCCCAATTCTGCAGATGACAGAAATGAAGCAAAGGATGAGCAGGCAACTTTTCCCAGGTCTCAAAACCAGCAGGGATGAAATCCTGATTGTAGGATGACAGATTCCATTCTCTTCACCACCCGGTACAACTAAAATAAATAAATAAATAAATAAATAAATAATAAAAAAAATCATCATCTACTCTTCAGAGCAATGAGGATGTAAAGAACACAGGAAATAGCACCTAGGGATACTGCAATTAATGATACAGCTCTATTGCTGATTCCATGGGCTGCAGAAGTCATTTAACTCTATCCCAGGCTGGACTTGCACAGAAACCCCTAAGAACTAGCTCTTCCTGTTTCCTGTAGTTTCCCAAGCTACCTCTTTATCATTCTTTGATGATACAAATAAATAGAATGCTACACTAGGGTGGGAGTATGCCCAAAGAATGGAAGAAAAAGAGCCATTGTCTTTAGCATTCAGGAGTTAAAGGATTCATTTTTCTCTTCAGCCCAAGTCCTGTGCTGAGATTGGAGTTACAGGGAGTGTGCTGGCAAAATCAGCTTTCCTACAGGAAACGTGACACTTGTGACAAAGGTCTTGTGAAATTCACGCTAACTTTCTCACTCATGACTGCTGCTGGCTTGTGACCAAGGGAAGCCCCAGACTCTCAGCTTGGGAAAGCAGACAAATCTTCCAGGCTGTCAGTGACTCCCTTTTGCTAGTCCTAAGGCAGAGTCTACAGAAACAAAGTGACAATCATCTTGGTACTTGAGGCTGCAAGGGGGCAGATGTCTAATTGCTCATAAGCCTGAATATAGTAAATTTAGACAGGAAGCCCTCAATTAATTAAAATAACGGTGGGACCAGTAAGATGGCTTAGTGCGGGAAAGAAACGTGCTTCTGGGTCTGAAGACGTGAGTTCAATTCCTGGAACCCACATGGAGGAAGGAGAGAAACAACTGTTCTCTGACCTCTGCTAATGCACTGTGGCACACACACACACACCACACACACACACACACACACACACACACACACACACACACACACAAAGTTAAAAAATGTGTTTTTAAATAAAATCAATTGTGATGTTTTAGGGTGAGGCCTATTTATCTGTAGAAACAGCATTTTTTTTCACAGTCCTGACACTTATACCCAATTCCCTGTGTAATTGGATAAATAGTTTTATGGAAGAAGGCTACATACCTAACGTTACTTTTTAAAGTGAGACCAACAACTCCCCTAAATTCTGAAAACTAATAATGCATAATTATACTGATAAGCATTATCATACTGGAAAATTTTTACATATTCCAGTGTTCAATAATAATAATAAACAAGTTGCAGAGTATTGTGTGTTAAATTCTGCTTTTTTCAAATAATACATTTATTTTTAAGATAGTTGTGGGATTCTACTTCAAAAATATTAACAGTGGTTTCCTCTGGATATCAGATTCAAGTGTGGCTTCTGTGTTCCTGCTTTTAGACATGTTATATTTTGATCCACAGTGAGAATGGGCTTAATTTTAAAATGTAGATTTTGTAAAAAGTTTAAACTTTTAAAAATAATTTCAGTATGCATTTGTAAATCTTAATTCATCTGTATTCTCCTCTCTGTCATTTGTCATTACTCAGGTCTTGTCAGCACTGACAAGCTGTGTTTAGAGCCTGCACATGGCGAGCTGGGCAGATGGTCACTGGGAGAAGCACTCCATGAAGACTTCAGTTCAATCCCCAGCTGCTATGAAAAAAAGGGAAGGCAGGGGAATTCCAGGGAGACCCTGGCCATCCAGTCTAGCCCAACTGGTTAGCTCCGGGTTCAGTGACATATCACACATCAAAAATAAAAATAAAACAGGGTTCTGAGGAAGACACTGCATACCTAACATTGACCTCTGAATACCTAACATTACATTGACACAACATTGACCTCTGGCCTCCATACACACACACATGCACACATGCAAACACACACATGCACATATGCAAACACACACACATGCACATGCAAACACACAGACACATGCAAACATGCACATATGCAAACACACACATGCACATGTGCACATACACACATCTGTAGCCTAGGAATACCTTCCATAGACAAGTCAGGTCATCATTTTTGAGCAACAGATCCTGGAGGCACAAGTATTAAATACACGTGAGCTTCAAAGAGATCAGGCTGTTTCTTTTACGAGCAAAGAGGGAGAAGATGGAAGACAACTGGGTAACTGAGGAGAGACTCAAGCCCTTCTGTAGAGTTGACAGCAAGCCCTCTGCTTCACTACAGGGATGCTGCTATCTGGCTACCTCAAACCTGATGGAGCAAGGTTCCTACCTCACATCTCACACAGCTTTGTCTTGAAAGGTATCCCAAGGAGCTTACAAAAGTCTTGTGTGATTCCTTGCTAAAAGTAAACCTGTGATTGAATAAAAGATGGCTAGCTGTCTGGAGTTTAGCTTGCTGCTGAACGTCCTGATAATACAAAGGATTTGAAAAATAAAGAATTTGGGGGGCTTCAGATACAGAAAGTGTCTACCCTACAACTGTCAACCTTCAAAACTAAAATATATGATGCTCAAGAAAATTCAAATCGCAGATATATAATAGTCTTAGTGTAAGTTTGATCCAAATAACACATGGGATACACTTTCACACACGGAGACACACAGAGACACACAGAAACACACACACACACAGGGAGAAAGGGAGGGGAAGATTAAGATCCTTTGTTCTATGCACACAAGCCTAATCTTCAGAAAGCTGACTAATCTACACTAACATTTCATCATATTATCTCGAGCAAGTTAGACTATGCACAGACTGAAGAGTATAGGTTTGGGAAGGTTGGGGGGCAGGTACGTAGGGGGTATATGTAGGGAAGGCTAGACAGAGGAGGGTAGTAGATACAGGTCTGGGAAGCCTGGGCCTGAGGATGGGGTCTCATGAAACTAGAGGATGCCTTCCATAGAAAATGAAACCATGGTCTACAGAAAACCCACTGCTCTCTTGTTAGAAAACTAGATCTTTCTAATGTTGTTTTTAAAATATTGGTCAAGCTCATATCACCCCAAAGTATAAAATGAAGAGACTTGGGAAGGTTCCAGAACGCATTGTGTGTGTGCGCACAGCCAAGGGATATGCTAAATTCCCAGGATACACTGTGTGCATGCACACAGCCAAGGGACGTGCTAAATGGCAAAGGGTAGACCTCCAAGTGTCGCTGCTGAGGTTGAAATAAGTGTTGGTCTGTTACACGAAGCCCTTCTTCCAGCAGGGATTTCAGCACCTCATCTGAGCAGCTTGCACCATACAAAATTGTTTTCCAGGAAAGGAAAAGGGGCACTGAAAAATAAAATAATACTCTAAAAAATAAAACTTAATGAAAAAGAGACACGTGCTGATAGCTGAATCCATGTGACACCAGATGAATGAGAAGTGGGAGACGTGCTCATCCTTCTCCAGATGTTCCTCCAAGGCTTCAGAGGGCTTGCTTTGACTTCCCTTCACGTGTTCAGTGTGCAAGGCAGGCTCTGACAAACAACTGAGAGACATGGCAGAAAAGAAGACATTTTTAAGTTGTCTATACCAAGGGCTATCAAAATATTTTTTTAACAACATAGTTTCCGCCCATCCTAAATACATCTTTTATCATTTAAATGACTAGGCTTGTTATGTGTGTGTGTGTGTGTGTGTGTGTGTGTGTGTGTACGCATTCACTCACTCATGCACAGGTACCCACGTATGTACAGTTTGTATAAATGTGTGCAGGCATGTAGAAGCCATAAGACAACCTCAGATATCATTCCTCCAGATTCTGCCCAATAAACTTGACAAACAAATGCCATCCTTATTTACTAAGTTGCTCGGAAAGCAAAGGTGTTAAGGGCTTGATAGAGGGTGCATGCAGGACCCTGCTTACGTCCTTGTGGGTCACATTGTCATTTGAATACTGAAAATAAGGAAGGGAAGAAGACTCAGTCCCATACACATCACCTCCCCCGTGTGCAGGCTCATAACCAGTTTGCCTTCAGGCCAAGCTTCCTTCCAGTCAAGCTGGTGAGTTGAACTTCCCTTGGAATTCCCTTTCCTGGAGACCCTGGATACGGACAACTCAGGAATGGTCCTACAATTCGTGTGTAATCACTCGAAGCTTTGGCAAACAGTGTTCGGCATCCTGTTCCTCACCTCAGGCATCCTACATGGCCTCACTCCCATTTTCCTTAGTTTTCATTCAGAGAAGAGTCAGCTAAAAGGAATGGGGTGAAACTCCTCAAGCAAAAATGTTGGGGTGAATGTCTGTCTCAGTCGTGGTCCTTATTGTCCCACCCTTGCCATGAAGGGGAGTTTAGCACAAAATGAAATCAGTCTCCTGAAATGTCTGGGGTGGCCAGAGAAAACCTTAGCAAAAGTATCACACACACACACACACACACACACACACACACACACACACCACATGCCTGCCATTTACTTCACTTTAAGTCTCTTTGGTTCCCAACTGGGCAGCAGCCACATCTGCCTCCCTTCCGCTTCTCAGCCATTGCTGGTGGAGAAGCAGTGGTTGGAGGTTGGTGGTGGCTCTGTGCAGTGGTTTCCAACACTGCAAAGCCCAGACTCAGCTCTTCCCCTCTGTAAGAAAGGGCAAGAGAGACTGCAGCTGGCAGCTGAGATTGACTCACAGTCAGGGACGATTGGGAACACTGAGGGTCTGTCCAAATAACGAGTCTGATTCTGTATGCTTGTGTGAGTGTGTTCTGGAATGGGCATTCATACCTAATGCTGGTTGTAGAAATTATTAAGGCCATAGGCCTTAATGCCATACCTTTCTAACATCAGCTAATTTATTACACATCACAGTTCGTGACAATGTCATTTGAATGGGCACTAATTTAATATTTCATCATACACACACACACACACGCACACGCACACGCACACGCACACACGTATATGACTCTCTCATTCTGGTGCTCACACTGAAACCCCCTACACAACTACTCATTGTGGCCTGTAGTCCCAGTTGCAAATCCAGGACACAATAAGAAGTTATCCTCTGAAAGTGTCGTGATATTTCCATGTAGAAACAAAGTCACCATTCTTCGAAATAGGTGCCCGGCAGCATTCTTAAGAACTCAATTTATGAACTCAAGTAAAAACAAATGAATATATGTTCTCCTTTTTACTTCCTCTTTTGAACAATTTTATGATTGAAAAAAAAGAGACACTTTACCACAATGGAAAATACCTCATTTTTCCATTAAAAGCCACTCTTCTGCTTTAAACAGCTATCCCATCCATTTGTCTGCCCGTTCAGTTAAAGGAGACTTTCTGGGGAGATGAAGGTTAAGGTCTCAGTCAAAAACTAAAACTTAGGGAGCTGGAAAGCTGCACCTCTTAGCCCTGCATCCAGTTCAGCACTACAGGGTAGCGGGCAGTTAGAAAGAGAACAACTGCAGACCAGCCACTCAGCCTCCTCTGTCACAGATAGGGGTGCCCCCTACCCCATGTCCACAGCCAGAAGCACTAGGTGAGACAGTCCATGTGGAAGTCAGTGGGCCCAGACACTGGAGCACTATTGGTTCACATACCACTTCATGTCACCAAAAAGAAAGATCACATGGCTTCAACCCGTAGTCAAAACTTGGCTTTAAAAGAAGGAGAAAAAAAAAAAAAACAAATTTCTGGTGAAATGAGGACCAGTGTTCAACTGGTTGGAAGTTGGACTAAGGCCTCAGATATCAGATGGCGAAATGGTGCCATCCGAGCATATGGGCAGGGCATTCATCCTCAGTAGTCGAACTTTTAACATTGAAAAGTGCCTTATGAGTAAAAGTAAAATGTACAGAACCCAATGATCTTCTCTGCAGAGGTAAGAAGAAGAAGTGTGAGAAGTCAGAGTTATTTAATTAATAGGCATCAGAGGGGATTATTGGGAACTAAGAGTGTGATTTTTTGGCACGGCTTTCAACTAGCATGACATACTGCTCACTCCCATCACAGAAAAAACAATTGCCAAAACCACACACACACACACACACACACACACACACACACACACACACACATCTAGGCACCACTTCCCACAAGAAACTAATTAAATCTCATGCCATCCATCCCTGTTAAAGGATGTGATACCAAACAGAAAAATCTACCCGAAGAGAGAATACTTAAAATGAACATAATAAAACACCACTTGAGGACTTGCCCTGGGAACTTGGATTTGATAGAATTCTTTTCCTTTTTTCCAAATAAATTGCAACTCCTGAGATTGTAGGGCTATGATAGAAATACAATGGGATGGCGTTACTGCAAATATTTGGCAAAGCTGCTCATGAAATCACATACCACAAAATGTCACAACTGTATGCAGTTGTGCCCAAGTCCTCTTGATGTGGCCAAAAAGGTGTTCACTGCTCCTTGATGTTAACACTGTAACTACTCTTATATTAAGAAGCGACTTATTTTTCTGTCTATCATTTCTTTGTTTCTTTCAAACTACACCATCTTCTACTTCCTACTGTGATAATTCCACAATGTCAACTCATCAGGGACCTCACACAGAAGAGCCAAGCCTTATTTTCCTAAGTCTTAGGACCAGTGGTATCAAGAGCAAAGAGCCCAGCGTAAGGCATTTAATGAGGAAGCATTGAACTCAGTAGCTCCCATCTGCCCGAGGCATGTGTGGTATGTTAAAGCCTAGCTCCAATAAGCTGGTGTGAGATGCATTCCAAATACCTGAAGTGAAGTCACTGTGAGTGCCTACAAATGGCTTTAATATCTGACCAAAGCATCCTCAAACAATGTCTTCCCATTCCTACCATCATTGAACTATTCCCGTGTTTGTCACTGCCAGAGGTTGCTGGGACAACGCCTTGCGGACCATCTTGTTTATAATGCATTTACCAGACTCCAGATACAGTTGCATGGGTGTGAACCCAGGACGTTGTTAAAGGGTAGTGCTGCTGGACCCACCTTCTCTGAGGTGCAAGATGGTTGGAGTTTCCACATTGAGAGAGCGTTTTCCACTTGCTGCCAGTTAAAACTCCAGAGTCACAACTGGTCTGTGGCACCAACCAGAGTCCTTCCACTGAACACTGTATCATTTCACCTCAGGCAGGCACAGCAGAGTGCATCTGAGAATGTGTCAGGATGCCACAGGCTTTCCAAGCTGAAGTGTTTGGTGCAGTGAGGAGAATAGATGGGGAACAGTTTCTCGTCTGACAAGCTGCTCCATGAGGGAAAGGGAGTGGAGAGGAGACTTTGGGCTCTTTGCTCTTGATATCACTTGTCCTAAAGACTTATGAAAATGACACTTGGTTCTTCCTGGGATGTCCCTGATGAGTTGGCATTTTGGAATTATCACAGTAAAAAGTAGAAGATGATGTAGTTTGAGAGAAAAAAAATAGACAGAAAAACTAAAAAGTCACTTCTTAATGTAACAGTAGTACAAGAAAAACTTAAGTTAGATGTTTCCAAAACTGGATACAGGATAGAAATGAACAGACAGTATTCAAATAATGAAAGTCATCTTCAGAGAAAGTTTATCTCAGCGTTGCTGTGAGATGATAAACAATTCTCCAGGAAAATGAAATGAGCTGTGTTGGTATCTGTGCTATGAGGATATGTGGCCACGGGAGCAGTCAGTGTCTCCATCATTTGGGATGAAGTCATTGGCACTGCCTGGAAATCAGGGTATCTGCAATAAACTGAGATGCTCTCACAAGGTGAGCAGAAGCCTAAGAATCACAAGCCCCAGAGGATCCCCAAGAGCAAGAATCTGTGGAACTTTGAAGGTACTTGCTGACACCTTTGCCAGGGTCCAACTGGAAAGCCTTTCCAAGCTGTATTTCTTCAAAATAGAGTCCTACTTCCTTCCAAGTTTGCATCGCTCCTTGCTCAGCAAAACTTGTCTTAGCATGAAGACTATTAAAGCAATTTGTATAGAACAAGTTTATAGAGGGGGAACCTCAGGAGAGGAGAGAGGGAGAGAAAGAGATGGAGGAGGGGAGGAGAGAGAGGCAGAAGGAAGTACCTGTGATGCTAATTATTTATTTGTTTCAATGCTCGACCTAAATGAAGTTCCTTTATCATCAGTATCAACAGCAGTAAAGGACATTGATGCCCTGGAACTGCAGTTTCAGACTGATATGAGCTACTGCATATGTGTTAGAACTCCAAGCCTTTGCAAGGGCAACCAGCTTGTAACTATGGAGCTCTCTCTGCAGCCCCAAAATTGTTTGTTTTTTTTTTTTTAAATCAAACAAATGTTCCTCTTCTTTTTTCTCTCTTCCTACCTGTACTTCCTTTACTGTTTTTTCCTTCCTCTTTCTTTCTCATATTCTCCCTCCCCTCTCCTCTTCTTCCTCTCCCTCCTCCTTCTTTCCCCATCATCCCCCTTCCTCTCCGTCCATTCTCTCCTCCTTCCTCCTCCTCTTTCCACCACTCTCCTTCTCATCCTCCCTCTAAAAGAACAGGATACTAGGAAGGGAAGTCCTGTAGAGTTTGAACACCTCTTTCTTCTCAGAGATCAGCGTACATGCCATCGGCTTCCTCCACTTTCAATGTTGAAAAAGAAGCAGAAAGAAGCAACCTGTGAAGTACAATAAAGCCAGGCTGGAGACATGCTTCAGGGGTTAAGAGCACTTGCCGCTCTTGCAGAGAACCCAGGTTCTGTTCTCAACAACCACACTAGGCATCTCACAACTGTCTGTAACTCTAGAGCCAGAAGATATAATGCCCTCTTCTAACCTCCAAGGGTAGGCACATGCATTCGTGTGCATGTTTGTGAATGCACACACACAATTAAAAACAAAAATCAATGGAAGGAATTAGAAAGATCCGATAACACAAGAATCACTGAAACATTGAGAAGAAAAATAACACACAGTCAGCAAAACAAAGGGGAAATACATCTAGTTTCTCCAAAATTTAATTTTTAAAAAATGAATTCCTTAAACTCAGTCCTTAAGGTCTTTAAAATTCCTTCATAAAATAAAACCACATCATTCATCAAAGTTGTTATTTTATGCACAATGAAGTACTTTCAAAGATCTTGGGACTTCTGTGGACCCTTCTCAATGAGTAACGCCACCCTGTGCAGAGCTGATCACTCATGGAAAGTTGACAAACCTTAGTGGGTAAAACCAACATGTAAACAGATAGGACTTAAGACAGGGACTGGGGAGAAAGAAATGGGACAAACTTTCAGAATGGTTTGTGACAATTCCTTTCAGGATAAAATTCTCTTCAAATTTCAACATTCTGACAGGCCAATTTCCCAGCCTGGGTAACATGGTAAGTATAGTTTGTATTAATTGAATTTTTAATGAGGAGACAGACTTTTCCAGGTTTACCTGGATGTGACACTTGCTTCAAAATACTGTTTCAAGTGTAGTTTTTAAAATTAAACTTTGGGGGAGGAACTCACCTATAGATAAGGAGTTATTGGTGACCGATGCTGCTGAGGGAGGGAGGGTCAGTTTTCTTCTGATGAGGGTCCTGATTGGCTGTCCATGCTCTAATGACTGGCCCTAACCCATGGACAGACCTGCAGCACTAATGGACTCTGTGAGTTTAAAAAAGAAAAGAAAAAAAAAGAGTCCACGAAGTTTAATGGAAAAAGTACTAATGGTAAAGGAGGGGTTAGAGGAGAGGGGGTGGGGTTATATTTGACCAAAGCAATATAGGGCTGGAGAGATGGCTTTCCTTTCCAGTTAATATATCTGTGTGTAAATATATGTGTGTGCATGGAGGTCAGAGGACCACCCTCTAATGTCTTTCTTGGAAGGTTTCCATCTTGATTTTTGAGACGAGGTCTCTCACTGACTTGGGCCTCACTGATTAGCCAGCCAGCACTAAAGATCCACTTGTCTTCATGTCCCAGGGCAGGAATTCCAACAGTGACCCAGGATTGGCTCTATTGGATACATGAGTTTTGGAGACTGAACTCAAGTCCTCAAGCTGCTGCAGCAAGCACTTCCCCAGCCTAACCGTTCCCCAGCCCCATTCCTATTGATTTTTGAAGAGGCTAATTTAAAAACCGTCATGCCAGTCTCTTCTGGCTTCTATAGTATTCTGATGAGAAATTTGTTATTGTTCTAATTGTTTATCCCTTGTAGGTAAGAGGCTTCTCTCATTTAGCATTTATTTTACTGTCTCCAGTTTTCAGCTGGGATTGTGATTTGTTTGATTTGGTTTCCTTGGGTTTCTCTTCTCTGGATTTCACCTGGCTTCTGAAATTAATAGGCTTTTTGCCAAGTTGGAGACACTGTTGATTGTTCATTAGAGTTTTTTCCTGGTGTCCGTGTCTTTCCTCTCTGCAGTGTCTGCAGTGCCTGCAGTGTCTGCAGTGTCTATGGTGTCTTCCTGCAGTGTCTGCCTACAGTGTCTGTCATATGTGCAGTGTCTGCCATGTCTATCTGCAGTGTCTATTTGCAGTGCCTGCTGTGTCTGCTGTGTCTGCTGTTTCTGCAGTGTCTGTAGTGTCTGCAGTGTCTACTGTGTCTGCAGTGTCTATTTGCAGTACCTGCTGTGTCTGCAATGTCTATTTGCAGTGCCTGCTGTGTCTACAGTGTTTGCTGTGTCTGCTGTGTCTGCAGTGTCTACTTGCAGTGCCTGCTGTGTCTGAAGTGCCTGCTGTGTCTGCAGTGCCTGCTGTGTCTGCTGTGTCTGCAGTGTCTGCTGCATCTGCAGTGTCTGCTGCATCTGCTGTGTCTGCAGTGTCTACTTGCAGTGTCTGCTGTGTCTACTTGCAGTGCCTGCTGTGTCTGCAGTGCCTGCTGTGTCTGCAGTGTCTACTTGCAGTGTCTGCTGTGTCTGCTGTGTCTGCAGTGTCTGCTGTGTCTGCTGTGTCTACAGTGTCTGCAGTGTTTTCTGTGTCTGCAGTGCCTGCCTTCCATGTCTGCATTCCTAGTGGATCACTCACTAACTCTTGTTATATTTTCCAATACTCAGATGCACTAATTTTCAGGTCCTCTTTTTTCTTTGTTGTTTACACTAGGTAATTTCCATTTTTCTGTTTTCTATTTACCTGGCTCCTGCCTCTGTCCCTTCCCCATCCTACTCTTTAGCCTAGCCATCAAGTATCTTATTTTAATTAATTGTATTTTCAGATTGAAATTTTTTATTTCTATTTTTCTTTTTTTCTGAGACTTTGTATTTCCTGGTTAAGACTATTTCTATAATTTGTAATTTTTGTAAAGCATATATTTTTGACAAAGTATTTGTATGACAACTGATTTAAGATCTTTGCTAAATCATCAGCTTATGGACAGGGTTTCTCTGTATAGCCTTCGCTGTCCTGGAACTCATTCGGTAGACCAGGCTGGCCTCGAACTCAGAAATCCACCTGCCTCTGCCTCCCAAGTGCTGGGATTAAAGGCGTGTGCCACTACTGCCCGGCTAGTTTTTATTTCTTAATATAGAGTATTTTGCTGCACAGCCAAGATTAGCCTTGAACTCACTACATTGAGTCCTTCTGCATGGTCCCCATGATCTTCCACACCTGGCTATGTTTGTATCAACTATCTTTCTGTTTTCAATTTGAGATCTTCCTGTTTCTTAGTTTAATGGGTGGTTTTTCACTGGAAAAAAAAACAGCTAACTTTAGTACAATACCATGCAACTCAGGATCTTATCCAAACTTATTTTAACTGGTTCCTTCTAACATGAACCTAACAGGAGAAAGAAGGGTACCCATTACTCTACCCAGGAGAAAATAGAAGTGTAGGTTCCCACTTGGGTACTACTAGCACTAAGGGAAGCCAGAGAGCTCCCCATTAATGCTGGACACAGTGGAGTCACTTCTCTTCTAATGACCACCACTAGTACCAAGGAAAGAGGAGAGGTACCCACATAGGGCAGCAACAGCCCCTAGTCTTCACTAAACCTTCTCTAACTCCACCCACCTGTGGCTATGGCTGCAAACCCAGACTACCACATAGTCTCTACTGAGACCAAAGAGGGAGGTATCAAAGGGAGAGAAGCCCTCACTATTACTCAGTGGGGAATGGAAGTCCCATCTTCTAACAGATGTCATCCATATCAACCCAGAAAAACTGAGTAACACATCCTATTCCAGCTTCTGATGGGAAGAAATCTAGGTTCCCCACTTGGCCTTTGCTGATATGAGGGGAGTTGAAATCAAGCTTTTTCTTGATGTTGCTGGGTAATTAGTCAAATCTTTCTACCTTGCTAGTCTGTGACTTTTGGGTTCTTAAGCTTTGAGGGAGCTCTCTACTCCTCTGGGCATGCCCATATGACCAGTGTTAGGAGTTCTAAGCCTGGGGTATGTGAAGCAAATAGATGTGGAGAACTTGCTGTCCTCATGTTCCATTGGTCTCATATCATCTTGACTTCTCTGTATTCAAGCTTCAAAGCCCTCAATTGTGTTGTGTATTTTGTTCAGAGGTTTTGTCTATTAGATTTCAATTGTTGTGATAAACATCACTGGGAAAGAGACAGGACAATGATGTAGCACCTTCCATATGTCACTGGGTGGGTGGGTGGTTTGGTCATAACTCTTCTCCTCTCAGCAACTCACTGAAGCTAACCAGAAACCAAGTAACAGCAGGAAGCCACAGATAACTGCCGGCTGACTTAAGTCTCAGACTTCCACTTTAAATTGGCAAAACTTGCATTTGTGTTTGACAGCCCAGTGGTGGCTCAGCAATTATAGACACAGAATCTCTTTCATTTCCACATTGCCTGGTTTCCCAGAAACCACGCTCAGATCTCTGAGCCACAACAAAGAAATGCACACTTAGCAAATCAATCCCCTTTGCCTCCATGGGAGCATATGCATTTCCAATTTGACATTTCCAAAATGACTTCACCTAAGGAAAAAGAATTTTTTAAAGGATGTTTACTTTCAGCTGAAAATAGTTACCTCTTAAATATCTATGTTCATGGACATGAGAAGTGAGCAAGAAAACCACAGCCTTCATCTCATGAAAGCCAGAATATTCACCATCTGAGATTAACATGATATGGGCCAATGGACCATGCCAGGAAACTTGGTAAGGGTGAGTGGGTCTGAGACCCCAGCACCCAGGCACCCACCTGAGAGGGCAGGCATCTCCCTGCTTTCTGCCAGATTCCTGGCTCAGAACACATAACCACACTCCCCACATGGGTCATGTAGCTCAGAACAGAGTTCTCCATTGGTAATGAGGTATCTAGACACCCTGAGGACTTAGCCAATAAGCTTTCTTTCCCAGACATTCCTTCCTGCAAAAGGTATTTAATCTCTGGTCCATCCCAAGAAGGTGGTATGCACCCGTTTTCCACAGTGAACAATCAATAAACTGTTTGGAACCAAGGACTGTCTCTTCCATCAAAGATCACAATAGGGAGCATGAAAAATGCCTTTGCCTACAGAGCCACAGCCTAAGTCTCCCACAGAAGGTCCCTCTGTGCTCCCAGACAATCATTGCTAAGCTAAGGACAACCACCAATGCGCTAAGCCAGAGTTCCCCATTTCCCTGTCATCACTGTCCTCAGCCCATGGGCCCCCAACTCAGTTCCCAGCTCCCTGACACCCAGAAGCACCTGGATGTCCAGGAGTTTGGGAGTCCCCACCCCCCCCCCCCCCCCCCCCCCAGCCTCATCGCTGGGTTCTTAACCCTCCATCCCTGACTCCACTGTGTAGTTTTCCAGTAGAGACTGGATTCCCGGGCATCAGGGAACCCCAGCTTTGACTTCTTACATCCTAGGTTGCATTCTCCCATGCCCTGATCAGTGTATCAGCATTTCACTGGAGCCCAGCACCCCGTGGTGAGGTGAAATGCAGACCTACAACATGACTTACAGGAAACCCACTCCCATCAGTGCTCCAGCACCTAGAAAGCTTCCAAGAATATTACATGCTCAGCAAATGTTAGTAGGGATGGGGTGAGAAAGAAAGTGGAAAAGGCAAAGTGAGAGGGAGGAAGGCTTGCATACATAGAAAATTCCACACTGATAAGTAAGAAACTATTGACTGTTGACATATAAGTAACTGAGACATTGACCTAACAAATTAAAATATCAAGGCCTTGCTCCATGTGTTTCTCTAAAGTCATCTGTAAGCTTACTATGGAAACATATTCCTTCCATTAAAGTTTAAAAGGCCCAGGGAGATGTCTCAGTGTGTGAAGCACTTGCTATAGATATATGAATCTTGTCCACTCAAATAGTAGACACAATCCCATTTTGTTTATTAAATGCGTGTATTAAAAAATATTGAATTTTTTTCAAGTCCCGCCCCCAAGGACACAGTATTTTTTGAAGTATTTATCTATTTTTATGTGCATTGATGTTCTGCCTGCATGTCTGTGTGATGGTGTCAGATCCTCTAGAACTGAGGTTACAGACAGTTGCAAGTTGTCATGTGGATGCTGAAAATTGAGCTTGGGTCCTTTGGAAGAGTGGCCAGAGTGGTTGTTTTTAAGTGCAGTAAAATGGGTGGTCTTCTTTAGGGGCTTGGGGGGCAGTTGTTTGTTTGCTTATTCTATTTTTTTAAATTATGATAGACATGAGTAAATGTTTTATTGAAGTGAGCTAGATAGCCACAGACATATATGCATATTTAAGCTATTTTGTAATGGTACTTTACAATGGTGTGGTGTGATGTGTGAAAGACTTCTTCCTCTAGGTTCCCACAGAGAAGGCATATTCTGCAGGTGCCATTCTCAGACCCTGATGCTTAGAAAAAGATAACCCAGTAGCCCTGAGGTTATCACACGATTGAAATGAGAGGTTTTGTCTCCTACTAAGTAATAAATACCCAGAGAATTGAATTTCAGAAATAACCCAGTCATAAGAAAGTTCACACTTTGTGATACTGTACATTCACATCAAGATTTTAGTTATAAGAGCCGGGGCAAAGACTCAGTGGTTATGAGCACTTACTGCTCTTCCAGAGACCCCAAGTTCAGGTCTCAGCACTCACATCTGACAGTTGACAGACACCTCTAATTCCAACTCCAGAGGATCCACAGACACCTGGATACATGTGACATACACACACAAAAAAATAAAAGTAAAGATTAATCTTCAAGATAAAAAAACATACTTTAGTTTATTAAGTGTAAAACTTAATGTATCACTTAAGAGCTCAGAAACAGAGTCAGGAAGCCTCAGATTGAAACTGCATGGCACCGTTGCCTTCTGTGGGTATACGGCATACTGTCAACCTCAAGTTTCACATATGTGTGGTACCTGCACCGAGGTGACTAAGGAGAACTAAGTCCCATAAAAGAATCCCCAGCACAGAAATACTTTCAATGGATGCTAGAGTGGTATGTATATTAGGTAACACAATCCCAGCTTTATAATGACATCATTAAACTTAGCAATGTTCAATGGCATTTACTGAAAGTCATATGGGTGTAAGAAAAAAAGTATCTGAAAATATCTGGGAACCAGTCTCCTAACTGGATAGAAGTTCATGGGTAATATAGCATCAGATATAGCTTCCTAATACACTCCTAATCAAACGTGAAACTTAAGAATCCTGTCTGTGCAGTCTGAATATAACCCAAAGTAAAGTAGGCATCTCTGGATCCCAGAACCTCAAAGGACAGCTTGACACAGACCTCTTATTTCATTACATGTTGAGTAGACTCAGACAGAAGGAGGATAAGCATCTTGGTAAGGATGCTAAGAAAACCACAAGAGATTTCAGCCCCTTCCTTCTAGAGTGTTTTGGACCCACACCTGTCCATGTCACTTCCTGCCACTGAATGAGTCACCTCCACAGATTAGTTCCTGTAACTGTAACTGCACCTCAGAAGTTCAGGAAATTCCTGAAGCTACTCTCTAGGGCTGGCTCTACCTCGCAGTACACGCTCTGCAAACTCATCAAGACCTGTTATGGGGAAATGGCTGTTCACAGAAAGCTTTATTTATTTTTCAGATTTATAAAACAGACTTTCTTGGCAAAGTCTTTTTAACACTTCTTCTTTTTTTTTTTTTTTTTTTTTTTTTTTTTTTTTTTTTTTTTTTTTGCAAAAGGTGACATAGAGTTTCTCCCGAAATAAATCTGACTCTTCTAGATGCTTAGACCGAAAGTTATGAGCCACCCAAACACCTAGTGTCACGGTAGCACAAGGAAATGAGGCTACATCTTACTGAGTTTTTTTCTTTTTATTTAATCTTTGCAAGTTTCATGTATGTGTATAGTAGAGCATGACCATAGCCACCCCTTACTCTATTCTGCAACTTCATCTAAGTTCCCTCAGCACATCTCTCCCCCAATTTCCACCCTTTCACCTTTCAAATAGAATTCACTGAATCCCATTAGCGTTGGCAGCATGCATATGGATGTGGGGCCATCCACTCAGATGTGGGAAAGTGACTCTCCCTCCTCTGTCAACCAACTGCCTCAATTAAAGTATTTGGGAAGCTATAATGGAATTATAAGGGAGTGGAGCTCCATCCATCCATGCTGAAATGTTGACTAACTTGAGTTTGTGCAGGTCTGGTGCCAGTGACCACAGCTGCTGTGAATTGTGAGTTGTGTGTGGCAGCCATGTCTGGTCCAGAGGACAGGCTTTCACGGCACCTCCTTTCATCCTCCTGCTCTGTCACCCTTTCCACTCCATCTTCCAGGATGTTCTCTGAACCTTGGTGCAGGGGTGAGTGGTATAGATGTCTCATATAGGGCAGGGCACTCAACAGTCACTTATTCTCAGCACTTTGACCAGTTATGAGTCAATGTAACCACTGTACACTAAACTATAGAAACTTCTCTAATCCAAGTCAACAGCACAAGTGTTAACATAAAGATTTAGAAAGCAGTTTGACATGACCAGTTAGCAAAACATTTACAGTAGGATCTCTAACTTTTATTTTTTTCAAACATTATTTTTAATGATGGTTCTTAAATGCTTTAACCTCCCTTTTAGCCCACCGTCTACCAGAGGTAGTAGAGAAGAAAGGATACAGGGGAAGTGGACCTGTTTAGAAATGGTTCTTTGGAGCAACTCCCATCTATGTTGTCAGGGAATCAGCAGTTCAGTTCACAGGTCAGCAGAGGCAGCTTGATCTACTGGCAAACACTTCACAGATACACCAGCAGTCCAGTTTGGTAGAGTCGGAATAGCAAACACAGATCAGCAGTGCTGGCACTGCCTAACAGAGACAGCCAGGCCTCAGCAGCATGAGTCGGCAGGAGAGACCAGCAGGAACACCAGGAAAAGTTCTTAGCTATGCCTTTCAGCTAAGCGAAGATCAGGGAAGCCATGAGACCAACAAGAACTGCTCTATAAGCAAGCCAAGCTCAGCCACTGTTACTGTCCCTCAAGTCCTATTTATACCCTCCAAACATTACATGTCTTCCACAGGTCTTGCCTCAGCATGTGCATCTGTCTCAGCTGACATCACTCTGCCAATCAGCTTGAATCTGCAAAAGTGGCAAGAAACTGCAGCGCACCACCAGAAATTTTTTTTTTTTTTTTTTGGTGCATTTCTCTCTATAGAGTCCTGACAAACGGAGCTCAACTATTCAATTTAAGGCAGACCACTACATACATGTTGTTAGCAATGAAGCCTCCATCACGTCTTCTTTTGTGTGCTTGCTTTAACAGAACATTCTTTGTCTGCTGTCACCTGTGTCTGCCTCAGTGAACTGTTCCTTCATGAGTCTGTCTTAGTCTTTCGCCTGTGTCCACTTCAGGAAAGCATTCATTCATGTGTTTGCCCCAGCAAAACACCATCCAATGCAACTGGCTTTCCAAAGAACCCTTAAAGTTTCCTCCTCAAGGGTTCCCCTAGGGCCTATGGCCTCCATGGCCATCATCAGTTCTTAACCATCTAATCAAGAGAGTGGTTGGTATCCCCTATAACCTTCATGCCAGCATTGCACCAGTGGACACATCTTGCCTGGCAGGTCAGTACTATAGTATTCAGAGTCCAATACCTGTTAAGACTGTTGATATTTCTTGTCCCCCAGCTATCCAAGAAGTACCTTCCTACACTGTACTATCATTGGAGAGAAAGGTTTTTTTTTAACTTATTCTTTGAAATATAAGATGTTTTAATCAAATCCATCCTTCTTTTACATCCTCTCCACAATGAAGAATGAGTTTCTATATCACCTAGGTACCTGCATTTCACAGGCCTGCCAAGAAAGGTAGACATGCTAGTCTTTGTCATCTCCACAGCAGATTCCACATGACTTAGATTTGTTCTATCCATCTAACAGTATATCCGCCTTTTAAGTTTGGTAAGAGTGTATCCTTAAGCCTTGAATACATAATATGGGTGAGCCCTGTGCTGGGTAGACAAACTTTCCAAATTAATAAAACATCTTCCCCGGGCAGTGGTGGCACACGCCTTTAATCCCAGCACTTAGGAGGCAGAGGCAAGTGGATTTCTGAGTTCAAGGCCAGCCTGGTCTACAGAGTGAGTTTCAGGACAACCAGGGCTACACAGAGAAACCCTGTCTCGAAAAACAAAACAAAACAAAACAAAACAAAAAACAAATAAAACATCTTCATGTCCTTGAAAATCATAGTCCACAAATGGGAAAGATGCTACGTTCACCTATTAGGGTTGGGTAAAGTGCTGGGAGAGCCAACCTGGGGGAAGTATTCTGTTAGTAGGTCTTACTATAGGCATTTCCCAAGAAGGAGCAGTCAGCTAGGAGATCTGGGAAGCTATGATGGAGCAGAGACTGCTGCATGTGGGAGAAATGGGGAGATGTGAGCATGGCAGAGCCAACATTTCAATATGAGTGGGTGCAAAAGAAGTAGGAAACATGGGGCCCAGAGAGAGCCAACCTGCATGCTCTACTGAGCAGTTTAGATGGCAGTCTCATGCTTCCTCAGTCTGTGCTCCTCTGGGTAATAATTATGCAGTGCATGGTAAGAATCAACTTGCTTATAAACTGCCTCTGTAGCCCTGATCATCACACACAGCTGTTCAGCATAAGAACACTCACACTGGGCTCCTCCACCATGAGAACATTTGTGCACACATATGTCTTCAAACTCCCTTTCTCTCAGAGCTGCAGCTGTCTACCATCCCTGTTCCAATCCAGTGGTCACTACTGTCCTGACACAGCCTCACCCTTACCACGTGTCACAAGAGTCCAGATTATTTGTCCTATGGGAAAACAACCAGTGGCAGACAAAGACATGTTCTTGGTCTCCTAAACTGAGTTCAGGGGCACCAATGCCTGCCATGTAAAATCCAACCTTCACACTCAATCTTGATATCTGAATCACCTGCTCACCTTTCTGTCTTCATTCCTGGTGTGGTTTTGTTCTGTGTAAGGTCCAGTTCTTCGGCTGACTCTCCCACACAGGCCACTCCTGAATAGCAATGCACATCCCCAACATTCTGAGTAATGGACTAGTTGCTGATTGTACCGTCTCCTTGCCTTGTCCTTCACTATAAAATTGGTCTGTCATGCTTCTACTTTTCGTTAGTGAGTATTAGAATAAATACCCATGTAATATTAAGTGTTCTTTGATTAATCTAGTCAGTATTTAATAAACACTTATGGAGTAAATAGACACATCGACATGGGCTAGAGGCACACATATGTAACTGAGACCCCACCCCCACACCATGTTTATGCCCCCTACATCTTTATTCTTCTTGGCAATATTACCATCTTCTCCTCTTTATGGCTGACATTCTTTCATTATCAAGTCCAATCTGTCCTCAAATCCCCTCCTGTCCCTAACTCACCTCCTCTTCTTCTTCCCATTCAACATGCCCAAGTGCCTCTTCAGGATTCCCTGGGATGACTCCAGAAGACGCCCTCCTTGATCAGGTTCCCTCTGAGAGGCAAGCTGATGCTCCATGGGTGGCATCTGTGTCGTCTTCCACCAACCAGCAAAGGCTAAGGGACTAGGCAGTACTGTCTAGTGTAGCTGTGAAGCCTTTACCATCTGAGACACATGACATCTTTGTATTCCAACCAAGTATATTTTTGAGTTAAAAAGAATAAACCTTTATTTCCACAGAAACTTGTCAGTCGAGTTCTTCTGAGCTAGTTGTCAGCTAAACACAAGTAAAGTGTATTCTATGGGCTGGCTAGGAAATCTTGTCACTATTTATAATTGTGTTTCTCTAGGAAAATGCGTTGGTAGTTCCAAAAGGACAACTTGCAAATAGAATTTAGAGCAAAACCCATTTGTAAATTGAGGGTTGACTACATTATATCTTTGCCTTGTGCTTAGCTATAAAATTGGTCTATCATATTTCTATTTTTGGTTAGTAAGCATTAGAATAAATATGCATCTAATACTAAGTGTTCTAGTCAGTGTTTAATAAACACTATGGAGTAGACAGACATATTGGCATGGGCTATAGGCACACTCTTCCCAAGTAACTGCTTAAACATTTCATTTGTTTTCTGGCTCTGAATCCATATGACCCTATTTAGGAAAACCTGACATTAGGAAATCCAAACTTAGAAACCAGATACATTCAGAGGTTCTGAGTCAGGTTACAAAATAATTTTTCATTTTAGAAATTTAATAGTGACTCGTTCTGTTCATTTAAGAGTAATAAAATATTATCATGGAATGGTGAAAAGGGGGGAAAGAGCAGACTTTAAGAATAGAATTGAGACAGGTTCTATTTGCAGCCATGAGCCTTCCTTCTTGAAGCGCCATAACTCACCCTTACCCACACTGGGATTTATTCTGGTGGCCTTAAAACTCTCCCTCTACCAAGAAGCACAACAAAAGACCATTTGAGTAGGAAGCAGATGTGTATCTTTGGAGCTTAACACCCCTGGCTGAAATCTGACAGTAAAAATTTACAGCCCTTAAAATATACTACACTGTGGTGGCTACGACTAGGCAGGCTCTTCCCCAGAGCAGGATTGCTAAAAGGTTAGCGGCCAAAGGGGCTGCCGGGAGGAAGTGCACAGCTTCTTCACTTCAGGGAAATGAGCCTACAGATTATCAGTGGATGATATAATCAAAATCTCATATACCAGTATGCGAGTTTTATTATACCACCGAGGAAAACAGCTCATTTATATTGGATTTCCTGTCTTTCCCCCCTCTTAATAATAAGAATCACGTACCTATGAGTCATTACTATCTGTGTGGACCAGACGAGGCATTTTCTTATGATAATACACACAAAAAAACTTTTTAAAATGACAAGTTTAGGTAATTGCACATCTCCTAATTTATTGACGTGAACATGAAAAGATGAGTCCCTGTGTTTTTCTCATTTCTTAAGTTTCTTGAAAATAGCTTTGACCATTACCAGTAGGCACAAATCTCTGTTTAATAGCAACATTCAAAAATTAATAAATAGGGAAAAGGCACTGTGGGAATAGACTGTAATAAAGACAAATGGAATTCATATTTCAAAAGTTGGCAGGAGCTAACAGATCCGCTCCCCTTTTTATTTCTGTAATAAAATGTTCTGTATTTGTAGTAATTTCTTTCCTTGTTATTTCTCTTGTCTTAAGTAAGAGCCATAAATGCTTCAACAAACAGAGAGTGGACTGGACATTCAGTTGGTGTTTCTGATGTCCTTTCATGAAGCACTACTTAATGCTTAAAAGGAATAATACTGTTTTCATGGGAAGATTCAATTTGTTTTCTAGAAAGAACATACACAAAAATATTCTGTGGGATATTCTACCCATCCACTAGTCTTATTAAATATCCAGTCCTCACGAGCCCTCTGAAAATAATAAAGGATGGAAATTATATTGGCTGGAGCTATGAGACAAAATAATTTTACGTAATCTTTTATTACGTAACCACCAAAGCAAAGTTAAAATTCTGACTCAGGCTTTTGAGCATTGTGAAAATTGTCAATCATCAATTGATCATACATCCCTTCAAACAGTTTTTTCCAACCTGACATTGTGAATGACAGTAACTAAGTCCTATGTGTAAGAAAGGTGGCAATCTTCTAGACAGCCCTTAGCCATGAACTCTGCTCAGTGATCAGAGAAGGTCCAGTGTATCCCTCCATCAGTAACAGAGTTTCTAGTTGATGGGGTTTCTGGATATCTTGCTTGAATAGTCTAGGGAGCTGGCCAGTGCTGACACAGAGAGTGAAGTTTAAGAAATGTGCTGGTGTTTGAGGCATTGTTTCTCCAATCCTCTGGTCTGCTAATTAGCCACAGGAAAGACATGTGGATAAAATGTAGATAAAACCGGAAACATGATACTAACTGAAATAAGTAGTGGATTGCAGGAGAACATGGGAAAAGTGTCAGCTCATGTGACTCATGAAAAGATTATAAACGTACTGAACATGATGGAATCCAGGTCAGGTCAAATAGCTTTTTCCTGGTGAAGTCCCAACTCTTCCATCAGAAGATCCATCTTCAAACTGAACAATGTTATCAGCAAAACCACAGAGAAAAAAAAATCCACAAAACAGATTACTCCATTTGGGTTCTGTATCCATGCTATTGTCAAAACCAACCAGCCCCCTGAGCATTGCCTTCCTTAAGGCAATGTTGCTAATACCCATTGGTGAAATGGGAATTTGGATTTCATAGGCTGAATGAATTTTGCTTGAGAAAACCTCTTTGGGAGGCCAAGTGAATCAGCACACACATTGGATGACTTCTTTCATATATGTACAATTCTTCTTCATCACTTGATGCAGAAATTGGCCCAATGCCTTGGGCCAAATTCATCACAGGCTCTTCCAAAACTGGATCCCATGGGAAGGTAACACCTAGAGCACATGTTCATTTGGGGTAGCTTCTTTCCCTTTGGGATGGTTCAAACTCTTCTAACTGCCTTGGTCATACATGCAAGTGCACCCTGAAGGAAATGGCCTCGGCTCCCATCTTATCCTAATGAATGCAATTATCCACAACTATAGATATGAATTATTAATTCTCCCTGATAGGATGCATTCTCTGTCTCTGGAACAAAGCCGTTCAGAGATCTGGTAAAGCTCATCTCAAATTTAATTTGAAGGTTCATCTTGAGGAAAGACAATGCTGGCATTGTGTTATGTTGATTTAAAACAAGTCTGTCCTGAGGATTTTCTTCATCCTTATCTGCAGTAATAGACTCTGAAAGGGGCTGGTGGGGCTGGAAATATCAAGTGCTGGAAAATATCTTTCTCAGAAACTACAGCAGACGGGTCACAACATTTTTAAACAATGATAGTAACATTTATTATATCAAAGCCATTTTATGTTTTATTTGGAACTCTGGCGCCTTTTTTTTTTTTAAGTTCCCATAACATGACAGTAATTACAGCCATCAAGATGTTCCCTAAAAGATAGCAGTCCAAGGTCCAGATGCTGCTATCCTGCTGTCCCTCTTGCTGGAGTTCAGAGTGTGCATATGACATCATGGGCTAGTTTATTTTAAAAGTGCTTTAAGAATGTAATGATAGTAATTGTAGACAGGGAGAATTAATGGGAGTGTTGCTGGCCTGCAGATTCCATTTATAAAACACTTGCACTGCTCAAAAAGAGAGTGCTTTCTTGTTAACAGAGGCTTCGGAATACAATTTGGAGGATGTATTAAATAAACTCTGTGCTAAAGTCGTTTTCAGCCTGTGTGTACATAGCTCCTTCTCCTTCACCTCAGCCCAGAGCATGACTTTCCCCAAAAGGGTCCAAGATTCTGCAGACATAGAGGTGCATGTTCCCTGCAATAATGGCCTCTGCTGTGGGGCAAAGAAAGGTTAAGTGGTAAAGTTGGTGTCAGGCCAACAAGCACATCCCACAGTTTGTAAAACAAAGAGAAATCTGAGAAGGCCCACAAGTGCCTGCAGCCATGCATCCAGCCACAGTCCCTCGATGGCAGACTGGCTGAGTTGAGGGGCTTCAGAAGGCTTCCTACTTCAGGGGTAGGGGATGGTAGGCATCCATGGCTGAGAACCTGCTCTTCCTTGTCACTGTACAGCTTAGAATAGATTAGATGCCCCTGTACAGTGACCACCCTTTTTCCTCATATCTCACTTCAGCAAAAATAATATAGCCTTCTCAGGGTCTCCGTGTTTGGGGTGGAGTCATCAGCTCAGAGAACAACTGGCTTTTTCTGTGGCATCATCAAGTTGTTTCTGAAGTTTCAAAAGAAATGCAGAATGAAGGTCAAATTTTATACATCTTTTCTTTCTTCAAACTCTATCAGAAGAGTGACTTCAGCTGGCAGGGGTGGCCTGTATGCTTCAGAAAGCTGCACAGGAGGATTCTGAAGACTTACACCATAAACAGAGGAGAACTACAGGGGCATAGGAGGTGGATCGTGTGATAACGTGCTTGCTTCATAAGCTTGAGAACCTGAGCTCTGCTCTCCAACACCCACATACAAAAGCCAAGCACAGAACTATGTGTAACCCAGAGCTGAGAGGGAGAGGCAGGAGGACTCCTAGGGTCTGCCTCCAGCTTTCTACCCCGCCTGCTTCTGTCCTGACTTCCCCTCAGTGACAGACCTGAAATCCTAAGATGAAACAAACCCCTTTCTGCCTTTGTCATGATGTTATATCACAATAACAGAAACTCAAAGACAGCGTGTATATTAGAACATTACATATTGCCCCATAAATATATGGTATTTATCTATTTAAAATTAAATTAAAATTTTAAAAATAGAGGAAGCAACAAACCCAGAAATATAGTTTCTGTACACAATCAGACATTTTAAAGAGTATTTTATACTAAGCTAATGAAATAGGATTGATACCCCAAGATATCCACCTGCTTCACAACATCATGGGCTTCTACCTCAGGCAGGCAGGAGACCAATGCCACACACAAGCCACAGTAGTTTGAGCCCATATTAAAATGATGAGTTCTGGAACTGGGAAGGTAAATGTGTATCTTTTTCAGATGAATAGAGATTATTTTGCCTTATTTGCAATAACCAGTAACAGTCATAATCTGGTAAAAGAACAAAGGGACAGTCATAAATAAAAATTTACTTCTAGTAGTAGAAAAAGAGCATCGCATATGGCCATTCCTGGGCCTCTGGCTATATGATTCCATTGTACAACATACTCACTTCACTACTGGATTCAAGAGATCCCACTAAGCAAGTCCAGATACTTTATATCTAAAACCTCATGTCTTTAAAGGTTGTAGCATGTATGTGGTAGATGTGTGTATGTGTGTTTTTACATGTATTGGGGCACATACCCATGCATGTGTATACATCAGAAACCATCCTCAATCAATCTTCTACCTATTCACTGAGTCATAATGTCTAAAGCCTTGTGCTCAGCTATATGGCTGGTCTTCTGCAGTAAGCATTTAACCACTCAGTAACCTCCCAGGCTCATGAAAACCTCATCTAATTAGCAACTGTAGAAGATACACAGCACCAGAGATGAAAACATGGAGTCACCAGAAGATCTTGGTGGAAGACTCAGAGCTAGAGTCCAGGTTGCTTGGTTCCCTGATGGGTGAGTAGGCCACTTACAGTTTATATGAGACACTGACTTTCATGGGACTGAGCTAAAAACTTAGCTGTTTTATTTGTGAGTTTCACTTCATAAGTAATGAGCTAGTTTCTATCCTTAGTTTAGGATAGGACAGTTGTTTCCATCCCTACCCTGGCAACAAGTCTTGAAATGGTTTTTTAAAATCATGAAAAAGAAACAGATGCAAAGACCCAGAGCCAAACATTAGATGGAACTTGGGAGTTTTGTGAAAGAGCTGGCAGAGGGATTGAGAGACCCAAGGAAGATAGGGACTGGACAGGAAGACCAACAGAGTCAACTAACCTGAGCCCTTGAGGATTCCTAGAGACTGAACCATCAACCAAAGAGACAGCATGGACTGGATCTAGTCCCATACTCCCTGCCCCACCCCACACATATGTATCAGAAGGGAAGCTTGGTCTTCATGCAAGTCCCCAACAACTCTCATGGTGGCTGTCCTTGAATTTGTTGTCTGCTTGTGGATCCCATTCTTGGGATGCCTTGTCTGGCCTCAGTGGGAGAGGATGCTCCTAGTCCTGCAGTGCCTGATTTGGGGGCTGGGAGATACCCAGGAGTGGCTCCTCCTTCTCAGAGGAGAAGGGAAGGGGGAGTTGGAGAAGGAGCTGCAAAAGGTAGGAACTGGGGGGAGAGGGAGTGCTGGTATTGGGATGTAAAGTGAATAAACAAATTAATTAATTTAAAAGAAAATATGAGAAAAATTAAAGGCAGAAGGAGAAACAAATAATGGATAAAAATTATGTCTTCTATATGACAGTCAACTTTTAAAATGAACTTTACAGTTATGTTCTCTGCCCTCTACAACAGTCTTATAATACAAATATTATCATCACTGTTTAAGAAATAAAGGATCCACTAGAACACTGCTAGAATGATAGTGAAATACATCCATATAATATGACACTCCACTCTGCACCAGCATTATCCTAAGCCTTCCCTGTACAGCATATAAACAGACATGTGCGTACCTACCTGTAAATGTTTCCATAACTTACACCATAACCTTACAGAGGTTGAAACTATTGCATTGCTATATTTTTTTCTAGATGAATCAAGAGAGCCAGAACCACAAAAATATTTAGTACATTGTCCAAAGTACAACAGACTTATACACAGTAAAGCCATATTTAAAACCAGAAAGTCTAGCAATCACATCTGTCCTCTTAAGAGACATTCTACACCCTCCTTCAGGTAGTGAGGCCAGGATCTAACTGTGACAGGATTCATTTCATCCCAGAATAAAGTGCCAGGTATACACACCCATTTGCAAATGAGAATGGGGGCTCTGGCATCTCTCGCCTAAGAAATATTTTTGAAGCCAAGATTTTTCTTCTCTGGCATCCAGCAAAAGATACTGGGATATATAGAAGAGGTTGAGATAAATACATGTGTTCTTACATCAAATACCGACTGGTCCTCTCACTTGAAGTCACCATTGGTAAACATAACAATTTGGAAAGAAGAACAATTAAAGAGTGTGTATGCATGATTATGCTGTGGGAGACAATCAGAAGAAAGGATGCTCCCCTATTCCTCATCCCCACCCAGAAACTTGGATCATGGACCCCGCTGTCTGACTCTCCTCTTCCACAGTAAATTTTGTGCCTTCTTTTAACTCAATAAAGTAGAGTGAGTGAATCTTCATTAACTATTACCCAAGGGGAATATGAAGACTACTGTTTACCTATTCATTCCAGGGCTGGGTGTTCAGGGATAAGTCAACTATGTATGCTCCAGCAGGGCTGTGGTCCACCATATTTTTTCAAACCTTTGCCTAGAAGACCAAATTTCTGAAGATGGGCCATACTTTTGTTGTAGAAAAAAAAAAAAAAGAAAGGAAGGAAGGAAGAAAAAGAAAAGAAAGAAAGAAAATAAAGTCTGCACTGATTTAAAAACTTCCTCTGTGCTGGGTAGCTTTCATGGTGATGAAAAGTGCTATGCAGTTCACTGGGGAAGGAAAGCCATCCATGGACTTAGTGCTAAAATATCAACTTGTCAGGCAGGATACTCCTAGTGCTGAAATAGACTGGTACAGAGTGACCAACTATTTGTTCTCTTGATTGTATTTGAAGCCTATTCCACATGAGGGAATTCATTCCTGGTTCTATAAACCTGTTCAATATCTTATGACTGGGGGGATTATGGGACATAGGAGACAGCTTATGACCATTGTTTAACTAAATAAATATGTTGTCAAACTGCCTTCTAAATATTTATATTTATAACAATAGATCCATGCTGTGCTCAACCTTGACCAGAGAAGCTTCTTTTTGCAGTGAGCAGCCATCAAAGCAAAGACTCATAACTGGTCAAAGCGCTGAGATTAAGTGACTGTTGAGTGCCCTGCCCTATATGAGACATCTATACCACTCACCCCTGCACCAAGGTTCAGAGAACATCCTGGAAGATGGGATGGAAAGGGTGACAGAGCAGGAGGATGAGAGGAGGTGCAGTGAAAGCCTGTCCTCTGGACCAGACATGACTGCCACACAACAGCTGTGGTCACCGGCACCAGACTGGCACAAGCTCAAGCTTGTTAACATTCCAGCATGGTTATGGGAGGGGCTTAACCAGTCCCACCCTTGCTCAGGTGATATCAGCGATGAGAGATGCATGTGGAAAGAGACATTTTTCTTTAAAGATATGACTGCCAATAAATTGGCCATGCTCTGGTAGATGGCCTCACACCTACACAGGCAGTGCTGACTGAATTCAGTGGGTTATTAAAAAGAGGAGAACATGAATGTCGGCGTGGGGAAAATATTGTGGGATCCTTGGGGAAGTGAGAAGGAGGAATTGGGTTGAAGATGATTGTTGCTAAAATTCTTCCCAGTGAGAGACATAAAGCAATGTGTGTAGATTCTTCCAAGGTTCCAGTGACAACCCAGGGTACAATTCCACCAAAGTTCACTTTGGGGAACCAATAAATCTAGTGAGTCTCCTTACAGACTCTAAGGAACAAGTTACATACAGGTAGTGGTTGCTTGGCGTGGAGTCACTCACAATGATCGATATACAATGACAAATATGTTTGTGTGTGTTTGCGTGTGTGACATTATCAAAGAATACATTTTTAGATTCTAAAAAAAAAATCAGCACTTTATATAAACCAGCTCACCTAAATCCATCTTTACAAAAAAAAAAAAAAATGTATAGAATAAACTCTCTGTGCTATCATTTTCTATATAAGAAAGTCATGAGCCAGGAGGGCTAGGTAAATCACCCACAGTAAAAGTGAAGCTCACTCAATAGAGTCAGTCAGTGGGTAAATTTTCAAGTGATGAACTAACAGAATGAACCTAAAGCCTGTATCTGGGCCACTCAATCATACATCCACCAACTTCTGAGTACATACCACTTGCCAGGCACTACAGATACAATGAGCCCCTCACACCACACGCTGGTGGGCAGAAAACAAACTCCAGACAAAGAGGGAAAACGTCAAATGATAGTAAGCTTCAGATGGATGAGCTAAGGAAGGAAGGTGTAGGAAACGCAAAGCCTAGTTCACATCAGGGAAAAGGTTCCAGGGAAGAAAATGGTCATGAGGCTGAAATGGCCATGTTGCTGGAGGGTGTGGCCTATGAAACTCATGGGAAAGCATTGGGGTGCCGGGAGAACAACTGACGAAGAAAATGAGCTTTGACTGAAAGGAGTTTGGTGGACAAGGACACCCTGAAAGGGCACACATCCTGTGAGGTGTGTTGAACCAAAGCAGAAAGTAGAAAGTTTACTCCAAAGCCAGCAAACAGCATCTAGAAACTTCTATTCAGGAAGGCTGTAGTCTGGTCCTCTGCTGTACCTCTTTAAAATGGAACCATGCCCTTCAGAGCTTGATTTGCAATAGAAATGGAACTGATTGCATGCAAAGTGTCTGTCACAAGGCTCCCCGGTGTCCCCCAGCAGGAGCTCATGGTAATATTCCTATTGACACTGCTGCTAGTCTTGCAGTTAATGCCGGCTCTAATGAACACAGGGTGAGAAGATCAGAAGAGATCTCCATGTCTCCCTTCACAGTGTAAAGCAACAGTTGAGTTGGTCTCAAGGACAGTTTTATCTCTGAAATGACTCAGAGATTCATTGAAATAAGCAAGTCCACACACGGGTCTGTAGGAAAGACATACAGAATATGCGTAAACATGCCCTGGAAATTATTTTTTAAGATAGTGAATTTTGTCTAGTCAGTCTAAGAGATAACCGTTGCTGCAGATAACCTTGTACACCCACAATCATCCACTAAGTATCTGCCTTCATCATATCTTCATCACATCTGAGAGGTTGAAGCTGGCAGTTTCTAAAGCTGGGCTTAAGAAAGTCTTGTTCATTAATTGCCAGTTTATATTCTTGGTTTTTTCCCCCCTTATCTAGCCTTTAAAACTTTCCCCAGTATGACAAATTTTTAATTAATGTTTATTTACACCCCAAACAGTCTCCCCTCTCAATTCTCCCCCACCGAGTCCCTCCCTCATCCCCCTCCTCTTCTCCTCTGAGAGGGTGCCCCCCAGTACCCCATCACCTGGACCCTGGTGCATTAAGACTCTGCCAGATTAGATGCATCAGGTATTTTTTTTTCCTCTTCAAAAAGACAGTAGAAGTATTTGGATGCTGAGTTCTCTACTTATAACACCCAGGCAAGTTTAATGGCTTCTGAAGGTAGTTTCTGGTACCCACATATACCATTCAATGCTACAAATGCCTGAAACCAAGAACCGGGAGGCAGAGATGACACACTTTCCCTTGACTTGGTCTTGAATATCAGCCCACATCCTAGTGAGTTCCCTTAAGACATCCTTCCTCCCTCAGCAAAGAGCCTTTGACCTTACTGCAACCACCTCATCCCAAAGACTGTTCCAAGCAACCCAAGATTCATCTACAAGGTACTTTGACTCAGCACCCCCAGCCAGTCTCAGAGGAGCTCATTTTAATATCATACACAGATTTATTACTCCAAGAACTGAGCATTTCCTGCTTCAACGGGAAGCCCAGGCATGCCCATGAGACTCATCTACAGAGCAATGAGAAGCAGGGTTAGAGGAAGTCATCTTGCAGAGTCCCCAGAGGAGCTCTGCCTCCCCACTCCTGTCTTCTCAGGAAAGCATTCGTAGCCTGGAGGAAATGAAAAGGCCGTACAAGCTTTCTTGGGAATTTCATCACAGGGAAATTTGCTAACGATTTCAAGAAATATTTTCCACAAGAAATGAATGGAACCATGGGTCATTTCCCAATTGTGTGTTTGACCAACTAGGTCAACCTTTAATGAGCCTCTGGGCCTTAAAGCCTCTCACCACAGTGCAAGTTTCCAAGGGCATAGGTTGGAGTATTTACTGACATGCCTAAGACCAGGAAGAGGCAAGAATACTGGCTTTGTAGAAGGCTTGCCTAGAGAATACCTGCCAAACAGCTGGGCAGGTTAGTTGGTGGTTTTGTTTGTTTTCTTGTGTTGATTTAAGACAGAGACTCAGCAATGTACCCCAGGCTGGCCCCAAACTTACAGTCTACTGTTACAGTTGCCCACCACCATGTAATACCCAGCCTGAGCTTATTGTTATGAAGCCAGTTCTCCACAGGATTATGTTGACCATCTGCTGGTTATTTGGTCTTTGACAACTTGTTTAACCTCCAAGAGAAACAACAATAATAATACCAACTTTGTGTGCTATTTCAAGGACTAGAGAAGTCACAGGATCACACTTTGTATAATATTAGACATGTGTGCTATTTTTTTTATTCATTTATTCTACTGATGTTTATTTTAGAACTCACTGCTCAGTTCCCAGTGCTGATGTAGGTGCTGGAAGTATACTATAAAATATACAAAACATTAAACAAAATCAGATTAAGCCAATGTTTAAAATAATAAATGTTTAGCTTCCCACACCCTTGGGGAAAGGACTGCACAGATGGTTCCTTAAACATGATGATTATGCCAATCAGATGGTAGGGTTCATATGACAATCAAATGTTGTGGTTCAAGGTGTTTGTGCAGTTGGAAATCAGTGCAGTACAATAGAAAGGATTAGGGGTATTTGGGGGTTGGGTTATAATGTGAAATAGACCAATCAAGGTGGGAGTCACTGAAAGGTGACAGCTGAGTAAGATATGGGGAAGATGAAGATGTAAGTCCACTAGACAACTCAGTACAGAGACAGGAGTCAGTGGGAAAAGCAGGACCTGTCTGACATGCTTAGCCTCAGAAAGGCATGATGGTGCTGGATAGAGTTGGAAAGGAAGCCATAGAGCACAAAGAAGAGGAACATGGCCTATGATCCCTTCAGATAAGACTTCAGTTTGATCTCTGAGTCAGATGGTGCTTATGGTATGAATTACTGTGTGCCCCTAGGACTCATGTGTTGAAATCCTCACCTTCAAGGTTCTAGCATTAAGAGATGGGGCCCTTGAGAAGTGACAAGATCATGAAGATCAAGGACATATATCCTTAAAAAATCAGCCCAGGGTATTAAATCATCCCCCTTTACCATCTGGGGACACAAAGAAAAGATGCCATCTACTTGAGACAGACCCTCCCCAGACAGGGAATACATCTCTATGACACCCTTGCCAAGAAAACTATGAGAAAGAATGGCTGCAGTTTTTAAGCCAGCCAGTCTAGGGTATTTTGTTCTCCTGGTCCCAGGAGACCAAAACAGATGGAAAAATATCAAAGGTATTTGCAGAGAACACTGACATAAGCTAACTTTGTGTTTGGAATGATCACTCTTCCTTCTGTGTTGAGTTAAAACTATGAGGGAACAAAGAGGGAGACATAAAGTTGGAAATAAATCTACAGGAACCATCAAGAGGAGAGACACCAGAGCCAGTATCAAAGGAGCAGCAGTACTAACACTGTGTGGATCTTGACTATTCTGTGGAAGACACGTTGTATATAAAGCAAGAAAAACACACAAATTTGGTGTTGGTTTTTGGTTTTGTTTTCTTTTCTTTTGTTTTGTTTTTCATTTGGTTTGGTTTTCTTGAACAACTGTGGGGCCAGGGAGCCATGGGACCAGGAAGAGCAGGCCTGGAGCAAGAGTGGGGTTGAGGTTTGCCCAAACCCCAAAAATCTAGTCCTGAGATCAGCAGGAGTAGAATTCCCCCCTACACACACACACACACACACACACACACACACTCACACACTCAGACACCCCAGGCCTGCATGCCCTGGCACATGTAGCCTTATGCCACATGCCTTTGCCTCACCAGAGGAGGTAGCCAGCTGCCAGATTAAACTTCTTTCCCCTATAAGATCATGTCCACCAGCACCTAAAATTTCTCCTCATGCAAATGAGGCATCCCAGCTCCTTTTCTCCAGCCAATGATGTACACTCATCCTGGTAGCCTCTACTCACTCCCCAAAGGTTTAAATAGCCTTTGTTTCACCACCACCACCACCACCACCAGTAAACTGAACTAATCCTGCAAAGTTGTCCCCGGGTGTGCATTCTTTGCCTGTACTCTCACAACCATCCAAGATCCTGCCTGCACCCATCTGCCCTGGCTAAGCTTCTTTCCCCCTAGTCCAGCCGAGTGTACCGGGAGCCTGGCTACCCTGAGGGAGAAGTGGACTCAGGCTGGCAAACCACTCTAAGGATAAAGGTGCCATCAAGTAAAACAGAGAGAACTATGGGAGGGTTAAGCTGGAAAAGATAAGACAAGCTTTGCATATTCAAAGTCATCCAAGTCTAAAAATATGGATGAAAGACATTAGGAGGAGATGAAGGTAGGCAGTTTGAATATAGGAGTCTAGAGGGCTCCAGACACAGGATTCAGTGTGGTGCAAAAAATGTCCTAATCATAAGAATCTCTAGTATTCAAAGATTATACTCAGCTAGGTTTCAGGTGAGGAGTGAAAGAGGATCCAAACTGGGCTTTGGGCTCACTGGTGTTCAAAGACAAAGAGAAAAAAGCAAACATACAAACTCAACCATAGACCTTGATAACACCAAGAGAGTGGACCAGATAAGGGACGTTCTAGTATCATGGAGCTGTCAGGTCACTGAAGCTTGCAACATGGTGAAGCTTGCAATTATGAGTGATGTCAACAAATGCTGGCTTGGAACAGTGATGGAGAGAGGCCTCATCAAAGGACGGTTAAGAGATCATTCTGGAGAGCAGAAAGGAGACACCAGATCTTCTGAGGATGGCAAAGAAATGAGAGTCTAGTTGGAAAGGCATAGGTATGTCAAGGTGATGGGTTAATAAAAGAAACAGCATGTCGATCTGATGAAAGTGATCACTTAAGACAGGTAATGAAGCAATGATGCAGTATTAAGGAAGAGTTGTGGTAACCAGGTCTTTACTGAGCATGGCTGACTAAGATCCAGGGTGCAGGCAGTCATGCCAGCTTAAAGAGAAGCAGCTAACTCCTTAAAGGCCGATGGCAAGAGCGTGGTAGGGGGCTCCCTTCCAGATGAGAACCTACAACTGTCAATTTCTGACTATTTCTCTTACTGGCTTGCCCTCAGTCTACAGCCTCTTGTTAATATTTTCCCATCTCAATTACAATCTCAATACTACCTTTAACAGACCATTTATCATATTTTTTTACTATGTGCCTGTCTAGGTGGGAATGAGGGGAAAGGGTTAAGAGGTCTGGAAACTTCTTCTAGGGTACAACCATACCTGAAATGGAAGGAGAGCCTTTCCAATGGGGAAGGGGAACCTATGAGAGCAAGTGGACAGAAGACATTTCGATCAGTGCGTTTATCGCAGGACCACACAGGAATTACTGGCCATTTAGAGGAAATAATGGCTTCACCATGGCCTCCATTTCTCTAAGCTTAAGCTTGATTTTTTTTTCCTTTTATTTGTAGAAAAAGATGGCTTTGTCACATTTACTGACTCAGTAGTAGCTTGAAGCATCAGCTAAAGCCCTTAATTGTCATGGAAAACCTCTCAATTCCATATATGAACACACAGAATCATCAGGTATATATATTTTTTTCAACAACCTGGCACCCTAGAGTAAGAAGGAGACAAAAGTATTCTTCGCTTTCTTCCAGGCTATAAAACTGTCACTAAGGCTGTCCAAAAAATAAATAAATAAATAAAAAGTATATCACAGAAGTTTGCATTCTCAGGGTGTGTGCAAAAAGAAGAGAGGGGGAGAACTTACAGCCAGAAGACAGTGTCTGCCTGGTGGCAAAGTGTGTGTTACATCCTAGGAATGGAGAGTGTGGAGCTTGCTGAGGGATTTATATGTGCCATGGTGCCAAATGTCCTGTGAGCAGGTCTGCACTCCCGTGTTAAGAATCTTCTAATTAAAGAAGAATGCCTTGTGTTCAGAAACAGCCAGCCGCCATAACTCATCCGCTCTAAGGGCTGGAGGGAACACGATCTACAGAAAGAGAAGCAGAGTAGGGAGAAGGCGGGTTAAGGGGCTGTAGAGTCTGAAACGGCCCAGAATGCACTCTGCCTGCAGATGCCCTTGCCTGCCTGTGTGACATTCACACATTTATACCCTTAAACTGCCAGCTAACCCCTTTACAGCAACCCTCTTTCCTGCTCCCAACCTCAGAACCCGGTGGCCCAGCAAGATCTGTGTCTGAAGCTGCGTTCCTAATGTCTTCTCTTCTCCCCTGGAGAAGGCATTGCGGCAGTAGCTGGGTGGTTGCCAGCAGCTAATTCTCCAAGTGTGGTCCTCAAACCTCTTCCCATGTGTGTCCCAGGCTTGGGATCCTCCATGCTTACAAGAGAGCAGCGCCTAATCTCTTGTTTCTGGCATGAATAATGAATCTTTAATCAAACCAGATGAACACCCAGCAGTAGCTTATGAACATATGCTCCATCGGCCCGTTAGGGCTACGGAACGCGTTCCACTTATGACCCGCTGATGCAGATAGCTCCCGTCATCAGACAAGCCATCCTTCACCATCTGGCATCCACCCCCTGTCTTCCGTCATCGCTGGAAGCTGACACTCTCCATGCTACATCTCCCAATCCTGTGGTCTCTAGTGGTATCACGGCACATATGGTGCACATGGATCTATCTGTCAGGAACAGGAACATCCTCCGAGCCTCTGCCTCCCACCTTTTCCCTCCATTCACATACCATGCTTGGTATCACTCAAGACAAGCTAGGGGCCATCTCCTCCTTCATTCACACACACCAGCCTTTCTTCTCCCTCTAGGTTAAACATATTTTTTTTTTAATGTTTGCAAAGTTTCTTATGGCTTCTCCACTGCAGACTTCACATGCTGCCTCTCATGGTTCACTGATTCCTGACTCCCTCACTGTGTGAGGGACAGGCTACATTCTCATACTTTTTGTCTCACTTCAGGTCAGTTCTTGATATGTATAGATCCTGAAGGAAGCTTCTAATTTGATTTTTGATAACATTGAACTAATATAAAAAAATGCTTGATTTTTGTTACAACTGATAGTATTGCATAGAAAGAATTAAACACTTACCTCTTCTCTGGCCAAATACCTGACAAAAAGCAACTTAATAGAAGAAAACCTTACTTGTGGGCTCACAGTTTAGAGGGATACAGTCCCTAACAACAGGGAAGAGATAGTGGCTTGGAGCAGCTCAGTCCAGATCTGAATGGTAACTTATGATATCTTAGCCTGCTAAGAAGCAGAGAGGTCAGACTCAAAGCAAGGCTAACCTCTAACTTTCAGAGCTGACCCCTGCATCCCTACATGCACCAAATACACACAAAATGTCACGTTTCCACCACCTCCCAAAACAATGTCACTATTTAAGGAGGAATCAAGTAATCAAACACCTGAGTTCACAGAGTGCATTTCATATTCAAACCATAACAAACAAAACAATCACATTGCCATGAAACTAAAGATGTGTGTGGGCAGGTTACACACAGGGAATTGCCAATTCTCTCTCTGTGCCCTGGCAAGAACAACTTTTGACTTCTACTTAAGATCCACAGCCTTGGCTAAGGAGGTGTCTTCATTAATACAGTGCTGGCCCAGAGAGCACCCAGCCCTGCATTCTATCTTCATTGCTTCATAAACTGGACATGGTAGAGCACAGTAGAGAGACCCAGAGAGACGGAAGCAAAAAGATGAAGAGATCAAGACTGTGGTCAGCTACACAGTAAGTTAGAGGCCAGCCTGTGATACGTGAAACTCTGTCTCAAAAAGACAATAAATAAGAGAAAGAAAGAGAGTCAACCACAGCTTTCTATCTGATTGCAATATGAAAACTCTGTGCGTGCTGAGCGATTTCCCAGCTACAGTGGAGTGTGCAGCGAGGGGTGCCCTGAGACCAGCTTATAGACCACCGGAGCCTAATGTGAAAGGGTAAGACGCTACTTAGGATTTAGAAAAAGCACTTGACATTTTGCTTCAGAAACACAATGGAGAAATGACTGCATGATAAAAAAGCATTTGCTGTTATTCCAGAAGGTCTGAGTTCAGTTCCCACCACCCACCTCCAGTGGCTCATAACCACCTGTACTTCAGCTCCAAGAGTTCTGACACTGTCCCCAGACTTCCATGAACAAGGTTTGTGGAGCATATTATCTTCTCACTAGCTGAAAAGCCGAACCAAATCTTACCTCCTGTGTTTTAGACTTAGAGCTGTGAACGGGGCTTGCCTATCAACACAAGGCCAGTGGAACTTTAGAGCTCCCAATGATGGGACAAATCAGACAGTGGCACATATTGAAAACCATGGCTCACAGAAAACAAATGGGTCTTCATTCCACTGCCTTTCAAGCTGGAAAAGCATGGATATGTTTTGTTTCTTACTGGGCCAACATGTTTCCTGTTGCTTATGTCAGAGGGACTGTCGTGCTGGTAGCATGGTGCTCTCTGGTCCACAGAGTGAAATAGGATTTACATCGATTTCCCGATTCAGGCCAATCCCAGTGTGATTTCCCTGTGGCTCTGGCATCTTCATGCTCCTGTTGCAGAGCTTATGAAGAGGGGAATTTCCTGAACAAGCTGTCATTTTCCCATTTCTTTACTTTTACCTTTGCAACCTCCCTCTGCTGATTCCAAGCTGATAGTACAACCCCTCAGGCCTTCGATTTGGCAATAGCAGAATAGGCATCAGAACTAAGAGCAGAAGGGGACTGAGAGGTACTTTATGTACAGAAAGCCTCTGAGCCAGCTGCTAAACACAGCCAAAATAAAATGAAATCACTACAACATATTGGCTAATTGCTTCTTCTGTGTCTTGGTCACTATGCCGTAATGTTTTAATTGTATCAGCACACTGTAAAAATAAGTATAGCCACCTGTTCTTTGTTATTCACAAAATAATTCAATCTTGTTCTATTTTTGCATATTTATTATATCGTGTGCGTGCGTGCGTGTGCGTGTGTGTGTGTGTGTGTGTGCACGCGCTATGACATACGTATGGATATCAGAAGACAACCTCTCTCCACCATGCAGGCTCTAGAGATCAAACCCAGGTTGTCAGACTTGGCAACAGGTGCCTGACCTACTATATTATCCCAATAGCCCTATGTTTTTCAACCTGTGGGTTGTGACATGATGTGGGTTACTTATCATTTATCCTGCATATCAGATATTTACATTAACATTCATAACAGTAGCAACATTATAGTTACAAAGTAGCAATAAAATAATTTTATAGTTAGGGGGTCACAATAACATGAGGAAGTGTATTAGAGGGTCTGAGCATTAGGAAGGTAGAACTAGCCACTCTATTTTAAATCTTAGTACCTGGCCACATATTAGTATTCATTACTGGCAAACATGAGCAAAGCCGATCTCTTGGGCCTGGCAAAGAAAGAAATATGTCTGTAGGGTGTGAGATTCGTGAGGTCTTGTTCACACTCTGAAGTGATACTCGAAGGCAAGGGCATGCCTCTCCAGGGCTTGGATGAACAGGAATCCTAAAGGAAAGACCCTTGAACTCACAGGATGCCAAGCTAACAGAAATTCCACACCCTACTCCTAGCAAAAATCAGAGAACAGCAGGTGTCAGGGGCACTGGTTGGTGTGATCACAAGGGTGTCATACCAACCAGTGTTGAGATAACCAGGGTTAGTGATAAAAGGCCTTAACCTTCTTTTTAACTTTATAGAAACTTCTCTGAGAAAAGAAGCAATCCAGCAAGGTCAGGAGAAGGTATTCCTACCCCCCTGGAAATTGAGATACATGATTAAAGAAATTTTAAAATGGAGTTTTCTTGCCTATCCAAGTCATGGGAATCAGAGCTGTACACACTGTATACAACTCAACAGGAGTGCGTTATCCCATCAACTGACTTCCTCATCTTACTGTCCCACTACAAATTCTATGGAAAGAAGCTAAGTAGGTCCTTGCTGCCTGGTTCTCAGTTAGACTCTGGAAAATGCCCCCTAAATTAAATGATTTTTTTAAAGTACCAACAGAGCATAAAACATACATGTACAATATAGCTTATGAGTGTGAAGTAGAATTTACACTTAAACAATGTATATTTATGGTGTCCCTCTCCCTCCTGCATCGGAGAACAGGAGCACTTCTGTATACTTAATCAGAACACATTTTAAATCACACCCATGCAGCAGCCCTTGTGGCAATCTGTGATGGCCAAAGTATATAAAATATGATGAAGTTAAGGGGTTGCAGCTGAACCAACAATACATCCCCCTGGATGGGAGACATTGAATAAATCTTCGCTGTTTTTTGATAGGCTATTAGTTCCCTGAGAGCTTCCGTGCATTTGACTGCACTCTTTTTTTCTAGCTATAATGCTTTAAACAAGCTTGCACAATCGTAAATATAACATGGAAAAACGCAAAGACAAAGAATTAGCAATTAAATATGTCTCTGGTTGAGGCTGGCCAATGAGAAGAGCCTTCCTCCAAAGGGAAGTAGAGGATTACATGGAAAGCCAGGCTAGGTGGAAATCATTTTCCGTCTTGAATTTCTTTCTCCATCTGTATGGACCGAAGTCCTCACATTAAGTCTTGCTTAAAGGTGTAAAGGCAACATTTGATAAAGACAGGATTGTTTCCTTTCATCCAGAAAAAAAAATTGTCTCCAACAAATACATGGGGTGGAGAAATTCCACCCCAGCCTGAAGACCAACTTAAGTTTTATTTTTTAAGTTACTGGCTTGACCAGGTTCAGAACTAAATGTTCTAGTTAGAATAGATGACAGAAAAGTTTCATTTTAACAGGAAGGGTGATGTGTAGGAGGAGCTAGGGTAGGAGGAATACTGAGAGGAAGAAAAGGAGTAAGAAGAGGAGAAGAAGAAGGAGAGAAGAAACTAGGTGATGAAAGAGAGAAAGAGAGGGGAGACAGGGAGGCAGATATTCATGTATCTCCACCAGTCAAAGATAGTTGTTATATCTAGGTCGGTCAGTGGGTTACACCTCTGATTGAACAATTCCAAACTTATAAAACCTATGATTAACATTTTTTTAAAAAAAATGTATAAATGCAAAAAGGAAAAGGGGGCATGGGATAGGGGTTTCCTAAGGGGGGTGGGGGGGGAATGGGGATAGGGGATGCCATCTGAAGTGTAAATAAAATATCTAATAAAAAAAAAGAAAAAAGTTACTGGCTTGATTGTAATAATCTGTGGTTCATTTATATAATAGCCTTTGTGGGGATATACTGTAGTGTGTGTGTGTGCGCACACACATGTGTGTGCATGCATGCATGCATGCGTGTACATATACACATACATATATTAATAGATGTGCTTGCCTATTCCATGCACATGTAGAAGAAAGATGTTGACATCAGGTGTTTCCTTCTACCAGTCTCCACAGTATTTTTTGAGACAGGGTCTCTCACTGACCCTGGGAGTTGCTGTTGAGGCAAAGCTGATAATTATATTGAGGCCCTGGGATCACCTGTCTCTGCCCCCCAATCTCTGGGGTTACAGGTGTGCACCACCATGCCTGGATTATGACATGGATGCTGGGAAGCAAAATATGAGTCTTCATGCTTGTACAGCAAATACTTAGCTCTCTGAGCCATTTCCCTAACCCCATGTGTAGGACAGCATTTTGATTCTGACCTGATTAAAACTGGGAATGGAAGAAGATGAAACCTTTGTATCTATAGAGAGGAGAAATGGGAACCTGGCAAATATCAATTTAAAAAAAAATCATTCAAGATATTTCCCTTTTATGACATGTCACTAAAATTTTGTTGAGCTAAATATATAACCAAACTAAAATAAAATTGCCAATGCAGATTGTCTAATCAGTTGTTTGGTGTCTCAATTGGCTTCATATAACATTATAATTACTCAACCACTGGGCAAAATAAGTGATCTGAAACTTGCTTTATTAGTCAAAGAAAAGTTTGAACACCAACTTTCTGGTTTTATTCTTATTACCTGGTCACAGGTAGAGCTTGTTACAATGAATATAAGTTAGTAGCCTGATATGGAATAAAAAAGAACTCATACACTACAGCAGACCCACTGGGATTAAGGTGGAAGTCAGAAGTAAGTAAAGATGAAGCCCCTATTTGTAGCAAACTGAAATATCAATAAAGAATGGAATTCAGAATAGAGACTAATACAGCTTGCCCCAGTGCACAAACTAAATACATAATGTGGAGTTCAAATTAGTGAAGAGTGACCAGTGGAGTTGCATGAAATGTCAGGAAGAGCACAAGGGTATGAGTCCCAAGGCTGGAAGATACCAAAGTCTCTTCCAAGATGGGCAATGCCTGAACTTAACATTAAGCACAACTTATCAGTATTGGAAAGAGAGCCCCAATCAGAACACAGGGAACTGGGGGTGGGGCAAAGCTTACTATTCCAAAAGAACCTACACTCCATAGAAAGCAGAAAAAGAAACAGTCAATCTAAGTCCTCCAGATGGGGAAAGACAAGGAGCAAGGCCTGGGAAGCTGGCTTAATGGGTAAGGGTGCTTCGATGTGAAGGTATTAGAGCCTGAGTCTGAATCACCAACAGCCATGCCTTTTAAGATAAATCTGGGCATGACTGCATTCTTCTGTAATCTCACCACTCTTAGGGGATGGAGACAGGAGGGTTGCCAGGGTTAGCTGCCTGTCTAGCTCCATGTTCAGTGAGAGCACTGAAGGGGTTAAGGTGGACAGTGACAGAGTAGACACCTGATGTCCTCCTCTGGGCTTTGCATGCACACCAGCATACACATATGTATATATAACACAAATCCTTAAGCCCTTGCTACTGTGAGTTTCCTGATCTGTACTATGGGAGCATGGGCCCATTGTGATGCTCTCCAGTGTGGAGTTTGGAAGACACTACCCAATCCCACTGCAACTACTTCAAGAAGCCTCTTCATTGTATGGCATTCTATAGCAAAAGCATATGGGAAATGTTGCATGTTCTTACCCCATCTGAAAGAGTCACAATGTGCATTAGCACATCACAAATCTCATCTCTAAGAACTCTAGGGTTAGAAAGGCAAGATGACTCAGTGGTTAAAGGTGCCTGCTGCTAAGGCTGACCACCTAAGTTTGATTGCCAGAACCAACATGGTAAGCAGAGAAAACTGGCTCCCCCAAGTCACATACAAACAAATATATACATATATGATGTAAAAAAAAAAAAAAAAAAAAAGTCATAAGTTCCACTCAGTGTATCTCAAAACACTGATCTAGAACACGTTTTTCAGCAAAATATGCATAAACTTGAACAGCACCTTTTGCAAAACAAGGGATGATTAGGTAACATTGTTCCTAAGAGTCTCCAAGAAGAAAAGACAAAGTACAAACTCACAGATTTCTCTTCACCCCAAGGCTGCAAAATCAACAAAGAGGCTCTTGGCCCAGAGATCTTGTGAGGTGATTCCTACTGATGATTGTGGACACTACATATAAGCCACCTCAGCTTTTAAAGACCTGTCGGAGGTTGTGGGCGGTGTTCAGTCCATCTATCTACACATGTCCAAAACGTCTCTCCTGGGTCTTCATTATAATTATTACCAATCTCTAATGAAGACCCAGTGTATGATCTTGTGACTATAAGCATTAACTTCTGAAGATCAAAAGATTCTCCCCTGTGTTTCCTAAGAGAAAGCAGATTTACTCTCCTACGAATGATTTCTCTGACACAAATATGTATTGAGATGTGTTGAGTGTTATACCATTCCCCACAGAGATTTTAAGGCCTGTTCAAGGAGATTTTGAAACAGTTTTATTTTTGTAGTCAGAGCCAGAAACGATGGGTGCTTGGTGATTTCAAGGGTGTGCAGCTTCCAGACAAGCTGCAATGCATGTATTGACTGTAGGAGTGCGGTTGTCAGGACCATAGATTTAGACCTGAAAGACAGTGTATGAACCGCAGACATGAAAGAGCTCCCAACAACAGAATGATAGAAGCTTCAGGAAGACTACCATGTGGTCCTTCCAACCCTGAGTGCATAAACAAAAGAACCCCCCCCAAAAAAAAAAAACAACAGAAAAATAAAGGAACCAAATCCATTAATGAGATTTATTTCAAAAACTAGAGGCTTCTCTTCAAAGAGGGAAAAGTTTAAAAGAAGGATGTTCATAAAAAGATATACTATAATATAAATTCAGACCATAGTCCAGTGACTGGTCCCCAGCCCTCATGAATTAACTCACCCCAAAATTGTCATTCCTCACTCCTAGTCAACAAGGCACCTTGTTGGCATGATGTTAAGGTTATTCAAATCAATCATATGTATTAGAATTATTTTTGAATTTCATGGTACCTTCAGTTTTCCTCTTTATGTGGGTATGGACAGGAGCCTTCTCTCTCCCTGTTCCATCCGCTCTTTGGCTCCCACCTCCTTGCTGTGATGATACCACCATCATCGCATCCTCAGCTTTATCTCCTCCACAGTTTCATTTGCTCTCTGCCCACATTAAGCTCCCTGCTCCAGACACACCACCGATTTCAATAGGAAAACCAGAGTGGATATCCCTACAGAACCCTGTCATCACCTCATAAGGCCCCCAGCCTGGAACATAAAATACTTCCGATTTCTCTGCTCTCTCTCAGCCTGAAAGGATTACAAGGAGGGCACTTAAAATCAAAAGCCAGGAGGGAGCAGACCGTGACGCCGAAAGAAGCCAAGAACCACTTCCAAAAATGGGAATGAGAGAGGCCAAAGTCTGAGTGCTCTCGACATAATGTGGCATGGTGGTCAGAGTGTTCTCATATACAAAGAGCAAGAATGAGCCTGTGCTCAAAGCATGACTTTGTCACATGCATCATTCCAAGACACCTGGGAGAAAACTGCTAGTCTTTCAGGATTTCTCCAACATTGTGTCAACTGTCACCTAGGGAGTTGAAGATCTTCTTCCCAACCCTCCAACAGTTCACATGGAGTCCGGATCATAATTGGTGTCTAATTTCTTCCTTGCAGATGCGGGGCTTCACCATCTGCAGCCATTGGCTCTGCATTTCCCTGCTGGTGCATATTAGGAGGACCCAAACACTTTGCTACTGAGACAAAGGAGTAACCTAAGACTGGGTTAAACTTTTGAAGAGTGCTACCCCAAAACACCCACCTACTTCCTCATCTTACATGCCTTTCTCAAAGTCACGTCATATTGCTGGACTAACTGGCTCCTCTCTTGAGGGATGTAGGTGAGAGTCTACCGCTAACTGTCCACAAGAGAGTGGGATCTATTTTACCACCTCTTGCTTCTTAATCAGCACAGGGAATGTAGATGAATAACCCATTTATTTTGGAAAGTGCCTTGAGTTTAGAAAGCCGCTGATCCTACCTGATAAGATGACTGGCCACTTGCAGCTCTCAGCTTACTCCTAATGACAAGCTGTATGGTGCAGAATTCATTCATATCAAGCCCCACATACAGTCACACTGCCTCTGTTCTCTGAGATCCAGCTTTTCATTTACATTCCCTCAATAGTGCTGAGAGTCTAGTCCTGATTTCTACAATCTGTTCATGCTTCTCCTAGGAAATTACGGAATCCTAATATCCAAGGTCAAATCTAAGAATTGACCTCTCTCTCTCTCTCTCTCTCTCTCTCTCTCTCTCTCTCTCTCTCTTTCTTTCTCTCTCATCATCATCATCATCATCATCAAAATCAACAGTGAGAGTTCTGCCTCTCCCTCCTACATTGGTGAAAAGCCAAAAGTCTCCTAAACTAGTGAAACTCACAAACTTTCCTAGAATTCATTAGATCCTTTCCTTCTTACAGGAATAGTTGGAGGAGGTCAAAAACAAACCAGGAAGCATGATCTTCCTCCACAGACTTCCAGTATTTGATTAGACCAGATCTCACAAACCCAAATGCCCACAGAGTCCAGCCAGGTCAGTGATTAGTGAACAGACCAGGTAGAGAACACTAGTGGTGCTGGAATGGTGGGCAAGTTGGGAGTGTGGCAAAACTCCAATATACCTATCTTTTCATCTCTGGGCAACTGTTAGAAAAATAGGTTCAAGGTTTCTAGGTCTTTAGAGTTTCATAAGGCTCCCCAAATCTGGATACTTTAATGTGAAGTTTCCCAATTTGTAAATGTTGGTAACTAATTAAAAAACATTTCAAAACACTGTGAAAGCCAAAGAAAGCATGTCCACGGGCCAGATGTGGCCTGTGAGCCATGGTTCACGAACTCTGCGATCGCCTCAAGAGCTATTTAAATTCACTAAGACAGTTGGGGTGCATAAAGAACGAAAGAGGAAGGCCATAGCCTCCCAGCCTCAAATGGAAGTTTAACAACCTGCATGGAAGCAAATTCTGTCACTGGGGAAATGGTTTCAGGCCAACGGCCAGCCTGGATTGGCCCAAACCTCCTGGCTTGACCATTGTTTGACTTTTTCCAAGATGTAGTCTACTTATAGTAAGTTAGGAAATGCAATTGGAAATCCAATTTAATAGCCTACCAGGGAGAGCAGATCAATAACAAATACATGTGGTTCTATTCAAGTGTGAGAAGGTGCAAAGGCAGAAAGGACAGAGATTTCAGGTGCCACTTTTCTCCAGAAAGAAGGGAGAGACAATACAGGGACTCAGTGAATGCTATGCATTCATTTGTCTGATACTGAAATGCAGTGAGAGAAAAGACTCAATTACCAGTCAGGAGCCTGGGAAAGACAGAACGTTGCCAAAGTGCACGCACACACACACACACACACACACACACACACACACACACACACACACAAGCCTGATAAGCCCATACTGTTCAAGTGAATAAAAATAATGCCAAGTTTCTCTCTGTATCTGTCTCCATTGAGAAACTGTCCAGACAGTCTCCTAGAATATATACATCTGGGAATGCTGTATCCAGTATATGGAAGGGCACATATACTCACAAAGCTAAAAAAAAGTACTGTTTTCTAATTTACAACTGTTAATTAAAAGCTGAGTCTCCAAGCCAAATGCTTCCATGTGACTTTCACGTTTCCCCCAAAGGTAGTTTCCAACTTCTAGAAAAGGAAGAGTGGCCTGCATGGGCCAAAGCACAGAGCCTGGGGGTGCGCGAGGGATTTTCACGAGCAGTCACGCCTCCTCCAAGCTGAGACAATACCCTGCATTCACGGGGCTCTCAGGAGCTCTGATATTATGCTGAGGGACAGGAAAAACCTAGACTGAATTGAGGATAAATTGGTATTCACTAAATGGCACTTCTGAATTTACTGCAGCCTTTGCCTTTGGAGAGAATTGCCAAGGTGCTCATAAAAGGAGAAATGATGAATATTCAGGATGCCTTTTGAATCCATTAGGCAGCTGGGGATGAGGTCTCCATATGTAGACTCCTGCTTCTTTCCTCAGGCTGTTAAGGAGACTGCCAAAATGGCCGAGCGTAGGAACAAATGGGCATTGGGTTTGCCAGGGGCAGAAAGTCTAAACACCAAAGGTCAAGTCCATGGAAATAAACCTGGTTTAGGGGGTTTTACAAAGGGAGAGCTCTATAAATTTTGGATTTCTGAATGCAATGAGTGAGCAAATGCATCTGTCTGGTTCTAGGAGAGCACTGAACAAAATAGAGCAGTGGCTTACACATCATACTGTCTACATTTGTTTCCAGGGATCGAATATTCTGCAAATAAAATTGTGTCCACCCCCCCCATAGGGAAACTCCAGACAATGTGTACACAGGCCTCCTTTCGCTCTATCAGATAGCTTGGCTTATTGGGAGCAAAACTGTTAATATCTTCTCAATGACTCTGAAACAATTGTTGCTCAGTTTATTCAAGCAGGTCCTTACAGGGTCTTATTTGAAAGGAATCATGAGTTCTTTGAGCTAAAAGGATTTTTCAGAAGTAACTTAGCACAGAATGTCAAGCCCCAAGTGCCCTGAACATAGATCAGTCATTCTTTAGGCAACAAGAAGTTTTTTTCAAAAGGAGGTAATGCATGTCACTCGGGCTTCCTTGCCTTTAAAATAAAGGAATAAGGCCAAATTCAAAGTAGCAAATGTTCTTGCAAACTGTGGGCTCAAACCCTGGGATGGAGTGTTTATCAGTGTCTGCCACCCAATGGTATGTTGAGAGAGAAGACTTACGTTAACTTTTTCCTTTAATATAGTTGCTGAACTACCAAGGAGGGCTGAAGAACAGTTCAACAAGATGCAAGCAAAATGAAAGAATGCCCTCCCAGATGAAGACTCTGGTGGAGTCAAAGCTGGGCACACAGAAGCACAAGAGGGAGAGGGTAGCAGGGGACAGAAGTTCAGGTGGTAAATGTCTCCAGTTGTTTTGTGGGAAACACATATACTCCTTAGGGAGGTCATGTGACTATTCCATGTTCTAAATGAAGAATTAAAAAAATATTGTCACAAAACTCCCAAGTCCTTTCCAGAAATAGCATTCCATGATTTTTATAATTCTTGACCAACCCAAGACATGAGGTACATTTAAGGGTACCAGCACTTTGCTTCTATGTGAGCAGACATGACGTTGGTAGTGGAAGGGTTACCATCTGATCCCAGTCCACAGTCCATCATATGATCTTCTAACCAGAGAACACCAGAAGCTCTCCCCCAGGAAAGAGGCAGAAGCCACCAGACCCACAAATAACAGGGTGCCATAGACACAGACTCTTCTCCATTTGGGGCGTTTTTAGTTCCCACATGTTCCAGAAGCATTGGTCCCTCTCTGGTTCCTCCACTATCTCCACTCCCTCAGATATCACCCAAGAATCTGAACATAAAAATGAACAGAAAAGCAGGAACATGGGTAACATTATGTGAGTATCTCTGGTCTGGTTTGGTCTTCATAACAATGCTTGGCGGGATGAGATTTACAAACAAGTATGCTAAGACCTACAAAGGGGAACTGGCTACCCCACGCTCAGCATCAGCCAAGGAGGAGCCAATGCCCACCTGACTCTATTATTCTTCTGCCTGAAGATCCACTCAAACTGCTACCCTTGAAGCCACAGCTGAATTGACTGGAAACTTGCAAAAGAAAAAAATGAAGGGAAAAGCATCTGTAACTTCTGTGAGAGATCATGAGAAGTCATGATAGAAACATACACTTTATTAAAAAGTATGTAATGGCTATTCCTGGTTGTCAAGTTGACTGTATCTGGAATGAACTACAATCCAGAATTGGAGGGCTCACCTGTGATCCAGATCTTGAGGCTGGAAGATACAAGTTTCTGACCTGGATCTTGGCATGGAGACCTTGAAGCACAGTGTCCATGAAAAGCTTAGGCCCAGGCAACCTAGTATACATTTTAAATCCCAAGAGACTGAGGCAAGCAGATCCCTGAGTTCAAGGTCAGCCTGGGACAAAGCAAGTTCCAGATCCAGGCTTGGTGGTACACATCTTTAATCTGGACCACACCTTTGGCTGGAGACCTACTTAAGGACATTGGAAGAAGGAAGATTCACTCTCTCTTCTTTGCTTATTAGCATATCTGTCGGAACCTATTTCTACAGAAGACCAGAAGAAACAACTAGCCTTGTAGGACAGAGAAACTACTAGATTCTTGGACTTCCCTTTCACAGCTGACCATTGTTGGGGAGTTGGACTACAGACTGTAAGTCATCATAACAAATTCCCTCAATATAGAAAGACATCCCATAAGTTCTGTGACTCTAGAGAACCTTGACTAATAGAAGGTGTCTGTGGCACATTACACCCTAACATGGCACACCAGCAGCATAGTTTCTACGGGGGAAGTACATATTTGACTTTATCAAAAATCAGACATTTTTGTTTGATAAAGGCACTCTTAAGAAATTAAAAGGGCAATCTGAGGAGATGGATCAGACAGTGAAGCACTTACCTTGCAAGTCTGAGGACCTGAGTTTGGATCCCAGAGACCACGTTAAAAATCTGGCTGCAGAGTGGGAAAGGGGACTGGAAAACCAGTTTGATGAACAAAGCACCTACTGTGCAGGAATGAGAAACTGAAGGGGTATCTGGAGTACCCAAAACAAAAATCTGGGCATAGCAGCATGTGACTGTACCCCAGCACTGAGGGGCACAGCAGAGACAGGTGGGTCCCCAGAGCTTGTTAGTTATGCAGCCTAGTCTAACAGAAGGACAAGCTACAAGTTCAGTGAGAGCCTGTCACAGGGACTAAGGTGGAGATATGATTAAAGACTCCCAAACATCAACCTCCAGCCTCCGCAGTACCCAGCAAATGCACACACACCACAGAGAACGACGAAGACACAGGGTGAACATGCTTGTGCATAGCTGTAAGTGAAGCAGAGACAAAGTAAATCCCCAGAAATTTGTTAGCCAGCTGGTCTGGCCTACATGGCAAACCAAGTTCCAGGTCAAGCAAAAGGGCTGTTTCAAACCAAAGGTGTAAGGATCTTGAAGACTGCATCCAGTGTTTTTCTTTGACCTCCATATACACTGTGTACATGTGTACCTGTACCCACACACACTTGAGCACAAGTACCTGCTTGTGCACAGGCACACACACACACACACACACACACACACAAATATACACATAAAGTTTTAAAACAAAGATAAGGAAAAGGAAAAACTATAGACTGAAGAAAAGATGTGCAGATCATGTATGTAATCAGAGACTAACAATGTAGACATTTCTTTCAAAAGGCAGGGATGAACTTCTGAAAATAACCAATGTAGTTGTAATTAGAGAAATGCAAGCTCAAGTCAAACAGGATCTCACTGCACAGCCTGGAAGACACTCAGAAGACTCCAGAGCATGAGAAACAGGGGCCATTGCTGTACTTTGCTGACTGAATGACTTTGGCCTTTGTAGTTTCATACACAACCAAACACACACTTAACCATGCATGCCGTTAATCCTAAGTGTTGTCTTATTATGGTCTCCATTGCTGTGAATAGACATCATGCCAAGGTAACTCTTGTAAGGACAACATTTTATTGGGGCTGGCTTACAGGTTCAGAGGTTCAGTCCATTATCATCAAGGCAGGAGCATGGCAAAGTCCAGGTAGGCATCGAACTGGAGAAGAAGCTGAGAGTCCTATATCTTGATCAGCAAGCATACAGAAGTACACTGCCTTCCAGGCAACTAAGAGGGTCTCCAAACCCACTCCTACAGTGACACACTTCCTCCAACACAGCCACACCTACTCCAATGAGGCCGCATCTACTGATAGTGCCACTCCATGGGACAAGCATATTCAAACCACCACAGGTGTTTACTCAAGTGAACTGGAAATTTATACTCATATAAAAGCCTGAACATTGGTGCTGGGGAGGTGGTTCAACGTATAAAGTATTCGTATTGCAAGCTTAAGGACCAGAGTTCAAATCCTCAGCAACCATAGAAAATCCAAGTGGGCATGGTGGCCACTCTGGAATCCCAGCACTCAGGAGGTAGAGACAGGAGATCTCTGGGGCAAGCTGACTAGCTGGAGTATTCTAGTTGTTTCTTACAAAGGTACAGGTATTCTGAACCTGTACATATGTACAGTAGAGTTTTAAAAAATTAGAGAAATCTTACCTAGATTATGAGGTCAGGTTTCTTACTGTTAAAAAGTAGATCCGGATAGTCAAGAGAAGACTGCTGAGACTAGAATGGCTACTAAAATAGAATCTGAGATAGTAGGCATGAATCAGTGCTTACATCACTGTTTGTAGATCGGTATAGAAATAATACAGACTTGTGTGCATACTGACACAGGCTAAATTACATACACACTGTGACACTTTGTTAATATTGATTCTCAGCTTGATAAGACCTAGAATTAACTATGAGAGGAGCCTCTGGACATACCCAAGAGGAATTATCTAGACTAGGTTAGCCTCTGGCAAATCTGTGAGAGGTTATGTTCTTTAGGTGAATTGATGTGGGAAAATCCATCCTAAAGATAGGTGGCACTACTCTAGGGCTTTGCCCTAACTGCCTAAAAAGGAAAAGGCTCCCTGCAGGGAGTTTGGAGACAATATGACCAGCTGAGAGCCTGCATTCATCCCCTGAGCTTCCTGGGTGTGAATACAATGTGTTTAGCTGTTTCAAGTTCCTATTGTGGTGATTTCTCTCCCATGAAGGAACTGTGAGCCAAAATAAACGCTTCCTTCCTTAAATTGCCTTTCTTGGGGCCTTTTATCACAGCAAAAGAGAAGTAAGTGAGAAACATCCATCCCCTAACTCTGCTTGAAGATGCTACAATTGCTGCCACTCTGGGATCATGTCCATATCTAGATTTCTAAACGCTACTCCCCCATGAAAGGAATCGGAGACTCTTTTGGAGAAATGGCTGATTCTAGGAACACTATAAGAAAATGCAAGATAGGTCTGGAGTCACTTGAAGTTTAAAAATTAAAAGTGTGCTAAAAAAATTAAAAATAAATTAAAAGATAGTTACATATCAAAACTATCCTTCTGACCACTCCAAACAGCTTCCAATAGACTGGGGAAGAACTTAGGGTAATGCTTTTCTAGCATGTGCAAACTCTAGTACTGACAAAAAAATAAATCTCTAAATAAACTTATTATAAGCCATGAAAACAATTCTAATAATATTGGGCTGTAACCTCAAGAATAAAGATCTGTAAGTCCAAATTGGCATAAATGTATGAAGTAAATAGAGAGGTAAATAAATCTCCCCACAAATGAAATCTAACTCATAAACATAGAAGGGAGGAAGAAAATACAAAGTCACATTCAGAACTGGTAGAGTGCACATGTAATTGTAGCAATTCTCAAGGGTAAGGCAAGAGTTTCATAAGTTCGAGACCAGCCTGGTCAACTTCATGAATCGTTGTCTCAAAACGGAGCCCAACACAGAATCCTTTCATCAAACTGTATCATGAATTTTCTGCCTCTTTTAGGTGATGTCTGAAGTCCAGGCAGTCTTCAGTCTCACAAAAGAAAATTCAGTCTCATGGAAGACAGTGTAGGATGCCATGGGCCCAGAGTGAAAGAAGCACCATGGGTCATCTAAAGAGATCCTGTGGTAAGGAAGGGCAGATCTTCGTGAGCAGATGCTTGAGGAAATGACCACAATTCTCCACTGCTTCCCATGCCTGCATCTATCCCAGTGTGATGTGGGAAGGGGAGAAAGAGGAAGACTATTTCCTCATTCTTTGAACTTGATGTTCCTCTAATAGATGGCTTTATAAAATGCAGCAGAACTGACAGCAATGAGGCCTAGGCTTGGCTCCAGAAAGCCTTCTGAATTCTTCTGCTTTCTCTTTAGATGCTGCTACCCCATAACCAGCAGAGGCTCCACTCTGCAGAATACAGACCACATGGAGCTAAAGCAAGCCACCCTGAACCAGCTACTAGGGCGTACAGGCAGAAGTGAGCCTAGCCAAGAACAGTTGAGACTGATTCAGTGTTGATACTGATTCAGCTGATCTCAGCAGAACTGTTCAGCTAGGCACAGACTCTTATGCTAAAGGAACATATATATATATATATATATATATATATATATATATATATATTCACATATATTCATATATAATATATATGCATATATACATGTATATATATGCATATATACATATATATATGTATGTGTATATATACACATACATGATGAATCATGCTTGGTTAAATTAAGGTTTAATGCTTGTGGGGCTAGAGAGATGACTCAGAGGGTAAGAGCTCTCAAGGCTGGGTTCAGTTTCCAGAGCCCACACCAGATGGCTCACAACTGCCCATAACTCCAGCTCTAGAGAATTCAATGCCCTGTTCCTACTTCCTCAGGTATCTGTATACACATGGAACTCACTAACATAGACATATAGACGTAAATAAAAACGCAAGTATTTTTTAAAAATATACTCAGTGATTACACCCTTGTTATATAAATGTCACTTTTAGATGACTTATTTCATTTATGGTTGTAACTTTTTAGTTATTTCTTTTTTAAATTAGTACACAAAATAGCATGTTTCCTCGTGATGTTTTCATATGGCCTCTGTGCTGAAACCTCTATATTCCTCTCCATCATCACCCTACTCCCTCTTCCAGCTTGATCCCTCTATACCTACAGTATTTTCCCCCTTTTATGTCACATGTGAAGGGACATAGGGAAAGGAAATTGGATTGTGAAAGAGAGGTCACAGAGGCCCCAGGAGGCATTTCAAGACACAGAAGTTTTCAAGCAAGCTGTGACCTGAGACACTGGCAAGACCATGAAAGTCATCGTTGACACACCATTTAGGTCATAGAGACACAAATAGAAACAACTACTAAGAATTTCCGTCAGCAATGAAGGGGTCACTTTCTCTATTTGGTTAAATCCAGGACACCAACGTTCCTCTTCAGGCAGAATTCCGTTGACAATCCATTCCAAACAAGACTCTTGCATGTCCATGGCCCTAGGGTTTTCTTAGGAGGGAAAATGTAAGGATCTTTGGTCCAACCTGGGGTTGCTGGCTTCTTTAGCCAACCCTTGCTTCCTTCCTGCTCATTAATCCTGCGTGCCCTGGCCTACTCTCTTCTTTCTCTTTCTTTCTTTCTTTCTTTCCTTTTTCCTCCATTTCCCCAAATCATTACCCTTACATACCTGAAAACCACACTAGTCCCTAGCCCTTCCTTATGACAACATATACTCTTTACTGTTTGGGTATACGGTATCCAACCACCCAGATCTTGTTTGATTGGAACACTTCATAGTGGCATAAGCTTCAACAGCATCACAGCCTGACCTTCATTTTGCAGGGCTCCAGAGAGGGAGGGATGCTGTCAGGGAAACTGGTTTGCACTTAGCTATTCGTTCTTTCTGGCCAGGCTATCTAGGTGCATTGAGTTCGGGCTTTTGTTTCATTGTTATTCTATGCATATGAGTGTTTGTGAGATTATAGGTGCATAACCTGTTGTGCCCTTGGTGACCAGAAGAGGGTGTTGTATCCTCCAAACCTGGAGGCAGAGTCTGTTGTAAACCACCATGCGAGTGCTGAGAGTTGAACCTGGGCCTTCTGCAAGATCATCAAATGCTCTTAACCACTCAGAGCCTCAGGTGCACTGGTGTTGGAGGAGGTGGTGGGTGGATAAATGTGCAGCCTTGGACTCCACCCTTTCTTTAACATTCCATTGACTAACCTCGGGATCGAAAGTTCCACCTTTCAAAACCTTCCGTTTCTTCACCTGTGAAACCATATTAACAACCTTGAACCTAAGTGGTTGGTGTATTAAATTTATGTGCCCAATTTCATAAACATCATGGTAGAGTAGGAGACGTACGAAGGGAAAAACCAAAACAGCAAAAGATATAGGCACCTCAATAGACCCAAGCTGCCTTTGCCATTCTTGACTAACCCCCACAGCCTAACTCCACTGACCTGCTAGCAGATATGGCCCCTAGTTGGCTGATACCTGTCTGTCTACCACTTGATCTGCCTACTGGACCTGAGTCTCTCAAACCTTCTTCCCAGCCCACTGAGCAAAGGCCGTCCAGCACCCTGACCTCAGCTCAGTGACCCAATCTTGTTTCCTTCTGAGTTCATTTGTTCCTCAAAATGATTAACTACATGGAGAAAGAATTCAGTGATGATTAGGAAAACTGAGGGAAATGTACAACAGGACATGGAGTGGTGACAGGCGCGTTCAGAACCATAAAAATGTGGCAACTGGTTTTGCCTTTTGTTCCATCCAGTTGTCTCATTTCGAAACTTTCCTGGAAGAGACTGGGTATTACTGGACATTATGATGAAGTAGACTTTTTTTTAATTTGCCCAATCACATGGGAATCATGTAGAACTGACAACCAGTGAGGAAATGATGTCATTCTTGAGACAAAGAGAGGAAGTTGCTGAGAGAGCATGGGGTAGGGGAGGGATACTTCAAACACCCATCAGTGAATCATTATGCTTTTAATAGCTTGAGTTTGCCTCTGGATAACCAATTCTTTCCCTCATAGTAATATCTAGTTCCTACATTCCAAATCCTTGGTCCAGTGGCTTTGTTGCACCTACAGATTACACAGTGATCTGGGACAATGAATACACATAAGCAATGTCACAACAAATCATTGCCCAATATTCTCTCCATAGCTTTACGCCTCCTCTGTATCAGCCATTTCACTGGTAACTAGAATTGTGATCAGGTGCAAAGAAAACAAAATCCCATTGCATTGTGATTCGGTCATCCCTACCCAGAACAAGACCCAACCAATCTCTCCACCGGGCCCCAAGCTGGATAATCACGACCTTGTGTACCATCAATCTGACTGCAACCGCACTTGTCCAGTGTTAAGGATAACTCCCGGGAACCACCTACTAACACTGACTGCATTGTGACAAGACTTTTCCATAGGAGATGCTACACACATGTCTACTCACCCCAGACAGAGACTCCATGACAAACCATACTACAGATACCACTCAAGTCCAACTTGTGAAACAAAAAAATTTTGTTGAGGTTACTTACAGAAATATAGGTTAGGGATTACTTACAGGAGGAGAAATGATTCAAAGATAGCTGCATTATCAAAGACAACCCCAGCATAGGTAACAGCTCAAAATCTGGGAACCTGGAGCATACTGCACAGTATGCAGGCAGCTCAACAAGTTGGAGAATGTTCTCTCCAAGAGGTTCAGTCTCCTTTCCATCCATCCTTGAAGATTCAATCACCTACCCAGGCTTCCAGGTTGAAGCCATCTGAACTCTCAGTGGGGAGCTTTTCTCTCTCTCTCTCTCTCTCTCTCTCTCTCTCTCTCTCTCTCTCTCTCTCTCCCCCCCCCCATTCCTAGAGCAGGTCCCTCTCCCACACCCTGCCAAATACTTTTCCTGTTATGACTGAAACAAAGAATACCACTTTGTTTCCATGTCATAGCCAGCTTGAGCAGTATTCTGGCTTCATTTATGGTGCTGCATTAAAATGCTTAAAAGACAAACGTAAGGAAGGAAGTATTTATTTGGCTGACAGCTCCAGATACGGTCCATGTTAACAGAGAAGTCAAGACAAGAGCTTCAGCAGATAATCACATCACAGCCGCTGTCAAGAGCAGAAGCAAATGCAACCACGGTGCCTACTTGCTTGCTTCCTAGCTTTCTCTTGCCTAGGGAATGGTTCCATCCACAGTGTACTTGTCTTCTTACATCAGTTAACAATCATGACAATCCTTCACAGACATTCCCATTAGGGAACCTGTTCTAGATAATTTCTCACTGGGGATAAAAATCTGCCCAGGTGATTCCAGGTTGTATCAAGTTGGCTGTCAAAACTGACAGTAGAGGCCATAACAAAAATGACCTAGTCTCTGTGGCCTAAGCAATAGAAATCCATTTCTCATAGTGCTGAGGGTTGTAAAGTCCAAAATCAAGGTGTTAGCAGACTCCCCTCACAATTCAAAACACACTTCTTACACGCTTCCTGACACATCTACCCACTTATTCACTCATTCATCCATACCATGATGAGGCACCGCAGAAGTCTGAGCTGAGTCTCATTTTGGAAGAAAGTGACTCTTCTGCTCACATTCACAAATGTGGGTTTTCCCCTACAAAGTAGAACAACAGCCTCATGGCAGAATCATGGCGAGGAGCAGCATCACTTCTGTGTAGCAGGAGTGAATACTACACAGCGGGAGATGATCTCTCAGATCTCTGAAAGGCCTCAAAGATATATATCTGGGATCTCACCTCTTGAAATATAAAACAGTCACTCATGGTGTATGGTTTTCTTCTTTCCATTTAAAGAAAGAACCTTTCCTTTCTTCCCAATGACCTCTAGGCTCAGGACCAGAACCCCAATCACTGTGAGAAGATCCAGGAGACTTTCTTCCTCCTGGCACCTGGTCTACCTGCAGAGCATGGTACCGCTTGTGGCATCTTAATACGCTATGTACATGTCTATGTCCCTTGGCCTGGTTGGTTACAGAAACTCAATGCTGGTCGGGGTGTTTTGTGGGGTTTTCTGGTTTGGAAGGCAAGTTTGAGCTCTGCAGCCTCCAGGTCTTCTGGACAGGTAACATCATGTGAGTGAGATATTACCCGTCTCATCAGCAGCTATAACTCTCCTACATATTCACACAAAGCATAAAGGCAAAGAGGAGAGAAGCAAGATTGAAGAAGAGAGGCAGGGCAGGACCAGTGCCTCTGTTCTCATGATAAACTCCTAAAGAAAGAAAGGCACAGGATGATGACGGTGAGCCACAAACACTGAAGTCCTGTATTATCCTAGAGACTGCAAGTGAGTCATCTCCATAATGTGTGAAACCTTCCAGGTATTTCACAGTTGAAGTTGTCAAAGGAGCCAGTCAGGGTGTTAGCTAGAGAAGAACAGAAAAGCAGAGGGCTTGAGGATCGATTATTTGGAGAGAGGCTTACCACCATCTAGACTGGGTCCGCAGCACCAGTGTAAAAAGCTGGGTACGTCAGTCAGAAGGCACCTGTAAACGCAGCTCTGGAGAGGAGAGGACAGAAGGATCCCTGGGGCTTGCTAGTTAGGTACTCTTGACAACAGTGTGACGCATACGTCATCATCAACAACATCATCATGGTTGTCATCATCATTATGTGGAACGTAATTTAATAAGACACCCAATGGTGATCTCTGGCCTCTACATATATGAGCACACATGTATTCACACATATACCTGTGCATATATATACACACACACACGGGAGCATATATATACACATAGACCATACACATAACAAACAAAAACATAGAAGACTTTCAGCAGTTCTGTGGACACAAAACTATGAAAATAAAAGGTACCCTAGAAAAGTCTCTTAACACCCAGCTTCAGTTTATCAAAAAGAGGGAGAGGAGGAAGGAGAGAGAGAGAGAAGGGGCGGCGGGGGAGAAATAAGAAGGAAAAAAATAAGTCAAGACCTCATTCAAAAACACAAGTTGGGGAATGAAAGAGCTAGCCACTCAATAATTTGAGGTGATGTCAGAGGAGATCTAAACAGCAGGCATCAGCAGAAAAGAACGGGGAAACTTCTGGTGCACTGGCTTCATTGATACCCCATTTATCAGCAATTACTGGCTCCATTAAAGGCTGAGTTTACAGCAGACAAAGAAGCAGAACTTAAAATATGTCCCAGCAGATGGACAGAGAGTGTCGGTGATGCTGTATTTCAAAGGCTTGTGCAACACCCTTATCATTGAATGTGGAGTCAGAGAGGCAGCAAAGCAACGGGGGCCCGAGAGCCAGCAAATGATTTACTTGACCCTGGATGGGCAGAACCGACAGCGGGAACCTCATTAATTCCTCGGGTCATTCTGGAAGACATTAATTTGGTTTGGACTCACGACGAGGGGAGATTTTCCAGACGTACACCAGGAATTATGAAATCTCCACGGCCGGAGAAAGTATGTCCAAATCACTTTTTGCATAAATCAAACTGACTTCCTGAAGAAGGATAATATGCTTAATCAAGGGAGTTATGGAACTCCTTGTGCTTATTAGACAGAAAATATAACAGTATTTTATTTGGTTATCAGTTCTGGGAGAGAGGGGGTGTCTTCTTTGTCTTCCCCCTCTTTCCACTTTTCTCTTGCCAGCAGAGCAAAGCTCTTTTTTAAAAGCTGGAGAAGCTAGATTGGGAACGTCAGCTTTTCTGTTCTGTTTCTATTTTCAAATTGGCACATACATGGGGTGAGCATCTTTTGTGAGCCTGAACCAAGATGCCAGGACACATACCCCCTGCTCGCCTATGCTTTCTCAGTACTAAACAAACACATCCCTATAAATAACACTCCCCATGACTGGTGGTTTTAGTCTGTGTATTGCAGTGGCCTGGGCCCAGATGAGGAAGTCTGGAAAGGAGGCAACTTGAGTTGAATTACTAACTGTGTAATCCTCACCAGAAAAACAGCTCTGTTCTCTTTCCAAGTCTGTGTGAGTCTACGCACAAGCATACATAGGAAGAGCTAGAGTTCTTTGGTCCTCCAAAAGAAGTCACTTCTAATCCCTTATAATTTAATGACCAAAGCTGTGCAGTTTTACGGGAATCTGGCTTCTTGATGTCATTGTTAACTAGAGAAGAAATAGGTGTGGAAGAGTTTGGTTGGGATGAAATGATTAAACCCAGAACGAGGCAGTCATTCTAATTGTTTACAGCACAGAGTCACTTTTTGGTAAGAACACTGACAGACTGTTCAAAGTGACCAGGAGAGAGAGAGAGAGAGAGAGAGAGAGAGAGAGAGAACCAGGCCACGGGCATTTACCTGGGTGTCTGGTGCACATACCCCAAAACCCCTTCCTGATGGTATCTTTTCTTGTAAAAGACACATTCATCACATTTAAAGTGAGGTTATCTCTGGCTGAGGACATGCATTAGTATGTTTTACTCATTCTACCCTGCACCCTCCCTCTCAACAACCTTTCTGCTTGAAGAAAACTGGGGGAAGGAAATTAATCACAGGAAGAGACAATGTAAGGGAGTGGGGCTATAAAATGGAATTCATTAGTAAGCCATAAAGCATCACAGCCTTTCCTAGCCTTCCCTGGCCTCTGCTTTCTTACCCTGAGGTTGCCTGGGCTAGGCATCTGATGGCTTAAAGTCACTCCTCATTCCCAATTGTGAACCCCTGGATCTGTGGCACTGCATGCAAGGAAATGACTGCAAGATCATAAGCCCTGAACAAATGTATACTGAAGCCCAGAAGAGCCCAGAACAGTTTTCCTCAAGGCCATTGTCTTCTTCATCCCAGCCGCTTGGACCTACATACATCTCACGGGGACTATGACACCTGACACACACACAAAAAATGTCCTCCTTAAGAATACAAGTTCCAGGTCATTGTAGTCATGGGTTTCCTGGCTCTGGCACATCTCAGCCTGATGACCTTGACTGAGTCACTCAACTTTTCTCTGAGCCTGAGTTTTCTCAACAGTAAAACAGATAGTGGAAATGCCCAGCAGAGGAGGAGTGGGGTAACAGGAGCTAGCATTTCTGTTGTGCCTCCCTCTGAAAAAGTGATCCAAAGCAAGCCAGCTGTAAAAATGGTTCTCCCAGATGATAAAAATAATTTACTGCAAATGTCTTATTATCTCAGTATGATAGGAAACATATCTGAATTTGTGTGTACCCCTAAGCCTCGCCAATGTGTACATTCACCAGGACCCAATGGTGGTGATGTTCTCTGACAGATATACAAATTGAAAATGTTATTAAAAGATGTCAAAAGAGACTGAAGATGAAACTCCATGAGGAAACACTTATCTGTCATATGAAAGACCCTGGAATTAATCCCCAGTGCCAACTAAAGGATAAAGGAAAAAAAAAACTCACAATATCCATCTCCTAATGCCCTAGTTAAAGAACAGTCACTTCCTTTCAGAGAACAGAGGGAAGCCATGTAGATTTATATGAGCCATAATTTTCTCTTTAAATATGTAGAATTTGGCTAAAAATACAGATTCATGGCAGAGCACTCCCCTAGTATGTGTAAAGTCTAGATTCAAGTCATAGTACTGGGGAGAAAATCCTGAAAGTATTGTGAGATGGCTTTGGGTGTGTAGTGAGTTAATGCTCAGATTTCTCTCTGTGCTGACGGAATAATGTGAAGCAAACTTGTACATATCAGATTAGTCTCTCCAGAGTCTCCATATAAACCAACATTGGGAGAATATTCCTCAGCTGCTACCTTTAAACTTGGGTGTTGGGAGCCAACTCCTAACAGAAAGTGGCTATCATCTTTGCAGTCATCTCAGACCATATACCCTGACAAGAGACTTATTTTCAACAGTCTACAACAGCTGAGCACATTCTGATAAACATCTCGTTTTTCCCACATATCTTGTTTTGTTGTTTAGTGCCCCCAGCTGCAAGGCGCACGTGGTAAAGTGTCTTCAGCTGTGTTCCCCTGCTTGTGCTTATAAATACCCAGGATTTCCCTTCAATAAGAGACTAGAGACTTGACCACACACCCTGTCTTGTCTCCATTCTTCGCTTCTCTTCCCCTCCATCCCCACTCTCTTTCTTGCTAGACACACAGTGGCTCCCAAGCCGGGCAGTGTGGGCCTCAACACTTGGGGCATCCAAATTTAAGACTGAGTAAAGACACAGTGTGGAAGACTTAAAATCAAGAACTGGAGCATAGAAGAATGCAGGGGTGCTTTCTCCATTAAGGCCACCATTAAAATTGTGTGTGTGTGTGTGTGTGTGTGTGTGTGTGTGTGTGTGTGTGTGTGTTTAATTCAGCCTCTGGGAAGTAGAGACAAGTGGATTTCTGTGATTTCAAGGCCATCCTGGTCTGCATAGTGAGCTCCAACTAGAGCTACATATGGAGACCCTGTCTGGAAAACAAACAAGTCCTAGTAGTTAACTACCACATAAGTAGTTTTTGGGAAACATAAAACTAGTCTACTCTCAGCATGTTCTTGCATGGCTGAATTGTGTGTTATTTCTGATCCTCTCTTCATTGGTAAAATAATCTGATTTATAGAGAAAATTAAACCAGCCAATACGCTCAAAGCAATTCTTTCTCAAAAAATCTCAACAAATAACCACGTGGTTGTGGGAAGAGGCATTTGGAGATTTATTACTGATACATGAAAGGGTTCCAACTACTGAAGGTATCTGAACATACAAGGAGGATTTTACATTATGAAATCAGATAGCATGTTAATTGTTTTCTTCAAATGTCATTGTCAACCCATTACTTATGAAAATCCAAGACACTTCATTTAATTTAAATTTTTATTAAAGAATATTTTTCAAATTTTTCTGAGTTCAGTTAGCCTCACTGTAAAACTATAGAATCCATTTACTTATCTCTCCTGCTTCCTAATTCACAAACGAGACATCAGCATCATTTAACATTACTTTCACCCAACTCTACCCTGCAAGATACAAGCCCTTGGTGCTCAGCCTGGGAGATTCAAGGCTGAGCAACTGGCAAACTTTCACAGGAACAACCCAGAAGTGCCCAATGCTTTAACTCTCACAAATAAACCACAACCTTTTTTGATTCTTCTACTAAATCATTACAATACTTCTATTATAGTTTTTCTGATTATAAAAGCTATGCTTACTTAGAATTAAAAATTAATTAGGAATATATCAGAGTATTAAAGGGAATAATGACTCATAAGACAAAAAAAATGGTTGCAAAAAATGAAGAGAACTTACAGCCAGTAAGTACCATGTGAGTATGGGCACTGGGGATGTCAAATAATGTAGACACCATAAAAATAATACCACACAGTCCAGCAATCCCATGCCTGGCTATATAGTCCAAGGACCTGGAATCGGGGTCTTGATTTTTGCACTTATATATTCAAAGCAATTTTATTCACAAAGCCCAAGGTAAAGTTATGCCACTGTGTATCAACAGATCAATGCTGACATACATGCTAAAAACATAATATATACATGTGCATGTGTTATTGCTCTTTTTGCTGTGACAATATACCCATATACCCAATGAAAGCAACGTAAGAAAAGAAGGGCTTCTTTTGGCACATGGTGTGAGGGCACAGTCTATCACCAGGAACGGGTGATGGTAGGAGATTGAGGCAGCTGGTCAGGTTGCATCCACAGTCAGGAAGAGTAGAGGAGTGAATGTAGATGCTTGTGTGTGTGTGTGTGTGTGTGTGTGTGTGTGTGTGTGTGTGTGTGTGTGTGTCTTCTAATAGTTTGTGGGGGTTGTTTGTTTGTCCATTTTTCTATATTTATTTATTTTTATTCACTTCACATCCCAATCATGGCCCCTATCCCTTCTCTCACCCTTGCAAGTCCCTCCCCCCATTATCTCTTCCCCTTCTCCTCAGGAAAAGAAAAGGCCCCCTTGGGTACCACCATACCCTGGTACATACCACATCCAAGTAGATGTTTTTCTTCTATAGTCTTGAACCCAGCTCATGAAATGGTACCAGCACATGTAGGATGACTCTTCCTAACCCACTTAAATCAATCTAGAAACTCCTTCAACATATGTGATCCTAGACCCTATGAGGCTGACAAGACTGAGCATCAGAACATACGATGCAATATTATCTAGCCTTAAAAGGAAAGGTGGTTTTGACACCTATGACAAGAATAAAGCTTGAACACATGCTGCTGTTACTACCTAGTCTGAAAATGCTAGTACAGCATGCATAGGTTCCCTCACCTGGGGTACCTATGGTAGTGAAATTCCTGGAAAGGACGGTAGGAGAGCAGTTGCCAGGGCCTGGAGGAAGGAGATAGAAAATACTTTATCTTTAGGGAGGTTCAGATGTTCACTGTATATCTCCAGCTGACCTAGAATTTGTGATCTTTCTGCCCCAGACTCCCAATTGTTGCAATTACATGTGTGCCCCACCATACCCAAGTCCAGCAAGGAAGTGTGTACATGTCTATGAATGTATGATGTGATATATGTGTATTTGTGTATATGTGTGTGTTGTGTATGTGTGCATGTGTATGAGTGTGTACATGTGTGTGAGTGTGAGCATGCATGTGTATATGTTTAAAGTATATGTGGGTTGTGTTGTGAGTCTGAGTATGCAGGGGGTGTATGTATATATGAGTGTGTGTGTGTGTGTGTGTGTGTATGTGTGTGTACATGTTACTAAGGAGTAAATTTACAGCTTTAAGTAGGCGAAGGAAGGAGAACTCTCCCATGAGATGCATGTCCAGCCCTCTTGTCACATTTTATTTTGAGCCAAGGCCTCATTACATTGTCCTTGAACATGTGTGTGGCTCCCAGTAAAGTCCTGAACTTCTGATCCTCCTGCCTGAGTCTTTTGAGTAGCAGAGGTTGCAGGCCTGTGTCAGCAGGCCTGCCTGACAATGGTGTAAAGTTTCCAGTTTGCAAGATGAAAACATTCTGAGGTGTACTTACAAATGTACTTACCACTCCTAAACTGATGCTACAAACAGCTTAGGAGAGAACCTTCATGTGAAGTGTTTATATCACAATTAAAAACCAAGGAAAGTAGCATCTGTAAGTTATTACCTGAGTATATAAATATGTTGGCATTTTTATATTTCAATTAAAAATCTACTTTTCTCGTGCACGTATCATCAATATTTTCTCATGATATTAAATATTCTTGTATTGTCATATGTTAGTGAGTGCATGGTACTGTTATTGAGGTGATTCCATCTTATTGGACAGTCAGTATTGCTGGTGTTTCTGGACATGAACCATAATAAATTCCACTTCTGCATTATTTTTAAATCTCATGTTATATTTTTATTTTGTGTCTATTATTTAAATGTGTGTTTAGCAATTGAATTTTGGGTGGTATTTTAGACATTGGAGGGCAGGTATAGCTCAAGATAGACCATGTGCCTAAAATGTGTCAAGCTGAGGGCTTGATTCCCAGCATCATGAAGGAGAAGGAGGAGGACAAGGATAAGGACAGGGAGGGAGGGAGGGAGGGAGGGAGGGAGGGAGGGAGGGAGGAAGAAGAGAAAGAAGAGGAGGAGAAGGAATGAAAACCAAAGGAAGAAGAGAACCATGAAGAAGATGAGGAAGAGGAAGACAGAAGGATCAGGAAAAAAAAAAACAAAGAAGACAAGGAGAAAGGTGTGCTTCTAACCTCTGATCTGAACGTTAGCAGCTAACAAGAGTGGGGGTGGGGAGATCAACAGAGGCTGGGTTAATTTTAAAGGAAAACAGCAATAGATTTATCAAGGCTCACTGATGCTCCCAGTGCCCCTTCTGACCTATTTGCTTTCTGCTACTGTGAAAAAGACAGTGACCAAAAGTAGCTTAAGTGTAGTCCAGGCTGGCCTCGAACTCCAGATCCTCCTGCCTCCGCCTCCTTCAGCAAATGCTACCGGCCTGTGCCACCGAAAGAGAGGGGGGAGACATGGAGGCAGATATTCACGGGTCTCCACCAAAGATAGTTGATATATCTAGGTTGGGTATTGGGTTACACTTTTGATTGAGCATTACCAAACTTATAAAGCCTTTGATTAACATTTAAAAAAAAAAACATATAAAAGCAAAAAGGAAAAGGGGGCATGGGATAGGGGTTTTCTAGGGAGGGGAAATGGGGAAAGGAGATGGCATCTGAAATGTAAATAAAATATGCAAAAAAAAAAGTAGCTTAAGACAGTGGGGGAGTGGAACTATTTCATCCTACAATCAAAAGTTCTTCATCAAGTCAGAACAGGAACTCAAAGAAAGGAAAGGGGCAGGAACTGAGGCAGAGGCCATGATGGGATGATGCTCATGAACTTGCTGCCCCTGGCTTGCTCAATTCTATTATTATACAGCCCAGGACCACCTGCCCACGGCAGCCTGGGCCCTTCCACATGAATTATTCATAGTGAAAATGCCCCCAATAGACTTGTCTAGAAGCCAATCCAATGGGGACATTTTCTCAGTTAAGGTTCCCTCTTCCCAGATGACGCTAGCTGCTGTCAAGTGAATAAACTAACCAGCACATCATCCTAGAACACATCTGAAAGGAGAACAGAAGCAAACAGGCATTGTTGTCATGGTTGGCAGGAAACTCAGGTCCTTCATGCCCCGAGGCTCCTATGCTAGACCATCTGGGACCAAAGGACCTCTTCCAGTCCTTTTGTGTGAAACAGAAATCTCACTAAGAGCTATCTCTGCTCATCAAGTAACCAGAAACATTGCTTTGGAGTTAGTATCTTCACCTCTGGGTTATCAAGGAGACAGCTGGGGCCTGGAAAGGTAAATAGATGCCAAAGTCGCATAGCAGAGTGCCAGAGGACAGGCTGTAGCCCAGCCTTCCTGCTCCAACAGCACGCTTTAGCTGCTCTCAGTGACTAGGAAAGCCCCCAAGGGCACGCGTGTTTGCACGCTCCTGAAACACCGGAAAACCTTTAGAAGGTGAAGCCTCGCTGAAGGAAACGAGTCAGGCCCTACTTCCTGACGGTAGATGCAATGTGACAATTGTCTCCGGCTCCTACCGTCATGCCCTCCGTACCACAGTGGAAATGGCCCCTCTTCCCTTAATTTGCTTCTTCTTGGGAATTTAGTCACAGCGATGAGGAAGGTAAATAAAGTAGTCACATTCTGTTAAGATTTGTTTTATTTTTAAGTGTGTGTGTGTGTGTGTGTGTGTGTGTGTGTGTGTGTTCATAAACAAAGGTGACTGAGGAGGCCGCAGGCATCGGATACCCTGGAACAGGAATTACAGGTGGTTATGAGTTGTCTGACATAGTCATTAAGAACTAAACTCAGTTCTCCTGCAAGAGCAGCGTGCACTCTTAAGTGCTGAGTCATCTCTCCAGCCCAGTCCTGTTGAATTTGCTGTTAGACCTCAGATCTTTAGCCATAAGGAACCTTTGTATCTTTAACTCCCAAACTCCTTCTACAAGAGGGCCACTCTACTCACCTGAGAGAACCACATGATCGGCAGGCATCAGAGGCAGCCACCAAGCACTCCATTCCCCTTCCTCACACCTCACAACTAACAGGACTTAATTAGGAAGAGTGTTTCTGGAGGGAGTTAAATAACAGCGATGAGGAATGCTCTATCTTGGGAAGACTAAGCCCGCTGCTCACCATGCAAACCACTGTTAATGTTTTACTTATTCTAATCATATGGAGTAACTTCAGCTTCCTGCCCTGTGGACCACACCCTAGTTTTTTGGCAAATGTTCACTATATTCTCTTGCTTTATTAGCCCTTCATGTCGGTGCACAGCTACTCTGGACACACACAGCTCTCCCCCCACAGTCCCTTTGTAGCTCTCACATGTGAAGTTTGCAGTGATTCTCTGGGTTTTCTAACTATAAGTCCTTGTCATGCTGAGGAGTGTTGTGACTCCCTGGAGCCCTGCCTTCTGGGGTCCCCAGGTCCTACTGAATCTAAAGCATTAAAAAGTTACAACTCAATTGGCCACGAAACCCCCAGCCCTACAAGGCAGCTTATCTGTGAGAAAGGTCTGCAGCAGAGACCCAGCACTTTGTATCTCAGAAGAAGCAGTAAATAAAAAGAAGACAGTCTCCCGGGGCAGGGGGAATGTTGTTTATGGAGTCTACAGAGGGTAGTTAGTTCTAGGGGGAAAGGAATCCATACAGAGATAAAGGGCAAGTCAAGTGTGTGTGTGTGTGTGTGTGTGTGTGTGTGTGTGTGTGTGTGTGTGTGTGGTGCGATATGACATGTAATGGCATATTTTGAAGACAAGAGAACAACTTGCAATAGTCAGTCTACTTCTTCTACTTGTGGGTTCCAGGGTTTGAACTCAGGTCATCAGGCTTGGCTGCAAACACCTTTAGCTGCTGAGTCATCCCAGTGGTCGGCCTTATCCTTTTTTGAATATCCAAAAGTAGTTTCAAGAATTCCTAAAGAGGAAAATAGGAGAAAATAAGAAAGAAAGGGAAAAAGATGATCAACAAAACTGGGCTCTTACATTCTCCAGCCAGGAGCAGCAGAGCCAGCTCCTTACTTCACACCAAGCCATCAGGACAAGCCCCACACCCAGAGGCATGGCTCCAGGAGGCTCTTAACAAGGGGCCCACCCCACTTTCATCCTCCTCCAATGAAGTCTGCAACTCACCCCACTCACTGTGAGTCACGTATCTCCCACCACAGCTGTGATACAGCTCAACACATTTGTAGATGAAAATATCATGTCACAATGTCCAAAGTTCGTGCTTCCCCTTGTAGCTGGTCTCAAGCAGCACTTTGTCAATAGAAGGACCTTCCAGTTAGACACAAGATATAGAAGAACTCAAGCCAAGCAATCACGGAGACAATATTGTCACCTTGGAAACTGTTGCTTTCTTTCCTTCGCTGTGTACAAATACGTATGGGTGCGCACACACACACACACACATACATAAACACACACATACACATACCCACATATACACATACATACATATACACACATACACACACATATACATATACAGACATGCACACATATACACACATGCACACACACATATGCACATACACATACATACACACACATACACACACATATGCATATGCACACATATACACACATACACACATGCACACACATACACACATATACATATACACACATATACACACATGCACACACATACACACTTTTCTTTCTCATGCCTCCTTCAGCTTCTGTCATCTTCTGAGAAAACAAAAAGCAACCAAGACAGAGTGGGGCCAGGATGGTCAGGGCTGAGTGGCAGTTCTCAAGATTAGTGAGAGGAAGTGATCCCTGCTCCTATTCCAATCTCAGAACCAGAAAAGAGGGACGTGGCTTGTGATTTATCGCTACTCCTCACCAGAAGTCACTAAGTTTGGAATTTTGCTCATGATTTAACCCACTGAACAAGGGCGAAAGGTCTCTACCCTCTGGTTGTCATAGTGCCAACCTTCCATTCATTCAGAAGCAGACTCTGAACACCTGGTAGATGCAGGCCTAGAGGCTGCAGCAGTGGAAAGTAAGAGGGTAGGCGTCTCCCTCCTGTAAATAGTCACAATGTACTGGAAAGAGTAGCAAGCAATAATAGTGTGAGGTGGGTGTGGCACTTCTGCAGGTGGGCAGAAAGTGATGCAGGGGAGGAATGCTGGCACCCACCTGGGGAGAGATGGGTGTCAGGAAAGATGCTGTGAAGCCATAGTGAAGAAAATTCTTCCGAGCATGAGGGAAATAGCACGTGGCAGAAGCACATGAGAATATGGTGTGTGTTTATGTACTGGGCTGTTTTATTTAGTTATTCTGTCTTTATAAAACATCCACAAGGCCTGTTTGTATGTATGTGTATATACACACATACACAGACACACATATACATATATACATGTGTGCACGCCTATATACACTACATACACATATATGTTTGTGTGTATACACATATATACACTGTGTATGTGTGTGTGTGTGTGTGTGTGTGTGTGTATGTGTATCCCAGCAGGATCCCAGAAGTGAATGTGGGAAGGAATACAAAGCATTTGAAAAATCAGAAGACGACTCACAAGCAGACCCTTGTCTATCAGGTCAACCAATATGTGAGCTGAAACACAGTAGAAACTGTGGAGATGAAGATAGAGTCAGGAGTCATCCATGGAATAATTAAAGCCATGAGCCAGAAAAGAAAAGAAGGATGTGCACAGAGAAGGAGCCTGAGAGAGGAACTCTGGGTTAGAAGCTAAAAATAAGTAGAGACACTGACAAACAATGCAATGGAAAACTTTGTCTGTGTAAGTGACTTGCTAGCATGCATGTATGTACACTGTGTGCATGTGTGATGCCTACCAAGACCAGAGGAGGATGCCAGTTCCACTAGAACTGGAGTGACAAACAGCTGTCGAGTGGTCATATGAGGGATAGATATCAAACCCCAGTCCTCTGCAAATGGAACAAGCAGAGGACTTTACCTCTGAGCCACCTTTGCATCCCCAAAAGGAAATTTAACAAAAGAGTGCCACTGTGATGTTAAGTTTTCAGACTAAGAGAGTTTTTGACTTCTTTGTCAAAATTCAAGTGTCCAAATATGTATGGGTTTACTTTTTTGGTCTTTGATTTTATTCCATTCATCCACCTGTCTGTTTCTATACCAATACCATGCAGTTTTTATTACTATTGCTCTGTAGTATAGCTTGAAGGCAGGGATAGTGATACCTCTGGAAGTTCCTTTATAGTTCAGGATCTTTTTAGCAATCCTGAGGGTTTTTTTTTTTTTTTTGTTATTCCATATGAAGTTGAAAATTGTTCTTTCCATGTCTGTGAAGAATTGTGTTGGAATTTTTATGGGGATTGCATTGAATCTGTAGATTACTTTTGGTAAGATGGACATTTTCACTATGTTAATCCTATCGATCCATGAGCACGGGAGATCTCTCCACCTTCTGATATCTTCTTCAATTTCTTTCTTCAGAGATTTGAAGCTCCTGTCATACAGGTCTTTCATTAGCTTGGTTAGAGTTACACCAAAGTATTTTATGTTATTTGTGGCTCTTGTGAAGGGTACCATTCCCTAACTTCTTTCTCAGCCAGTTTATCACTTGTGTAGAGGAGAGCTACTGATTTCTTTGAGTTAAGCCAAAACCATACAGTGGGAATGGGAGAGCATCTTTAACAAGTGGTGCTGGTCTAACTGAATGTCTGCATGTAGAAGAATGCAGACAGATCCACATTTATCACCCTGCACAAAACTCAAGTCCAAATATATGAAAGACCTGGTGCTTGGTGACCAAGGTTATCAGTAAGTACACCAATAGATCCATTGTCTTCATCACCTAAGAAAGTAGACAGTGTTAAGGATTGGGAATCCATCTGAAATCGCATGGATAGCTCAGGTTTCCTCCCCAACCCTGCAAAATTTCTCATAACATATTCTAGATGGCCAGCAGCCGCATGTGGAAATAGCCCATGTTGTCTGGGAGACCACAGGGATCTCCCTGGCCAATAGCTCATAGGAAAGTAGCCCACCCTTGCACAGGGATTTTCATTTAATAATATATGAATTCTGGGAGCACTTTATCATCCTCACGGGGTGTTTCTATTCAAACTTATTTTTTAATTTTATTTTTAATTAATTCACAAAGTGTCAGGTTTTTTATGGCTTTTTCATACACCCTTAGGTTCAGTTGCTCTTCCCCCATCCCATGCCCCCCATTCTACTTTATATACAGATTTCGAAGTATAAGGCTGAGGTGGAACCCACCTGTTGTCAGTCCAGATTCCTTACAGCTCTGACCTCTCAAGGTGTCCAGTGAATCTTCAGCTTCACCCATTGTGTTCTCAGGAGTTATTCCTAGGGAATTCAACTGTACACCACCATGTCTCCTAGGCAGGAATGTTGGTGGAAGCCCCCATCATTCTACAACTTTTATAATCCATATGACCATAAAACCAACATCCACATGAATGCTAGCAATGTCTTCTGCCCACTGTAATGGTACCTGGACCACTTTGGACCAGAGTCATAGTGTCCCCTCGTGTCGGGGCAGCTGACCTTCAATAGACATTTCTCTGGGTGGCCCTTGGAACGAGAAGTGAGACAGGCCAAGACAGTGCTGAGGTGCCTCCATCTTATATCCTTGTGGAAGCCATTTTAGTTTAGACTAAAATTTGATCTTCATGTTTGGAAGCCCCATAAAAGAATTACACAACTCTATTCAATAGTCAGTGTTTATAATATTATAAATACATAAATGTTATTCACAGGGGAACTATTTAATACAACATGATCATATTTCTATTCATGAACAATGTGTCCTTAATGTATCTACAGAGGAAACATGCTTTGTCTCTGTAATATTCACAATTACTGCTGTGAAAGAGACAAAGTTGGAAGACCTCTTACTTCCCCAACTAAAACCCCCTACCACCTGCTCCCTGTGTACCTGCACCCTGAGCTGTGTGCACGTTTGTATGACCACATCCCCAAGAACTATATCTTTCTCCTCTTTCAAATGGTCATAGGTGAAGTAGGCCACTGCATACAGAGTGATTTCAGAAGCATTAGTTGCATCAGACGTGACTATCTCCAAGCACACCCCCTCATCCTCTCCCCATCCTCCTCCACCTGATTTGGCCTCCTTCCTCTGATTGGTATCAGCACAAGTCCTGTCTTCCAGAATTTTATACAGCACCATCCCTGTCTCCAGACACTAATAGTGTATCTTATTATTATTGTTTGCTTGTTTAAAGCTGTTTTGGATGGTGGGGGCAAGCTTAAGACGGGGGCTGACTATGTATCTCAGGCTAGCCTTGAACTCATGATCCTCCTGCTTCTGAATTCTGAGAGCTGGGATTACAGTGGTGTGCCACCATGCCCAAGTCTTTCACATAAGACCTGATGGCTGAATCTGTCCCTCCTCCCCTTGGCAACCTGCACCACGATGATAATCTAAACTATGGATGTTTCCTCCGAGACTAAGATACAGCTTTTCCCTCATGCTTACCACTGACTGATGGGCCAGCTTCCAGATCTTACTTCCTCCATGGTTAGCTCTCTTTGGTGGTTAACCTCTCTGTGTGAGGACATTGTCTATTCCAACACTTCCCTAACCAGCTTAGTAATACATGAAATTTCCGTTTTAGAAATGTATCAAATGTATCCCTTGGCATTTACATTTTTAGTTGAGGGGCAGGGGAGATGGCCCAGTGATTGAAAGCACATAATGGTCTTGCAGAGGACCCATGTTTGATTCCCAGAACCCACATCAGGCAACTCACACCACCCACAACTCCAGGTCTGAGAGTAGGGGAGGGAGGATTTTGTGCCTCTGCCCTCTGTTAGCACCTACACTCATATACCCATGCTTCCTTACAGGCACATGTGCATACACACATTTAAAACTCTTTAAACTTTTATTTGAATATACTCATCTAATTTTAACAGACAGTTTTAAAAAACCCTTGGGGATTAAAAAAGAAGTCAAAACAATCCCCCATATCTGCTTTAGAGCTTCATGTAAGATCAGCCCTGACTGTTGTCTCCCTTGCACACACACACACACACACACACACACACACACACTGTCCTCTCCAACTGAGTTCCCTTGATTTTCACAATTTCCCATCTACTTCATAATCTCTTAGATTGGTTTTCTCTTGTTTCCCCACAAGTATTTCAGCCAAAGAGTCTAACACACCAGAAGACTAGTTTGTACGCTAGAGTGTACAGCTCTTCTGTCTTTTTTTTTAGATCTTATTTTTATTTGACATATATAACTTTTGCCTGCATGTGTATATGTATACCATGATGTGTATGTCTGGTGCCCATGGAGGTCAGGAGAGGGTGTCTCATCCTCTGAACCTGGAATTACAAATGGTTGTGAGCAGCCAGGTGGGTTCTGGGAACTTAACCTGGGTCCTCTGCACCTCTGCAAGAGCAGAGGCTCTCGACCTTTTAAGGCTCCTATTGCTGGTGGTTGCTCTTTGCCATCAACTTGACTTGATTTAGGATTACTGTGGAAACACATAACTTTGGGGTTCTGTATTAGAGTTGTTTCCAGAAAGGCTTAACTGAGAAGGTAAAACCCACCTTAAATGTGTGTGGCACCATCCTATGGGCTGGGAACCACGAACTGAGCACCAACAATTCCTCTCTCCTCTCTCTCTCTCTCGCTCGCTCGCTCGCTCTTTGTGTGTTTGTGTGTCCTCTTTCTGTCTCTCTCTGTTTCCCTCCTCTGTCTCTCTCTCTGTCTCTCTCCTCTCTCTGCCTCTCTCTGTGTCTCTCTCCTCTCTGTCTCTTTCCTCTCTCTGTCTCTCTGTCACTCTATCTCTCTCCTCTCTCTCCTCTCTGCTTCTCTCTCTCCTCTCTCTGTATGTTCTTTCTCTCTGTCTCTCTTCATCTGTCTCCTCTCTCTGTGTCTCTCTCTTCTCTCTCTCCTCTTTGTCTCTGTCTCTCTCTCCTTCTCCCTCCTCTCTCTCTATGTCCTTTCTCCCTGTCTCTTTGTCTCTCTCCTCTCTGTCTCTCTCTCCTCTCTCTCTTCTCTTTGTCTCTCTCTGTCTCTCTGTCTCTCTCTTCTCTCTCTGCCTCTCTCTGTGTGTCCTCTCAGTCTCTCTCCTCTCTCTGTCTCTCTGTCTTTCTCCTCCGTTTCTGTCTCTCTGTGAGTGTCTCTCTCTCTCTTCTCTCTCTCCTCTCTCCTCTCCTCTCTCTTTCTCTCTCTTCTCTCTTCTCTCTTCTCTCTTCTCTCTTCTCTCTTCTCTCTTCTCTCTTCTCTCTCCTTCCTGAGTACAGACACACTGTGACCAGCTTCCTCACACTCCTGCCTCCAGGCCTCCCCTGCCACAACACCCTGCGCCACCCGACTATGAACCAAGAGAAACCCTTCTTTAAGCTGATTTCATCAGGTATTTTCATCAAAGCAACATGAACAGAACCATTAATAACACACTATTGTATGGTCCTCATAGTAACTGTCACTACAGTTCAGAGGTCAGTCTGCCTAAAATATTATGAGGGAAAGGGGCCACATCATGGTTTTCCCGATAGGAGAAAGAGCAGGGAGGATGTTTTTCCTTGAATAACATCCTGAGGACACAGATCCTTCCCCCACCTGAAAATTCAACCCCAGTTCCTTCCTTGTTCTTAAATCAACATAAAAATGCCTGACCCATGGGAGGTATAAGGAGTGTAAGAACAAGTGTGCTAAACACCCAGTGCTTGCTAATTTGCTACTTCTGTCACCCTATAGCTAGTAGGGGACAGTTGAAGGTCCCCAAAGGCCCTATCAGAAGGGTTAGAAGAGGGCCTGGTATGGGCTTATGGTGCTGTAGAGGGTAAGGGTTTGTTTATTCCAGACAAGTTTCAATTGTCCACTTCCATCAGGCCAGATTCCGAAGTCTGTAAGTGCATTAAGGGACCATCTGCCTGGAGCCTCACCGGAGCTGCCTGACCTAAACAAGAGGCCACTCTGCCCTTGCAGGAGCATCAGTATCAGGGGTGGCCCTATTTCAGCAAGCTCTGACCTCCAAGTAAATAAATGTGTAGGGCAGATACAATAAACATTTTCCCCACCCTGACATCAGATCTGCAGAGACCTCAGCCGCTCTATGATGGGCAGACTGTAATTGCAGGATATGTTAAATTTTCTTTATAGCTAGTCCCGATGGTTGTTGAGTGACCACACCAGCCAGTACAGCAACCCGCTCTGATCTGCTACCACGAGTAATGAAAACCAGATGTTTGAAGTTAGTAATCAATACAGCTCTTGGCCTGAGCCAAGTAGGGTTCACTGTTTGCTTGGAGGAGCCAGGGAAAGTAGTGATAAGACAGGCACGTGAAGCCTGCCACTGGGGCTGCCACTCCTGAGAGAGATAAGCTACTTGGCACCCCAGAGGTGAGTGGGGGAGAGAAATGAGCCATTGACAAGAACCCACAGGCTTCCTCAGTACAAGAAGTGTCATGGAGTGGCAAAGCCCTCAAGTTCCCTTACTGATGAAAACCTGAATAACAATGGGCATCTTTGCTAAGAAACCAGTTGCAGGCATTCTGCAACAGTTGCTATTGCTCCTGTTTGTCATTTGATACATTGTGTTTTGAGTTATTTTATCAAAAAAAAAAAAAAAAAAAAAGAACCCAACTAAATAGAACTAATGTAACTGAGAAGGCCCAAGGTTGACACTGGGTGTCCTCCTCTGTCACTCCCCACCTTGGTTTATGAGATGGTGTCTCACAAAATCTGGAATTCACTGATTGGCTAGAATATCTGGCCATGGATCTCAAAAGACCCAGTCTGAGTTTCCCTCTACATAGCACTAGTATCACAGGTACCACCTGTTTTTTTATGTGAGTGGTAGGGAACTGAACTCGGGTCCTCGTGCCTCTCCACTGGGCATTTCACCAACTGAGCCATCTCAGCTCTGCCAATGGTTCTTCCTATGGGCTCGATACCATTTGCAGAGCACCCACTCCATTTCTCCATTATCACATAGATCAACTAAGTATGCATCACTTCACATTATCAACCATGTAGCAACTGGATGCGTTTGCTTTCTGTGTTGTAAGGATCTACCTCAGGGCCTTATGTGTGATAGAAACGTGTTCTTCACTGGGCTATGTGCTCAGCCATTCCATGGGGACATTGACTCCATGACTGTCAGTATCCTCTCAGGCATATACAAAGGAAATACCTGAGATGACATTTCCAAAGCAGCTAGCTGATTCAAAAAAAAAAAAGAAAAAAAGAAAAAAAGAAAGAAAGAAAGAAAGAAGAGAAAAGAAAGAAAAAACAAAAAACAAACAAACAAACAAACAAAAAAAAAAAAAACCAGTTCAGTTTTAAAGCATCAGGGAGTTTCTCAGAAGAGAGGGTAGAGAAGATACAAGGATGGGAGGGCGCCGAGGAACACTCTCTTCAAGATATGACATGAGCCCAGCACCCATGAACTCACCACAGCTATGATTAGCTGCACATGGTGACATCAACAAGATTAGCCAACATCCCAACAGCCAGCTAATTGAACACAGTGGGTGATTAACAGAGAAAGAAAGACCACAGGAGGATGCAGATGCAATGGGGTGCCTGGGGAGAAGAAGAGGGGACAGTGGGATGCATATGATCAAAGTGCATTGTTCGCATATATGAAACTGTTGGCAAATAAGTAAGAGACCTTTGTTTTTTTCTTTTTTTTTTTCTTTTTCTTTTTTTTTTTTTTAATTAAATCTTCTCAATGTCACCACAAAGAAAAGATCCCTGCATCTGCACATCTCATCCTCTCTGTTGTCCGAGTTCATCTAAAGCAGAATGTTTAATCCTTTAATGAAGAGAGGTGAAAGGCACTCTGCTCTGTTGGTGGGGTGGTGCTTCATGGGACCGTGACAATTAATGCACTCGTTGTCACCGCAAGGATGGCTGGGAAGGATTCCTTCCCACTCCCTCTGGAGGAAACTGTTGAACTTTCCAAGCCTCTGGAGAGGGCTCCAGCCTTGTTTGTGCCTTCAGCGCTGAGGCTGAAATGAGCTGAATTCCCAGAGCCCAGAGCACTAGGAACACACCTGCCTTCCAGCAAGACTCGAACATTAATCACAATCAAATGGAGAGGATTGGGGAGTTGTATGTCATCTGCGAGAACCACACTCAGTTCTTCTCCCCGAGGAGGCATGATTGAGAGCTGATTGCAAACTCTTCTTGATGATTCTGCTAAAAATCTGTCTGAAAATCTTCATCCCCTCCTTACAAGATGGATTATATTGGGCGGCATGCAGTCATGATTACATGGCACTAATTTTAGCTAAGTCAGACATCTTCGTGAAAGTATCACGCATGCTTGCCAACCACTGCTTACTGAGTCAAAGTTCACCCAGTTTGGGACTAAAGGAGAGAAGTCAGCAACTTCCTGCTCCTGTAAAGGAGCAGATGCTGTATCAAGACTAAACCTAGGCTGGGGCCAATGGGTACTTTATCTCTACATCCCTCCAGTCCTGAGGCCTGGCCTAGGCTATCTCAAACCATCCCAGTGCATGTCTGTTTCTCATTAACACAAGAAAGGTGGAGAGAGGAGAGGCTGGTTTGGATTCCCATCTTGCCAACCTCAGTAACTAAAGAACTACTCTCCAGTATTTGGGGAAGTAAATAGGCCACCACCAACCCCCCTCCCCAGGTCCTGATCTTCCCAGCACCAATTACATGAAGGTCTTCCTACATGGAGGTCTGCTGTGAATTACACTGTGATCCTGGAAAAACTTGTTACTGTATTCTAAGAAAGCAACAGCCCAGGAACTCCTTTCAAATTTCAGTACTAGTTCTAGTGATTGGGGGTTTTGTGGTTGGTTGATTAGCTTCTGTTTTTATTTACTAAACTTTCTAAAAAGTTTCTAGTGAGTTCTAGCCTACCCTGTTTCTTATTCTTCAAGTTCTTACTTCCGGCTGAATCCATACACGTGGAAGACGCTCGCATGAATGCTGCTTCTGTATGATAAAAAAAAGTTTTATCGTAGCTTCAGTATTTGACCTTCAAGCATTTATTTAACACTACTAACACCACTGATTTTTTTCCCTTCCCGCCAGGAAATAACTTCTTTATTAGAGGTGAGACCTTGTAGCCACTTCCCCATTTCCGGGCGCCATCTGGCTTGAACCTGTACAGGTCTTGTGCATGCCTCCAGTCTCTGTAAATTCCTCCATGCATCAGTCCTGCTGTCATGTCTGGGTGATGTGGTCTTAGAGGCATCTCCCACCTCTGGCTCTTACGATCTTTATACTTCCCTGAGTACTTTATACTTTGCTTGTGAGAGAGAGTTTGATAAGGACATCCCATTTAGGGCTGACTCCATACTCCAGAGTCTCTCACTCTCTGAATATTGTCCAGTCGTGGATCTGTATTAGTCACCGTCTACTGCAAGAAGTGTCTCTGATGAGTGAGAGATCGATCTATGAGTAAAGCAATATGCCATTAGAAGTCATTTTATTGTTATGTTTTTGGTTTTTTTTAGCAGAGTAATAGTGGTAGGTTTTCCCTAGGGTCCTAGACCTATCTAGCCTCGAGGTTTTGGTCACTTTAACAGGATTGGGTATGGGTTCTATCTCATGAAGTGGATCTTGAATCTACTTTTGAAAAATCATTGGTTATTCCCATAACACTTGTGCCACTATTATACAGGTATTTCCTATAGGCAGCTGCGGGTGACAGGGTTTGTAACTGGAGGATATTGGTGATTACTATGATTACTTTTCTTTACTGGCAGCTAATTTGCATGCTAAAATTTTAAATAATGGATTCGATCTTTGTAATTAGCTGTGTATGAGGGAGTCATTAACCATGAGCCTTAACTTCTCAGAGTCTCCGTTTTCTTGCCTCTAAAATTAGGAATTAATATAATGACCAGTTGTGTACATGTGAGACTTAAATGAGTGGCTTGACATGAACTCTCCTTGTACACTGATAAATCGAGACTACTTTCTGGGTATAATCTCGCCACTCGGGAGGCTGGCCTGTACAGTGTATTCAAGAATAGCCTGGGATACATAGTAAAAACCCTTTTCCAAGCAAAACAGAAAACTAAAATTAAAACAAAATCATCAGAACCATTTTCAGGAGGAAAGAAAGCCTTTAAAGTCTTCATTTTACATTCCTGCCAATGTAGACAAGGGATCGATATTAACCATGTTACTTTTTTAATGAAAAAAAATAAGACCAGAAGAGTTCGTAGAAATCCTTGTCTTCCTTCAGCCAGTCTATGGCAGTACCTGATGAGAAATGGGTCTACATGAACAGAACAAGTCCATTTGTCCGCAGGCATCATCCAAGCAACACCGTTACTCATCTGGGTCTAACCTAAAGTCCCTATAGAAGATACTTCAAGAAGACAGAGCTCCAAAAAGTAAAGTCCTTGGCATCTGTGAACCTCAACCTAATTATTTCATCACTTGATAAATCAACAAGTCTTAACTGGAACATTCTACATGAACAGCTTTGCACTAAGACGGGCATCCTTGCTACATAAGGAGTTCTTGCTATGTAGGAAGTGTCTTAGTTATTATATGCTCTGTTGCCTTAAAAATGGATCAGGGACACACTATAAGGGTATAAATAAGAACATGAGAATTATATTGAAAACAAGAAGCTGGGGCTCACTAAAACTTTAGCAGATGTAAGCATGGCAGTATATGCATATATCCAAGCACTGCAGGCACATACTATGTAGCCAGGCTTGCTGTTCTCTGCCCACCCAAGAGGGCTCTGAGCTCCATCCTACCAGCTTTCCAGTCCCCCTGATATCCTAGTGAGTCCCGACTGGCAGAGCAAAAGAAATTGTGCATTGTCTTTATCAAGAAAAAGCACAGATACTGGTCTGGTTGTAATCAGGAGCCTGGAAGAGCTCCCTGATCAATACCCACAAGGCTGCTGTGGGTGCTTCATCAAAAGCAGTTTCTGCTACAAATCTGTCAGGCTTCTCAAAGCCTGCTCAACACTCTCTTGTATCACTTCTTTTGGGCAAATGACTCAGTCTTGCAGTTCGGTCCCACGTTCCCTTGAATTATCTTCGTGGCGTGTTCAAAAATAAGATTTCTATCCATGCAGGAAAATTAACAAACGAGTAAATATGGTAAGTCAGAGTTGAGCATTCACTGTGACTCTGACCGGGTTCGGATGAGTCAACGAGTCTTTGGCTTGGCGAAAGCTGGGGCCCCTCTTGACACAAAAGAGACAAGGTGAGGCTCCACGCTCACCACTCCTCCTGCCCTTCTTTATGCATAGACATCCAGAAAGCTGTGTAGCAGTAAATGCAACATTTATCCTTTAATTCTTGGATGCACATGATGTGAAGAAATAATAACCAAGAAAATATCCTGAGGACGTCAGAGGAGGAAAATGTGCAGGACAGACGCCGCTACTGGCTTCCGTCTGTTTTATCTTTTAAATACATAAAACATGAGGAACTAGGGAGAAATAGTTCCAGCTTTTGCTAAAACCAGAAAGGGGGTATTTTATAGCTTTGGTTAAACTTCTTACATCTTAAGTTATTTGGCTACTCAACACACTTCGTTGAGCACCATAAAACTCCAGAGCAGAAACGGAGCTTGAAGATTGACCCCACTCCGCTCCCAGCCTGAGGGATGGGCCAATAAGAGGGCACTAGGCCAGACCAAGAATAAACCTTGCTCTATGATATTCTATGATCTTAAACTTCACAAACAGAAATCTACATGGTGTTTGCTGTCATTCTTCAGTGACGGTGTCCCTCTTTCTTTCTGTGGTTATGATGTGGTCTTTAGCCTGTCTAGGTAGCCCAGGCTATCCTCAACCTCGAGATCTTCCTGCCTCACCCTTTAGTATGCTGAGATTACAGATGAGTATCATTACATTTAGCACATCATTCACCTAGCTTGTCAATCACCGAGCATAACATCTTAGTTTTAAAAGAAAGTTTATAACAATTTCCTCACTAGCTTTCAGTTGACCAAGTGGGTCTTACTGGCCCATTTGTGTCTCACATGTGGTAACAGAGGTCTGAGTCTTCAAACATAGTCAGTGACTATCCTAGGAGCCAAATCCCTGTCTTGGATCTCTATTTCTCCTCAACCTGACACCGCCTTTGGGGCAGGAGGAGATGGGGGAACATAGACAAAGGTGAGTGAAGCTTCGAAGCTTAGAGGCCAAGAGAAGGCAAGTCACATGATCACCCAGAAAAAGCTTGTCGATAGGTAGGTAGATAGGTGGAAGATAGATAGATAGATAGATAGATAGATAGATAGATAGATAATAGATACATGCATACATATGTAGATACATACATATATATACAGATATATAGATACATATATAGATAGATACATAGGTAGATACTGATAGATAAATAGATAGATAGATAGATAGATAGATAGATAGATAGATAGATACATGCATACATATGTAGATAGATAGATGATAGATAATGATAGGTGATAGATAGATAGATAGATAGATAGATAGATAGATAGATAGATAGATACGTACGTACATACATAGATGGATGGCTAGATAGACCTAATTTTTTTTCTTCTTTTCTTCTCTCTCTCTTTTCTTTCTTTCTTTCTTTCTTTCTTCCTTTCTTTCTTTTTTACTGAATACACCATATAAGCAAAACATACCTCAGGAGGCCAAAGAGAGCCACCCCCATCTGAGCTAACCCACAGTATTCCCAGGATATTCTTGTTCTGAGCTTTATGATAAAAAGTGAGTCCTTCTTGTTAGGGAGTGTGGGCTCACCAAGCAAAGGGAAGCCACTAACTGTGTACAACAGTGTTTGGAAGCCTGATCTGGGGAGTCAGTCAGCGACAGGCTTGAGTCTGGGTTCTGTGATCATTTGGAACTTAGTCCCTCTTTACTGACTTTGGGTGATTTCATCAATCCCTCCAGACTGTGGAGGTGCTAAACAAGATCACACACACAAAAAGGTATTAACTGCATTCCTGCTGTATACTGGTTCTCAAAAAAGAAAAAAATACAGTAGAAATAGTGGTGGCAGAAAGATCAACTCCTACCTTCTCAGACACCTCAGGAAGACACCCCCTCCCTCAGTCCACCTTCACTGACACTGTTGCCTGAACTACCCATCTCCCTACTTTGCCCTCAGCTCTGTCTCTCACAGAATAAATACTCCCACAAAACCACCCTTCCTAGTGCGTCATTCTGTTCTCCACAATGTTCTGGAGATTGTGCATGCCCTAGAAAGGTTTGACTTTCTTCCTAAGGAAGAGCTTCCCGGGCCCTGCTAGGATGCATCAATGGGCTTTCAGAGGTTTGAGTCTGGGACGTTAGGGCTCGCCTGGCTCTCCCAGAGGTTTATTCTGGGTCTGCTATTACTTACTGCATAACTCTGGGCTGTGTTTTTAGCAACCAAAGGCCGTGAGGGAACCAGCTGCCATGAAACAGACACGTAAAGAAAACAACACAAAGCTGAAAATGAAGAGCTGCAGCTGAAATCTGCGAGCAAGGCAATGAACGTTTCTATTTAGAGTCCCGCCACCCCGACCCATCCCGCGCCGCTCCCCACCAGGCCTCTTGTGTGCGTGCCTGTAAGTGTCCCTCTCCGCCCCCAGCCATGCTCACAGCTCTCTCATCTCCTTTCTGCTCTCCTGCTATTTACCAGCTCATGGCCCTTTCCATAAGGGAGAAGCCACAGGTGTCCCAGAAGGAACTGGGACCCCCAGAGTCAGGGCAGATTCTTTGATAATGAATGTTAGGAAAATACTGAATTTCTCTAAGCCTTCATTTGAAAGTGATCAGACCAGGGAACTCTTAACAATTGTTCTTTTTTTCTTCAGTATGTAGATACACACACTGGTGCATGTGTGTGTGCATATGTATACATATGTGTATATACATGTGTATATGTGTACATACATGTGTGTATGTATATGCATGTATTCTGTTCCTTTAGAGAATTCTAACAGTGTCCATTTGGCTCTATTGGGAAATACAGCCTAGTTTCAGGTCCTTAGGTCACTAGCATGTACCTTGAGGGAATTGTATTGCTCTCTGTTTCTCTCTTTCCTAACTCATGATGTAAAAGGTTTGTCTCACAATGCATTCATGCTATGGTGGCCTGCCCTAAACACTGTCTCAAAGCAATGGGGCTACCCAGTTAGGTACTGGAAGTTCCAGAAACATAATCAAACATTGTCTTTCTATAGGTTAATTGATTCAGGTGTTTCATTACAGTGATATAATACAATCACCAGCAGAGTACCTTAGAAGGGAGATGGCATATTGTGTCATATAGATGAATTGAAGCTATACACACATATCATAAGGAAGTGTGAATGGATACTACACTTATTATTCTTCAAGTAATCCCAAGATGAGAGCAGAGCAGATACTGTGCACTATGTCACTTGTCTGCCTGCCCTTTGTCTCCAACCGTCTTTACACCTCGCCATCACCTTGACCTCATACGATAACCTAAAAACTTTATTTAGGAAGGCTCTGAATCCTCAGCAGCCCTGCCTATTAGAAGTACTAACATTTTTTTCTTTGTTTCCATTAATTACTTTATTTACTTTATATTCACAGTCCCCCCTTTTCCCAGTTCCCCCCTCAAATAGTCTCTCCCCCCCATATCCTTTCCCCTTCACCTCTGAAAAGTAGGAGGTCCCCCCTGGGTACCAACCACACTGGCACCTCAAGCCACTGGCACATCCTCTCCCACTATGACCAGGCAAGACAGCCCAGTTAGGGGAACAAGATCCATAGACAGGCAACAGAGTCAGGGACAGCCACCGCCCCAGTTGTTGGGGGACCTGCACAAAAACCAAACTGCACATCTGCTACATATGTGCAGGCCCAGCCCTTGTATGCTCTTTGATTGGTTATTCAATCTCTGGGAGCCCCCAAGGCTCCCGATTAGCATGAAAATACCACCAATATGCCCCAAGATTCCCTTGGGTCCTACAAATGCTTTTATTGACACTATTTTAAGCAACAATCCTACTAGAAGAGTGGCTGCTCTTGATGTCACAGCAACCTCCCTTCATCATTGGCTTGGTGACATAAGGGGAACATAAGAGCATCCACTTACTGTGGTGTTTACTACGACAAACTCTTTTTCACTAGGAAACAGATCTGTAAAGCCATAGAACCCAAAGCTGCAGACTGCAAGTGCAGAAAGCAAATGTTGACAGCTGTCTGTGCAGGAATATTGCTATCGGAACAAACATTTCAGAAGCCCTCACTCCCTGCCCCCTCGTAGCCCTGCACAAGTGTGTTCTAGTTAGAGGAGAACACGCACAGGGATTGGTCACGGGCTCAAAGCATATGATGGACTTTGTAAGACAGCTCTTTACTCGCTAAGCTCTGCTCTTTCTGCAGACATGCTTGCCCACATGGAGCCATGGTGCCCCTCCATAAAGCAGATGCTTCTGCAAGCTGCAAGACAGATTAAGGCCCCGGGGAATCCCATAAGCATGAAAGTATTACCACACTTCTTCATTGTAAAATTAGTTCCTCCGTTAGGAGCAACATTATGTGGAATGTCATGTGGCGAATGAGGCATTTGTTAAGTTCACAGATGCTGAGCCTGGAAAACTCTATACTCAGGAATAGCAAATATATGTCTAGAATAGAGTCTACTCCAGGAAAAACAAACTTCCGTGTTCCTCTTGATGTAAGTGGTCTGATGTAATCAACCTCCCAGAGGGCATTGCCTCCAATGGCTTGGACTTGGGTCCCGACACCAGCAGGTTGAGGATCCAGCAGTGGTACAAGTTAGGTTAATCAGAGTAAGGATGTGTTTGTGTCACTGAACCCATGTTTAACCTCCATCGCTGCCACTGTGGTAATTTTCTTTTTGGCCCATTTTGCAAACACCGGTGTGTCTGGGAAAGAGCTAAACGCTGCCCACAGAAAAGATCATCTTGCTGTCTTAATCTTCTCTATAATAGGTACCCTTCAATGAGTCCTGACATGTGGAACAAATGTGTTCTTCTTGGAGTCTAACTTTGAGGATTCATCCTTACACCTTTTCCCTATGTGCCTGTCACAAATCCTTCTGAGTCCCTAAAAGAAACAATAGCATCTATATATGAATAAACTGATTCATAAATGGAGACATCCTTCCCCAAAGCCAAAGGGGCTCCTGGGCATAGTTATGCTCGCTGAACCTATTATTAAGCACTTACACCATCACTGCCAACACGGAGTGGGACCATGCTACGAAAGTCCACCTCTATATAGTACCAACCTCATAGGAAACCACATGTAAGGTAAAATCAATCCTGCTTTCTCAATTAATACCAGATACTTGCCTACGATCATCCATATGAACATCTGTAGGAATGCACCCAGAGATCCATATGAACATCTGTAGGAATGCACCCAGAGATCCATATGAACATCTGTAGGAATGCACCCAGAGAGAAGCAGGGTTAGTGAGCAGGAGGAACTACTGCAGCAGCTCAAGCCAAGTGACCACGCAATGCACTCACTGACTTAGAACTTCTTAAGCCAGCCAGGAATAGTAGCATATTCCTTTAACCCCAAGACTTGGGAGGCAAAAAGCCAGTGGCTCTCTGTGAGTTTGAAGCCAGCCTGGTTAATACAACAAGTTTTAGGCCAACCAAGGCTACCTAGTGAGACACTGCCTTAAAAGGCACACCTCTTAGACCTTCCCAACTACCTTGAATTGACTGTAAACCTACTACCTGTGTCCACCTTTATGACTTGGAGGGTCAGATAGTTCCAGAGTCAAATAGAGCAGCTCAGGTTACATGGCTATTTACAGTCATGCTCTGGTCTTGGATTTCTGCCATGGTCAGATGCAAGAAGTACACGTTTGTCAGAAGGAAAATTGAATATGCTTAAGGACCCATGACGATGGCCCCAACTCATAGACTGCTATTGTCTTGCTCTAGCTCCTCATATCGCGGATGCCCAGAGCTGCACCTACCTGACCTCAGTCAGCACTGGATCTGCTGAATCAGCTTATGCTTTGACCCAGACTAACTTATAAGCCTCTAGCTTCCTCGGCCTGCTTCAAACGGTTAGCTTTTCTGTCATTTGCTGAGTCACAGGGGTGTAGTCAAGCACAGCATGTGTTGTCTCTAAAGTCCATAAAAGGCCACCAAAAATTATGGGTTCATTTGTGTTCTTTTTCTTTTCTTTGTCTTTCTTAGCCACAGGGATAGGTGATGTAGGCAGCTTTCTTTTTCTTCTCTCATTCCTCAAGGGGTTTCTCCAGAAGAGTCACTGACATGTATCCCACCCTTTGATACACCAAACACATCCAGGCCAAAGATTCCACTAATACAGTGGTTATGTGCGATACCCAGTGGGGTACAGAAGTGATCTAACATAGAGAACAAATTCTTAATAACACTGAAAATTGAATCAACATATTATTAAACTCAGTTACCTACTCTTTAGTCTTAGCATGTATTTATTTTCTATGTATACTAAACAGGAAAGTTAAAAAAAAAAAGTCATAGATGCAAACATTCAGAATTACTGGGGTCTCTGAGGATGGTACCAGTACCTATTATTCTAATGTGGCAACACTAGTTACTGCTCTGTGCCAGCTATTGCATCAGGCACCCATTTAGTCCTCTCCTAATATTTCAGCCCTGACTCCATCCAAAGGGCCAATGAGGGGTTCTACCAACTATATCTCTTCTAATTATGTTTTCAAACTGAAGAATATCATGTTAAGAGAAATAGGCCAAACTCAGAATATCAAATAGCAGAAGTTTTCTTTCATATGCAGAATCTAAAGTTGTGTGTGTGTGTGTGTGTGTGTGTGTGTGAGAGAGAGAGAGAGAGAGAGAGAGAGAGAGAGAGAGAGAGAGGCAAAAGGGGACTATTTGAAGGGAAGGTGGAAACCATGAGAGGACAGAAAGGTCAAGGGAGTCAGGGGTCAGATATGAATAAAGTAAGACTCATGTGTGTGTGCACATTTGAATGTGTATAGATGTAAACATTCATAATTCTTAAAAGGAACTGAAGGAATAATGCTGATGCCATCGAGAGACAGACTTCAGCCAAACCTGCACTTACACACAACCATAGCCGCTTAGGAATTACCTAGCAGTTAATATCAGCTCAGCTCAAACCCAGGCGCTCAACAATGTCTAAAAGTCAGGCTCCTCCTCTTTCCATGCTTTACGTGAACCTCACCTCCTACATTCGCAGCCTTGACGTTGGTCTTAGTGGTCCCTGCCCGGGCCCCTGCTGGGAACCATACATTTCAACACAGCATCTCCTTATCCTGTCCAGCCAGCTCACCACAGAGCTTTTGAACAATAGCAACGTACTCCTTAATATTTTGTGACTACTTTTGATTTCACCAAAAAAATGTAGACTACTTATGATTTTGTTTTCTGCCTTACTAAAAATAGTGACATTCCGGACAGTCCCTGAAAACCAGGGGAAGAAAATAGAGAAGTTTTGGGATCTCAGTTCATTTTCTGTGGGACAGAGTCGAACCCAGACAACACTGTACATTAGCTAACTTCTGTTGTCCAATTCATCTCCCAAAAGCAAAGGCCACAAGTCATAAAGTTTCTATGATTCTTCAAATGTATTGAAAAACTCTTTGGGTTTGTGGCTAAAAAAATCTAAGCTAGCTTTATTCACATATCCATGGGTTTCCCTAGGACATTTCAGACTTCTGTACTACTGAGTCCTCATCCAGAAACAGGCAAGCCCAGGCTTGCTCGAAGGGCAGCAGGCTAGCTTTAACAACATGTGTCGCAAACCCCAATGTGCAAGCACTGTAAATCTTTGCCCACGTCACATTTACTAATAATGACTCATTGACCAAAGCAATTTCCATTTCCAAACCCAGATTCAAGGACTAGAGAAACAAAAAATCTTTCCAATGGGATAATTGGCAAAGTCTTATCACAAAGTGTTCTTATCACAATAGTGTTATGGTTTGAATCTGGAATAAACACATACAAACACACTGGTTTTGAGGGCTTGTTTCTCAGCTGGTAAAGCTATTTTGAGAGTCTGTGAAACCTTTGAAAGGTGAAAGTAGGTCACTAGGAGTGGGGCTGTAAAGGTTATGGCTAGCCTTGTTCCTCATTTACCTTCTGCTTGCCATGATGTGTAGTCTCCACCATACCCTACTCCTGTGGTCTGCCTTGCCTTCCTTCCCCACCACGACTGACTGAAATGAGAGCCAGAATAAGCCATTTCTCTCTCAGGCTGTTTTTGTCATGTATATTAGTTACAGCTGTGCAAAAGTAATTCATTAGGAGAGCTACAGGAGTATGAGGAATTACTGAATCATCTTTTCAGCACTATCATACATCCAGCGGTTAAATTTGTATATCCATTCCTAGGATCAGTAAGTAGTCTTGCCTAGCTGTGAACCCTATAGATACATACCAGCCTGCCAATGCAATAGTGGCACCTACATAAGGGTAACCAACCATTCTCAGATTGGATTTGAGACCCTATCCACAGGAGGAAATTCATGCCTAGGACTATAAACAAAATCAAAAACCAATGGCTGAGAATATCATGGGTCCAATGGAAAAAACCTAAGACCCTCATTTTAGTATAGGGACATGATGTCAAACTGTCTTCTAAATATTTATGTTTAAACCCATGATTGAAGATACTTTAAGCTTTGCTCAGAGACTTTTGTTTGAACTGACCAATGGCTAGTGCAGAAATTTCTAACTGTGCGAGTGTGGAGAATAAGTGACTGCTGTGTGCTTGTCCCCAAATGTTACATCAACATCACTCCCTCCAAGGCTCAGTGAGCCCAGCAGAAAAGGAGGCTGACTCCTACCTGGACCATTTGGTTTCCCATTGGCTGCGGGTCTGTGCATCATGACCATATGTATCTGTGATTTGCATGACTGCCGGGGCTTAATACATACCATGGAAATTGCACATTTTGTTGTATACACGGTATAAGTGTATTGCATCGTTTCTGGAGAGATCCATTAGTTTTTAAGTTCTTTATCAAAAGCTTTATGGCACAAAAAGTTCCCTTGAGACTGGTGAATAATTTACATTGTCAGTTAACAATCGATGGAGGGCATTGTGGAGTTGGAAGTCTTTGACACCAATGGACAGTTCTGATATCCATCTGCTGTTTTCTCTTTGTATTCCAGTGATAATGCTTTTCAATGTAAAAATTAAAAGATAATTATATCATCTCTCCCTTTTTGGTTTCCTCCCCCAACACCTCCCATGTTATCTATTCCCCCACCCCTTGTTCTCCCTCAAACCTATGGCCTCTCTTTCTCTCTGTCTCTCTCTGTCTCTGTCTCTCTCTCTCTCTTTGTTTTTGCTACACACACATATGTACATAAACATACAACTACAAGTTGCTCTATTCACTTACTGTTACTTGTATTAAATAATTCAAAAAGCAGACGTACAGAGCCTCTGATTTCCATACCAAGAAAATCCCAGAAGAAATTGCTTTAAACTAGATGTAACAAATGACAAAGTGGGCAACTGTGTACTGAAGCCATTTCTCAAATGACTAATTATATTGGTTAGTCCCAATCCCATTCCTAGAGAAGACTATTTCTCCTGATCTCGGCCTTCCTTAGTTGCCTATGGTTTTTTTGTTTAGGGGTGTGGCCCATGAGATTTCTCTTTCCCACAGTCATGTGTTTATTGATGCAGTTCTTGTTCAGCAGCCGTATAGAAAGAAAGATGGCAGTGCTACTAGTCACTCTGAACAATGATTAGTTAGGAGTGTCCCTGGGAAAACAGATGAATTCCCCACTTAGCAGAAGATGGCACACACCAAACACTGAAAAGTCTCTTCACAAAGGCTGTTGGAAGAAACCATTCTAAAGTCTGAATGTACTGTTCCCTATTTTTCTTGATATTGGGCCAGTTTAAAGCACTAAATGTCTTAGATCCTTATATAGTCCTTAGAAGAAGTGTATATGGCTGTAATTTAATCCTGGCACCCAAGTGTCCCCAAGCAACTTTACTCTACTTCCCAATAACAGTTTTACTGGATAGAGCTATTTCAAATGAAAAGTGATGAGGATGATATAAAATAGATTATTGGGAGGTAGATAGGTAATATTGATAGATAGAAGATAGATTAGATAATAGATGGTAGGTGCATAAATAAAAGGCACACAAGAAGCATATATATAAAGTAGATAGATAGATAGATAGATAGATAGATAGATAGATAGATAGAATAGATAGATAATAGCTAGAGCAGATTTTCTAGGCAATATTTAACATAAGGATGAAGCACAAAATGACAGTCTCCTGATACTTCTGACTGAACCCCTGTCCTAATTCAAAAAGCAGAAATGCATAGCCTCTGATTCCCATACCAAGAAAACCCCAGAAGAAATTGCTTAAAACTAAACGTAACAAGTGACAAAGTGGGCAACGGCATACTGAAGCCATTTCTCAAATGAAGCCACAGCGGGTAGAAGCAGGTAGTGTCCAGAAGAAGGAGAGACTTTGGTCTGCTACTTCATCTCACAGCCTGGACTGCCTTTGAAGGACATCTCTCTCCATGGTTAGCTTTCTTCAAGCACTATACATTTGAAATAAGTAGAACTCATGGGTCCTATCATCCAAAATGTCAGATATGCGATTGAGGGGACTAGGTGGCCTTCTGCTCTTTCCCCAGCCTTCTAGAGCCTTCCCTTCATGAAGAGTTTCGAGTGACCTGGCCCCCTATTTTCCATATGATAAATTCCAAGCCCTACAGTACAGATCACACACCCATGCCCCTGAGCCACCCAGCAGACCCTGGAGTCAGCCCTCGGTGCTTGCTATTACCTATGTCATTGTGACCCCTAGGATTCTCCAACAGGAAGACACATACTAACAGTAGAAGCAAGAGAGGTTATTCGAGGGCCACTAGAGGCTCCAAGATAAACAAGGCACGTGGCAGGGGTGGGGGGCATGGGGTGTCATTAGTTCTGGAAATTTGGTTCATATTTGGAATAAAACCAGCTCTTTTACAGAGTAGATTGCAGGCGTTGCACAAGGTTATTTCCAAAAGCCCACATAATTTAAAGAAGTGCAGAGCCTCTCTTGGAACCACTGCTGGCTGTAGCTCAAGCAGTTTGCACCCATTCCCCTCCGCCCCGATTGAGACTTCAGTTAGACACTGAAGCATGACTCCCAGCATGCTGCTCCACTGCCCTCAGTAGGAGGCACAAAGATTACCAACTAAATGACTTTGGACAAGTTGCTTATGCTTCCTCTGCCTTGATCTCTTTACTCATAAAATAGAAAGATAACAGCACCCACATGCTGGGATTGTCACTGGTAACAGTGGCTGGTATACTGTAAAGTACCCAACATATACAATGACTGTGCCCTTGACATAATTGACGTGTGTAGTTGTCCTGCTATCCAGAGCTAGAGCAGGAAATGATACTTGCTTATGGTCTCAGGATACTTAAAGCATCTTGAATGCATAAGGCATGATTCTTAGCATAGTTGGCTTGCTCACTGTGATGCAGTCATCGGTCATAAAACTAACATGGACAGGATCCTTGCCCTTTGTGTAATACTAACAGTTGTTCTGTTTAGGGAATTGAAGAAAGCTGCCCAAATAGAATCCCCAGAGAAGAAGCCTGCCTCAGAAGAAAGATGACCCTTAGATAAACAACCATAAACAGATTTCAGTATCATCATTAGGGTAACAAATCACCCTTCAAAAACGCCAGCTGACAGCTCCATGATCCAGTACTGATGGGAAAGCAAACGCGGCCGGGATGGAATAATTGTGGAAAATATGGCCGGATTAGATGTCACCCGTGAGCTTACATTCTATCGTAATTTAAACAGTCATTGGATCTCCTGATCCCTCATTATCCAGCTATGCAATACTTAACATTTTATGGCTACCCCCAGTTGCTCTTCCTCCGCCCTCCCTCCTGGACTAGGCTATTTGTTTAGATAAACTGGATTTCCTGGGTGTGATTTGCAGAAATGAGCCGTGTGTATGACTGCCCTCCCTCCAGGCTCCTGCTGGGTTTTAAAGCCTTCTGCTTTGCTAGTTTCAGTGAAGATTTGACGAGCAACTCAACTGCACCAGGAGAAAACCAGCCCGTAGTCACTCAAGTGCTGGCTCAGTCAGGCAGAAGTAATTGATTCAATTGCCACGCTGCATAAAGAGCCCTTTTCTGCAGCAAGCACAATAAAACACCAAGTAACAACCTTAGCATCAGAATGAGAACAGAGGCCAGCTCTGAGAGAGACCCAAACACAAGGCCATGCCCAGTAGTCCAGAAGTCCCGTGACAGCACACCACCTCCCCACAGCTACTCACAGCCCACCGCCTCTAACTGGCTGAGTTTATCTATGAAATTCCACTTCCATATTTTCACATTTGTGATTCTTCCTGAACTCTCTACCACTTTCTGTTGTGTTTTTCTTATCTGTTTGTATGAGACAGCCGCATAAGAGAAAAACGTGAGATCTTATAAATTAATTCCACACTGCCTTATCTGTATTATGAGCAAAACAGAAAGTGGCCGTTCTGTAATTTGCCTTTGGGACTGTAGCCATTGGTGGGACTCTTTCTCAGTATCCGAGGGCAGAGACAGAAAGCATGGGTTGTGTTCCCCAGGCCACAAAGACTATCTTCCCCCCATCTGTGAGGCAGGGGTCTTCCAAAAGACAAAATGTACCAAGCTAACACTGAATCTTTGGCTTCTGTACTGGTTTCACTTCTCTTGCCAGGTGTGGCAGCTCCGTCCTATAGTCCCAGCACTCAGGAGGCTGAGGCAGGAGTTTGAGGCCAGCCTGAGTTACATAGCAAATTACAGGCTAGCCTGGACTGTAGTGTGAGATCTTGTCTCAAAAAAAATCAAATAATTAGATATATAAATAAATTATTATGTGAATGAGATATAAATATGAATAATTTTATAAATAAATATATGAAAAGTAATCAAACCTATACATAATTTGATACATTAATAAATGATTGTAAGTGTTGGCACACGCCTTTAATCCCAGCACTCTGGAGGCAGAGGCAGGAAGATCTCTGAGTATGAGGCTAGCCTGGGCTAAGGAGCAAGTTCCAGGACAGCCAGAGAAATCTTGTCTCAAAAGACCAATAAGTAAATAATTGAATATGTAAATTAGATAAAGTAGTTTAACGTGAATAGAGACCTCAAAATTTTAGATATACAGATACTTACAAAATAATCTTTTATTAATTAATTTATTCATTTACACCCCAAGTGCTACCCCCCTATTGGCCCCCCTCTCACAGAGACCCTCCTCCTATCCCTCATCCCCTTTTCCTCTGAGAAGGTGGAGCTCCCCTTGGGTATCCCTAATCAGCACACCCTCTCCCACTGAGGCCAGACAAGGCAGCCCTGTTGGGAAATGGATAGGCAAGTCAGGCTACCGCTTTAGGGAGAGCCTCTGCTCCAGTTGTTGGGGGCCCAAAATAATCATTAAGTCACAGGGACAGTGAAGCTCCCTGGGCATGCTTCATCTGTGGGTGGCGCTTCATCTGTGGGCGGTGCTTCATACGGACAGTGCTTCATCTGTGGGAGGTGCTTAGCTCTGGTTAGCTGGCCTTTGTCATTTTCTGCCATCTCTTTCCAAGTTGCATCTGGCACTTGCATTCTGATTTTAGTTCTGTAATCAGGAAAATGATTATGTAAAGTACACCAAGTAATTTTTTTTTTTTTTTTTTTTTTTTTGCATTTCTTCACTTCTGCTTTTGGAACAACCACTCTGAAGAATTTCACTGAATACAGTTTTCCAGTTCCTGAAGTAAATGGGCCCATTCCACCCCACCCCCTGAGTCATGGTCCACGAAACTCCTGTACCAAACCTATTCCTTGCCCCTGTAGAAAAAAAACTTCCCTCTTGCATCTCTTCCAAAATATATGTGCACAGATAGGGTAGCTGAATTCCTCCTATGAAGGGCCAATCACTTGGATACCCAAGAATCAGTCCTTGGATCCCCAACACCCTCTGTGTGCGTGTGCTTGAGCATGTGTGTCTGCGTGTGCGCAGGCGCAGGCTCAGGCACGTGCATACATAAGTGGAGAGATTGAAGTTGAGAGTCTTTCTCAATCACTCTCCAGTGAGAGATAGTTCAATGAGAGCTCTGTTTCTACCTTCCTGGTGCTAGATTACAGTGCCTCCACCATCAGCTTCAGTGTTGTGGTTTGAAGTCAGGTCTTCGTGTTTGTATGGCAAGCACTGAGCCATCTCCCCAGCCTCTCCTACATCTTTTGAACCAGACAGGACCACAGCACTAACATGCCTGGAGTTATGTCACTCATTCAACCAACTATGGACAAAAATCATCCTGCATCCGACATCCCATTGTATGTTGGGTTTGGACCGCCTCCTCCTTGCTAGACTTGAGATCTTCAGATAAATCAGTTCTCCAGCTCAAGGCTCCCATCTTTGTGCCAGCGTCCTCAAATTGAGAACTTAAAGTGTCTGAGTCTGTAACCACTCAAGCCAAGTTACAGGGAACCAAATAAGATGAAGGGTCCCCAGGGACAGCCCTCTGAAAGAGGCATGGCTCCCCTGCCCCTGGAAACGTGGCCGTGGCCGATAGCTAGCAACTTCGTAAGGAATTATTTTATTAAAAATGCATGGCTGAGGGGGCTTGTAGGCAGATGACCTGACAGACCTGACGGCTGGAAGGCACCGCAGGTCTGTCAGCTTGAAAAGCGGCGGCGCTGCCGCCGACTCAAAGCAGCTGCCCGTTTTTTCTCACGGCGCCACCAACTCAAAGCGGCTGCCCGTTTTTACTCTCAGTGCCGATGACTGAAAGAGGCTGTGGCTGCCAGCCGAGAGAAGCAGCACCCCAGCCTCAAAGTGACTGACAGCGCTGACATTCGCGTCAGCCGCTCTGAGGCACCATCCAAGATGGCGGCTACTCAGGCTGAGGTAAAACTATCAGTGCACTGCGCAGTGCACTTAGGAATTTGACTCCAGCCCCTCCCAAACGGGGCATGCAAATGAGGTACAACTAGGGTACCACGAACCTGGCCAATCACCCCCGCCCGGGCGGGGCATGCTAATGAGTATGCTAATGAGTCATTGCGAATTGACCAATCGGACACCTCCATGTGCTTTGCCACGCCCAGGGCTGGGGGTATATAAGCAGCCCGTTCTGGGCATTCGAGTCAGTCTCTCCCAGAAAGCTAAAAGAGCGCTTCCAATAAAGGCTGTTGAGAAGAATCCGGTTTGTCGTCTTCCTTGCTGGACAAGCGGGGTGCGACAGGGGCTGGACTCTTTGCATTAGATTCTGTCTCACTGTAGATGCTGACAAACCACCAGGGTCTCCCAGTGTCTGTTGCACTTTACAGATCCGGAGGTACTCAAGAGTTTGGTGGGGACCAGATGAAGGCAATAAATCTCTTGGTGCTCGGATATGAGCATCCCAGGGAATGTCCCTCCTGGTCTCTTAACATCCTGGTGATTTGAGGGAGAGTGAAAAAGAGAGGGAGATGTTTGTGGATAGTTTTGGATGCCCCGAATTTTGAAGCCAGCTCTGAGCAAATCTTCAAAGAAAGCAAGTTCAAGAAGGAAATCAAGCCTGGACTCCGTTGGCTTCCCTTCAGTCCCAGCATCTAGTTTAAAAACAATCAAGCAAACAAACAAAACTGAAACGAGGTCCTAGGCGAGGCTTGCAGGACAAGGGTATGCAGAGGGGCACTGGAAAGTGAATGTCATGAAGCTGAGCTACCTTGAGTGACAAATTACCGTGGCTTCAGTTCTGCCCATTAGAACCGCGTCAGCGAACACATGTTTAGCAAGAAATTAAATGAAGCAACCAGATGCAGGACAGCAGCATCCACATGTCCCCCAGCAATCACGCTCTAAATGTGAAACAAAAGAAAAACAAAACTTTGTGTCCGAGTGTCTGTTTTCATCTTAAGCTATCAGAGGCAAAGGGGCGGGGCTGATTATGTTTCAGAGCCCAAGGAGAACGGCACAGGAGGATGATTTGAGGACTCGGGACCCAAGAGTCTCATTAAGAGAAAATGAGTAAAGAATCAGATTCACCAAGCCAGGGGACCTGTGATAGAGACTGGCCAAGGTCCTTTAACGACTGTCTACTTCCTAGATTCTAGAATCCCTGTACTCCACTGCAACTGGAATTCATGGATTTTGTCACCAAGCTCAATGTCCTTGGGGCATCTTCATCAGCGCCTTCTACAGCAACACTGCCATAGTCACAACAGAGAACATGCTTCTTTATATTTTCTTAACTGGTAGCATAGTGTGACTTTTTCCATGCATATGTATCTTTGTACTTTGTCCACACTCTGCCTACATTACCCCCCTCTCCCCTGGTCACACTGCTGCTTTAACCAGAGCTGGATCCCTGTTGCAGTTCTCAATGGAGCCCTGGCGTGGCTAACAGGATTTCCATGGTTCAGATCAGTAGGGTCTGGAGCAAAGACTCATTATCCCCAAATGATTCTGCCTCCATCCTAAACAAAATCAGCATGCTGCTAGCATGGATCTAGCAAAAGCTAGATCTTCAAAGCTAGGATCTTAGCTTTGAAAGAGGCTAACCTACAAAGAGGCTTTTAAGCAGAAGAGTAACTTCCTAATATTTCTTTTTTGCAAAACCCATCTTGGCTGAAAATGGAAGGGTAGTTTTTATTACGAAAGGAATGAGGTAGTGAGGCCCTTTGAGAGTCAAGAAAATCCAGGCCTGGAGGTGGGTGAGCCCCACTGTGGGACCTTGCTAAACAGCAGCTCAAAGACCCCTTCAGAGGTGGGAGGAAGTGGGGGAGGGGGCTGCAAAGCCTCCTCCAGTCACTGCCTTTTTAGATAGCTCAAGATATCTCTAGGGAAAACAGATCTGTCTTGCAAGGGCTTATTTGGTGTTGTTTCTTATTGGCAACCAAAATTCAGGCTTATCTAAAGAAAAGGGAAGAAATCCATTAGATCCACAGTGTTGGGTCAACGGGACATGGGATAACAAAAGTTCATGTACTTTAGAACAATTAAAATGTAAGAACGGGGGTCTCCAGAGTGCTGGGGTTAAAGGTATGGACCAACACTCACACATTTATATGGTAAAAGGTACATGGATTAATAAACGCCACTACACACTGTCTCATGGCAAAAACATAAGCCTACCACCGTGAAGATTCTTACCAGGCATTGGTGTCCTGCATGAGATAAAGTGAGTCTCTATAAACTTTAATGTGAAATTCTTCTTTTGTTTTGTTTCGTTTTATGTGTATGGGTATTTTGCCTGCGTGTATGTCTGTGTGCTACATACATGCCTGGCAGCAGTGGGGAGCCAAAAGAGAGTATTAAATTCCATGGAACTGGAGTTACAGATGGTTGTAAGTCATCTATAGGTACTCATAATTAAACCTTGGGTCCTCTGGAAGAACAACCAGTGGTCTGAACCTCTGAGACATCTCTCAGGTCCCAATTGTAAAATTATTAAATACGGTTTAATCAGCCAAATATGTTAGTAACAATGGCCACAATCTGTCAAACACTGTCATGTGCCCAGAGTTGTACTGAATGGAATAATATGTAGACTCCTTACCTTGAAGATATCCGGAGTTATTCTATTCTCCAATGGAAGAAACCTATAGATTCAGAATCAGGAGTGAGCTGAAACATGAAGCTATGTCTGTCTCCTGCTAAAGGCTGTCTCCTATTCACTATGCTCTATTGTACAAACAAAACAAAAAAAACATAGGCCCTGCCCACTGGAAATGGATGGCTTGGGTGCGTTGTGCTTACCAAAGGGATTGATAACTCTTTGCAAAATACTTCTGGAACTTGCAAATGGCCATGCTGTTTATTGAGTGCCTTGGGAGAGCCCCTCTCCATGTCTAATAAAATTAAGCTGTCCCTCCAGAACACTTTCCTAGCTATGACATCTCTCCATTTCTCTCCTGGGAGCTGTATGGTAATGAGGTCTCACTGTCACTTATAAAAGGCTGGTAGAAAAAAAAAATAAGCCCCAGATGGGCAGACCTAAATGGTGCTGCAGAGGAAATGCTGTCCCCGGAAACGTAAGCAGTTGGGTATCTGGGTGCATCATAAAATTTTATTGTGAAATACACAGATAACGGTCCCTGCTGCAAAGCATCAGGAGTGTTTATCATGACTTCCCAAAGCATTCTGGGTATGTTCTCCCTGACAGTGTAGGTTTAACTTGGTTAAGATAAAGACATCAAAATCACCACACAGTGCAGCTTAGTGTACCGTTGATTCTCACAGGGTCACTATGTCATTTGCTCAGTGAGGTAGACTTCCTACGGGAAAGAAGGAATCCATACGATTAACATGAGAAGACAGCATGAGCTGGAGTTTCCCAAATCTGTTGTGCTGATCACATCTGAATCACACCAACTCCGACAGCACCCACAGGGGGAGCCTGATTTGCTTCTGAACAGCATCACCCAGTTTTAACATGCTAACAATTACACGTATCACCCAGTTTTAACATGCTAACTACATGTGTCACCCCATTCTACCAAGCTATTATATATATAACATGCTAACAACTACATGTATCACCCCATTCTAACATGCTAACTACTACATTTATTACTCAGGTCTACCATGCTAACAAGTACACGCATCAGCCAGTTCTGTCATGCTACCAACTACATATGTGTGTTTGTGTTACAGAGAATGATCCTCTCACTCCGAACAGCCAGAGCCTCACTGGCAGCTCTGTCTGTTAGCATTCTGTCTAAACTCTGTCCCACAGACACCTGGCAACAGCCAAGTAGGCCTGGCCCACTATAAAAGGGGCTGCTTGCCCCCTCCTCTCTCTCTTGCTTGATCTCCTCCACTCTTGCCTTCCTGCTCCCCCTCTGTCCCCTCGCCCCTTCCCACTTTCCTTACCCCTCTCTCCATGTGCTCATTGTCGGGGTCTACTTCTCTTCCTCTCTCTCTCTCTCTCTCTCTCTCTCTCTCTCTCTCTCTCTCTCTTTCTCTCTCTCTCTGCTTCTACTACCCTCTTAACTCACCTCCCCGTGCCCTGAATAAATTATATTCTGTACTATACCGGTGTGGTTGGTCCCTCAGGGTGGGGAGGTGAGGGGAAAGGGGTGCCTCAGCATGGGCCCCACTGAGACATCCCCTTCCCCTACACCTCACCACATACCCACAGAACATATCCCCCATCTCTTTATCTTTTTGTAAACATCACTGCCTAGGTACCGATTCCTCCTCTGAAGGAAGTGTTGCCTTTTCCCTTACAAAACATGGCATTTCCAATCAGTTCTTCTAGATCATGAAATACGGAAAATGTCTTGAGTGGCTCTTTCTCCCAAAGATGAGGAAAAATCATTACTGAGGCAGATGTGTGAAAACAAAGTTCTGTCATTCCATACAGCTGCTGCCTTTCACTCGAGGGTTCCATTGTCTTTGCAGACACATATCAAGCACTCATTGAGGCGTATAGGCGTGGCTATAGGATTAAGTCTAGAATCTCACAATACAAAATCTCATGCAAGCTATTCAGTTTCATATCCCCTTCCTGGGTGTGAATTTCAAGAGATGCTCTATAAGGTAGCTAACCAGTCTGTACTTGACTAGCTCGGCCAGCCATCGGAAGCAGCAAATGCCAATAACTAATCAGTGTTACAACTTCTTGCCCTGAAAATGGCTGAAAGGGACTGGGTTGTGGAATACCAAAGAGCTGGTGAAGACATTTGCTTTGCTGGACAGTTACAACCCATCAGCTCCTACTGTTATCATCCGGGTGTCTTGAGTGAGTTGGTTTTCTATACCTGTTAAAGAATTAAGAGGCAGGAAAACTCTCAAATGCACAGGGAAAGACACAAACACCACAGACAGAATCAGCCAATGGAGAAAGGCTTTTATTAGAGGTGAGGAAACATACACATACAGCAAGGCACACAGAGAAATAAATCTCCACAAAGCAAGGAAGGTGCTTCAGAGCCCAAAGATCCAGTCTCTCCTTGAGAGGTGGTGTTTTTTCCTCAATTATTTATTTTTTTATTTGTTTATTCACTTTACATCACAATCCCAGTCCTTCTCCTCCCAGTCCCTCCTTCACACAGCTTCTCCCCCTCATACCTCTTTCTCCTTGAGGTGTCAGAATAGGTTAATATCCAGGGGGTAGGGTTTGGAGGGTCTTTGAGATGTCCTCATTCCTAATTTAAGGTTGGCCACTTTGAACAAAATGGTGAGGCTGGTAGGTCCACAACTGAGAGGGAACTATGTCCCGGTCCCAGTCCTTAACTTGTTAGACCAGTCCATAGCAGAGTGGACATGTGGATTCCACAGTTGAGGGGGCAAAAAAGACCAGTAAGCCTTCAGGCCTTTGTCTTGGGTCAAGAGTATAAGGAAGAAGCCAGAGTCTGCCATCTTTATTATCTATCTGTGGCCCCTCTTCATTCTTTCTGCCTGCCTGTCAAGGATCTGTCTAACTTCTAGCCCCTCACCACCCACCTTCAGGACCAACAGCAACCCAGCCATGGTCTCGGGTTCTGCCTAATACCATCTATTGCAGGGATACACAGCCACAGTCCTGTTGACAAGTTTAGAAGCCGGCACAGAGCCCTGTAGATACTATCTACAGGTAATGCCATTCATCTCCCTTGGCAGGACAGACAGTGCCTGGAGGGACGCTGCTCTGCCTAAGCCTCCAGCAGCCTCTGACCCACTGAGCCTTCCCTGCATCTCCTTGGATAACTTCAAAATACCAGTCGTGATGTCTTATCTTGTTTTCTCACATCAAGCCTGGGCTGAGGTTTCAGGTGCCATGGTGCAGCCAGAAGGCAGATTTATGGTTCTGTTATCAACCCCAGACAGCCAGAGGCTGTGGTCACACAGCAGGGAGGAAACAATAGCCCAGCAAGGAGGGCCACCAGCAGAGTCGAAGCCCAGCACCTGGAGCCACCTGTGCCTGCACAGACACCCCGCCCCTGCCCCTTGGGTGGACAGGGCCGGGGGACAGAAATAGGAATGCCCTGGAAAAGCAGTACCATCCGCTCTCACTGCCTTGAGACCCATCACTTACTGACACAGGGTTGTTGCTCAAGGCTAAATCCACTCTCATCACACATTTCAGAGATGCTAAATCACTACAGTAATGTATGAAGATCCAGCACAGCAGTTTGGAACTACAGAAATCAAGATAAAGAGATGGAGACTAACAGGACCTCTTCAAAGCTTCCTTATGCTTGTGTTCACACCACAAAAAGAAGCATCTTGTTGACTTGTCTGACCATGTGACAGATGCTAGACATCTGTGCTCTAAGGACAAGCATGAGATACTGTGATTCTTATAATATCTCATGGGAAGAATGTATCAAGTCTCATTATTATGGCAACCATGAGTTCTTCCAACTCAGTCTATTGCCTCTCAGGTTCCCAAGTCCAACTACCCTCATTTCTAACAAGCACTCTCTTCTTGGTCCACATGGGTAATTTATACTGGTTTTAAAAAAAAAAATGTATTCACCAATGGGCCAGCTAGATGGCTCAGTGAGTAAAAGCCTTCGTTGCCATACTTGACAACCTGAGTTGAATCTCTGAGATGCATATGGTAGAAGGGGAGAACTGTCTCCCACAAACTGTCTTCTGACTTACACACACACACACACACATTCATATTAAATAAATGTTATAAAATTTTGTTGGTCAAGACATTTGCTTAATGTCTTCTAGGTAATTTTTTTTAGATTTATTTATCTTATGTATATGAGTGCACTGTAGCTGTCTTCAGACACACCAGAAGAAGTCATTGGATCCCATTACAGATGGTTGTGAGCCACCGTATGATTGCTGGGAATTGAACTCAGGACCTCTGGAGAAGCAATCAGTGCTCTTAAGCACTGAGCCATCTCTCAAGCCCTCTTCTCAGTAATTTTAACCAATCAAATCTCACCACTCTTCAGGGCATACAATCTCAGCACTTGGGTGGATCGGCAAAAAGATCAAAACACCCAAATCATTCCCATTACATAGCTAGTTTGAGACCAGCCTAAACTAATGAATGATTGTTTCAAAAAAATAATAATTATGGACTGGAGACATGACTCAGCTGTTAAGAGCACTGGCTGCTCTTCCCAGAGGTCCTGAGTTCAATTCCCAGCAACCACATGGTGGCTCACAACCGTCTAATAGGATCCAATGCCATCTTCTGGTATGTCTGAAGACAGCTACAATGTACTCATATACATAAAATAATTAAATAATAAGAAAATTATTTAAACCATAGTTTCCTCATAAGTCCAGGATGGAGAGGCCACATCTGATCACATTTGTCCACATTTGGGCCTTCTTTCTGTGTCATTATACAATGGAAGACACAGCATGGGCAAGAGAGATAAGGAGGAGGTTCTCTATTTGTTTTATATGAACTCAACTCTTGATAACTGCATTCCATGTAGAATGGCATCTATTTCTGAGGACAGAGTCCCTGCAAACTCTGGCGTATCCAGCCTCTCAACACTGTTGCTCTGGGAATTATATTCCAATACAATTATTTTTAGGGACACATTCAATCCTCAGTACTCCCCAGTATTATTTCCTGTAAACGAACAATATTATAAACCCCTTATATCTTTATATTCCCTAGGTTATGAACTCATAAACGCCAGCACCTACATATGGCATTGACAAATATATAAAATATGGACTATCACTGGAGAAGCTTCTGAAACTCAGCCACTAGCTGAGAAGTTATAACAGTGGACCACTGTGGGAGGTGGAAGAGTCCATCTCCTTCAGAGGTATGGCCATTGGTAGGGTGCACACACCCTAGCGCTAGCTAGTATCAGCAAGTTATACAAAGAAGAATAAAGATACTTATAGTGGCACATAGCTAAATCCCAGGACTAAGGATGCAGAAATAGATGCACCACTGTGAGTTTGAGGTCAGTTTAATCTACACAGTGAGTTCCAGATCACCTAGGGCTACATAGTAATATCTAGTCTCAAAAAGTAAATTAGGGGAATGAATAAATAAACAAGGAGAAATGAAAGGGAGACTGGTTAAGGGGGCCCAAGGAGAGTAGAAGAGAAAAGAAGCTCATGATACACTGTATACATGTAAAACTTGTATATATATATATATATATATATATATATAGAGAGAGAGAGAGAGAGAGAGAGAGAGAGCGATGTATATAGAAAGAGAGATATACACACACATATATGTAACATTATATATAGCACTTCCTACTAAACGAATGAAACCCACACTTCCCTATCCTTAACTCTGTTCATCATATATCCTGAACACCCTGCCACCTTTCTTCAACAATTCTATAAGCAGGGCACCCTGGCATACTGCCTCATTCTCAGCTTCTTGACACAATCAGGAAAAGCAACTTCAGGAGAACAGCAAAGATATTCGATTTGCAGATGGTCTTTTTCTCCTACTAGGCTCTAGGCTAAGGTCACTACTTATTTCCTTGGCCCTCCGCAAATATCCTTGTCTGCTGAGTCAGGACCTGGGCTGAACCTGAGCTGGTGGCCCAGGAGGATCCCAGGCTGTAGTGTGCCTGGGAACAGCTGTCTCCTGCGAGCCCTGCCCAGAACCTCCACAGAGAAGCCGGCCAGTCCCTGCTTATCTTGCGTAACTGAGCAGGCGCTTGACTCCTCTCAACAAATATTTACCGAGTGCCTGTTACACGGAGCGCATGATATCATGTAGCCATTTCAGTTCCGCCCAACTCGCCAAAAGCTTCTTGGGGAGCTTTAATTAGTGATAGGTGGGGCACATGGGTTCATGGTGAGCTCTGAGCTGCTGCTTGGCTCCCAGCCTGGGCCACCGTCAACTGTGGATGTTGCAGAGTTAATGAGCTAACATACCCAAAATAATTCAAAACTATGTCAGATACACAATGAATCACTTAACACACATCAGTCATTTTTGTGATCGTGGGATGGGTCCTTGGCTAGACCCAGTGATTGATAAGTTGTTTGTTTCAAACCTCTAGGAAAGAGGAGACACTGCATTTGTAGGCAGTTGGTGGGGGGAAGGGAAAACATTTTTTTTTCAATGGTGTAGCCACTGGTGAGTTGTCTGTGTTCCAATACTACCTGTTTACAACCCTAATGGAACTCATGGGATCACAGAAGACAGACAGACAGACAGACAGACAGACAGACAAAAAAAAAGCGTGATTTGGGAAGAGGGCAAGGCAAAGTAATGAGAGTAAATGTGATCAAAGTTATACAGGAATGAAAACATCACAACGAAACATTGTTATGTATAATTAACATATGCTGTTAAACATTAACACAGTAGTGACCTTCTACCTTGTCAGCCTGACACCCACAGCTCTTCCCAGATACACTGACTGTTTCATTGTGCATGAAAAGAATATATACTGTGAATATCCCAAGCACCCTACAGTGAGCCATCTCATTGTGCTGAGTCTGGGGACAACATTGTGTAGAAGGAAGAGTGTGACGCTTGCCCAAAGGGAAATCACACCCTAATAGAAAATGTAAGGAATGGTTTTGCAAGAACATTAGAAAGTGTTACTGGACCACAGGTAGTTCTTTGCAGAAAGAGTGACTGGGGGTAGATACCTTTTGTCTGTTGCTAATAGAAAGACCACCTGAAATGAATCAAATAAGAGACTTTTTTGTTTGTCTTGCATAACAAAAAAAGGTAGGTTCATGATGGAGACCAACCATGTTGTTAAACCCCAGGTTTATCCCATCTTTTCAGTCTTCAAATCTAAGCTCTCAGTTTTGAAGCATCTACATAGATACAAGACATGCATAGGGTTGTTATGGTAACAGTCTTTCCAGATAAACATGATACTTCTCAGAAAATAATTTTCCACAGGTCTCTCTTTACAGGCAGTTGCCCTCCCCACACTCCAAAGACCAATTGCCATTTTTAAACCGTGATAAAATAGGATTATGCCCTAGTTGCAAAGGACTCTGGGAAAATCAAGTGCATGATACTTGATACTCTGTGTTGGGAGATAAGTTGCACAAGAAAAATGTGTAACGGGGTCTGTAGAGTGAATAAATGAAGTATCCAGAAATTGGATGTTTAGTCAAACAATAAGTTTTGTTATATTAAAGCAGCAAATGTGTCCTGGTTATTATTGACTCATCAAATGTAGTTTGAAGGTATTTGGTTCTTGGAAATCAAAGAGTGTGGTATTTCAAAGTGGATCACAATCACAGAAAACTTCTTCCTGAGTTCACTACATTGTAATAACTGTTATTCGTGCAAAGGAGGTGCTGTGGAGTACAGGAGAATCAGTCGGCAGGTACATTCATGCATGCATTGACTTCTTACAGAATACTACAATTATGGCCAGTGCAAGGCCTCAGTTTCACAGAGTTTACATTGTGTGCACTCATTTCCCAAGACCCAATGATTCTACCTTCACAGGCTTCAGTTTCACTAATCCTCTTCTTCTAGTACCACATCTTCCACTCAAAAATCATTTTTTCAGTTTGTATTTTTTCTTTCCTTAGTTGTTTATGCATGGTGTGCATATACGTGCAGGTGCACATATGTGGACAGTTGTATGCACACATTGTATGTGTGTGTGAAGGTCAGAGGACATTCTTGAGTGTCATTTCCCAAGACCTGTTCTTAAGGTGCTATCCACCTTTCTTTCCCATGAGACAAAGCCTCTCACTGGCCTGGAGTTCACCCAGTGGGCTATGCTGGCTGGCCAAAAGCCCCAGGCCTCCTCCTATCTCTGCTTCCACAGTACTGGAATTACAAGCAGATACCACTCCTCCTGGATTTCCACATGGGTTCTGTGTGATTGATCTCGGGTTTTCTCTCTGCATTTTCCTGGCTGAACCATCCTCTCAGCCCCTCTTAATTATTTCTATGCTTATGATCATGGAAGATTGTGTTTACTATTATAAGAAAACTGGGTCTTTCCTCTCTTATTTCCAATATGCCTGAAATTTTTGGAGAACAAGATAAATAGGTCTCTCTGGTCTTTTATTCACTCTGAAAATCCCTAACAAAATGTAGGTCACTCTGCTGTTTGAGGCTGCCACATGTCAAGGAAAGAGGAAGACAAGAGCGGGAAATGAGGGAGTTCTGAGCCCAGTTAACATACATGGTGTACATATATGGGAGTATGCTGGTAGAACCTATCATTTTATACAAAGCATAGTACTAAAAAGAGGGAGGCTGCAGAGAGAGCCCCATGGATAAGAGCAATCACTGTGCAAGCATAAAGACCTGAGTCAGAATCCCCACTACCTACATAAAAGCAAGTAGGGTGGCATGTGGCCAGTACCTAGCACTAGCAGACAGAGACAGGTGGATTCTGGGATTTCACTGGCCAATCAGGCTCACCAAAACAGTAACCAATCAGACTTACCAGAACAGTGACCAATCAGGCTCACAACAATGACCAATCAGACTCGCCAGAACAGTGACCAATCAGACTCATCAGAACAGTGACCAATTAGACTCACCAGAACAATGACCAATCAGACTCACCAGAACAGTGACCAATCAGACTCGCCAGAACAGTGACCAATCAGACTCGCCAGAACAGTGACCAATCAGACTCACCAGAACAGTGACCAATCAGACTCATCAGAACAGTGACCAATCAGACTCACCAGAACAGTGACCAATCAGACTCACCAGAACAGTGACCAATCAGACTCATCAGAACAGTGACCAATCAGATTCATCAGAACAGTGACCAATCAGATTCACCAGAACAGTGACCAATCAGATTCACCAGAACAGTGACCAATCAGACTCGCCAGAACAGTGACCAATCAGACTCACCAGAACAGTGACCAATCAGACTCGCCAGAACAGTGACCAATCAGACTCGCCAGAACAGTGACCAATCAGATTCACCAGAACAGTAAGCAGCAGCTTCAGTAAATGACCTTTTCTTTTCTCTTCTTATTTTTAAAACTAATTTATTTATTCACTTTACATTCCAATCACAGCCCCCTCCTCCAAGCCTGTCACCCCTCATACTCTTCTCAAAGTCCTCTTCTGAGAAGGAAGAAACCCCATCCTGGGTACCAACCCACCCAGGCACTGCACCGTAGGACTAGGCACATCCTCTCCCACTGAGGCCAGACAAGGCAGCCCAGTTAGGGGAACAGGATCCACAGGCAGGCAACAGAATCAGAGACAGCTTCTTCTCCAGTTGTTGGGGGACCTGCATGAAGACCACACTGCACATTTGCTATATATGTGCAGGAGACATAGGTCCAGCCAATGTAGGCTCCTTGATTGGTGATTCAGTCTCTGGGAGCACCCAAGAGGATGGGCATTTCTATGATGTGCCAAAAACTTGGGATGGGGGAGTCTTCAGGGAGTCTATGAGGGTGATGCTAGTTGAGACTCCTAGGAGTGGGGAATATGGAACCTGAACTGGTCACCTCCCATAGCCAGGCAGGACTCCCAGTGGAGATATAAGGATGGCAACCCACCCACAAAACCTTCGACCCCAAATCTGTCCTGCCGAAGAAAAGTGCATCGAACCTTTCTTAATCCAGTGAGACATAGGGCAATACAGAAAATACCTAATCTCCTCCTCTAAATTCACAAGTACAATCACAGGCATTCACACCCGCACACACACACATACAGGCCAAGCAAGTGAACACACATGTGCACCATACACACGCACCAAAACATTTTTCACTTTAATTTTTTAAAGTGAAAGAACACTTCTCATTGTGAACTCATCCAAGCTTTGTTACCAACTAGCCACACAGTCCTATGCCAGTCACTTCTGGAGCCTCAGTGTTTGCATCTGTGAATGGGCATGAGGATAATGATACTGTTGTTCTGTAATGCCACAGTAAGAAGGTGGAGACTTACACAGGACAGACACAGACTTACTGGTCTGTGGTAGACAGATGCTCCCCATAGCCTCCCCTGCTCTCTAACCTTCGGCTCTCATCAGCCATTCGTCAAATAAAGCAAGACCTTGGCAGCAGGTGGCTGGAAAGCCAATTAATGGTGTAGATGGCATATGATCTGCTAATTGCTGGAGCCTTCCAAATCTAAATTGGTGCGAGAGCCCAGCTGCCAAGGACAGCAGCTTTCCTTTCTCCCTCTGCCTGACCAAGCCCCACTCTTGAGAGTGTCCAAGGAGAAGACTGTTTCTCTGGAGGCAGGTGTGTTGTTAAAAATAAGTCATCTGGACCCTGATCTGACACTTGTGTGGAAAAAACAGTTCCTACTGTCATCTTTTATTTATTTATGCTAACCAAACATTAATAACAATGATGATAATAATTATATATTATATAGAATAATACCTATTTTTTAAAAACCTATGGCAATTTGACAGACAACTCCCTAACCAGTCAGCTGAAGAAACATAGTGAACCTTAAAAATTTAAAAAAAAAAAAAAGTCCCATTTACACCAGGTGTAGTGATTGCAAGTTTGAGACCAGCCCAGACTACACAGCTGGATTTTCCATATACCTCAAAGTATAGTATAATAGAAATTTTATTATAAATGAAAGGTCTGGAGATTTAACTCAGTTGTTAGACTATCTACCCCAGCATGTCTGAAGCCCTGGAGTGGATTCCTAGCACCACATAAGACTGAGCAAGGCGACACATACCTATAACCCCAGCAGTCGAGAGACAAAGGGAGAGAGTTAGGAGTCCAAACTCCTCCTCTAAAATATGGTGGGTTCTAATTAATTAATAAACTGTGAAGCTTGATTATTAATTTGTGTGACACAGTAAAGCAAAGACTTGTTGCTATGAATCCACAGATGTTTTAGTTGCTGAAGGGATGCTTCCGTGGTCAAGAGCACTTGCTGGGCTTTCTAGGACCTGTGTTCTCTCCCCAGCACCCCCATCAGGTGATTCACGGCTGCCTGTAACTCCAGCTCCAGGGCATCTGGCGCCTTCTTCTGGCCCCCAGCAGCACTCACACACATGTGCACATAGCCACATATACACACATAAATCAAAATAAAATAAATAATAAAATAAATATTTTAAAAATAAATATGCTTTGAATAGCTGAGCTTTCCTACACAGATAAACATATGATATATTTTTTCTAAATAACCAGCTCAGTCTCCCAGCAACCCGTCTGCCTTCCCAACTTCTGTCATCACAGATGTTCTTCCTGAGCTAAACCACGACCTGGGTCTGGGCTTCCTGCTAGGAAGTGTGGTTACTTTGACACATGTCTCAGAAGAGTCTTGGCACACTTTTTTTTTTCAGTCTAAAGCTAGAGCATGCTAGCCACACAGCCAACAAAGCACTGGTATGCCTGTGCTCAGACACTCACCTGTGAGTGTAGTAGACACAAACTGGACAGGAGACGGGCTAGAGTGGAGGGGAACAAATAGTAAGAAAACACAGCCTGAGAAGAGTTCACTGTCCATGAGCTGTGTCTTCTTTGCGTGTCTGTGTGTGTACACCTGTCTACACACACATACATACACATCTGGGGAGCCAGGGGTTGATGTCAGGTGTCCTTCTTGATCACATTCTATGTCATTCTTTGAGACATAGCTTCTCACTAAACCTGGATCCATAGGTTCAAGTACACCAGCAAGCTCCAGAGATGCTTCAATTCCTACCATCCCCATGTTGTGTTATAAATGTGAGCTGCCTCAGCCAGCTTTTACACATGTTCAGGGGGATTAAACTCCATTTGCAGGGGGCAGAGTTGCCTCATCTGAAAGTCCTTCCCACAGCCCACCAGGTGTGTCCAGTCTGTTGACATTGTAACACAATGTTCTGATTACAAAGTCTATTTTCTAAAGTCTCACTACTGAACACTAAAGGACTTAGTGGTTAAGAGCATTTGTTTCTCTTGCAGAGAACCCAAGTTGGGTCTCTGTCCCTTGAGAGGCTCTGCCAGAGCCTGACCAATACAGATGTGGGTGTACACAGCCAAACATCGGACTGAGTGCAGGGACCCCAATGAAGAAGTTAGAGCAAAGACTAAAGGAGCTGAAGGGGTTTGCAACCCCATAAGAAGAACAACAATATCAACCAAACAGAATCCCCAAAGATCCCATGGACTAAGGCACCAACCAAAGAGTACACATGGGGGGACGCATGGCTCCAGCTGTATATGTAGCAGAGGATGGCCTTAGCTGGCTTCACTGGGAGGGGAGCCCCTTGGTCCTGTGGAGGCTCCCAGGGTAGAAGAATGCTAGGGTGCTGAGACAGGAGTGGGTGGGCAGGTGGGGGAGCACCCTCATAGAAGGAGGGGGAGGGGAAGAGGATAGGAGGTTTGTGGAGGCAAAACTGGGAAAGGGATAACATTTGAAATGTAAATAAATAAAATAACCAATAAAAAAATGAAGAAAAAAGATAGCTCAACAGGAGAAGAAAACTAAGAAAACCAAAAAGTTCAGAAGTGGATTTTTTTTTTTATATATAATTCAAATTTGATCCTCTTCGTGAGGTTTTTGGCTTGTTTTATTGTTTCAGTTTTTTAAAAGTGGGGTTGTCTGTTTGTAGACAGACTAGCCTGGAACTCATGATCCTCCTGCCTCAGATGTACACCTGCACACTCAGCTACCTTAGATATTTATGGCTCACTCTGTTTGAAGAAAGGCTTTTGAGAAATCCTGGGTTAGGAAAGTTTGCCAATCCTTACTTTCTTAAGTGCATTGGACCAGAGCCTTCTTGTGAAACATCATCTAGCAAAGGCAGACAGGATGTTATTGCAGATGTTGAAAACCTTTGTGGCAAACCTGCTCCCATTCCCCGTGCTCCCATCTTCCCATCCCGAGGCTCGTTCTTGTGGGCTACACAGACAGATAATGGAGCTAGGCTGACCCACGATATGCTGAGGCGATAACTACCATGAATTTTGGGTTGTCTGCTTCCTGGTTGTTTCCACTCTCTGAGATACTGGAGGAGGGGCCACAGCATCCTCCTTTGATAGTCAAACTTTTTCCATAGGTGTCCACTGAGGGCTTGAGACCAGGTTTTCAATGTCTTCTTTGATGCTAACCATTCTATCAATAAAGGCATCATAATCTTCCCCTTTCAGAGCAGTTTACATTTCAAAGCCAAAGAGCAGGGGAAAGCTCTACCCTCGGGCTGAATCACTACCCTTAGTAAAAATGGAGGAGGTGAAAGAAATCAGGGGAGAGGGAATGTAGGAAGATTGCTTTTAATTTCTGTATCCACGATCCCAGTCAGGCCTCCCTGGGAATGCAGAACAGAAGAAACTCATCATCCGCCATGATATGCAAATGGATTCCTATTTAGTGTAAGGACAAGTTACCTACATACGTATTGGAGTACTGTGGAGTGTGTAATTTACATCCTTGGCTTATGGATTTATTGTAATGAGACTGAGAAAAGCTTACCATACTGTTGCAGTAATTATTTAAAACGGCGGCATTCAATCTGGCTTTTCTCAATCAGCCGCCATGTTCCTGACTAGCCTAGGCCTGTGGCCATGAGTGGAAGCAGCATACCACCACTGCTCACCAGGCTATCTGCTCAGGTGGTCAGAGACACTGGCCCTGCCACCCATGAGATGCCAGCCTAAGAGATGGCTCTGCCAATCTTCCACACTGTCTCCGAAAGGCTGGGCTGCTCCCAGCCATCCCTCCATCCACTCGGGCCCGGTAGGAAATGAAACTCTAATGCTTAAATAGTAATCAAAGGCTTTATATATTTGGTAATGCTCAATATCAAGATGCCCACACAATCAGAGGTGTAACCCAATACCCAACCTAGATATATCAACTACTTTTGACTACTAGAGACAGGCACACATCCTCTTCCATGTTCTCCTCTCTCTCTCTCTCTCTCTCTCTCTCTCTCTCTCTCTCTCTCTCTGTCGCTGGCTCTCTCTGTCTCTTTCTCTCTCTCTCTCTCATAGTTCTTCCTCTTCCTTCTCCTCTTCCTCTCCTTACTCCTGCTCTTCCTCTCCTTACTCCTCCCACCTTAGCTCCTCCCAACTTGCTGGAAAAATATCCCACTACACCATACTGCACCTACAAAGCATATATATGTCCATGTGACACCACTGTAGAATGCCCAGTGTGATGTCTCTTGAAACTAAGTTACTTACTAGGCATTTTCTGAAGATAATAATCATAAGAAAATGGTGCTTGCTTTTCCACCTATAGCTCCCTCCCAATGGTTAGCCAAAAAAAAAAAAAAAAAATCAAATTTGTAGTTTCAAAAGAAAGGATTCTGTGGATATTATCCTTATATACAAATGCTTGCTTCATGGTGATAATCCAGTTGGGCGGGGGGTTCATCAGTGGAATTTCTCTCTCCCCTGATGTTCATCTCCTAAGGCTCTCATCCAGTTCTGTTTGTACTTCTCCGTCACCTCTGTTTGTTTAAGAGGGTGACACTCCTGCTATGCTGTTTACACTGTAGCTTTCACTGGAGCTTATTAAACTCATCGTTACTTCATATAAGCTGTAGATATGTGGCAAGGGCCAGTTAGTGTTGACAGTAAGTAACAGACACCCTGTCAGAGGATAACATGTTTATATATTCCACTGAATGCCTGGTGGATTTTGTCCCTGTAAAACTATCACAGATAATGAAGCCACTATCAGATAAGTGACTATAATAAATGACCACAATTAGGTCTCTGGTTGATGAGAACACTCGGTGGTCTCTGCAGCCTAGCTAAGACGAATCCCAGGCTAGGTTGGGCTAAAGAAAAAAAAATTTAAAGCAGCAAAAATCAAATTCACGAGACTGATTCAATAGAATACCGCTGATTTCAAAGGAAGAGTTAAAAGATGGTTTCATCTCTGTTCCTTCTTTCCTTCCTCTTCTTCCATCTCAAAAAGTATAAGAAAACAAAACTGAAGTCAGATACTTTTAAAACACATAGGCACTTGGAGTGCCTCGGTTGTCCACATTCACGCTCTTGAAATCCACAATGATACAAAGTATCAACATGTCTGAGCTTGGAGAGGCTTCTCCTAGTGGGAAAGGCCTGACTAGAGCTGTTATGCTATGCAGAAGGAAAGCCAGAGGCATGATCAGATCACCATGAGCCTGTGACCCCAACTTCAGGACAGCTACAAGGTTAAGGAGCCATTGTGTAGCTTGCAACCATTCTTTAAGGCTTTTTGTTTATACCAATCCGGCTCTTGGTCTTTAAGAGGCATTTATTTTCTCCTATGGATTAGTCATTTAAGATAATTTAGAGATTTACTGGGGACTTGCACTACAAATGTATAACTTAAAAATATATAACTTAAGAATGTGCTAAAAGAAGGTATGTGGAGCCCTTCAAGGACCTTAAAAGCAGATCTGAGAAGAACAAGGCCGTGATTGGCAGGCTCACACACTCTCCATGCTCTGCAGAAGTATTTTTCATTCAATGACAACTGTTTTGTTTATGTCATGTCATGGCGGCCTGCCCGACTATCTCCCAGTCCCCTCTCCTGCCATGATCCCCCATTTTCTCCCCTCCTACTTCCAGAACCTTGATCCTCCTAGCCTCCTGTGTGTCATTGAAACAACTTTCCATTTTACCTAGAGAGAAGCACACCTTGGGAAGGGGTGGTTGATGGGTTCCATTTGCCTGTGCCTGCATATTTCCTAATAACAATTTGAGGGGAAATTACCCTGAGTGATGGAGTGATTGCTCCAAGGAATAAGTGCCTGAGAGCTGGGGGTGGGGTGATGGATGAGGTCTCTGTGTTTCCCTGTTGCCAGAAGACCTCATAAACCTAAGAAAGCTGCCCAGGCATCAGTCTGTTTACCTTTTCACGACTTTAAAGGTGATTTATTTGACCTTTGAAAATGGCACCCATACTTCTTGCAGCAAACAGCACACCCTTCAGCATAAATGTCAGGATGGTGAGGTCTCCAGTTGACAGTACTTTATCACTGCTCTCTAGTTCTAATCAGAATGGGGAGTGTCTGCTGGCCTCTCGCTACAAACATATTTGAGGGACATTGTCTAAACACCCAGAGATAAGTGTATGTTTATGCACCAAGGGACCATATAGTTTCCATAATGATTTCTAAAACTATTCATAAATGCCTGGATAGTGAGTAAACAAGAAGATGCAGGTACAGTGAGAGGCTTGGGATGGGAGAGAAGATCTGAGCTCTGCAGTCACTGGTAATAATAATATGACTAGAATTTACCAACAATAATAACTCTACAATTTACCAACTTACAGCTGAGAACTCAAGAGCCAAACAATCTGCATGGGGTAGCAGTTGCATGTTTTTGCTGCTTTGTTTGGGGCAAAATGCTTCAACCCTCTGTGCCTTGGCAAGCATGCCTGTAAAATGGCATGATGATGGTGTTTCTTCATACTGTTGATGGGACCAATGAACTAAAACAGAGATTTCTTAAGTTTAAGCTTAACACGCAGGAAAACTATTCTCACCTTCTGCAAGGGGAGGGTGGGGTGGATAATGATTACATCTTCAACAAATAGAGCATGCTAATGAACATTACACAAGGCATAGAAATCTCCTGGTCTGGTATGGCATGCTGTAGCCACGCTAATCAGCCGATGAACTGAAGTCAGTTCCCAAGGTCTCCATGTTTATTATTAAAACTGAGCTCTGTAACTCAACAGCTTTTCATGATGTTTTTAAATAAGATTTTCCTAAACTATATTCTGAGTATGGTTTCCCCTTCCTCATCTCTTCTTAGATCACCTACCACTTTCCCACTCATCCATCTCTGTGATGTTCCTCTCTAGAACAGCCAAATCCAATTGTTTAAAAAGAAAAAGTGTAACACATATGCACACTTGTGCACGTGCACTTTCGTGCATACGCGCACCCATACACACATTCACAAGTGCACATGAGCACATACAAAACTAAACAAAATCCATAAAAACATAAAATTGGAAACCATAATAGGCAAACAAAAGATTAAGAAAAAAAAGCAATATGAGAAGGAAAGACCTTCTCCACAAGGCTCCTGCAACCCTATCTAATGTTTGGCTGTGGGTCTCTGCATCTGTTTCTATTGGCTGTTGGGTGGAGCCTCTCAGAGGACCCATATGCTAGGCTTTTGTCACGCACGTCCTTTAGGGTGTGGGTTACCTCATTCAGGATGATATTTTCTAGCTTCATTCATTTGCCTGCAAAATTCACGATGTCTTTGTTTTTAATGGCTAAGTAGTATTTCATTCATGCGGGTCTCCCAACAACTGGCAGGGGGGGTGGGGGAGAGGTGTCCCTGAATCTGTTGTCTGCCTATGGGTCTCATTCCCATAACTAGGCCATCTTGTCTGGCCTCAGTGGGAGAGGATGAGCCTAGTCCTTCAGTGGCTTGATGAATGGAGGAGGTTGGGAGTGATAACCAGACAGGGAGGTTATACCAGAGAGGGACCTCCCCTTCTCAGAGAAGGGGAGGAGGAAATGGAAGAATCTGTGTGAGGGGGTACTGGGAGGAGAGGGCTGATATTGGAATGTAAAGCAAATTAATTAATTAATTAATTAGTTAATTAATTAATTTTGAAACTTCCAAAAATACCATTGAATTTGTTTACCGTCTACTGCTGAGCATGGGGCCTGCCCTTAAATTTGGTTTATATACCTGGTAAGACACCACTGGAGGAATTGATTTTTCTCATGCAAGTGGTTGTCAATTGGAGACAGCATCTCTGAGTTGGAAGCCTGTATCTACTTCCTGCTCTCAGCGTGAGACCTCATCTGGCTTGGAGCTGTGCAGGCCCTGTGCGTGCTGTCACAGCCCCTGTGAGTTCATGTATGCATCAGCCCTCCTATGTCTAGCAGGCCTTGTTTATTTGTTTTCCCCATCCCTACGCCCCACCCCCACCCCCACACAAGCACACATTAATCCATGTATTCACACACAAAACCGAAGATCAAAAAGGAAAATGACTTAGTCACAGTCCCAAACGCGTCATATAGTGTCATGCACCTTCTAGCTAAGCTTCTATAGTCTTAGGATGTTATCTGTGGACTGAGGAATCAGAGACGGAAGGAAGGCTAGCCAGGGGTTCTTCCAGCCTGTGCCGGATGCTTCCTGTAGTGGCCAGTTTCCCTGCAGAGGACTCACCCAGCAGAGAAACAGTCCAGGCCAGCTCAAAACAGGGATTCCCTGCGATTCAGCTACCAAGGACAGAGGCGAGGAAAAGCACCTGAAGGCTGAGGCTGGGCTCTGGGAATCACGTGACCAGCATCATGTGTCCAGCTATGCTTCTCAGTTTTACTCCTTGAAGCCATCACAGGATGTTTGATATCAATAAAATGTCTATTTTGAAAACATCTTACATTGTTTTATAACTCAATCCACCAGCAGCAAAATGAACAACTACACAGAAAATTCATTCTGTGAAAACGTAACTGGGCTTGTTTCCACTGATGACTTTTTATGCTCTCCCAACATGAGTCAGAAGGAGAGGGTAGGGGGTATGTGAATCCAATGGGGACATAGATATTTGGATCCCTTACGTTTTGCAAGCTTGGGAAAAGTATATAATATAATCAATTTTTGAAAAGTCCTGGTGCCCCCACGGCTGTTACAAACCCAAGATGCATTTTTTTCTTTTTATTACTTTTTATTTATTTATTTATTTATTTGCACGTGGGTGCATATGCCACAGCACATGTGTGGAGGTCAAAGTGCAGCTTTCAGAAGTCAGTTTCTCTCCTTCCATGTGCATCCCAAGGAAGGAACTCATGTCATTAGGCTTAGTGGCAAATTCCCTTACACTGAGCCATATCACCAGCCCCTAAGACCCACTTAATTAATATGGTCTAGAAATCCACATATAATGGATAGAAAGGGCTGGGCCTTCAGGGAATCAGAATACAAACCTGTGGTACATCTGTAACTGTTCCTCTAGACACTGAGGTGACAGAAGTAACGAGTGGCCAGTCTCCTGTGAAGGAATCTGGTATGTCCTTTGTAGCTTTGTTTTACATGTGAAAAGCAAAATGGAGATTAAAAAAATAAAAATAAAAATAAATCTTGCTAAAGGTTCCAAGTTCTTCAGAACACAATGCTGTGCACATTCTATCTAGACTTCTATGGCTTGAGGTTGCTATTTATGGATTTATGAGTGAGAGACAAAATAATTGAACTGAGTCAGAGGCTGTCCATTCTAAGAGCAGACATCCTTGAGACTTACTAATTCCCCCCTTCCCATGGTCCCAGCCTCCCAGTTCCCTCTCAGAGGCATTTCACCCACAAATGCTGATCCCACACCTGCCTGGCTCAGGGTAGGGCCTTTGAGTACAGAGGTCCTCTATCTCTGCCCACCAAACTCTACGATGACAGCCCATAATTTATCTGCCTCCGCTACTCTTTTCAGGACATGACGACTGCCTGTGCTCAAAGAGGACAGATGAAGGCTCATTAATCTTCCCCCTGGTGGGGAAGAGGCCGATGGTGATTTAATTTAAAAGAATGGGAGAAGCAGATAGAAAAGACCACAGGGTACAGATGACAAGATTATTAACTGCACCCCAAGACAGCTGCTTCGGTATATGGAAGCAAGTTGGGTCAACGTGGACCTAGGTTCAAGCAAGGTTTACAGAGGGGTTTCTGCCAGCAGTGGGTGATGGCAGAGTTCCATATTTCCAGGGAGAAAGCATAGGACTTTTGTGGTTAGCCGGGGAACTGGCACAGGGACCAGCTCAGCAAGCAGGCTAAAGTTCAAAAGGTCAGGGCAAACTCAGAAATGATTTTCTTCCACATCCACAAAAAGAAAACAGTTGAACTTAATGGCTGAGGTCTCCCTTTGGGTCTTCTCCTTGCCAACCTACCTACCATTCTAATAAAGTCAATTTTATTCCTGTCTAACTTGTTTGTAAAGGCTGGGTGGACTACAGCTCTTTGCTTTGGAGGGAAGAAATTCTCCTACCTCCACCGATCTGAGATGGAAGTAGAAAACAAGACAGCCACCTCACAATCTACGGGAATGTACAGTGTACTCATCTACTCCCCCAGGAAATATGATATTATCTTGTAAAAGGTGAGACTTCATCACTCCTGGTGCAAGCATTCTCCATGGATGCTCTTGTGGGACCTAGGTACCTGTGTTAAAAATTTCAGCCATGATGTCAGTGAGATGTTCAGCAAGAAAAGCACTTGCCTTGCAAGTCTGATGACCTGTGTTCAATCCCTGAATCCATCAAATTTGGAGGCACGTGTATATAGTTCTAGCTTTCCTAGAGTGGGGAGAGACAAAAGAATCACTTGGAATTCCTCCTGGCCGTACAGATGGAAGTCTGAAGCTAGGAGACAGAAAGAAATGAGAGATTCTGCCTCAGAACAAGATAGAAGGGAGAAAATAGCTCCCAAATTTATCCTCTGACCTTTATAGGGGAGGCATGACTGGCATGTACATAGCACACACACATACACACACACACACACACACACCACACAAATAAAAATAAAGTAAATTTTATTTGAAAAATTCCAACAGTGAAAAGTCTTGTTCCCAGGCACAGTAAAAAAAGAAAGCCACCACTGTCCCAGCTCCTGCTCAAGTTCAGGATTCATGAACAAACATATAATAAGTACTCTTCATGTGCTTTCAGTGGCCTGCTTCATGCCGGAAGGGTTTTGACTCCATCCCTGTGGCCAGTCCCCATGCCAACACTGACCAGGGCAAATTATTTAACTAGGGAACCTCATGCACCATCCCAAACAAGAACAAGGTTTATGATAAAAAAAAAAAAAAAAAAAAAAACTGAGAGGTATCAGTGTTTGATGCCTTGGATTCTGAAAGGCATCCTTTCAACTGGCAATGGGGACAGAGCAAATATTAACATCTCCAGTTTTCAATAGAGAGACCAGAAACTAAAAGGAGACTCACAAGGGTTGTGTCATGCTCCTTCCAAGGTCATAGGAAGCAGGACAGATGCTAGAAGCTGTCTATAAGTTCTTGTCTCACTCTCCTGTGTGTCTGTACAAGCCAGTGTCTCTGGTAATAGATCCTACAGTACACCTGCTCAAAGCCACAATCAAGCAGGGAAATAGTTCAGTCAACACAGTGCTTGCCATGCAAGTGTGAAGATCTGAGTTTAATCCTCAGAAGTCACCTTAAAAAGGTGGAGGGCATGACAGCTCACAGCTGTAATCTCAGCACTGAGGAGGCACCCTGGCCAGTCAGACTAACCAAATTCACAAGTTCCAGGTCAGCAAAAGACCCAGCCTCAAAAAAGTAAAGTGAACAGTGGGTCTGAACACACACACACATGCACACATGCACACAGAGATACAAAAACACAGATGCACACATATACGGATACAAACACACACAGCCACACACATACAAACACTGACAGACACACACACAAATATACACACAGACACAAACACACACATACAAATATACAGAAATATACACACATACAAACACACAAATATATACATACAGATACACACACAAATACAAGCATGCATACATACACACAGAGCTACACACACATATAGACACAAACACACAGAGATATACATACAGATACACACACAAATACAAGCATGCATACATACACACAGAGCTACACACACATATAGACACAAACACACAGAGATATACACAGACACACACACAGATATACACACATACAGATACACAGACACAAATACACAGACATAAGCACACACAGATACAAACACACACAGACACACATACACATAAAACACACACAGATACATAAAGATACAAATATACACAGTGACACAAACACATACAGATAATATACACACAGAAACACACAGATACACACACAGATAAACACACGTACAGATACACACAGAGATTCACACACAGACACAGACACAAACACACACAGATAAACCACATACAAATACACACAGAAACCCAAACACACAGATACACATACATACGGATATGCACACAGAGATACACACAGATATACACCCAGACACAAACACATACAGATACAAACACATAGATATACACACATATACAAACACACAAATACACACATACAGACACAAACACACACATATACACACACATACATTAACTAAATTTAAAAGTTACAGATTCCTTTTCTTTATTTACAAAACCAGAATTGTGCTCAAAGTGAGCCAGAGATGCCTCAGTCCCTGGAAATGGGCCCAATCTCTGATCTAAGGATGGGTGTGTGACTCACTTCTGACCTATGAAATCGAAGAAGATGTAAGGAAGACTCGTTGAGAGAAAACTGTCTTGCCCTTCACTGCCCACTTCCCCTTGTTTTTATGTGTATCTGTATGTGGGTATGTATTTTTGTATCTGTGTGTGTATCTGTGTATGTCTATAGGTCTGAGTATATATGTATGTGTGTATGTCTGTGCATGTGTGTGTTTGTGCATCTGAAGATGTGATAATTGTAGCATGCCCAGCTTTTCTGCAACAGTGAAGGAGAATGACAAGAACAAGCAGCAAAGGCCAAGAGCCTTGTAGTCTTTAAGCTTCTAAATTAGTACCTGTAACTGACAATCAATGTCCTCATAGGTCAAGCCAGTTATACGGTGTGTCAGTGTGTCGCCGAAGCCCAGATCATTCCAGATAATACACTTCCCCAGACGATGAGAAACCCAAAGGAAGACACTATACCTCATTTATCTGTGAGTCCCTTTAGGGGTCTGGTCCAAAAGAGGCCCCTGAAGAAATATTTGCTAAGGAGATGAAGGGGTGTGTGTGTGTGTGTGTGTGTGTGTGTGTGTGTGTGTGTGTGTATCCATAGCAAAGGACTTGCTTATCACACGAAGGGGCCTAGATTATTCTTTCCCTGTCCAAAGATAAATAATTTCTACAGTAAACAAAGAAAAAAATATGCTCCCAACAGATAGAAACTCAATGCAAACTTCTCAAAAGGAGAGTAAATGTGAGATCTTGTACTTGCTAAGATCTCATTCGCCATGACGTTCGACGTTCTTATTGTCTTATTTCTGTCTCATTGTGTGTTATAAACCTTGCTGACAACAATATTCTTTCATAAAGTTGGATCAATTAGTAATACATGTCAACAATGAAGGTATTTTCCTGGTTACAGAAAAAAAAATCTCTTAATAGTGGCATCTGCAATCGGTGAAGGGGAGACAATCCCTCCAGAAATGACACAACATTCAGATAATTGTTTTAATCAGTTAAATACAAGTTCTTATCTTTTAAGTCTCAGATGAATTGGCATGCACCTACATAATGAAGTAAGTGGTTGTTTAAATGTAAGGATGGGCTGGAGAGAAGGTTCAGCAAAATTAAGAGTACTTACTACTCTTTCAGAGAACTGGAATTTGGTTCCCAACACCCACCTGGAGCCTTACAACTGCCCATAACCAGTTCCATGGGATATGATATCCTCCTCTGGCCTCCACAGGCACCAGGCATGCACATGGTACACAAACAAGCATGCAGACAAAAAAAATCTTATGCACCCACACACACATAAAATAAACAAATTAAGGGGCCTGAGAGATGGCTCAGCAGTTAAGAACACTGACTGCTCTTCCAAAGGTCCTGAGTTCAATTCCCAGCAACCACGTAGTGGTGCACAACCATCTACAATGGAATCTAATGTCCTCTTCTGGAGCAGAGTTTCTCCAAGTGCCTGGTCCTTACTGTGAATTGAGCCATTACTACATTGGAATACTTTATGGTACTGGAGGTGGAACCCAGAGCCTTACACATCCTAAGAGCTCTGTCGCTGAGCTATGCCTCCAACCATCACACTAGGTTTTGATAGTGAAACAAGTGGACCTGAAGCAAGGAGTCCAGGGGCGTTCTGAGGTTCTCAGAGATGAGGGACAGGAAATGACAGCAAGCCATGTCACTGCTGACCCCACAGCACCCTCTGTATGGGAATATTAGAAAAAAAAAAAAAAACACCACAGGGGTTGGGGGTGGGGGAGAAACAGCCATTAAAAGTCAAATTTTAAAAAATAACATGAGAGAACTGTAGAAATAACTCTGTGGTTAAGAGTGCTTGCTGTTCTTGCAAAGGACCTGGGTTCAGCTCTCAGCATCTACATGGAGGTATACAACCACCGGAAACTCCATGTCAAGAGATCTGGCCTCTGTGGCACCAGGTACATATACAGCACATACACATTCATGTAGCTAAACACTCAAACACATAGAAAAAAAATAATAAATCTTTTTTAGAATGAGAAGAATATATTACCTCAAAAGGGACTAAAGGGGCCTAGCAAAGTGGTTTAGCCAGTAAGAGAGCCTGCTACCAAACCTTACAACATGAGTTCTAGCCTTGGGACTCACGCAGCATATAGAGAGAACCAATTCACACAAATTGTCCTTTGACCACACACTTTGGCAAACATGCACACACACACACACACACACACACAAACACACACACACACACACAAACACACACACACACACAAACACACACACACACACACACAAACACACACACACAAACACACACACACACACACACAGTGGGGGGAGTATTTAAAACTTTTTCATTGACTCAAGATAAAAAAAAAAACTACCAAGCAGTCAGTCAACCGATAAATAAATAGATCTCTACTGATGACAAAGACATTCAAAATGAACTGAGTAAGCTGGGAGTGGAACTCCCTGGCAGAGAGGGCACTGGTGAGAGCCAGATTAATCCTCTGCACCAACCACAGAAAGAATTAAAAGGAGGTTTCCCTTGTGCTTGCTAAGCCTTCCCATCACTGTGACCTGAGCAAGAACATCTGAAGGAACGGGTGTACTGGGCACCCCCTTTCACAGTCCCTAGAGATGTGGAGCTCCAGATGGAACACTGCACCTCACACTATGGCAGCCAGCAAAGAAGGAACAAACAGGTGCCTGGCTTTGTCCTTCTCCCCAGCCATTCCACCCAGGTCTCCAGCCTACCAGAGGGGCACCCACATTCCATGGGTCTGCTCCCCTTAAACAATCCTCTCTAGAAGGTCCTCACGGCCATACCCAGAAATCAGCTTCACCAATTTCCTGAGTGCTTCTTGGTCCCATTAAGCTTACAGTCAACATAACCTTCTGTTGGAAAAGAAAAATCCACAGAAACCCAACAAAATCTTTGAGCCACCATCATATTTTGCAGAAATCACCGTAAGGTCACACTTCCAAAAGGAATGCAAAGATTTATTTATATGTGTGCCTATTGTAACATTACATATAAGAATTGAAGAGCAAATTAACCAAGCCTGGTATGGTGGCTCACAGTTAGTACCTCAGCATTTAGGATGCTCACAGTAGTAGGAGGATTGTGAGATCCAGGCCAGCCTAGCCTGTGGAGTGTGGCCCTGTCTAAGAAAACTATGGGCTAGAGATACAGCCCAGTGACAAGGTACCTGCAATCCAATTTAAAAAAAAAAATCAGAGGAACTAACCTAACAGTATGTTGCCAGTGACAGCCCATCCGTCTGAAACTCTCACAGGACAGATCTTCCAGTGGACGCCCCCTGTGGCAGATGTCGAGAAGCAACGCGAACAAGGCAGGAAATAATTCAAACATGTTTCCATAAACTCCACTCTGCAGCTGTTAAAAGTTCCCACCAGCACATGCATTGTTTCTATAATCAAAACCAACTATTTTGTGTCAGAGAAGACCAATCAAAGAGAACTTCCGGTCAAGTTACAGCTTTGGTGCATACTCCCGTACCCCTCCCAGAGAACCGCATGCAGCTCATAGTCTTCCTCTGAAAAGATGGCTCAGTCAGCAAAAGCGCTTGAAAAGTCTCACAACAAGACCCAAACCTCGTGTTTCAAAGAGCCAGATGTGGCCAGGGAGGGGTTCCATGAATAAAGGTGCTTGCTGCCAAGCTGGGTGACCTAAATGCGTTCTCAGGACCCACATATTGGAAGGAGAGAAGTGATCTGACCTCCACATGTACGTAATGATACTGCTCTACACACAGATAAATAAATATATAAATAAATAATTGGTTTCATAATGCCAAATGGGGTAGCCCACATCTGTAATCCAAACACTCCTACTTCAAGATGAGAGTGGGCAGAATCACTAGAAGCACATAGGCTAGTTAGGAAGTACATAGAAACAAAAACAAGAAGGACCCTGCTTCACCAAATGGAACAAAAAAAAAAAAAAAAAAAAAAAAACCCTTCTGACTTCCACACACAGTCCATGGCATGTGTACATGCAGTTCACACAATCATAACATCATATATAAAATAATAAAATCTATAATAGTAATAATAAAGGCTTAAAATTTATATTCTCAAAGCATATTAATAAACTTTCTAGACAAATCTCATTCATAAAAATTGAATACCTCCAGTGCCTTGTGCAGAGTTTCATGGCATGACCTTACAAAAACCCCCAGAGGAAGAAGACACTGTGTCTCAAATCTCTAACCCCAGCACTGGGAGTCTGGGACAGAAGGAATGAAGTTTCCAGGCCAGCCTGGGTTTTTTTTTTTTTCATTCTTCAAAAGAAAAAATGAAAGGAAGGAAGAGATGGAGAAAGGGAGGGAGGAAGGAAAGAAAAAGAAAGGAAAGAAGAAGGAAGAAAGGAAGGAAGGGAGGGAGGGAGGGAGGGAGGGAGGGAGGGAGGGAGGGAGGGAGGGAGGGAGGGAGGGAGGGAGAAGAGAGAAAAGGAAAAAAACAAAACAACAAAACAAAACAGAAATCTGGTGGCTTCACTGACAAGTCTTCTCTTTGCATCCTGAGAACTTGGGGCCTGCAAAGCCCTAGCCTTGTCTTTGAAGAAGCTCTGTGCTCTCTCTGAAGGACAGGGATTTCTCTGCTGTCCCTTCAGCTACAGACTGGTGCTCTCACAGGCTCCTTTCAATCTTTCCTGAGAGAGAGCAGCAGAACCAATGGGGCTAAGGAAAGTTAGACACCAGTCTTGTGGAGAAGTTTGGTCAAGAAGGAAGTTGTAGCTTAACCAGAACTGCCAAATTGGTCTCCAGTGTTTCATCACCTAAAAGTATTCCCCTTTAACATTGTGCCAAGAACCAGGGGGACCTGAAGCCCCAGCTATTTCATGCTCCATATTTCCTCTCTGATGTCTTGTTGCGGAATGGTCTAACTGCTTTTGTGAGAAAATAAAACAAGTTCACAGTCGACATTTACCGTTGCCTCACCGCCATTCATGACAAAAAGACTCAGCCAAGACCCAGGCTTTATTCAGACTTCCCAAACAACCCAGAGCCTTCCCCCATATTATCTACCTGGTCAGTAATGTTCCCAGCTTAGCAGTGATGTGGTCTCCCTCAGGCTGCCCTGTCCTGCCTGCTTCCCCACAGCCCAAGTAGAAGCCATGATGTTTGGTGTTTGGGTGTGTATGGCACATGTGTTCATCCCAGCCCTCATCCCTCAGCACTTGCCAACGGTGTCATGATCTGCTCTCTGTTTCTGCCTCTGCTCCACTGTGCAGAGCCCCTGAAGAGCAAAGACCGGGCTCCTGGTATGTAATTAGTGCAGTGTTTTCAATGTGGCAAATCATCTGCCTTGAGCCTCTTAGAAGTCTCTATGAAAAAGCCAGAGAATTGCCACTCAACAAAAGACAGAGAGTAAATCAGGATGGCAGGCTCCGATAGCTAGGAAGAAGTGCGTGCATGTAGACATAACCTCCCTGTTTGAAGAAGAACCACAAGAGGAAGTCTTCACAAGAGAAATAATGTGTTCATGGAAACAAAGTAAAACAAACCAGATGAAGGAAACCTATGTACAATATCCACACAGTTGTCTCTAAAGAAGAAATGATCTCCCGGCCAACAGGGCAGCACCCTGTACTATTCCATCACGATATACAACTACTTTTGCCTTACTCCTTCTCATAACAAAAGGATCCCCACAAGCCACAGGCTTTATTCAGACGTGATTGAATGAGCTGAATAGTAGCCACTCAAAGTAACCAGACAGATTATAGAAGAGGGCTCAAACAACCTTTATGCCCGGATCCCATTAGAGGGGAGAAGAGACATGCTTTAAGAAATATCCACATACTAGACTAGTTCTATAAACCACCTCCCTGTTCCGAAGCCATTGGGGAAAAAAGTTAATTTCTCCCTCAAAGTAAATTAATATGGAAAATTACCCAAAAAGTAGAAATTGTGGGTTACTTGTGAGTTGGAAAGCCTAGATATATTACTGAATGCATGATGCTTAAAATGCCATTTTTTTTTCTTCCAAAAGCATCCTGGTATGAATTTTCAATACTTTTATTGAAGGTATTGAAACTTTACCACGCTGAGCTCCCTCAACTACAAAATGCAAACAGTAGCGTCTGTGTATTCATTTGCTTCTCTGTTGTTGTTAAAATACTCTAACCAAAAACAGCTTCAGGATGAAAGGGTTTATTTGACTTGCAGGTTACAGTCCATCATCAAAGATTTCCATGATGCCAAAGCAGGAACCTGGAGCCCAGAGGACAGAGGCAAGTTACATACTGGCTTGCTCTCTCTGGCTTCTTGCTAGTTCTTTGATACAGGCCCTCCTGCTCAGATTGACCACCCACAGTGAGCAGGCCCTCCCCCATTAATTAGCAATCAAGAAAATGCCCTGCAGACATTCCCACTGACCAATCTGATGGAGACACTTCCTCATGGGCAGAGGGGTCCATCCTTCTCCCCAGATGTGTCAAGTTGACAACAGACATTATAACCTCTGTCTATTAAAGGTGATGGCCAGTGGACTAAATCAGCTGTTGTGCCAAGGTACCCAAAGAAAAAAAGCAACTCTCCCCTTAAGTTTCCCTCCTCTGTGGCCTACTCAGAATGCATAATCGGAGCTTGAGGAAACTACCACCACCTGATGTACAGGTCTCACAAGTACATAAGTGGCAGTCTAATATAAAAAAACAACCTCGTTCTTCCGGTCTGGGCCCGAGCACTGAGCAGATCCCGGGCAGCAGCTCTGCCCCCAATCTCACAGAACCCAGAGGAAGCGGGCCTTCCAGGAGCTCTAACCCAGGCAGTATCTTAGGTAAGGAGAAAGCAACAGCGGCTTAAAACAGGGAGTAACTGGGACCCACTAGGACCCAGGAAGTCACTCCTGACCTGAAGCACTGATTCCTTCTTGTCTGCGCCTGAGCACTGAGCAGATCTTGGGCCCCAGCTCTAACCCCAGTATTAACACCCACCCCACACAGTTCTGATACAACCAAAATAATAGGAAAGACAGGCTCCAGTCAGAGACAGGGCAGGTAGCACTAAGGAGATCCAGATGGCAAAAGGCAAGCACAAGAACATAAGCATCAGCAACCCAGGATACTTGGCATCATTAGAACCTAGTTCTCCCACACAAGAAAGTCCTGAATTCCCCATATCACTAGGAAAGCAATATTCAGATTTAAAATCACTTCTAATGATGATGATAGAAGACTTTACTAAGGACAAAAATAACACTCTCAAAGAACTTGAGAAGAACACAGGTAAACAGGTAGCAGCCCTTAAAGAGGAAACACAAAAATCCCTTAAAGAATTACAAGACAACACAACCAAACTGGTGAAGGAATTGAACAAAACCATCCAGGAAATAAAAATGGAAGTAGAAACAATAAAGAAATAACAAAGGGAGACTACCCTGGAGATAGAAAACCTAGGAAAGAAATCAAGAGTCATAGACACAAGCATCACCAACAGAATACAAGAGATAGAAGAAAGAATCTCAGGTGCAGAATATACCATAGAAAATATTGACACAACTGTCAAAGAAAACGCAAAGTACAAAAAGTTCTTTTTTTTTTTTTTTTTTTTTTTTTTTTGGTTTTTCGACACAGGGTTTCTCTGTGTAGTCCTGGCTGTCCTGGAACTCACTCTGTAGACCAGACTAGCCTCGAACTCAGAAATCCACCTGCCTCTGCCTCCCAAGTGCTGGGATTAAAGGTGTGCGACACCACCGCCAGGCGCAAAAAGTTCTTAACACAAAACATCCAGGAAATCTAGGACACAATGAAAAAACCAAACCTAAGGATAATAGGTATAGATGAGAGTGAAGATTCCCAATTTAAAGGACCAATAAATATCTTCAACAAACTTATAGAAGAAAACTTCCCTAATCTAAAGAACGAGACACCCATAAACATACAAGATGCCTATAGGACGCCAAATAGACTAGACCAAAAAAGAAACACCTCCCATCACATAATAATCAAAACACCAAGTGCACAAAACAAAGAAAGAATATTAAATGCAGTAAGAGAAAAAGGCCAAGTAACATATAAAGGCAGACCTATCAGAATTACACCAGACTTCTCACCAGATACTATAAAAGCTAAAAGATGCTGGACAGATGTCATACAGACCCTAAGAGATCACAAATGCCAGCCCAGGCTACTATACCCAGCAAAACTCTCAATTACCATAGATGGAGAAACCAAGATATTCCATGACAAAACCAAATATTTACAATATCTTTCCACAAACCCAGCATACAAAGGATAATAGCGGGAAAACTCCAATACAAGGAGGGAAAGTATACCCTAGAAAGAGCAAGAAAGTAATCCTCTTTCAACAAATCCAAAAGAAGATAGCCACACAAAGATAACTTCACCTCTAATAACAAAAATAACAGGAAGCAACAATCACTGTTCCTTAATATTTCTTAACATCAATGGACTCAATTCCCCAATTAAAAGACATAGGCTAATTGACTGGATACATAAACAGGACCCAGCATTTTGCTGCATATAGGAAACCCACCTCAGTGACAAAGACAGACTTTACCTTAGAGTAAAAGGCTGGAAAACAATTTTTCAAGCAAATGGTCCTAAGAAACAAGCTGGAGTAGCCACTCTAAAATCTCCAGCCCAAGAACACAAAGGGAGGGACTCATGGCTCCACCTGTATAGGTAGTTGAGGGTGGTCTTGCCAGACATCAGTGAAAGTGGATGGCCTTGGTGAATAAAAATCTGGATTTCCTAGTGTTGGGGAATTTCAAGAGCAGGGAGGCAGGAATGGGAGGATGGTGGGAGCACACCCTCATAGTAATTGGAGGAGGAGGGGTGGGGTAAGGGGTTAGGCATCAGTGGAAGTGGACAGCCTTGGTGTCTGGAAGTTTGGATTCCCTAGTGTTGGGGAATTTGAGAGCAGGGAGGCTGGAATGGGAGGGTGGTGGGAGCACACCCTCATAAAAACTCCCACAATTATATGGATTAGACATGACAGAGGCAGGCCGCCAGAAGACTAGATTCCAGAATTCAAACAACAATTATCTTGATACTAAAATTTGTTTTGAGAATTGTATATTGCAGAATACATAGCCTTGGTGTATCTACTCATCAAGTGAGCTGAGCAGACCTGCTCGAACCTCTGATGTCCTGGGATTCCAGCTGGATGCAGTGAAGACACAGCATCAGAGGCTTATCAATTTACTCTTCCCCCTGTCCCTCTTCTAACATCTCAATGCCCATAATCAGCTTGAAGAAGTTAATGAAGAGTCGGCACCCCTATTCTCTGGGCTTGGAAACTGAAGTGGTTAATATTGGGCTGTCTTTCTAGGGGAAAATAGTGGTTTTGTTGGAACAGAGAGGATTAGCTAGGATTTATTTTATAGCCATAACCTATTGGTAGAAATATGTATAATTGTTATTAAGATGAAGTTATAATTTCTTAAATGGTACAAGATTTACTTTGATTTCAAATTTAAGGTTTTCATTGGTATGAGCTTCTTATTAATATAAAAGTGAGATGAATATTGTGACTCTCATAGATTAATATTGTTACTCTCTTATATATGTGCCTATATAACACATTTAGGAATACAAGGCTTAGACCCAGTCCTTCTTTAACTTTTCTAACTGATCTGAGATGGTTAGCCTGTGAGTTAAGGGCCTATAGCAAATTCATGGCTCTGAGTTTATTGTTAGAGTGTTTTCTATATTTTATTTAGAAATAGCTGAGAGGAGTTAACAGACAACAATCCAGATTGTCTTACATGGATAATTGTTTTTCAAAACATCAGAAGTCCACAGAATTGACGTTACAAACATTTCTGTGTTAATGTTCTTTTTGATTAGAGACCTGTCTGCTCCTGACAGCTTCCTGTCTTGGATTCTAAGAAGAAATTGAGCATCTTTGGAGTTACTCCAGTTGTGGTGAGACATCCAGTAGGCAAGAATTGCCTCTTTTCATCTACAGACAAATCACTGTCCAGAAAAGAACACACTTGCAGAATAGTCGACTGATTATATCTGCCAAGACAGAGTAATCAACCCTTAATAATTCTGCATCACTAGGTCTGTCAGATGATCCTGGGCCAGAAGGCTGAAGATTGGATGCGCCAACATCCAATGAGTTTTGTAGTATAGGGACTGTCCAGGTGTTCAGCGGTCTCTATAATTTGGCTAAGTTTTAGAAGCTATGCTTTGTGCTTCCCATAATTTCAGTTAACTCAGTCATTCTGGATTTCTGGCAGGGTTGAAGACTTATAGTCTCATAGCCAATCCTGGCTATTTACTTTGAGAGAAAAGATTTAAGAGGATGATTTTCAGCTGACATTCATTCTAAAGTCAAGAAAAAAACCAGGTTCAGAACTAAGTCTTTTATTTAGGAGGGATGACAGAGTTTCTGTTTAGTCAACAAAATGATGGACTGGGTATTAGGTGTATCTTGTAAATTACTGACACAAATTGGTATAGTTATGCTCTAATTATATTTTAAGAGAAAAGTTCTATTTTAACAGGAAGGGTGATATGTAGGAGGAGCTAAGGTAGGAGGAGTAAGGAGAGGAAGAGGAGGAGTAAGGAGAGGAGGAGGAAAAGGAGAAGAGGAGCTAGGTGACAAGGGGGGGGGTGGGACATGGAAACGCATGTTCTCGTGTCTCCACCAGTCAAAGGTAGTTGGTATATCTAGGTTGGGTATTGGGTTACACTTCTGATTGTATGGGCATCTTGTTATTGAGCATTACCAAACTTACAAAGCCTTTGATTAACATTTTAAAAAAATAGTATAAAAGCAAAAAGGGGAAGGGGGGATGGGATAGGGATTTTCTAGGGAGGGGAAATGAGGAAAGGGGATGGCATCTGAAATGTAAATAAAATATCCAATAAAAAAATACAACCTCAGCCTCAGAGAGCATAAAGCAAAATCAGCAGTGACTGAAAGCCCAGACAACATGAACCACTGAATACCCAAATATCTACTGCAGGGGTCGAGGGGACTCCAGGGTAATGGGTACAATTAATCAAGACCAACTTCCTGTAAGGAGAGCATCTCAATGTGCAAGATAAAGAGAAGAGAATGTAAGCTTACTGAAAAGAAGGAAGAACTATGGGAAAATCAGGGAACCAATGAAAAAAAGTCGCAGAAATCTCAACAGTAATGTCAACTTCAGGCTTTAGCACTGCACAGCCTGTGAGCTTTTGAGTCTTATACTCACAGGAGTGAAAATGGAAGCAAAAACATGGAGGTGTGGGGCCATTCAAACAGTGAGCATTGTCCAGCCTCAGAAAGGGTGGAAATATATCTCCTTGGACACCCAAATCAAAGGGAAGGGATTTGTGAGATCCATCTTTTTTGTTTGTTTTTATGTATATGAGTATTCTATCTGCATGTACACTTGCATGTCAGAAGAGAGCATCAGAACTCATTATAGATGGTCATAAGCCATCATGTGGTTGCTGGGCATTGAACTCAGGACCTCTGGAAGAGCAGCCAGTGCTCTTAAGCACTGAGTCATCTCTCCAGTCCCCTGTGTGATCCATCTTGATGGCACACTGAATACCCAAATCAGAGCTGAACAGCACTGTTTAATCAACTTCTGCTTCTCCACCTGAGAGACACTGACATGATGGTTTGTGACTCCAGTCTCCACCTCACCTACTCCTTACTCCTTATTCTAGGACTTGCCACAGCCTCTTTCTTCCAGACCTTTAATGATGCTTCTCCTTCTCCATGAAAAGCACTGCACAGATCCGAAGCAAGTCATGACATTCTCCAGTGGGCCTTCTCTGTCACCCACCACAACATCTGATGACTTCCTCAAGCTTCTAGCATGTGCTGGTACATTATATCATGACTTCCTACCCCTTACCTGCCTCAAGGTCTGGCCAGATTCCCTGAGGTCACACCAGTTATTTTCCTTATCAATTTTTGTTTCCAGGAGACCACATGTAGTTGATATGTATGAATGATCCATAACATAAACATTAACTTAATGGAATACCCCAAGTCCAAGTTCAAATGGTTCTAAGTAGCTTAGAAATGATAGGACTTGAAAGAGGAGGAATGGTCTAAGAAGTGTCCATCTTGGCTCTGACATGCCTTTGTCCCTGGCCAGGCCAGTTGTTGAATACAGCACGACCTGGTAAGGTGTTGCTCAAGTCTCACCTTGGCCAGTATATTTGCACCTCCTCTGACATTGTAGAGCTCTTAGATGCTGCATACAACACACCCAGCTCTAAGTGTGCTACTGTGTAATGGACAGCCTCCACAACCACCTGGGTGTTTCAGTCAGCAGACCAAGATAGCACAAATTATGTTATAAACTCAATAACTTGAAATAAAGGAGATAATTCACTGGTTCTCTAACAGAAGGAAGAAAAAGGAAGGAAGGAAGGAAGGAAGGAAGGAAGGAAGGAAGGAAGGAAGGGAGGGAGGGAGGGAGGGAGGGAGAAAGAAAGAAAGAAAGAAAGAAAGAAAGAAAGAAAGAAAGAAAGAAAGAAAGAAAGAAAGACATAAATATAGGCAGGCACAACTAACTCTATTCTGATCATCAAAATACAAATGTTCATTGGGATACCCAACATAACCCAGGAATACAAAAGAAGAAACATGGGTAGCTTGAGGAGGGAGTGCCCACCAATACAGAGCCTGTTAGTATGGAATTTCTAATACAAGCTATAGAGCAGCCTAAGATTTCTGCCCCCTCCCCAAAAGAAATTTTCTCTTCTGATAGAATACTGGGAAGATGTAAGATTTCTCTCTGGCCCTATCTACTTCTGTCTGCATCATGAAAAAGAATTCTATGTCCCCAAATCTAAAGAGTGGCTATCTTCCAGAGAACAAAGATCTATTCTGAATTTGTGGGACAATTCAAGAGCACAGACTCAACAGTGGTGGACTTAAAAATCAAGCTTGTTTTGAATAGCAACAGTTGGCTCATTAAATGCAATGATGTGAGCTTGCCCATTATGCATTGCTCAGGGACACACCTTACCCACCCACCCTCAACCCATTTTGACCAAAGCAGCCCATTTCTGCAAGGAGATGTTCCGAAACTGTTAAATCATTTATGCCTAGCATATCATTGTCAGAGCTATAGTTTCTGACACCCATACATCTATAGGTGATAGCTAACTTCCACATAGAATTTGGCTAAGGCTGCTCTCCATGACAGACCTCAGTCCTCTGGAGTCCCCATCATTTGCCTCCATCCTTTGCCACCTCCAGGCCCCATTTCCAGATATTGCCTTCAAAACTAGACCATAGCCATGTGAGTCTGTACACATAGGCTCTGCTGTATAGCCCACTTATAATTACTCCTGCCCTATTGAGCATGGGTCTAGACAAGCCTGATCCCCACTCTATCAATTCAACCTGAATCATTTGTCAACAAGATGGCTGGTTTCCAGTGTCTGGCTAAGCAGGGAAACATTTCATGAAGTCATTTGACACTGTCCTTTGAAGGGTGAATGGCAGCGCTATGAATATCTCTGACAAACATTTGAAGGCAGCCTGGCTACCCTGAAATTGTCCCTCCATGAAAAGGCTCAGGTAAGCCCAGCTGGCTCCCACTATAGGGACTGCTACCATTTCAACCCATTCATCAGCTATCCCATCTGGCCCAGTTCAAGGTGTTCTGTGTGTCTGTGGTTCTGTTGTGTCTGCCTGGCTCCTTCAAGAATTCTTGGCCTCTGCAGGGCTTAATCCAGGCCTGTCATCTTTCCCAATGATGGAGTTGGGACAGCTGTTGCTTCTTCCTCGATGGTAGGGTGGCTGTCAGAATGTCCAAGGGGCCCACCATCATAATTTCCATGCTTCAAGAGAAATCTGCATGTGCATGATACTCCCCTGAAACTGTAGGAGAGGGCTATGCCACTCTGCCTTTCACACCAAATTGATTTAATGTCTTTCCAAAGAGCTCTGAGCTCATCTCCAGGCCTGCTCAACTTCAAAGGGCCAGTGCTCTCATTAACCTAATTGCCTGGGTTTAAGTAACTTGCTTAAATTACCAATTAATGGATGACAATCTGAGTCCAAACAAGACATTTTTAAAGCTTTCCCATTTAAAAAAAAAAAGAAAGAAAGAAAGAAAGAAAGAAAGAAAGAAAGAAAGAAATCACTTTCAACCATGACAGATGAGTCTCTCCCTTGAGAGGATTATTACAATAATTAGAGTCGCTATGCTTTAAGCCCTGAGGCATTTCTAAAACAGAGGTAAAAGTGACAAATTCCTGCAGACAGTGGGATCCTTCTCCCGTGATGGCATTTTTGAAAGGTATGCCATTCAACCAAGCCACACTGAATTATAAAGGCGGTTAAGTGTCAGTTCTGTAGAACATTTGTCCTTGGAGAGAAAGTGTCCCTCAGGGGGAAAAAAAATACTATCAGAAGCCCCTGTTGGCTACATTAAAACTAATAAAACTCCTGATGATAAATTCCTCAGCAATGAGGAGGCCCCGCTGCGCTGCGTCTGCAGTCTTTAGTCACAGGGAACAGGAGGCGTGGAGGTTGAATTATTGGCTAGATTCATTTTATTGGTTTGGGTTTGGGCGGGGTGGGAGCAGTGGTTATGCGGGAGATTCCTTTCATGTTTCGCTTCCCACCTCCCTCAAGAAGCAGCTGGTTTTGTCTTCAGTTTCAAATGTCAATAGAATAATATGTCGGAGCCATCATTAGAATGTAAGAATTGGACATGGATATTTCCCAAAACACCTGAGGTCAATCTCAGCCATTTTGCTATAAAAGACACTCTTTCTAAACTAAAGAGCAAGCTGGGGGAGGAATGGAGAGCTGCTGCCTGGCTGATAGGTGGCCCTCAGGATGGAGGAACAGGATTACTTGATGGAAAGTGGCAGGAAGAAAGAAAAACTGAGGCATTGTGGGTCTCCGCCCAGTAGGTTCACTCACCTACCGAGCCAGATTCCAGTCTCCTGATGATAGAAGAGTGGTTTTAACTGTCACTGTGGAGATGACAGCTAGGCTATGCAAGGTATGGAAATTCCAATGCAAGTCTCACGAACAGCATGGGGCTGGGGGAGACCAGATTGGGGGGAGGTGTGTGAAATTGCCTGGAACCCGACAGTTCTCAAGAGCTGGTGCTGATCTCAGAATGTGGACTGAGGCATTGCTTAGAGGTGCACCCACTCTTTACTCCCTTAAGTCAGCCAGAAAGATCTTCTCCACTCTAATCTGGGCCACTTAGGACAAGGAAGAGAAATCCAAAGCCTTGACTGAAAAGGGTCACCAGCGTTCATCTGGTCTCCTTTTAACTAGAACTGAAACCTAAGAGTGCATGAAAGCCCCATGTGAGTGTAGCACAGGACCAGCCCCCGAAAAGCGATGCTCATCTCAAGGGCTGCAGTCATGCCCAGTGCTTAGTAGTAGCTGGTACTGGCAGCCACACCCACTCTCTGCCTTTTCTACTTGTTGGTACCCAGAATGACTTCAATGAGCGTCAACCTCAGCAATAGTTCTCAAGGTTCTCTGGCAGGAGATGAGGACTTCTCCCTCTTCTGTCTGCATCATGGCAGCTTCTGTGCCCTCCGCCCCAATGGCGGGCTACTACAATCCAATAATTTGAACGGGAAGCTGAGTAACAGTTCCCAAAGATAAGCAGTGTGTTGTCCTCATTTGCTCTCTGTTGCTGTGATAAACACTGACCATAAACAGCTTGGGGAGAAAAGAGTTTGCTTGGTTTTCAGGTAACAGTCCATCTTCAAGGAAGGCCAGGTCAGAAACTCAAGCAGGAACCTAGAGGCAGGAACTGAAGCAAAGACCATAAAGAATGCTGCTCACCGGTCTTCCCTCTGGCCTGTTCAGCTATCTTCTTTAAACAACTAAAGCCTACCTGCAATGGGATGCCACTGCCCACCGTGTGCTGGACCCTCCCACACCAATTAGGAATCTAGAAAATGTTCCACAGGCTTGCCCACAGGCTGCTCTGATGGAAGCAAATTCTCAGCTAAGACTCCCTCTTCTGAAGAATCTCTAGTTTGTATCAGGTTGACAGAACTAATTAGCACATTCCTATTCCCAGTATTACCAATATTGTGAGGGTTACTTTATTTGGAAAAGGAAGTCACAGGTGTAATTGATTTAAAGACCCTGAGATAGGACCTGACGCTAGAGTCTGTGTGTTGGTGCTAAAAATGAAACCACAGATTGTTTACAGAAGTCAAGGGACTGGGGACATCAGGTACTTTCTGAGCAAGCCTGAAGGACTAAGTATAGGTCTCAGAATCCATGTTAAAGCCAAGCACATACCCGTATCCCAGAACTGGGGAAGCAGAGGCAGGAGGATCCTTGAGGCTTGTTGTCGAGACAGCCTGTCCTAATTGGTGAACCCCCAGCCAATGAGAGACTTTGTCTCAAAATCAAGAGGGCTGGAAATTATATCTCAGTGAAAAAGAAAACTTGGTATGCAAACATGAGTGTCCCAAGTATCCACATTAAAAAATAAAAATATCCAGATGTGGATAATCACAGGGATGTGAAACATGGAGATTCCTGCAGCTTACTGGCTGCTGGTGCAGCTCTGGGTTCAATTGAGACAGCCTGTCTCAAGAGAATAATGCACAGAAAGATAGCATAGCACACCCAAAGTCTTTCTCTAACATCTACAAGCAAATACTTGACTGCACACATACACATACACACACACACACACACACACACACACACACACACACACACACACACACACACGAGGAAGGCAGAAGGAAATTTGATGCAGAACAGAAGTCTAGGTCACCAGAGAAACCAGGACTAGGGTGACAAGGACATAAACCAAGGAATGCCAGCAGAAACCTGAAGCTACAATGGAGCGCATTTCTCCCCTTGGGACTTCTAGAAGGATCTATCCCTGTCAACACCGTATCTTCACCCTGATAAACTCATTTCAGACTTCTGGCATCCAGAATGGTGAGCCACTAAAGTGAGGAAGTTACAAGTCACTAGGTTGATGGTAAATTGGGACAGTGGCTTAAGAAAAAAGCTAATACCCCTCCCCAGCCTGCTGTGACTGGTGGAGACATCTCTGGGTAGCTTCCACACTTCCAGAAACAGTCCATTAAAAAGTTTCTTGAGAATGGCCCACAGAATGTGTCCTTGACATCCTGCCAGAATTCCTTCTCTTATATTCTACTTTGTTTGCAAACGTAATTTGTGATATAATACTTAAAGGATATAATAGAATGTGTCCAGTGAGGAAAAGAAAACGGGAGAGTGAGCCTGGTGGTGTGTGCCAGTAATCCCAGCCTTTGGGGATGTGTAGACAAAAACATTTGGAGTTCAAGGTCAGCCCTGGCTGCAAAGTGAGTTCCAGGCCAGCCTGAGCTGCATGAGTCTCTGTACCACAAAAGCAGAGAGAAAAAAGGAGAGGAGAGGAAGGGAGGAAGGGAAGAAGGGAGGACGGGAGGAAGGGAGGAAACAGGAGAAAGGTGGGACTGGACTCTGTGGTTTAAAAGCATGCTTGGCCTCTGCTGTGAACCTAACTTCAGTTCTCAGCACCCACACCAAACAGCTTACAACCAGCTGTAACTCCAGTTCCAGGTGACTTGGGCGCCCTCTTATGGCCTCAGTGGGAAAAATAAAACAAAAGAGAGGTGGAGAAGTGGAAGCCAGAAAGGAGGAAAAGGATGGAGAGAGAAAAGAAGAGAGGAAGAATGAGAGAGAATGCACAGTCAAAATCAATATCTGTACACAGAGTCCATACCTTACCTTTGGAATGTTGTAATAAAATATTTAAATTCCAGACAGGGTTTCTACCCCACCTTTGGTTATTGAGTTCCTGGATACCCTTTATAGTTACAAGAAGTCTTAAGCAACACAAGAGCTGGACGAACAGATACCTAGCCTCCAAGCTGGTAGAATCTACTTTCCTATGGATAACCCTGAGTTATTACATACTATTTACCATGTTCCATCTTGGCTGCTCTTAACCCAATTGGACTTCCGTCAGGGCCACACTCTCTTATCCCTTAACCCATGGCGGCTTCTCCTTCCTCCTCTCCTGTGAGTTCTCCTCTCCCACAAGCCTATGAATCCTAAACCCCACCTATGTCTAGCTATTGGCATCTTTATTCACCAGTAAGAATTATCTTGGGAACAGGTCTTGGGGGCCTACCCTTAGCATCAGGATAGACAGTAAAGGACAAAACCTCAACACTGGACACTTACCGGGAATTACCCAGCAGATGGGATTCCTCTGTTCTCCAACAGCCACAGCAAAGCGTGTTGGTATGTTGGTTACTTTCCTGTCATGGTGATAGCACACAATGACCAGGAAGCTGGAAGCTAAGAGAAATCACTTCTTAAACTGCAAACACAGAGCAGAGAGTGTGAACAGATGGGCTGAGGCCATGATCCCTCAATGCTCACCATCAGTGGCATGCTTCCTCCTGCATGGCTGCACCACTAAAAGTTCCTAACCTCCCAGACAGCACGTGGAGCCACATGTTGAAGTACCTGAGCCTATGGGGACATTTCTCACTCATCAGCACCACTTCACTATTTCCTAAACTAGTCTGATAATAACAACCCCTTGGATACTCTTTAACCATCCCCATATCCAGTCCCTACCTCATCCAGGATCTGTAAAAGCAGAATTCCAATAGGGAAGTCGAACCACTTGGATTCTAACAAATCCCCAAGAGGAATGTGACTCAAGAGAGGGTCAGAGTTCATTATGTAAAAAGAAGGCATCATCTCAAGACTGGAATGATGTCATCAACTGCATCCCTGTCCAGGTGGGATCCACAATTGTCAACACGCCCCATTTCATAGACAGCTTCTTGGTAAGTTGCAAGAGTGTTCATCAGGGAAAATAAAAGAACACATGCATGCCCTAATTGAAGATAAGTACAGTAATGGATTCCTGAATTTCATCTTCTTTTTCTATTTTCCTCTTTGCAAATTCCCTCAGGGTTCTTTGGGGGAATCTCCATGGACAGGGCAAAAAAAAAAAAAAACAACCATCAATATAATCCAACTTCTTTCTAGGAATTCCAGTAAGAGACAACTTGTACTTTAGCTGGTGTAGTACACATAAGAACGGAGTCAGATTTAGTGTAGAGAGATACAGAGAGACGCATGGATTAAGACCCTCTCAGACAGAACCCTGCGTGAAATTTCGTTCACCACCATCTGCCTTCAGTTGTGTGAATTAATAACTTTCCTTTAAGGCCTATACCATCTTAAGTCCCATCTAAAGACAGTGCAGCCATTGTATTAATTTAATATTTTTATTCAATTTTTAATTATGTGTTGGGGGTGGGGTATGTGTACAGGTGTGTGGTACCTGTAGAAGTCAGAAGAGGGTATAAAATCCCTTTGAGCAGCAGTTATAGGCAGCTGTGGACCACACGAGGACCTACCTCACTAGCCACCATCACCTCCTTAGACCCAGGATTAGTGTCACCAAGGAAGCCACCCAGTCATCTCCAGTGCAAGGGTATGTGCAGCGCTGCAGGAGTGGGGTGACACCTGATAACATCATCACCTCCCTGACTGCTGACTGTCCTTTCCCAACTAGTCCAGCTACTCTGTGGGAAAATGACTTTGATTCTTAAACAGGATGGTTAGCTCTTAAGAAGAGATTTCTGATCCAAAGCCTGGGGTTTGATTCCCATCAATATAAAAATATTAATTGTGGGGAGGATTTTGCCTTGCCTTTTCATTCCTTGGCAACTTTATTCATGTGGATTTGGAATTTGGGGTATTGTCATCTGCGTTACCCTCGCTCCCTCCCTCTATCCCTCTCCTCCCCTCCCTCTCTTCCTTCCTCTCCACCCACTCTCTCCAGCCCTTCTTCTTCCCAAAAGCTCCCTCTGTTTTCACACACACAGACACACACACACACACACACACACACACACCCTCAGTGAGTTTAATTGTGCTTGGTGACGTGGATATGAACAAGTAACTCATATCCATCATGGGCAACATACCAGTGGTTACATTACTGAAGGAATTACCTCCCCGCCCCCCAGCAGCCATTAACCACCACAGTACCCCTCTGGGGCCTCTTACAGCAAGATTTTTAATAGTAGAGAGTTGCAGCTTTGCCAAATAAAAATGTCCTGAATATTATTGTACAATGATATGACTCCCTTCACAGGACTAAACTATGTACTCACAGCTTACCGTCACCTTCACACATGTGGAAACAGCTACCATGAACACAGGAGTGGTTTCAAAGACCTGGTTACTGTTTAACTTATTATGTAACTATGTAACGGGTTCTTCATAGTGACCTGGGAGGAGGAGTAGTATTAATATTATTCCTACTTCAGCATTTTTCGGAGTTATTTTTTTTAATTATGTGTATATGTCTGTGTATGAGTGCAGTGCCCTTGGGGGCCAGAAGAGAATGTTGGATCCCTGGAGCTGGAATTACATACAGGTCATTGCAAACTGTCTAACATGAGGGAACTAAACTTGGGTCCTCAGAAAGAGAGGTAAGTGCTCTTAACCAGGAGCTATTTCTCCAGCCTCTGTTGTGCTTATTTTTGACAGAAGAACTAAAGCTTAGCTATCCTCAACTGACAGCACTTGCAAAGGGAAAATTAGTTTTCTCCAATGGCATCTCTCAGGTATGCAAACCACATTCAAGGCAAGCACCACGCCCAGCAATAGATGGCTGATTCTTCAGAATGCTTTGTCTAGCTTTTTAAAAAGCTTTGTCTTACTGGTCTTTTGAAGATAGATAGATAGATAGATAGATAGATAGATAGATAGATAGATAGATAGATAGATAGACAGATGAGAGATAAATAGATATATGGTTCTTCAGATAGTGTGCATGTATGTGTGCCTCTGTGTGTGTGTGTGTGTGTGTGTGTGTGTGTACACATATATTTGGTTTTTCAGATTTATGCTTGTGTGTCTCTGGATGTGTTTGTGTTTTTCATTCTTTTTCTTCAGTTTTGGTTTTTGCCTTCATTTTATCCTACTCTGGCTTGTTTAGATTTTTTCCCTGTTTTTTTTTTTTTTTTTTCTAAAAAGTGGGGAGGGAGAGAAGAACACAGAGTTGGGTTAGTGAAGTGATAGGAGAATCTGGGAGGAGACAAGGAAGGGGAAACTATAATCAGAAAATAATATATAAAAAAGATTTGTTTTCAATTTTAAATTTAAAAACAACCACAAGTGAACTGAAGCTTAGAATTCTGTTACAAACGCTGTCCAGAATTACAAAGACTCATGTACATAGCAGCCCACACAACCTCCTGTGCGCTGAAAGGAGGCCCCCAAGTGAGTCTCAGACTTCCTGACAGACTTTCTTTATGACTTACAGGATGATTCCCTTATCTGAAACAGAGTCTCTGGAAGCCCAGACTAGCCTCCGACTAACAATATAGCCCAGCCCAGACCTCAAATTCCTGAACCTATTGCCTCTGCCTCCAAGAACAAGATTACACCCAGTATTTGACTGTGTGACTATATTCATGTTTATACATTAGCCTGGAGCAGTAAAACTTCCTGACAGCAAGTCTGTGCCTGTCCCATTTGATAGCATGGGCTATGGAGCAATTCAAATATGGCCGCTGCAGTCGACAAAATCTATTTTTCATTTCGTGATAAAGTAAATGTGAACAGTCCTATAAACAGAGACTGCAACATGGAAACTTTTTTTTAAAGCATTTTACCGTAGTGCAATTTAAAAAATAAAAAACTGAAACGTTTGTAAAACATTATAAACGCACACATTATGATGTTATCACTACAACATGGCCCCTGGGAGAGTTGTGGGAAAGGCAATAATAACCTTTTATTGTGAAAATAGTTTTAACCTAAGGGATCCTCTGGAAGAACCCTTCAGGGGCCCGGGACCACACTGTGAGTCTTTGGGGCCTGCCTGAGCTTATCTCCTACAGGTTCTGGAGGAATCTGTCACCTTCCCTGTGAGGGATACTTCCTTCCACTTTTGCTGTACTTCTCTGGTTCTCCAGTGCCAGGCGCTCGGCATCCCTGGACACAGAGAGGCTAAGTGCTCACTCCTGCAGTTTGCTGGTGGGAGGGACATCAGTGACAGGGGCTGGGCTGACTGTGGGACTCATACCACTGGGGTCCCAAGTCCCCGCAGTGGGAGATCAAACTAAGAAACAGAAAGAAACGCCTGGAGTCAAATTCAAGCTGCCGGGCAATATAGAGCAGCAGCAGCAGTCTCCCTAGAGTCCATCTTTGCTCCTCTTCTTCCCGCAGAGAGAAAAGGAGAGGCCTGGAATGGGGGTTTCACGGGGTCTTCTGGGGCAACTCAATCAAAACAATTATTTTCCCACAGACGAGGCCAAGAATATCTTAATGGCGTCCCCCTGATTGAGGGATAAATCTATTAATTTATGGCCCAGCCGAACCGTTGTATCAACTCCGTCCACTCTGAGAAAAGGCTTCCAAATCCCACCTTTTATTGGGATTTCCTACTTTCTAGTTTTCCTTCTCTTATTCCCACCGTTCCATCCTGCTCCCCTAACCCACTAAATAAACCACTAACAACTCGGCCAGTTGCACCCTATTACCCTAGGAAAATTCTCCAGGAAGGTGACTCCCTACCTGAGCCTACAAAGTAAAGACATTAAGAAATCAAGTTGCGGGTTCCAACCCTCAGCATTGCATAAAACGGGCGCTTGCCTAAAATCCTGCTGGAGTAGTGGCGGCAGGAGGATTTAAAGTCAATTCTTTGTTTCATAGAAAGTTCGAGGCCAGCCCTGGCTACGTGGAAAAAATTAAATGACGTCCCAGAAAAGATAGAAAGCACAGGTATGATTTCCGGGCTACGTGGCCAGGAGCGTCCTGCGCTCTTGCTTCAAACAAGCAGGGTTCCTGGAGTGCAATTGGGCACAAGGACCTGACCCCAACAGTAAATCAAAGCGGGAGCGAAAAGCTGGTGTCAAGCAGACTCAATTAGCATGCCCCGGGGGTAATTGCTAACCGGCTCCGCTTTATCTACTGGACCACCTGCGTTGGCTGACCCTCTAAGCTCAGAGCTCCCAGTGCAAGGGCCAAGGAGCTCCGGTGCTCCCTGAGCTGAGTGAGCTGCTTAACTGGTTAAAGCGACCCTAGCTCTCCTGTGATTTGGTTCTTTGTCGCCTTAGTAAGACTTGAGGAGAGAGAGAGAGAGAGAGAGAGAGAGAGAGAGAGAGAGAGAGAGAGAGAGAGAGAGAGAGAGAGAGAGAGAGAGTTTTTCCCAGTTCCATGTATGTCGAGTCTGTAGGCAAGTTTCATGTAATTGTCTTAGCCTAACTTACCTATGCGTTAAATGGGGATCACAGAAGTAATAACATAATTGAAATTTGGTTTAGCAAAGCAAGTGAGCAAATAGGTTTTGAACAGTGCACAGTGCGTGGCATGCCACAATTTACTGCGTACAAACTGAAAGCTTCTGGCTGGTATTGTAAATTCGACCCTGTGCCGGTTCCGTAGTTACACCATCTTAGTGCGGAGAAAGAAATCTGTGTCCAACTCAACAGCAATTCCTGTGCTCAAGTGTGGTTTGGAGCCCTAGAGGAGAGACCTCCCTGGGCTGGCTTTCCAAGGCCAGTCTGGCTGAATGAAATGGGACCTCTCTGGTCTCAAAGGGGCTTCTGCCCCAGACCCTATTCTCCAGCCATCTTCTGACTACTGTCACCTAAGGCCAACGGAGTTCTCATTCTCCCGGACTTTTTGCCTTATTCTTTACTGAAGCTTTAATGAGCATCAAATCTAGATGGTCCGGGCAGACTCTGAAGTCTAGGTCTTTACGAGATCCTAATAGGAAAACAGCAAGGGCCTTACATTTCAGGCCTGGTAACCTGTCTTCACATAGGGCCACATGCCAAGTCCCTAGGTGTAGAGCTCGACCCTGACACCCTGGAGCCCAACTGCAGCCCGTACTGACAAGCCCCTCTCCCGGAAGGGACCATTCTTCTGGCTTCCTAGGCTTGTCCTGCAGCAGCAGGACTGGGTAGTCTGCGACCACGTCAGGACTGGATTGTCATTTTCAGCTGCTCCCTCAAAGGGGGTGAGTCCAAACGGAGAGCTCAGCTTCTTGGACAACGTCTGGAGGTAGCTCCGCCGCTCCAGCTTGCAGCCTGAATATTCCAGGGCCTTGACTTTCTGGTGCATACAGCTCTGGAGCCAGAAAGTATATACACACCATAAATTTCCCCGCCCCACCCGGCTCGCCCGTCAGCCGTCTCTCAGAGTTGGCCCTTTCCTCCCGCACTAGTAACTTCAGCCTGCGGCTGGGCACTTCGGGTCCCCGCAAAGGTGGGCAGGGCTGTGCAGATGTCTAGCTGCTGCAAGAACAGGGTAGCAGCGTTAGAACTCTGAGCGTCGCCTGCGGGAAGTTCCCAGACACTACCTACCCAGGAGGGAAGATTCGTAGAGCTCAGTAGAGGGGAAGGAGGGAGTGGATCAGATGAGAATGGAAGGAACCTGGAAAGATCGGCTGCTTTTATACCCAGTGTTTGTCTTCCTACACTGTGAAGCTACTACGTACACACGCACACAGTAACAGCCCGTTGCTTTAAGATGTCCTTGATGCGGGGCTCTTTCCTCGCCCTGTTGTGCGGGATACACCAAGAGGTCTCTTTCCAGAGGAATGCCACAAACCCACCATTTATTAAGTTTTTTTTTTTCCTTTTCAGGGTGGCCGGGGACTGTCAATTAGTGATGGAGAGCAAGGGTAAGTTACTCTGGGCTCCATCCCCGGCCCCCACCACCACCACGACGCCCTGCAGTACTGCCACCATGAGGAAAGGTTTTTTTCCTATAGTTGCATTGAGTCAAACTCATATTTATAAAGTGTGTGTTTGAAATAATGACTAAAATAATTCAAAAGAGGGGAAAAGCTTGACTTGAGGCTTCTTGTTCCCTCCTCTGAAAGTAGAATCATCGAAGTCCCCTAGTTCTGAGATTAGGACAAGAAACTTAGAAACTGGGAGAGGAATGTGTTTGTTTTCTTTTTATTGTAGTTGAGACTGGGGAAAATCCTATGTAGCCCAGGCTAGCCTCCATTTACAAATCTCCTTGCCTCATCTTCTCTGGTTGCTGAGATTACAGGCTCGGCTCTGTTCCTTGCCTTCCTCCTGGTGATTTCAAACACTAGGGATAATAGCTTAATTAAACAGTTTATAGATTCCCAGATTCCCTGAGCCCCAGTTGCCAGTTGCCTTGAGAGCTGTGTGTGGTTTATGGTCCTGCTTACTATCTGGTTCGAATCTCTCATCTATCTTAAGGGAATGTGAACTGCCTCCAGGTTGTAGAGAGTCGACTGAGGGAATGGAGCCCGGAGCTTAACGGGAGAGCTGGTGTAGAGAAAGTTGAAATCACTCCTCTTGTGACCTTTCCTTCACAAGAAAAAGGCGGGAGACGAAGATACAGGGAGATAGGTAAGAAACTTCCCCATTTCCAACTGGTAAAAGTTTGAGCTGAGTGAACGGATCTCAGAACATTCACACACCTGCCCATTCCCAGCTACTGATTGCCCCCAACCCAAAATGGGTTGGTGTGTAGCAAAATCGATAGAAGTGCACACCACAGCTCCAGCGGCTGGTACCTTTATAAATAATGCTAAAACTATGGAGTGCCCAAGAGTCTCTTGGACATAGGCTTTCAAAGAATATCTCTGGGGAGAAAGCAATGTTGGGGGTCAGGGGGTGTCACTTCCTTAGGAATAGTGCACACCCATGACATTTTTAATAAGCGGTCTGAAACTGCTGCAGAATGGTCAATGGTCGCTGGCTACCTGCACTACCTGGGGAGTATCCAGCTGCCTGGGATGCTCTATCATTCACAGATACACGCTCTCTATGGTCATTTCAAAACAGGAGTTGAGGGCGCTTCCTAACATCCCAATAGGAGCTTTGAACCATTTCAGAAGAGAAGCAAGCCAGAAGCTGGGAATCGATTTGGGCCAGAGACATGAGCGCGGAGGAACACAAAGAAAGAGTGGAGAGAAGAGAGCGGGCAGAGTTTAAATTATGCCACATTTGATTTCAGGATTGCACAAAATTAGTCCTTAGTCGGCCTGCTGCTTTTATAGCTTGTGAAGGTGTAGCCACCCCAGCCCTAAAGGAGGGGCTGGGTCTAGGAGAGTTGTGGGAGACGTAGCCGGGATCTTCTGGGGACGAGGAGAGGGAGCGTGAGTTGTCTAGCACCACATAGGCGTCCTAATAGAGGACAAACTAACTGACGCGTAGAAGAGGAACAGGAGAGGATGAGATTTAAACTGTTGCGAGAGACCAGGGTGCGAGCCACAAGAACAAACTGCATGGCATTCCCCCGATGTGGAGAAGGACCTCGGACTGGGAGCTGTTTGAGGACTATATAGATGCTTTGTTCCAGGGTTCAGGATACAGGACTGCAGAGGGTCTGGAACTATCGCCTAGACTGGAACTAGTAACAAACCGGGCAAAAACAGAAAACCTTGTGCTATAATGAAGTTGGAGCCTCCCCGCACTCCTCTGGAGACTGGTTGGAGCTGTCTGCGCTCTGGTCTCCACTCTATGGCTTAGGAAATGTCCGGGAGTACAGACATGTGGGCATTGCTAGTGAAGAGCCCAATTCCCGTTAGTTCGCTCGTTCAGTTTCCATCGCTTGCTGGGAACTGTGCCTGGTGGGAGCCTAGCGTCTCTCCCAGATTCTCCCAGAGAAACAAAAATAAACAGCCCTGTCAAATCAAAGAAATCAAAGTGAGGCTGAAACTTCCCGATCAGGACTTTTTTTTTTTTTTTTTTTTTTTTTTTTTTTTTTTTTTTTTTTTTTGAAGGTGGGGATGATAGAATCATCTGCATTTAGCCCAAGCACGACCTTGAACTTCTGCTCCCCTCCCCATCCCCCAACTCCGCCTCCACCTCCTGAGTGCGGTCCCTTCCGGCTTAGACCACCACTCTGGGTTAACACCATTGAGCATGACCAAGAACACTCTGTCGCCTGCAACCCTCACTCCCCTGAAGTCCAGTTTGTGTCCACTCCCCATTCAAAGACTCTAAGATAAGGACCTACCTCGGATTCCAGCTCTCCCAGACCAGAAAAGAACTGAGGCTTTTGGATTTTTGTCCTGGGTCTTACTTTGTTAGCTAGGAGATTTAGAGTAAGATTTGACCTCAGCATCTTTCAAACCACAGTCTGTGTCCACCTACAATCTAAGGCTAAGTTGTCACAGTGGGCACCTAACTCCAGGACAATCAGCACAGAGTACAGGTACCCTGCCTGTGTACTCTCCCAGGGCCTCACTATAATAGTCAACATCCCAGGTCCACCTCTTTCCAGGGTGTCAGTGATAGTACCTTGCTTCCTCTTGGGTATGCAACTCATTGATAAGAAACACAAGAGTAATTTCATTCATTTCTCCAGTAAATACTTTGAGGGCAACAAGTATTGCCTTAAGAGACAGACTTAGCACTTAGCACTTAGCACTTAGCAGACAACCACTTAGCAGATACTCCATGAGGGTATCTGGGATACAACATTTGCCTAACAAGGATGAAGTACTGGGTTTAAGTCCCAGCACCACAAATCATCAGTACCACTGTCACCACCACCACCACCACCATCGGGTGTGTTTGCCCTTGAAAGACATAATTTCCTGTTTCTGTGTTGATCTCCTCCTTGTTATTAGTTAAAAACGTAAAACTCCCAAAGTGCCATTTGTTCTGACATATTTCAATAGCAGGCACAAAATTTCCCCTCCAGGGACCCTAATAGTCACTTCAATATCCATCAAATCCTGTGTCAGAAAACTCTAGCACCTTCACCTCCTATTCCCAATCACACCTACAAGGTCTTACTAAAGACCTGTTGTATGTGCCTGGGACAAGAGGCAGTTCCTGGAGCATAAAAGAAGTAGGAGCCAACAGGGTTTGACCTTGACACCATCACCCAAAGTCCTTCTTTGCTTTACACCAGAAAAGGTTCCTAGGGAACACAGGGCAAACCGGCTCGAAGCCTTGTGTTCAAATGCTTCATCGGTTTCTATTGCTTTAGTTTCTCGGCAAGTGAGAATTCCCTTGATTCCTTTTATTTTCCGGCCATGTGAACAGTAACAGAGATCTCAACAAATGCTGCAACAAATAAACAAGTAAGTGCAAGAGTGTGTCTACTGTGTGTTGGCACCCTTCTCTCTTTGACAGTTTCTTAATGCAGCTGGTCTACATAGTAATTTATGATTTAGGATCATATGCTTGTATTGAATATAGAGTTGAGAGAAACTGAAGCTAAAGGGTTAGATGGATTTCTCAAGAATGATGCAGCTAATTGTAGAACCTATGAGTGGATGGGTGGATGGATGGATGGATGGATGGATGGATGTTTCTGGAACTAAGTTGGATCCTCCTATACTGATCTAACATCAAGAATATTTGCTTAAGAGCACTGGCTCCCAGCTACACGCATTGACCTCTTGCCATAGCCACCACCACACTGGGGCATGAGGTCTAAGTCAGGTAATGCCTCTTCCACAGAAGATAACAAGGGTTGAAACTTGTTCTGTGCCACCCCTGAAGTTAAGTTAGGGAGAAAGAGAGAGGGAGGAAGAGAGTGCTGCTGCCTCAAGTACCTGCAAGTGCTATTTCAGTTCTGCATCCTACCCCCAATGGCAGAGATAACCAAGGAAAGCTGAAAAAATGCCACAGATAGCGCTAGGACCCTCAGAGCTGAGCGGTTTCGCAGTCAGGAATGTTGTAAGCTGGTAAGCAAGATATCAACCAGCCTGCCACCTCTGGAGAAATAATCCCTCATGGACATACCAGCACCCCTACTGACCCAAGGAAAGAGAAGGGGCCCAGAGTTCCTAGGCCATGGTGCAGAGACTTTTATTCTCCTCTGTAAAACCCCAGTGAGCTTTGATCACCCTGATCAGCACCTATTGGCCAGGCCTGCCAGGAGAAAGCAAAGGCTCATATTCCTGTATTCTTCAGAAGGCATGAGTCCCAAGGTCCAGCTCAGGCCTGGCATCCATTCACCAGGTGGTCTTGAACACACATGTGTCATAACTTTTCTTCCTGCTACATGTTTCATCCCTAGAGTGAGGGTATCAGAAGTAATCATAGTATGGAAACACGCATTCTTGTTTTCTAAAATGGCGGAGGGAAACAAAGGTCCCCAGAGACCAATAGTTTTCAGTCTGCCTATAAGGGGAAAGCAGGTACGAAGACATCTTACCAAGTATGTCCTGCTTGGTAGGCAGGCTGGACTCTCCATGGGATGAGGACATGCCGTGTAGAAAAGCCTCCAGCTTGCCTTGGGAACCCTAGACAACATAAAAAACATTGACAACAGGACTGTGTTCTGTTGCTGGCCACAAACCTATCCCACCAGTCTGCTTTAAAATGACATAGCTAGGAGAGAAGGAAGTCCTGTCCCTGAACTGCTTAAAGTCACATGAAGTAATGTTCAATTCTAACTCCCTGTTACAGACTGAGGTTCCTATCTTGCCTGGGAGAACTCTACGGGCAGCTGTGGCCCTGTGCAGAGAAACCTAGGCTTGGCTTCAAGGTTTTTGGACCTCTGGTACCTTGAAAAAAGAAAGCCTACTTGGGGTTAGCAATATTCCCTTGCCTTTTCCATTGGTCCATATGGCCCAGCCACCATGCCTGCCAGGGGCTGGAGAGGGACGGCAGCCAGAGAAACGATTCGATTCGGGAGTTCCCGACTTTTCTTGTGGTCCTGAGGCTTGGAGGGAGAGCAGTGGATCCGGGATTTGTGAGGGCTGGAGCTACAGCCTCTGCCAATCCTTGGAGGGGTGAGAAGTGGGTGAAGAAAGGGAGTGGTTTCCTTGGCCGAGTCTGCTAGAATCTTCCTTAGAGAAAAGACTTTGTCCTGCTGTTGCTCAGAACCTGACAGCTTTGGCCCCAGTGGGACTGGAAAGCAGTGTGGCACGGTCCTGGAATCCAGGCTCCTCCCCACTTTCTGCAGAGGACAGCAAATGCAGAAGGTGGATCTGTTTTTTTGGTGGTTTTGGTCTGCGGAATGTGGCGCCAGACAAACGCTATGGAGACAAACGTCCCACCCACAGACGTAGGTGGTGTGAGGACCCTCACCTTCTTTTGCCATACAGTGGAGAATTAACCTCCTCACGTCTGCTCCGAGACACATCTCTCTCTCTCTCTCTCTCTCTCTCTCTCTCTCTCTCTCTCTCTCTCTCTCTCTCTCTCACACACACACACACACACACACACACACACACACAGTGTTAAAAGGGACCTTAAGAGTCTTTCTGTCTCCGAAGTGTGTGTCAGTGAGTGCAAGATTGGGGTTGTGTGTCAGACTCCTACTCTTTTCTAGTGAAATCCAGACTGGTCACCACCCTTGCGTGTGTTTTTCGGAGGTCTTTGTGTCTTGTTTCAGTCGGCTCTGCACTCAGGGGAGGAAAAAAACCCTGTTCTGTGGAAAGAGTTACCACTACTTGGAGGAAATCTATGAGAGTCCCGAATCACATGCCCTAAAAGATGGGCGCGGGTCTCACTCAGGTCCGCTCTCTTCCATTTACCTCTGCGCGACTCCGGAGCCTCGCACGCCCAGCTCATTCAAGCTCCAACCAGCTCAGAAATCTGGTGTCTGCTAATCTTCTACACTTAGTCTTCTCTGCGCCTCAGGAACCTCAGCTCTTAGCTACCCAGGCTAGGATCAAGCGCTTCCAGAAAGAACCCAGTAGCGGAGCAAGCAGCCTCCAGCAGGAAACCACCCCGCCCCAAAAGGCAGCCTTAAGTCCAGCTGCACAGCCTGCGCGGAGCGAGAGGGGGTTTCTCTCTGCGGCTCCCCCTTTTTCCACGTAAATGAAACTTCACAGGGTTTGTGAACTTATGGTTTGTGGACGTTTCCTTCAGAAACTAGGAGAGGGAGACCATCCGAGTTTCAGACTTCCAGGTGGGAAGCATTCAGCTACCTCTTCCAGGTGGCAGACCCCTGGGTAATTTCGTCCCCAGCTCCTGCGAGACCCAGGTCTTTCTTGCCCAACGTGGCCGAAAAAAGACCGAAATTCTAACCGGAAAAGGACAGCATTACTTTACCCCAGCGACGGTTTCTTTCCTTCAGTTACTAAGTCTAGAAACCAGGAAGAAAAGCTGCTGCCATCAGGTTAGAAGCAAGCAGGAGAGGGGATGCCTTAAGCCAGAGACAGCAAAAAGCCTCAGTCTGCATGAAGTACCGCCCCCCAACCCCAGTCTCTCCCCAGACTGGACAGGCTCCTCGCCTAGGTGGGCATACCCTGGCTCTGCTCTCTTTAACGTCAGAATTGAGTTTTTAAGTGTGTCCTAGTTCTGAGTCTTTGAGCTGTTGGATTTTGGGTTTTTAATATTTTTGGAGTTAAAGGAGAAATCTAATCAATAACTGAAAACTTGAGGTACAGGGAGGGGGAACACTAAAGTTTGAGAAGAAAAGCCCAAAGGGAGACTTGAAGAACTGTCCCACCCCCACCTGAAGCCCAGGGCTGTTAGAGGCTGCCTGTGGTCCCCAGCTCTTGGGAGTAACTAGGGATAATAGCTCACAGTGTCTTTAAATTGGGGTCGTAGTGAGGGGTGTTCTATCTTGATTTATTCTTGCTCTCCCCCAACTGCTCTCACTGTGATCTTTCTAAGAAGCATTCCTTTTTATCAATCCAGCCCTCAGCCATGAGTCCAGAGCAAGAAGCCAAAAACCAGCTCCAGGGACTGAGTGGAAGGAAAGCCGGTAAGCAAGACTCAGCAGCAGCCCCAGCCTTCAGCTCCTTCCAGCAGAGGGATGCCTCCTATGGTCTGACCTCAGCACTCTCCTTCCTTTCTTGGGCCGGAGGAGTTGCAGGAATTAGATGCTAGGCTGTATTCCTAAGAGGCCTTGTGCCCTGATGCTACTCCATGCCGAAAATTATTAGGGACATCTTTGTTGTCAAAAAGTTCCCGAAAGATGGTTTTTATCTTAATGCTTTTCACGACATTAGAAGGAAAGTAGGTGAAAGAAACAGGTTGTAGAAGAAGGCTCCACCTTTAAAAAGGAAAGCCTTCCTGGCATCCTAGTGGCTGCCTGGAGTGGGGAACCTGACTCATGTTATAGTGAGTGTCTCCAGCGGGAGAACTGCACAGGCTTTACTCGGGTACCAGGGAAGAATAGTAGGTATCACTTCCTAGGTGCTCCACACCCAGCTTCACATCTGTCTGACATTTCTAGTCACCGTGTCACTGCCCAATTGCATTCACCTCTTTAAAAGCAGGGGACTGGCACTTGGAAGACCTGGTCTCCCTGTTCCTATTGTGAGCTTTCTGTTCTTTTCTTGAGATATTGCTTTGGGTTCCTTTAACCCATCACTAAACAGAGGCACAGGTACAGCCCTCGGACTCCAGGCTGGGAGCTCACTTAGCAAGGGCTTAACGAGAACGGCTGCTGCCTGGTTGGATTCCAGCTCAGCAGCAGGGCGGATTCCAACAAACTCTGAGCACACGGCATCCCGACTCTACTTAGGGAAGCCATCTGCAGAACAGGCCCAAGATTCTAGTTTGTTCCTCTGTAAGCCTCAGCACCCAGGCAGAGTCACAGGTGGGGGGGGGTCTCCAAGCCCCTCAGTGCTGGGTGAAACCAAGCGACAGGGGTCTAATCAATAACACGGCTCTGGGACTATTTTCCCCTCCTCCAGCTGTTGCTGTCTGCAGTGTTTGGGGCTAATGTCCAGATCCCCGGTCTTTGGGATTTAACACGCTCATCACCCCCAGCAAGCCAGCACGCCAAACGGCCTTTTACAAACCGTAGTAAACATTTTATTTACAAGTTAAAGGCCTCCTAAGTGCAGCGCGTCCTTATGCCAAGACCCCTGGTGCTCAGAGGAACAGTTCCGCCGAACACTTCACAGTGTGAGCTGCTTGGGTAGGGAGGACAGTTGAATTCTTTCTTTGGAGGAGGGAGGGGGGACCTTAAAACTCTCCACTCTTTTGGGGGGTGGGGGGCCTCAGGCAGCCATGGCAGCAAGAGAAAGGGTATGAACCCCAAAGAGGCTGCTCACGGCGTCCTGCTCCCATCTCGGCGACCCTTGCCACCAACTTAAAGTAGGCACAAACTCCAGCCAGTGTTGGGGAAGCTGCACGCCATGCCCTCGGTGCTGTCTATAAACCTGCAAGCGGGGCCTGAGCAGTCTCCGGGCTTTGAGGACTGCTGGTGGCTGACGGCTGGTGCGCAGGGAGCAGCTCCGAGCAGTTGCTGCCAAGGCTGCTGGCGCTCCCCGCGTTGGTGTTGCTACTCAGGCTGCTGCTGCCGCTGAAGCTGAAGCTGCTACCACTCGCGCTGCTGCTGGCTGTGATGAGGGCGCCCGCGGCTGAGGCCTTGATGACCGTAGTTTGGTGCAGGGACCTCTCCGTTCCCTCAGTCCGTTCCGTGTCGCTGGGGGCCATGTCCAGGGACTCCGAGTCACTGCTCTCGCTCTCGGCTTCGCCCTCAGAACGGCTGGGGCTTCTCTCCTCTCGTTCACCCTCGGCGGGGACTCCGCCCGAAGGCTTCTCGCCCGCTTCCTTGTCCTTGTCCTTCTGAGCCTGCGCTTCCTTAGAGTGCCGCCACTTCATCCTCCGGTTCTGAAACCACACCTTCACCTGTGCGCAACATCCAGAAGAGATGCTAGGTAATTAAGACACTCACCACACCCGGACTTACACCACCACTCCTGTAAAGCAGGATAGCAAGGCGGACGCTTGCTATGCCTCCGCTACCCATAAGCAGTGACCAAGCATCGAAATCCAGGCGCAATCAAGGCGCGAAACCCACCGAACCTCCTGGGGACAATTCTTTTAAGTGCTCGAATCTCAAGCCTGAAATGACCCAAGTTGGAAGGGCAGATTTTTGCAAATTGCTTCGTAATCTCGCCAAACTCAGGACTCTGGTAAGAAGGATTCCAGTTAGCAAGTGCTGACACCCAAATTGCACGTATACCCCAATTCTGTGTACCAGGCCACAGTTTGGGTGACTCCGGTTCTGTGAACCCTCTCGTATCCACACACTATCCAAAGCAAATCACTACACAAACCACACCACCACCTCCACCCCTAGGAGGTTAGAGGCAGGGTCTCTCTAGAACCCAAGGTGGCCTTGAACTTGAGATCCTCCTGCCTTTGCCTCTTAAGTACTCAGACTACAACCGTTTGGCCAACACTGTTTTAACGGTGGAAGTGCGCAAAAGAACAGGAGAAATCAAAGAGTTCATCCCACTCGAATGGCCTTTAAGTACAGGAGAATCAGTTTGGCATATTTTTAACCTAAGGGTTGATATAGACCATCTTTGCAGGAAATAAATTTATTTTCCTGGGGACTCTGAAAATGCTAGAATTAAGTGTGCAGCATGGAGGAATAGGGAAGAGATCGAGTGAAGAATCTGTATAAAGATATGATCCCCGGGGGACGGGGGGGGGGGGGGGAGAGGACCCAAGGCAGTCACACAAGTTCCAGCTTCCCCTTTAAAAATAACATGCACAGCTGGGAGAACGTGGCTGGGCTTTCCAGTATGATGACCGTGTGCTGAGGAAGCGCGTTGTGTAACAGAGAACAGAAAGACACAGGGACAGAAGTCTGACAGGCAGCTATGAGAAAGCAGCTTGCTTTGGCTTCAGCACGGAAGCAAGAGGGCTGAACAGGATGAGTATGCTGTAGTCAAAAAAGAAAGCAAAGAGAAACTCTAATTCTTGAAATTGAGAGAGAGAGAGAGAGAGAGAGAGAGAGAGAGAGAGAGAGAGAGAGAGATTGATTCTAAATCAAGTCTGCAAAACCTACTGAAAAAAATGTTCTTGAACATTCTAAGAAAATCTTTTTTTTTTTTCTCAACTCCATTGCCAACAGACACTATCTTCAGAGATTGAGCTGTCAGAGAAAGTGGGACGGTGGCTGCTCCATCCCTGTCTTAAAGTAACGCTAAGCAATTCCGTTTGAAATTATATTTTCAGTTCCTCACAAGTGGGATTTCACAATCCAGTGGGGGTGGCGGGAACCAACAACAAGCTATTGACTTTGCTTTTTTATCTCTTTCTTAAATAAACTGCCTCCTACAGAGAAGTGCACTCGGGTCGAGTGCACAATTATCATCTCCCGCGGCCTATTTGCGTTCTCCGCAGTTCTTTGGCCTCTTGGCCAAAATAAACACGCTGCGTGCTTGTTGACACACATCTTCAGGAATGGGTTGTTCTCCCCCTCCGTCCCTCTCCTTCATCTCCATCCCTACCCGTTTCTCCCCTTGCTTTGAGTTGCTACACCACAAAACCTAGTGAAATTCAAGACCTTGTGTTTAGATTGCTAGAGCTGGTGAGTTTGACTGAAGAAGGCCTGCCGCCACCACCTTGCTTACCGTTATTAAACGATAACGGGCCTGCGGGATAACGCCCCCAGAGAGTTAGCGTACCTGTGCATCCGTAAGGCCCAGCATGGCCGCCAGCTGCTTTCGATCTGGCTTGGTCACATACTTCTGGATCTCAAATCTCTTCTCCAGGCCTTTTCTTTGCAGGTTGGAAAAGACAGCCCGGGACCACGAGCGTTTCCGCTTGTACGTCTGCGGCAGGGTGTCCTTAGTGAGCACGGCATAGGGACCTGCCAAGCAGCAGGAAGAGAGGTTCAGAGCCACCTTAGTGTTAAGGCCACAGCTTTCCAGCCTTCTGGTCTCAAAGATATTTAAAGGTGTTTTTGCATTCACACTCCTTTGCTTGTGCAGACATGGCCTAAAAAAGAATTTTACAGATCCTCTCAGGCCACTTTAGGCCTAAAGCCATGAAGAGCTGACCACTCCGTACGTAGATTCATTAAAGAGAAATATATAAACCAAACACAAAGCCATCAGGCATGCTAAAACAGTTGGAATTGTCCCTGGAACCTGAATGGCCTGCCAGTGACAACCCTATATTTCCTTCGATTTGTCCTTCAGAGAAGATATAACCAGTCAAGCAAAGCAGTGAGTGAGTGAGTGTGTGTGTGTGTGTGTGTGTGTGTGTGTGTGTGTGTGGTGTCTTACGCATGTGCGTGTGCGCGTGCACGAGTGTAAAACCCTCACCTCACACTTCATTTTCAAACCACCCTCCCTGGGCGAAAAGAACAGGGACAGTGACTCACGCCCATATACACACTATCTTGGCTCCCCTAGCATGGTCTTCTCCAAATGTCCCACTAAAAAGAACATTCAATTTCGTTCATAGGCCTTAGGAGACTCCAACCCCAACTACTGGGTTTCCACAGTGCCGGCTGGCCTTTTCGGCACCGGCTGAACACGGGAATTTTTTTTCTACCTGGGAACGTGTCTTGGAATTGATGCTGAACAGAATTTCTTGGGTTGGCGCTTAAGGGGCTCAGGATGGCAGACGCCTCGCTAATGGGATCTAGAGATGCGAAGAACTGTCCTGCCGAAGGCTGCAGGCCAGCTAGATGCACCCCTGCAGGCCGCCCACCGGTTAGCAGCGATGTGAGATCTGGGTAGGGGGAAAGAAGAGTCGGTTACACTTTGCACAAACTCATACACTCTGGGCAGATTTGTTCCTCCTTTCCCTTCTCCCTTTTTGAACCTAGGGAACTCAAAACGGACCCTTTATCCACAAGCAGCTCTTTCTCCAATAGCCGCTGGGCCTGAATTGCCCCAGCATGTGTGCCCAGCATGGCCAGTCCACCCCACAGTAAGGAAAGGCTTTTGATAAAATGTTGCTAAAGTGGTCATTTTCGGACACAAACCCCTAATTTACACCCTTCAGGCCCTCCACTCTGCCTTCTCCCTTTGGGAGCTTAGACTGGCCGTTTTGCTTCCCCGCAATTCTTAAGAAGGATTTTTACCGGAAATCAAATAAATGCAAAGTGTCCCTCCCCATGCTGAGATTTCCCTGACGGAAAGATCTAGGTCTTTGGGCAGATATTTCATTCAAAAGATGAATTATACACACTTTTGCAAAACTTTGCAGCAACCAGGGTATAAACACCCGTTCTGTAATGTTTGAGCAAACAGAAGGTAATTTTTTTAAACATGAAATAAGCTGATTTTTACATGTCACTAAGTTTTCTTTCATTTCGTTTTCTTCTCCCTCATTCTACCGTTTTGGCCTTAAATATAAAAGCACCCCCACACCCGCATGACACCAGGCCCCTCATGGATGGCTGCGAGGCCTCAGGCCTTCCAGCAATACGTACCTCTCAGAGTGTTGCCTTCCTTGACTTTTGGGTCAAATTCTGCAGACAAAATCCGGTCAATACCAAATTTGAGGTCTTTGCTGGAGGGGGCAGGGGCGGAGCCGCTATGGTGGGGGACCACCCGCGTCCCCGAAGTCGGTGGCTGCAGGGAGCCCGCCCGGGGTGGAGGCGGAGGCTGTTGCTGCGGCTGCTGTTGCTGCGTTGGTGGTTGCTGCGGGAGATGCTGGTGATAGGCAGCGGAGAGAGGAGACAGCCGCTGAGGGAAGCCAGCCGGGACTTCTGAGGGCGCTACCACCGGGGTGGGACGGAGCGGGGATCTGGCGGCAGCTTGGAAGGAGGCATGCGGGTGCACGGAGCCCAAGTGTGCGGTGAGGGCTGCCGAGGCCCCCACCAGTCCCTCTGTAGCGGGCCCCGGCTCCCCGACGCCGGCGTGCAGGATGTCCGCGATGCAGAAAGAGGGCTTCTTGACAGCGGCCGGGTCCAAGGCGAAGGAGCAGCCGCCCGGGCCCGCCGAGGAGCAGTAGGCAGCTGACCAAAGACTAAAGTTGGAAGCGTAGAAGGGAGCCAGGCCGGCTGCGAACATCCTGGCAGGATCCCGGCGGGGTCCTGGGTGAGTGGGGAAGTGGGTGGGTGCTCGGGCAGAGGCGGTGTCCCAGCCGAGCCCGAGCTGCTTTCGGTTCTCCGCCCGCCCTGAAGCGGAGGGCCAGCCGGGGAGCCCTAGCGCCACCGAGGGACGAGGCGAGGGCCTGATCGCCGCCCGCCACGGCCTGGGCCCCTGGCTTGGCTTGAAACGCGGCGCGGCGGGCGCGCTCCGGGCCCGGTGGATAGAGGCGATCGCCCTGCGCTGGGGCGGCAAGGCGGACGCGGCCTCGCTCTGCTACACCGCAGAAGCCGAGGAGACAGGGGCCCGACACCGAAAGAAAAACCCAAACAGCTAAGCCCTAAGAGCTAAATTTAAAACAACAATAATGATCCGTTAGTTTAAAAAAAAAAAAAGGAAAAAAAAAAAAAACAAAAAAACAAAAAACTCCTCTCTAAAAACTCCCAAAGTTTTGGCAGGAGCTTTCGAGTCAGACCCGGGGTAGGACCTTGATCCGTGCGCTCATTGGACGTCTTCGTGACCAATGGGACTCCGGAGTGGAGAGGGAATTGGGAAAGAGGGGGCGTGGCCCACGCTTAGCCACGCCCTGGCCACGCCAAAGTGTTTTCAGCAGCCGCGTGGGCTGAGCTGAGTACTGAGCGTCTCTGGGAGCCGCTTAGGGGCCAAGAGTAGACTCCTCGAGCCTCTGGCTGTCCTCTATCCCCTGAAGCTCGGGGACCTGCCAGCGGCAGAGCCTCGGAGTTGGTCTCGGGAGTTTTCCTGGAGCTGCGGAGGAGGGGGATCGCTGAGACTCCCGATTCTGCTGTAGTGCACCCCCAACCCCCACCTAGTAGACTATGCTGGCGGTCCACAAGCTATCCCTTCCATATTCCGCTCTCACGCGACTTTCCTTCTCTCTACTTTTATCTCAAGTCCTAGGTAAAGGCCCCATCTCCTCAACGCCCTTCCAACCTAGAATCCCGACCCAAATCTACTGTTAGTCCGCTGGTCTCTCAGCTCACGGGAGCTCCTCCGAGAAGCCAGGAGGAGGGCCGGCCGCAAATTAGTTTTATTCTGAGCTGTCATTCCAGTGACAACTTGAAAGAGTGACTTTTCAAACAAAATAAGATAGATGACTCCAAACATCTCGCTTAGACACAGCCAAACTTTTGCCCTGAGCCTCGGAATAACAAGGAATACAGGCCCCTGGAGAACGGCACGCGTGTCCCCTCTCTAAACCTTGTAGGAAGTGCCACCCTCCGCGGCCACCAGATCCCCGGGTCACGTGGGGTCCTGTGTTTTGCAAGTGCCAGGGAGCGATTGCCTTTGAGATTAAATACCTACTTTTAATTTCATAGCATTTTTTTTTCCAGGATCCGCTTTGGCCTGTTGGCGGGAGGCACTGTCCGAGCCTCCACAGCCTGTGCCCGCCATTCTTGCTAGGGTGTTTAGAACTCAGGCTAGGTGTAGTGGGGGTTTGCTGTCTCATCAACATCTCTATTTTAAGATTTCGTTCTCTTTTAAATTATAGTCAGAATGGATTTCCCCGCCCCTCTCCCGAACAGACCACAGGCCACACAGATGAACTGTTGTTGCACATTTCAGGAAGAAAATAAAATAACGACAATAACGAAACCGCCAAATCTTTTGTTTTCGATTGTCCAAGTAAGTGCCTCCGGAATGATATTCCAACACAGGCTTATTCCCCCCTCAGCAATAAGACACCAAAAACCCAAAACCGTAAGAAAACTGCTAAGCTACTATCAGCTCAGGATTGGCGTGGGCTTCTGAGTTAATGTCTAACAGCTTCGAGTCCCTGGTCGTCGGTGTTGTCATCATTAGAGGACGCCTTTCTCCTGGACAGCAGTCAGTAGCTAATCAATCACAGGATATGATGTCCCAGTATCAGGGACACCGGTACTATATCGAGGGATGGAGGGGTATAAACAGTTGGGGGCAGCGGTGCCTGGACAAAAGGGGCCGGAAGTCCTGTCTAGCAAGCGGTGGACTTGAGACAAGTACAGGGGTCACCTGTACTTTAGCTTGGGCTAAAGTTCTGGTGTGATGCTGTGAGAGACCGGTTTATTAACTTCACTGGTTATTAGAGAAAGCAAGTCACTAGCCTAGGGAGAGAGTATCTAGGCTGCCCTGCTCGCTTGCCTGTCTTTTCTAGCAGTCTTGTAATTCGGTTGCGATTCCAGTTTAACTTCAGACATCCAGACAGCTAGCGGGGCCTATAGCCAAGTCCCAGTTCAAAATGACGCTTCCAGAGGCCTGCACCTTCTCCTCCTCCCCTAGAAATAAGGCTCCCCTCCCCTTTCCCCTCTTTGCTCCCTTTGAGCTGAACGGCTGAACCAGAGTTGTGAGTGTAGAACCCGAGTGCTCTAGGTGTCAGGCAACGTCCACAGGCCGCCTGCATCTGCCGCAATTAGAAGCCAGGAGTGCCCCGCAGCTCAAAGACTAGACTAAGAGCTGCTTCCCCCGCAGCTCAGCTGCATTACAAGCTGCATCATCTCCGGTCTCCCAGGCCTGCGGCATCATTGCAGCCTTTGCCTCCCAGCAGCAGCCTTGTCGCCCGAGGCCTAATCGGAGCTCCGGTGGCGGGTGGAGAACGCAAAAGAAAGGGAAGGGAAAAGGAAAGGAAGAGAAAGAAAAAGAAAGAAAAGGAGAAAGGAAAGGAAAGGAAAAGAAAGGGGAAAAAAAGGGGGGGAAGGACTTTGGGTCGGCGGATCTCTCTTGCTCCAGTCCCAAGCCTCACCCCTGCAGGCCAGTCGCTTTGGCGGGAGCCGAACATTGCCCTCCTCCTTACCCCCCTACCCTTCAGAACCAAGAAAGCAGCAGGAAGCACAGGGCTCGCCCGGAGTTCAGGTCATCTCCTGTTTTTTTGATGGGCTCAAACTTGGACTAAATGAGCGGATATGCCTGCGAGATTGGTCTCAAAATAGAATCGGTCCTAGTATTTTAGGATACTGCAGAAATCCTTATTTCTTCCGGAGAAAAAGTCTATAATGACTCCTAGCACTTCCCCTTTCAATATTTGTGCAACTTTATCTCCACCGGCAAGTTGCTGCGGTGACGCAAATCCGCTCTTCTGTATTACAACTTCCAAAATAAATGCACGGAAATCAATTCCCTTCTAGCAATGAAAATATAAATACACAGCTGCGACTTTCGCCTTTAATCTTTGCTTTCCGAGCGTCCCCGGGCTGTGGTGAAATGAACTAGCCCAGAGTTGTTGTTGCCTTGCGCCTGGGCAGGGAGGCCCTAGGGGCAGAGGCATGGACTCCCAAGGGACCTTATAACCACCTGGGAAAGAAAGGGGCCCGATTAAATCAAATTATTTGAACTTAGTTTGAACGGCGCGCGCTCCCGCGCTCGCGCACACACACCTTAAAAGTGGCTGAACGTTGCAAGCTGCCATTGTGCCTGGAGAATCTGCTCATTTGTGATTGCTGGCTATACAACCTGCAACCACCCCCCCCTTTTTTTCCCAGAGAAGGTACACAGCCAAAGATTATTTTGCAACACCAGGAATGGTCAAGGTCAAGGCAGGTCCCCTTTAGAATTTGACAATGTGGTTAATGGGGATTTAAGATTGAGGAAAAGGCTGGGCAGTGGTGGCGCATGCCTATAATCCCAGCACTTGGGAGGCAGAGGCAGGTGGATTTCTGAGTTCGAGGCCAGCCTGATCTACAAAGTGAGTTCCAGGACAGTCAGGGCTACAGAGAAACCCTGTCTCAAAAACAAACAAACAAACAAACAAAAAAGATTGAGGAAAAGAGTCAATACAAATACAACACTCTGGAGAACACTCTGGTCTTTCTCTTGTCAGAGTAACAAATTCTTGTTTTAGACCCACGGACACACAAAGTTGGCTAGAGAGCCAACTTATTGCAGGAAGAATCTTCAAGGTGAACTTAAACTAGTCAGAGCTGGGGTGGACTTTTGTTTTTGTCTCAAGACTCTGAGGAATGTGGGTAAAGTTACTCCTATCTCCACATGGGGACTCCATCTCTGGTTCACTTTAAAACTTCTGTCAAACATGCTATCTACTTGGGATGGAAGTTGTTTTATTTTGTTTGGAAGGAGAGAGAAATAAATATTCATAATCAAAAGGAAAGAAGAAATGCAACATATCCTGGTATTTAAGCATTTGAGAGACTCCTGCTCCTTCACCAGCTAGAGTTAAATTTATGGACTGCTGGTCCAGCCTACATTGTTGGTAGATGCAGGACTTGGGGTGGGGGCAGGGTTCTAAATATTACAGTTTAGTCTCTAGAGAACATTTACAAAGAAAGAGAGAGAAAGGATGTGAGGGAGAGGATTACTCCTCTCACTTGTTTTCTGAGCCCTTAGGGTTACTCAGGTTGGGGGCTGGGGGGACTTTCTATGAGGAATATGAAGCAACATGACTGTAGGCATCTGTAGCCATTTGATTTATCCACACATATTCTTTCCCCATTTCCTAGGATGCCAGGCTCTCTGGTGACCCACACTCTCCTAGGACCATAACCTCCCCCTTTAAATGATTTTTATCCCATAGGTCTGGAAGCCAAAACTCCAGGCCCTTTGGGATCCGGTCCCATTTGTCTCTCTTTTCTCTCATTCTTAGGATGCAACACATCATACATACGCAGACACTTGGCAGCTCTCTTCTTCACCCCCATGTAATCAGTCTCTCTCTCTCTCTCTCTCTCTCTCTCTCTCTCTCTCTCTCTCTCTCTCTCATTGGGGAGTGACAGTCGAGGTAAGCAGTTTAAAATCGGTTCCTGTTCTTCTCTGCTCACCCAGTTCATCTTTACATCCAGTAGGGAAATGCCACAGGCTTCAGACAGCAAGCGTCATATCACAGAACTTTACAGCACTGAAGCATTTGCAATGAAGATGTGTCCCTCAAGGGTAGAAACGGAGAAGCCACCAGACACACTGGCTACCATTTGTTCATTCTCATGTGTGTGCTCTTTACCTTCCAGACAGCTAGCCATTAGGCTATGGTTTTGTTTCCTAAATTATTGAGTCCGAATGATTTGTTTCTAAGGGGAGAAAAGTAAATGCAGCTATAGTAAACAAACCTGCTAGCCAGGAGGCAGGACACTCATGCCAAGCAGTACTTCTTTAACGGGATATACAATACAAAAAGGACTTGAGATGGATTTTCCAAGCTGCTCTGTGCTGCTGCAGGAAGGGACCTAAACTCGCTCTTCAATAATAAACTCATTCCTCCATGGTGGGGTTAATCCATTTGTGGGAACAAGGTTATGAATGTGAGATGTCCCCCACAAGCTTGTGTTGCACACTTGGTTCCCACCTGGTGGGATGTAGCAGGAAGCCTTAGGAAATGAAATCTGGCTGTAGAAAGTAAGTCACCGAACACATGCCTGCTTCTAGATTCTGGGGACAAAAATAGAATAGAATAAAATAAATTGAAAGCAGGGATGGGAAAAAAACAGATGAGGGGTAAGAATCTTGGAGAGGAGCTTTGTAGATTGAACCAACAGTGTGTCACCCTCTTAGAGGTTTGAGTCTGCATCTCCCTTCACACCCCTGAATTGAAGCCCTTGTGAAATTATAGCGGAATCTGCCAGCCCTGTCTTAGCGCAGCAGAGCTAGGCATCTTTTCCTTCTCAGACTTGCCCTCTGAGTAGGCAAAGTCAGTTCTCTGCTGACACCTGCTGGACCATCCCCACACCAGCAACACTGTTGGGATGAAAGTTGACTCCTTTTTTTTTTTTTTTTTTTTTTTTTTCCTTCAAAAATGTAGGTTTCTAAAATTAGCTCTGATGTACAGCCATTTCCTTCCAGGTTGCCAACAGCATAGATAGCCTTTAGGTCTTATGCTAAAAGTCCCTAGACAGGGTGAGGGACTCAGTCATCCACCAGCAATAACACTGCGCTGAACAGTTCTCAAGGCCAGATCACAGGTAGCATCTCACCCACTAAGGTATAGGGGAGAGAGAGTGTGTGTGTATTAGGGGCTTAGGAAACGGATACTCAGAGAGGTTAAGTGGCTCATCCAAGGTTACCATTGTTAGGAAATTGTGTTTCAAGAGGGGGATCTGTCTCTCTGAAGCTCCTCCATCCACACCATCAACACTAAGTAGTCGTGTAGGATTTCAATACTTTCCAACTCCATAATATGAATAACCTTTCCTTTCGAGGCCAACAATCACACACACACACACACACACACACACACACACACACACACACACGGCACATATATAACCTATGTGCATATGCCTGAGTGGTAAGTAATAGGAGTCTCCAAGGGCCTTGGAAGAGAATTTGAGACAGAAGAAGCAGAAAGGCAGGGCCAGATTCACAAAAGGAGCCTTCCTGCTAAGCAGTGTCCCACTGGCTTGGCCTTGCTTCAAACTGTCTTCAAAAAGATAAAGATGACATCAAATGCAGGTGAGGTGACACAGTCTGAGATGTGTGGGTGTAGGGTTGAGAGGACTGGATGACCACATCTTTAAGCAGACCTTACTATAAGACATGTTTTGCTGAATGAGTGTGTACAACCTTCTCTTCTTCATTCTGCCTTTTGAAGTTTCAGGACCATTATCTATGGCAGTCCAAGAACACTAAATGGAAATCCGGGGGCTGGGGGCTGGGGGGTGGGGGGAGACACATTTGTTTGTGTGCGGTTCTAAGTATAGTGGTGAAGTCTCATGCCAGCCAGTACCAACTTGCCCAGAACACAGATTGTCCATGATATGTGAATGACCCCGAGAATGAACACAGTACAGTGAGGTCTTTCTGGAAGACAGACCACACATGTCCTTGCTGGGGAGATGAACAGTTGTGCTGGCATGTGCTGTTGACGTCTTAACATGCCTTATCATAGGCTGGAAGCAGAGGCATGTTGGTCATGTACTGGCCCTCTTAAAACAAGCTAAAACAAACCTTTATGTTTAGATTAACCGCCTTCTTGTTTTGTTACAGAAACACGAAGCTAACAGCTTTATTAAAGGTGTATTATGAGCTCTGCACCCAATCCCCCCAAACCCAGAGGAGACTCTAACACACCCAGGATCGTAGGATGCTGAAGGAGCATGGTGGCTGCCAGAGGGACAGGTGAGACAGGACAAAGAATGATGCTGACCTGTGAGCTTGCTGAGTGCCCTGACAATGGTGTCTGGGAAGCTGTATTGGACATATGTTCCTGACCCACCTTTGCTTACCTATTCCACTGATGGGACAAGCTGCCTTGTCTCAAGTTTTTGGACCTTGTGAAACAGAATCAAAAAGAGAAGTTATAGTGACTCTTGTATTTTTCTTAAATGTGACCAGTTATTCGGACTCAATCATGTACTGGTCTAGAAATCAATCCAATATTGGAAATAACAGTCTTCATTTGGAAGGCTGGTTCTGGACATTTTCAGAGACATATTTGGACGTTAGCTGCAGTTCTCTATAATGTAATGTTAGCAAGAGATAAAGCTGGGACAGGATCTGGATTTCAAACAAGTGTTGGCACATGTGTTAAGGCTCTTTTAATTGTCAAGTTAAAATTACTGTTTCTTCTACAGTATTTAATGTAAGTTGCACCGAGTCTAAACTTTCTAATCATTTTAGTGTGTTGAAACCTGACACGTCAGTTATGGAGGTCTATCAACCAGCTTTTGTGTTATTGCTCTGAGTATCACAGAACCTTGGTCTTCTGAAAAAAGCTTGCAAGTACTGGAAGAAGTGAGTCAGACTTTAAGCAGAAGCAAGAGGGCTTGATTATTGCTGGTATAACAGCTTTAATTACGTTAATTGCTAGCACCACTGCTTTCTGCAATTTCTTTGACACAAGAAGTTAAGGCAGCTACTTTTGTTAATCATTTAGCAAAAAATGTTACTAATGTGTTGAATATACAAGAGGATTTAGATAGGCATTTGGAACAACGGGTTGATGCTCTTTATCCTATTCAAATTATTGGAAGGAGCTTCAGAGTTTAAGAGTAAGGAGCCATCTCCAGTGTCATGCCAAATACCATTGGATTTGTGTTAGTTCTAAAATTTACAGTGGTAGTCATTATAATTAGAAAAAAGTTTAAAGACACTTGCAGTGTATTTGGCATAATTTTAATACCTCTCTGAATGTTTTAACTTTGCATAGTGAGCTTATGAATTTAAAGAATGCTGTTCTGCTGAGAGTTGATGTGGCAGATACTGATGATAAAATTACCAATGGCCTGAGGTCAGTATTTCTATTTTGGTCAAGCTTCAAGAATTGCATATATAGTTTGATCATGCTAGCCCTTTTTGTCCTGGGAATACTTTTATTCCTGCCCATTGTGTTAAAGCTTGTCTTTAACAACATCAACATATTGGCAGCCAAAGTACATGGCTTGAAACTGAAAATGGACCACCAGACAGAGTTATTAATTTAACAGGCTTGCAAGCCAAGGATGGGTAAGATTCTGCACAGAGCCTTACCAACCTAAGACAGAAATGCATTGCTTTTGATAATGAATATTCCACAACTGGCAAGGAAGGCATTGTTGGCAGAACAACTTAAGACAGGCTCAGTCTTGTTTATGAAATAAAAAAGGGGGAGAAGTGGAGAGCTTTGGGGGCTGCTTGGCAAGAATCTGACATGGGTCAAGGACAAGGAAATAGGATGCTTGGTAGGAATATGACATTGCACAAGGACAAGGAAGTAGGCTTCAGGCAAGAATCTGACATTAGGCTAGAACAAATAAGTAATTTCAGGCAGGAATCTACATCTTAGGCTAGAACAAAAAGTAGGCTTCAGACATGAAAATGACTTTGGGCTAGGATAGGGAAGTAGGCTCATATATTTTGGTCATCTTGATAAGCCCTTAGAAACAGTGATCACAAGAGTGTTCATGGAATTTTGTTTATTGCCTTGCTTGTTCCTTGACTATTTGCATCTATTGTATTGCTAGTTCCTCAACCTAGAACTGATCTTAATATTTGCATGTAATTAAAATGGTATAAAAGCAAAACAGAGAAGGGGGGATGGGCTAGGGGGTTTCTAGGGAGGGGAAATGGGGAAAGGGAATGGCATCTGAAATGTAAATAAATAAAATATCCAATAAAAAAAAAGGAGGGAAAAGGAGTATTGTGATTTTGGGGGGAGTGGGTCTTATTTAACCTTGCCCAATTTATAGCCTGCCTTGACTTGCCTAGGTTCTGTCTCAAAACTCCCTTGCTGTACAGGCCTGGAAGTAGAAATGTCTATGCCCTTCTAATAGGTGTCAAAATGTTCCCCTACCCCTTTCTGAACAGCCCTTCACTCCTTCTTAGGGCTCTCCAGGGCTTAAATTTCCTGGGCTGCCTCCTATCTCTGCAGCAAAAGCCTGCTGTCAACTAGCTTTCCTGACCTTGAGACCTTTATTTTCTTTGAGTTTCCTTTGAGCACTTTTATTCTCATTTAGTGATCCCAGGGCTAACTACGTCTAATTTTAAAAAGGAAAAAAAGAAAGAAAGAAATGAGAAAAGACAGGGGCAGCAACAGTTACATTTTCTCCAACCAAATGCCTAGGGTTAATTCATGACAAACAGACAATCAAGGTTACAACTCATAGATACAGTGCTCTCTGAAATATAGGCTTAAAATATAGCTGTTTAATAAGTTCCACTGTAAGGATAGTGTGTGTGTGTGTGTGTGTGTGTGTGTGTGTGTGTGTGTGTGTGTGCATGTGTGTGTGTGTGTGTGTATGCACATGTCTGTGTGTCAGGGGTGATTCATGAAATCATGTGCCCATGGGTGTATGCTCCTGTAAGCTCTCAGAGAAAGGTCACTGGATATCCTGCTTTATTGATCTCCACAGTATTCCCCAGAGATGGGGGGGGGGGTCTCACACTGGACCTGGAGCTAAGCTGGTTCCAGCAAACCCCAGGGATCTTTCTGTTTCTACCCCTGCCTGCTCAAGTTACAGGTGCACAGCACCAAGCCCAGGTCCTTATGTGGATGCTGGGGATGTAAACCTGGGTCTTCACACAAGCAAGAGCAACCCTTTTTCCCTGAGCCATCTCTGCACCAGAATGTGTCCTCCTCATTCCTCCTTCTCACTTAATGTCCGTGTTCCACTGTGAGGGCGATGCTCTCATTTGGTGTAGAAATCTCTCAGCATTTTTAATTTGGACATTCTCTAAGAGCTAGAGAAAATGCAACTATTTATAACGCTTCTGTGTGAACACTGTCATTTTAATCCTATGACTAATAAATAATAGGAGTGATCCTGTTAGTGGGGCTAGAAGATTCTCAAACCAAATTTCAGATCACATGGGTTAGGGATGGAGCCCAGTTGCTACTATATATAAAGCCCAGGTTCAGTCCTCAGGCTTCATGGCATGGGTGTGGTGAGCTACACACACTTGTAGCTACACACACTTGTAGCCCTAGCATGTGAACGGTTGAGTGAAAAGATTCAAGGCTATCCCAGGTTACCCTAGAAAGTTTAATGCCAGCCTAATTTGCATAAGGCCCTGCCCCCACCTATCCCCACCTCAAAGGCAAAATGGTTGCAGAGGACTTTTGACTAACCTTTCACTCCACACGGATTTCTTTTTTCCCCTTCAAATTGCAGATCTAATTTTTTTTTTATTACACGTGTGTGTGTGTGTGTGTGTGTGTGTGTGTGTGTGTGTGTGTGTAGGTCAAAGGATAATTTGTGGGAACCAGTTTTCTCCCTCCTCCATGTGGCTTCTAGTGATTGAATTCATGTTATCAGGCTTAGCCTGATTGGCAAGTACCTTTTCCTGATGAGCCATCTCATGGGCTCTGTGCAGATGAACTTCACACTCAAAGCTGGAAGTCACAAGGATGAAGTCCAAGTGGGTGACAAAGAGTCCTCCTAAGAGTAGCACAATCTGAGACAGAGAGATGGGTCAGCAGTTAAGAGCATGTGCTGCTTTTACCTGGAATCCTCATAACAGCTCATGATCACCTGGAACTCTAGTGCCAGAGAACCTGATGCCCCCTTCTGGCCTCTTGTAGGTAGTGCATGCATACAATGCACAGACAGATGGATGACAGAAATAAAGACATAGAGACAGATGATAGAAAGATGATAGATAGATAGATAGATAGATAGATAGATAGATAGATAGATAGATAGATAGATGGATGGATGGATGGATGGATGGATGGATGGATGGATGGATGGATAGATAGATAGATAGATAGATAGATAGATAGATAGAAATATATATATATAAAAACATAGAGAGATACATATATACATGCAAGATAGATATAAATACATGATAAAATAAATAAATCTTTTTTAAAAAGGGTTTCAGAATGGCTAGAAACTAGGGAGAGCCAGATCTTCTCAAATTAGTGTCGAATGTGAAGGGAACTTGGGACGCTAAGTCACCATGAGATGTCTCCACAAAATCTCTCCCCTCATGGCACAGGAAACCCAGCAGAAGAGGAGGTGGAAAGATCGTAACAGCCACTGGGGATGGACGGTACCATGGAAACAGTGCCTTCTGGATAAACAGGGCTATTGCACCTAGGAACTTGCAGAGGCTGTGGCAGCACACACAGGGCCCACACAGGTCTAAGATAAGGTCCCAGAGCTGAGGGGGGCGGAGAATGGAAACAAGTCCCCATCTTTTACCCAGAAATGATCTCCAACTAACAATCGCTTACAATGGAAAATTCAGTCGTCTCCAATGGAGTCTGACTGTATATACAAACCACACTTAAGGGCAGCCCCAGCAGTGGATGGCCACCACAAAATGAATTTGGTGGTAATTTTCCAGATTTTGGTCTCACAATGCTTTGTCTGGGTATTTTTCTATAGGGTGTTTGCTCACGTCTCATGGTTTCTGGTTTTGTGTTTTCATGGGATTTCTGTGTGTGTCTCTGTGTCTCTTTGCGTTTCTTGTGCTTTTTCCTTTTGTTTGTTTATGTTGTTTTTCTTTGATTTTTTAGTCCTATTCTGGTGTGTTTTATTATATATTATTTTATTTTAGATGTCTGTTTGAGAAAGAGGGAGAGAGAGAGAGAGAAAGAGGGAGAGAGAGAGAGAGAATAAGGGTGTGGATTTGGCTAGACAGGCATGTGGAAAGGATCTGGGAGGAGACAGGGAAGGGAAACTGTAATCAGAATATATTATATTTTTTAAAAAGTATTTTTCAACAAAAAAATTGTCTAGTAATAAACAGGACTCCTAAATCTACATCTGAGAAAAGAATGGGAGAGCCTCATCCCACTACCTTCACTGAGAATGGTGTGAGCCCAGCTAACAGCACAGAGATCAGAACCACACGAGGTTGTCGTTCTTCCTTTAAGAAGAACAACTTTCAAATTATAAATGATGTTTAAACATTGTAAATTTGGGAGTTCTAATCTATGACCACACCTTGAAAATAAAAGCGATTATTTTAAATTGTTTTTTTCCTTGAGCTTAGACTTACAAGCTTGGATTCCAAAAGGCTTAAAACAATTCTGATGTAATCTTAGATTCATTGTTTTGCTGCATTTGGGGAATTTATGAAAAATAGGAAAATGACCAAAACCCAGAGACAAAAACAAAACAAAAAACTCCAAAGTTTACAAGAGTTTTAAGCCTCAGGCTAGTGTATGTGAAATTATTTCATGGAAATACCAGCCTAGAATATTAAATATCATTTATCTGTATTTTGAAAAGCCTATGAGGTCATTGAAGCAGAGAAAGTTTTTTTTCTTAAGAAAAAGTTATATCAAACAAATAACATTTCTTATTTTTAAGATTATTAAGTTGGTTGAGGAGCTCATTCATTACATTATATATATAAATATAGATACACATTATATATATATATCTGATCCAAGTCCTATGAGCCAAGAACAACTCTAAACACTGGGAACCCAGCCGGAAAAACTGAAACCTCCTGCTTTCAAGAAGCACAAGCTTTGTAGCAAAACAGGAAGACAAGTGACCAGATGTGTCATTGCTAATGGTGACAAATGCTGGAAATAAAAATAAAGCAGGAGCAGAGGACAGATGCAAAGAGCTGTGATGTAGGACAGCGGCATCTTCTCTACAAACACCACACGTGGCAGTGGCCGCAGAATGGGACTTCAGCCGGAGGCCATGGGTGTGATTGGCGGTGTGGGGCACTTGGTGATTGAATACTTCAGCCTGACACTCAGTAACTGGCATAGGGTTTGATCTGAGACCGTGCATCCTATTAATTCCGGTCCAGTCCTGATCAACACTAGATTTTATGATTAGATAGAACTGCCCAGACGTTATTACCAAAACTGAAGGTCAGCAAGCACCAAATGTAGGCAAGATGTGAGTGAAATTCAGAGAGGAGGGAGGTTCTCAGAAGAGCAACTAAAGGCTGAGGGGCAGGGGGATGGCCCACTGTGTAGTGTTTGCCACAAAAGCATGAGGACCTAAGTCTAGATCCCCAGCACCCACACAACAGCTGGGTGTGTAAGTGTGTACCTGTAACTCCAGGCTAGAGAAATGAAGACAGAAAGATCTGGCCAGAGCTCAGCTGCTGTAGCCAAGTTAGTTTATTCTGGGCTCAATGAGAGATCCTGTTTCAAAGACTAAGGTGGCACAAGCCTTAAATTCCACCCTGGGGAGGCAGAGACAGACAGATCTCTATGAATTCCAGGAGACACTGGCCAACATGGCCAATCCCAGGCCAGCCAGGGATACATAGTGAGACCCTGTTTCAAATAAAAATAAATACTAAGATGAAGAACTAAGATGGGAGAGATCAGCCGTCAACCAAAGGCCTCTACATTTGCACACACATGAACACACACACACACACACACACACACACACACACCACTATCAGCATCACAACAACCACCTTCACCACCATCAACAGAAAAACCCTTCCAATGTTACTATTTCAACAAGTGATCCTCAAACTTGTCACTGCTAAGTTTGAAATGAACCCAAACATCAGCTTAGGAGCTTTAAACTGTCCCTCAAGGTAAAACTGACCTCAGCAAATGTCGGTCCTTTGTTCCTTCCTGGCCACAAACAAACAAAAGCTAAAAGGTAAACTCTCCAGATAATAAATTTGGTTAGTTTTCTCCTATCTCAAACATCCATACTGAGTTTGGACCACACAAAACAGCCTTTAATTAGCCTAAAGTTAAGAGCCAGTGGGAAGGGGATGTGGTAAATTATTTTGACCCAATAGATCACATCATACCGGGAAGAAAGCAGTTTTTGTGCCCACCCCAATAAAAGCCAACGGACAAAGACCCCACGTGACCGATTTCTTGTTATGCTCGGAGATCTCCTGCCTCTGGTCCTTCCTGCAAAACATGCTACCCTCTGAACTCTGGTTCCATTAAAAGCTTGCTTAGGCTCTCCTCTGTTCTCTGCTTGTTTTGTCTGGGGAGATGCTCTAGGGAAGACATCTTTAGGTTGTCTCATGCAAGGACTGAGGTCATTTTCCAGCTGAGTGACAATGTTGTAAAACCAGTAGATACTGGCTGGGCATGGTTGTGTATGCCTTTAACTGCAACACTCAGGAGGCAGAGACAGGTGGATCTCTGTGAGTTTGAAACCACCCTGGTTAGTGAGCTCCAGACGTATTGGCATAGGGTAGACATACAAGATGACAGAATGGGACAGAGTGTGCAGAAATAAACTCTTATCCCAGCAAATGGGGTACAGTGGTGACAGATAAATTCAATGCAAAAAGATAATTTTTTAGCACATGGCATATGGTAACTGGACGCTAGCACACAAAATTATGAACACACACACACATATATATATTTAGGTCTAATATATATATATTATATATATATTAGATTAAATATAAGGAAAAAACCTATAAAGATATCATAAAAGTAACTCTTTGAGATCTTATGCTAAGCAATGTTTTTTTACACATAGTACCAAAATATAATACAACAATAAAATGGACTTCCAAAAGTCCAGTTTCTTAAGCCAGAAGGTGATGACACACACCTTTAATCTCAGCATTCAGAAGGCTGAGGCCAACTTAGTCTACAGAGTAAGATCCAGGACAGCCAGGGATATACAGGGAAATCCTGTCTTGGGGAAAATTTTTACAAAGAAACCATCAATAAAGTAAAATAGAGAATGGGGAGATATATTGAAATCACATGGAATCTCTGTACAAATCATAAAGAATGTGTACACAGAATACATAAAGAGGGCTGGTGAGGTGGCTTAGGGGGCATAGGTGATTGCTGTCAAGGCAGATTCCCTGAGTCTGGTCCCCTGGGACCTACAAGGCAGAGAGAGCCAGTCCCCATGGATTGTCCTCTGACTCCTCCACACGCACACACACACACACACACACACACACATGGTGACATTGTGTGCAACACTCACACACACTGAATAAATGTAACTTAAAACTAAAACAAATAGTTTTAATAATGAATTTTATTAATAATGAATGTGTGAAGACGAGTTAAAACAGGGCGGTACGAAAATCCAATTTAAAACTGGACAATGGATTCCGCTGGGCATTTCCCTGAAGGCACACCACAGCCAGGACTGTGCAAAAGATGGTCAACATCAGCCACTAGGGAAATGAAGAGCAGAGCCACAGTGTTCCAAGTCCTCAACACCCCCATGACTGCAACACCACCCTCTGAAGCATCCTTCTCTCCCATCCCTGCTCCTGGATAACTCCTGTTTGTCCTTCAGAGTTAATCTGCTGTGACTGTCTATCCTGGAAACCTCTCCTGACTTCATCCCCACTTTTCCTTTCATTTCTCTGGGAGTTTTCCTTCCCCGGAATCCAAGAACATCTGTGTTGACCTCTGTCGTGGCCTCTAGCATGTTATACCGCCATAACACATACCCACACTCCTGGCTAAGAGTCATCATGTCTTGACAGACTGACTTGTTCCGTGTCTCCCATACCCAGCACGTAGAATAACAAATTGAAAGTGACCAGAAAATGATTTTTCAGTGATTTATAAAGACACTAGTCTGACCAAAATCGTAGACAATGACATCGGCAACAAACACCAAGTGAAAAATATTGATTAATTTACAAACACCAATGAAGACGGGATTCCAGGAATCTTACAAAAACCAAGGCATCAGAATGACTCCCAGAATGGAGGAAGTCTGGCAGAAGGCAATGAAGGGCTCAGGGCAGAGCACAGAATGTGGAACCTGGATTCCATCTTGCAAAGATAAACAACTGGGCATACTTCTGCCCTCAAGACAAGTAAAGGCTACCCAGGCAGGATGGCCACCCTGCTTGACCACATATCTGCAACAGTGTCTTCTGTAAAAGGCAAGACAGTCCACCCATCCAGGTTTCTAGATGAGAGGAATGCACACAGGGAGCTGAACTAACCATTAGCAGAACTAATGAGAAAAGGGGAGTCAAAGAAAATACCAGGCTAACACATTAAAAAAAAAACCTAAGACCATTAAAGGGAAGTTTATGATTCTTCCTCATGCAAAAAATATAATAATAATAATAATAACAATAATAATAATAATAATAATAATAATAATAATAACAGCTGATAGTTAGGACCTATTCTGTATGCCAACTATTGCATCAAAGCCTTTATTACATAATATTACTCGATTTTATGAATGTCTTATGTAGAACACACCAAAAATCATCTTTATTGATGCCTTGTCTAAATAGATATTTGGCAACATTCAGTTTGATTTATTCTACAGAAGAGAGCCCAGTGTTTTTCTTCCAAGGCGGCAGTGTACACATGTGTGTTAACATTCTCTGTCCTGTTTTCTATTGTCTTTATTAACTTTGCTTGCTAGTGTTATTCTAGACTTAAAGGCTTTGATCATTTTTAACCCCTCTTTTATAAAAAAAAAAAAAAAAAAAAAAAAACATACATTTTTGCAGCTACAGGATGTCCTATGTTGCTTTAGTTATATCCCGTTTGTTTTAATAAGAGATTTTAAATTTTATTTTTAAAATCAATTTTCTTTGCTTTTATGTCCAAGAACATGGAAACATGAAATAATGTTTTAAGCTCCCCATGTGGAGGTGTGTTTGTGTGTGTGTGTGTGCTTGTCCATGCATGTGTGTGTATGTATGCATGTGTGTGCATGTGTGTGTGCTTGTCCATGCATGTGTGTGTATGTGTGCATGTGTGTGCATGTGGTGTGTGCCTGTGTGTGTTTGCATGCATGTGCATGCATACCCCTCATCCCCACTCCCCACTCCAAGTTTATAGAAGTACACACCATACCCAGACTTTAAGAGGGTACTGAGCCTTTGAACTCAGACCCTCATTCCTGTATAGCAACCTTTGACCCACTGACTCATTTCCATCCCCTGACTCTTCCATGTTTTTTTGAAACAAGGTCTTGCTATGTAGTCTAGGCAGGCTTGCAATTGGTTACAAAGCCTAAGCTGGCATTGAACCTTCAACCTTTCTGCCCTAGCCGCCGGAGTACAAGAATTACAAGCATGTGTAGCCACACCCATTGCAATATTTCTCATACTATCACAAGGGAGCATAAAACCAGGCATATATGCATGTATATCTTAAGTGGGGCATAATTTCTCCTGACTGCGCCTTGCAGATAACAACCTTGGAATGTTAACAGGAATTTCACATAAGTATGATTTATGTTGATTGACCTTGTACGGTGGACCGCTCTTCTCTCTTTCTCCTTTCCTCTCCTCTCCTCTCCCTTCTCATCACGTTCATTTTCTCCCCATCCTCAGTCTTGCTCCGTCTCCTTCTTTCGCTCCCCTCCCTCTCCCTCTGCATCTGACGAAGTATTCTCAACAAGTCTTCTGAACAAGCCAGCCTCTGAGGGCCTTCCTCCTGAGAAATTGGGTGGCTATGTCAATGCCTCTGAAGCCCTATTTTTACACTCATGTTTGTCCGGAGTCTGACGTGGTTTATCACGGTCTCTCCAAAGGCCCATTGTTCAGCACTCGGAGAAGAATGTTGTTATATGGACTGTTAGTGCGTCAGCCCGGCTCTCTCCGGAGCAGCTCTTGGATGAAATTAGACAATTTCCATTAGGAGACCGTGCGTTATTAGTCCCTGGTGCCAAACTGGAGAATGAGCCAAGATGACTATTTCTGGCCAGGCTCACCTCAGGAAGGAACCTTCTTGGCTTTAATGGGATTTTGCTATTGTTGGTTGCCTTCTGTTTGACACCAGGCCAGCTGGAGCTTGGAAACTGTTTAGAAAGCTGCAGTGAAATATAACGGAGCCCCAGCCATTTGCTGAGGCACATTCCTGCACAGTGTTTATTTTGAAGAAAGGAAAAAAAATATATTGTCCTTGGCAGACAACAATTAAAAAAAAAAGAAAGAAAGAAAGAAAGAAAGAAAACAGTAACTTGACTCTCTGACCGTATGCTTCTTGTTGCCAGTTGTGTTTAAAAAATCCCTGCTGGTATCAGAGAAATTCACACCAAAGCAATAAATCTCTCGTAATATTTATAAGCATCTTCATTACACAGATTCATTACAGATCCAGGAAGATGTTTAAACTCAAACTCATGGAGGCCTTCAGGGCTGTTGAAACTGTTTGGAAAGGACGAGTGAGGAGAGGGAACATGGGAAGAATATTCCACACTCATGCTAATCCTCACTGAGCCCACAGATAAGAAGTTCACAAAACTCCCCCTGCCTTTTGTTCTAGTCAAAATGTTCCTCACGTGGTTGGAGATGCAGCTTGGTTGGTAGCATGCTTGCCTAGCTTATGGAAAGCCATGGGCTTGCTCCCCAGTACCATGTACACAGAGCATGGTAACCCATGCCTGTAATCCCAGGATTCAGGAGATAGAGGCAGAAGGATCACCAGTTCCTAATAGTACACTGGGGGCAAGGCCAGGCTACACAAGAAAACATCATGCCTCAAAATAAATAAGTAAATAAAATAAAATAAAATAAATTCTTGCCTCCCCCATCCCCAGGAGCAGAACCTTTGTGAACCCAGCAGAGTTGTTGACTAATGTGTTGGGAGACAGTATCTTGAGAATTAAGGATGCATGAGAGGCCATTCTTTGGTAGCACTGATGATGGATTGGGGGTGCTGATGAAGGTAGATCATCATAGTTTGATTTGGGAGCAGAAGTTGTCTACTTAAGCATGGTTATTATAAAATCCCCTGCTAAGTATACTGACGGGTCAGACATTCTTGGATGAGACTAGAATCCCTAAATAGTTTTCTTTCAAGCCCTCTTGGTGCCAAAGCCTTGGCCTTTTTGTTGTTCGATCCCTATGGACCTAAAGTGTATATGTGAGAAAATGGAAGCTAGCTAAAACAAAACAAACAATTTTAAGAAAAAGTAAGGTGGGGTCGGAGCAGACAAGCATTGAAACAGCAATCAGATTCTATTACCAGAGGCCCTCGATTAAATAGAGATGCCATTTTCCCACGATGCTTAGTGATAACATCTTTAAGTCTAGAAGCTAATTCCACCCATTGACATCCAGGTCTCTTCAGACTTGTTGCTTCCTTTCACTTACCAGGCGTTAGCCTTGGCCTTTTCCTCTCTAGCTCTTTCAATAAATAATACCTACAATTAAATCTTGACTGTCAACAACAATGGGGAAGAGGGGAAGCAGAGATAATTAAAAGATAATACTCCGAGTCGGCCACCAAGTCGGTTTTAGACACAAATGCCACCTCTTTCCCATGTGATCTCTTACTGTAATTGCTGATCCATGGCCAAGGCAGACGGATGGGTGGTGGTGTGTGAGCCATGAGCGAGAGGATGCACACACAGAACTCCAGAGCCCAAGCTACTTCACTCTTGCCTAGAAAATGTGGCTGTGCTCTCACCTGCAGGCAGCTAAGGCATGCTCGGCACTAGAAACACCTTTGACACACTCTACAGAATTATAAAGATGATCCCCAAATGCCAAACACATAGTTCTCCTCCTGTGAGTGCATGTGAGTCCTACATCTGGGGAGGCACAGCACTCTTCTGACTAGGTTAAATTATGTAGCAAAGATGAAGACATTTCTCAGCTTTACTTGAGGTCCTGGGTCAGGTGACTTCTGGAGCCAGAGGGAGATTATCATCTTTAAAGGGAAGCTAGTATGTCTTTGGGAGAGACACTCTGTACTGGTTAATCTTGATTGTCACCTTGACAACAAATAGAATCACCTACAACACAAAACTCCTGGCATATCTGAGAGGGAGTTTCTATTTTAGGTTAACTGGTGTGAGACAATCCACAGTAACTGTGAGTTGCATCATCCCATGATCCAGGTTCTTGGGATGAATAAAAATGAGAAAGTGAATCTGGTGAGATGGTTCATCAGGAAAAAGCACTTGCCACACAAACTTGATAGCCTGAGTCCAGCCCCCACAGGAGAAGAGAATCAACTCGTGAAAACTGGCACCTGAGATCCGAGTTTACTAACACACACACACACACACACACACACACACACACACACACACACACACAATTGTGAACGTGAGCAGAGCAGCAGTCCTCACCTCTCGGTGCTTCCTGGCTGCTAATACAATGAGCCTGGCTACCCCAAGCTCCTGCTGCCTTGTCCTCCTCTCTACAACAGACGGTACCTTCAAACTGTGAGCCAAAATAAACCCCTGCTTCCTTCACCACCTTTGTTGTGTATTTTGCCACATCAGTGAGAATAATGACTGATACCCTTGTTAGCGCATTTAAACTGCCAGGGTAAGGTAGGATAGACTGGGGGTGGGAGTGGGGGTTATACACCGGGGCTCTTCATTTCTAGGAACTCCTGAAGATAGAAGTCAAAGGTCATGCGTCAGCAAGCCAGGTTGTCTCTACTAAGCCGTATCACCATTGTTACTAACCCAACTCTACGGAACTAGACTACTGGGGTATCTGTGAAGTGTTTGTGAGTGTAACTTTCTTTTAAGAGATAGTGGAAATTACACATTTGAGAACATACATTCCTGCAAACTAAACTGCCAATTTCCAGACAACACAGACAGGAGTTGCTCTAAAGAACCTTTCTAAACAGGTCCACTTCCCCTGTATCCTTTCTTTCCCACTACCTCTGGTGGGTAGTAGGCTACAAGGAAGATCAAAGAGTTTAAGGCCCATCATTAAAAATAAGATTTAAAAAAAAAAATCAAAGTTACATGCTGCCTCTTGGAGTATTATTATCTGGTCGTCTTGGCTTGATCTTGTGCAGGGAATCACAGCTGTGAGTTTACCAGCCTTTCCACATCCAGAAGATAGCATTACACAGTTTTCCTTCCCATGCCCCCGCTCGTCCTGCTCCCTCTCCAGCTTTGTTCCCTGATTCCTGCAGGGATCTGAGCCATGGTGTATAATCACATTTTCAGTACCAAGTCTGAATTCCCTCCTGTGGAGCAGTTCTCAACTACAGTCAGAAAGCAGTCTGATACCCTTATAATCTTCCTGCCATTATTACATCAGTGAGAACATCTTGCAAGGCTGGTCAGTATTGTAATACTCAAGTTCACTGATGGGCAGTACCTTTCATGGCTTCTTTTTCTTATTTTTCGTTTGTTTGTTTGTTTGTTTGTTTGTTTGTTTTGAGGCAGGGTCTCTCCATGAAGTCCTGTCTATCCTGGAACTGACTATGTAGACCAGGCTGGCCTTGAACTCACAGAAATCCACATAACTCTGCCTCCCAGGTTCTGAGATTAAAGGCATCTATCATTACATATGATCCAACTTTCTTTTAGTGGAAATTACACATTTGAGAACATACATTCCTATTTGAAATTTATAAATGGTGTGACTTGATCAAATCGTTTTATCTCTGAGATGCACACTTTAAAAAATGGGGAAAATAAGGACCTGGAAGGGTAATGCACACTCAGGATTCCAGAACTTGGAAGACAGAGGCAGGAGGATCATAGCTTTGGGACTAGTTTTGGGCTACATACCAAGACCTTGTTTCAAAATAGAAACCTAATGGGAATAACAGATGAATAATATATACGAAGCACTGTCCCAGGGACTCGAACACACATTGCTAAATCTATGAATTTTTTTTCAGTGGTGCAGCCCTGCTAGACCATGTGGGCTCATTCTGTCTCCGGTGCTTACCAATGAATCATTTCCCTTATTTTTGCTTCTGTGTTATCATGAATAGGATGAAAATAGCATTGACGTTTATTATGTAGGGCTTTAAAAATTCTTATCCTTTGAGAGTTTCAAACATGTATACAATGAAAGACAATCACATTCACAACCTATTTTTCTCCTTTAGCTACCCCAGACCTCCGTAGTACACCCCTCTCTCAACTTTATGTCTTCTAGTTAGTCCAGTGATTGTTGCCCATAATTGCATGGGTATCAGTCCATCCTCGGGAGCACAGGCAACTTGTCAATGGCCACATCCCCAAAAGAAAATGACTCCCCTCCCCTCAGCAGCTATCTACTATCAATAGCGCTCCTCTTAAAAGTGAAGCCTTGTGAGTTCTTCCCCATTCATTCTGGAACTTTCGGTGGTCTGATTTTGTGCAGGTCTTGTGTAGATAACCATGGCTGCTGTGTGCAATAGCCAGGTCATAGGTCATGTCTAGAGGACAGCCTTTCACAGCACTGCTTCCTATTTTCCAGCTGCTGCTGTTGCTTCTTCCTCTTCCTCTTCCTCTTCCTCTTCTTCTTCTTCTCATTCTTCTTCTTCTCCTCCTTCTCCTCTTCCTCCTCCTTCTCCTCTTCCTCCTCCTTCTCCTCTTCCTCCTCCTTCTCCTCTTCCTCCTTCTTCTCCTCTTCCTCCTTCTTCTCTTCCTCCTTCTTCTCCTCTTCCTCCTTCTTCTCCTCTTCCTCCTCTTCCTCCTCCTTCTCCTCTTCCTCCTTCTTCTCCTCTTCCTCCTTCTTCTCCTCTTCCTCCTTCTTCTCTTCCTCCTTCTTCTCCTCTTCCTCCTCTTCCTCCTTCTTCTCCTCTTCCTCCTCCTTCTCCTCTTCCTCCTTCTTCTCCTCTTCCTCCTCCGTCTCCTCTTCCTCCTCCTTCTCGTCTTCCTCCTCCTTCTCCGGTGCCTCCTTCTTCTCGTCTTCGTCCTCCTGCTCGTCTTCCTCCGTCTCCTCTTCTTCCTTCTTCTCCTCTTCCTCCTTCTCCTCTTCTTCCTTCTTCTCCTCTTCCTCCTCCTTCTTTTCTTCCTCCTCTTCCACCTTCTCCTCTTCCTCCTTCTCCTCCTCCTTCTCCTATGGCATTCCCTGAGCTTTGTCAGAGGGTGCGGCTAAGCACTCACAGTTACTTATTATGGGCATTTTGACTGCTTCTGAGTCTCTGTGTTGGCTGCCTGCTACAAAGAGGAGTTTCTCCTGATCAAGATTAAGAACAGCCCAGATCTATGGGCCTGTGGTGGTCAGAATGAGAATGATGCCCATAGGCTCAGATATGTGAATGCTTGGTCTCCAGTTGGTGGAACTGTTTGGGAGGAAGTAGGAGATGTGCCATTGTGAGAGAAAGTGTGTCACTGGTGGAAGTGTGCTTTGAGGTTTGAAAAGCCCATGCTGTTCACATGTTCTGCCTCATGCCTGCAGATCAAGATGAAAGTTCTCAGCTACTGTTCTAGTGCCAAGCCTGCCTACCTGACTGGCTGCCTTCTGCCATGCTCCCTGAATGATAGTCCTGGATTTTCAACCCTCTGGAACCCTAACCCCAAATTAAATGCTTTCTTTTATAAGTTGCCTTGGTCATGGTGTTTTATCATAGTAATTGAAAACTAACGAAGGCAGGGTTTAAATGTAGGTACTTAGAAGGCATTTAGCAACACAACCATTAGCAAAATAACAACAGGTTCCATGGAAAGGTCTATGATCTTTTGAGTGGTGCAGCAGGTCTTCTAAAAACTAAATTTTAAAAATTCAAGTAAAGCATTGCTATCTGCTTGGAGCCCTGTCCTGTCAGCTCCTGCCCCATCAGCTTGGAATGTTATTATGCATCTACACCCATTTCCCAACCTGGATTTTTGACACTTTATTTTCTGTGTCTCACAGATGTGGGCTGGATTTCTGAATCTACACTGCTCATATCCTCAGATTCTGGTGGTATAAAGAATCACACACATTCCTTTCTGTCCAGATCCATGTTTTTACATTAAGAGAGCCAGTGCCATTCCTGGTTGAGTTCTACAGTCTTCTCACAGTCTCACCCATTCACTTCCATGTTGTAAATGCCTAAGAACTGAACTGTCTGAAATTTGAAGAATTAGAATCACATAGACACAACTTGTGTAACCCAAGAAATGGCAGTGACTCTGTGGGAATGTTGGGTTCTTTCTCTTTGACAGATCAACTTAGACCACACCAGTGTCTCAGGTGTGTTTGAAATACCCCCACATTGGAGGCCCACCAATCAACTGGGCATTTATAGTCTAGAAACACATACAGCTTTGCTGTTACATATAGAGGCTAGACCCCTGCCTTCGGGAAGCTTCAAGTCCAGGAGGAACTTTCTTCCTGGTTTGGAAATCTTTGTTATTCTAATGTCACATACCTCTTGCTTCAGCTGCACTCACACCCTCCAGGACTTAGAAACCTCCCCAGGACAGCTGCCTGCCATCCTTAGCCACATGACCCTCACATATTGAACACCCATTAGTGTCACCCCTCAGCCTCTGCCTTACTTAAGCTCAGTCTCCAAAGCAGGGTAATTGATGGTAATGAGACTGGTCGGGTGACTGTGAGCAATAATTCATTAACATGGTGGCACGGAGCAATGAGAGGGCCAGGAGACCAGGCCATGCAATGCTCCCTGGCACTCCATTCATTTTCAAGGGAAAACAATTCCGATCAGAGCTATAAAAAGAATGTTGTAGGTTAGAGCATGCCTCCCTCAGCTTGGGCTATTTGTTTTCAGCGAGGGCTAGGGCACTTGCCTGTCTCCTCCCAGCCTTTAGCACAGCGCATTTCTCATCTGCTCTTTTGTTCATGCTGGGTCATTTTCATTGTCTCCTGCTCAGAAACGGATGATAAAGATCTAGCTTCATGGCATTCGGAAAATCCGCTGTTCAACAAAGGAACCTGCCATTGTGCCCAAGCACTTCAAAGCTCTCCCTGTATCTTATTTTTATTGTTTCTTTTCTTTTTCTTTTTCATTTTTTTTGTCAACAGTATGAACAATGTGCTTTGCATTCCAGACTATCTGTGGGAAAATGTACTTCCCATTGCTTGGATCCCAAGCTGCTGACCACTGACAAAGATGTACAGTAATTCATGCTAAGCTTTGTAAAAAAAAAAAAGAATGCTTTAAATCCTTTGCTCTTCTAAATAGAATACAATAGCAGCTGATGGAGATCTCACTGCAGGTGTTAGTACTAAGACTCAAGATGCTTCAACTAGATTATTATTCTTCATCTCATCATATCAACTTACCACTATTAATCAGGTATAAATAAAGATTGATATGTAGAAAATGTTATTATAAACCAGGCATGAAAAAAATGCCCGCATTCTTGTAGGAATAGCTTGACGTATGCACCAGATAGATACCACAGCAAAGGACGGTATGGGCAAGTGAATAAAGGTACTTTTAAGACTGAGGCCTCACAGTTCTGAGGATTATTCTTCACATTACATAGGGTCAGTTTTATCGGAACAAGTTTTACACACACACACACACACACACATACACATACACACATGCACACACACACAGAAAGAGAGAGAGAGAGAGAGAGAGAGAGAGAGAGAGAGAGAGAGAGAGAGAGAGAGAGAGAGAGAACACATTACAGTGATCAGGAATTCAAAGGAATCTTGCAAACGTCAAAGAACTGTAAACTTACGGAAACCAGTCAAGTAGCTTCCCATGATTTAGTCACACAAGCAAAGTAGTGGTTCTAGGGAAGATGCTTCTTTTGAGCTTTCTTCAGCTCCATCAAAATGCACAGAGGTCATCCAGGTTAGCACCTGGACTATCGAGCAAGTGCAGGAAATGTTCCCAGCTTACTCGTCCTGCTCACCCCCATCTAACAAGATGACTCATAGACAGTTACTCTGCATTTTATGAGTAGATTGAGAAATTAAAAGATCAAGACTCCCTCCTTGGATACCCGTGGCAACCAGCTACACTAATCACATTGCACCGTCCACATCACATGCTCACTGGCATCCTTCTAAGGCTCTTTCTTATTCTATGTTCCTGTTTTTTTTTTTTTCTTTCACTCTTCCAGACCAACTTTCATTGCAACCCTTCATCAGCATCCAGAGGATGCAGCCATGATTCTCCTCCAACTTTAGTAAGCTTTGAAGACCTAGATCATGTTGCTAAGAGTGATCATTGTTCAACAACAGAGATGCTCTGAGGAATGCATCATTAGGCAACTTTGTGACCGTCAGAACATCATAGAATGCACTTACCCAAACCTACATGGTAATAGCCTACTTCAGACTGAAGCTATGTGGTATAGTCTATGCCTCAATGTGACGAGCCTGTTCAGAATGTCACTGCACTGGAAACTGTAGACCATTGCGGCACAGTGGTGGTATTTGTGAATCTAAGCATAGCTCTGTATGGAAAGCCACTGTAAAAGTGTTAGGCAGTCAGAATTTTCCAGCACTATTGTCTCCTAGGATCACCATTGCATATGGAGTCTGTCTCCAGACTAAACATGACTCTGTACATGTGTGTTGTGATTCTACCATGTGGAGTCCATATCTGTTGACTTCCTCCCTCCCTTATCCATTCCCTTAGAAGTAGACACAAGTTGTCTGTAATCACTATTTTAGTTTTTTTTTTTTTATTGAATAACCAATTCTTTCCCCCACTACTGATGCCATTGGTAATTTACCATTTTTATGTTAGTTCAAAACTATAGGAAAACTCAAATAGTACAAAACACCCTTGAAGCCATTTCGGAGATTCAGCAATCTCGTGGATTTTTCTCAGTATGCTTCATCACTGTCTACACATTTCTAGTTCTATGAATTCATTTTAAGCACTTGAGGGTTGTTATAAATTTCAACCTAAATACTCCTAAATATCTCAGCAATGCATTCCCTTAAGAACAAAAGGAGCAGTGTGGAGGGATGGTTCAGTGGGTAAGAGCACTCGTCTCTCAGAGGATCCAGGATTGATTCCTAGCTGATTCCTAGCACCCACATCATGGTTCATAACCATCCATAATTCCAGTTCCAGGGAATCTAATGCCCTCTGATGGTACCAGGCACACACGTGGTGCACATACATACATGCAGGCAAAATACTCACACACATACAATAAATAAATCTTAAAACCATTCTTAAAAAAAAAGTCATAGGTGGTAATGTATGCCTTGAATCTCAGTCCTTGTGAGGCAGAAGTAGACAGATGTCTGTGAGTTCAAAGCCAGCCTGGTCTACATAATGAGTTCCAGATCAGCCAAAGTTACATAGTGCGACCTTCTTTCAAAAAATTCAAAACCAAAACTATTCTATTATGAATTGTGTTCCATTATAAAATTAAGAATGTTACACATTGATGCATACTGCTAGCTAACCCAAAATGCATATTTAGATTGCATCCTGGGTCCCAGTAATGGAATAAAGCAATTTACCCTTCCAAACTAAAACCAGATTCAGATCATGTCTTATATTCACATACCTCTTCTCTTTGTTTTTAAATGTTATTGTACTTTTATTTTTAACTTCAATGGTATTTTAACTGTAGAACATATAACTTGTGTCTAGTGATGTGGTAGCAGGTGATGTTTCCATATATGGAGTGTCTGTTTTCTCTTTAATTTGGGATGGTTGCTCAGTCTTTCCTCCAATTTTCACTCCATGAAGAACATAGACTAGTTATTTGTAGACTGTTCTTCAATTTGTATTTATCCAATTTTTAAAAAATTTTGTCTTATTTGTAATCATATGCACACATGTGCATCTGTGTGTAGGTATGTGCATGTATGTGCCCAATCCTATGGCAGCCAAAGGTGGCAGGTTTTCTGGAGCCTGAGTTATAGATGGTTATCAGCCACCCAGGATAGCTGCTGGGAATCAAACCCGGGTCCTTTGGAAAGGCAGCCAGTGCTCTTAACCACTGAGCCATCTCTCCAGCCAATTATCATTTTGTTCTTATTCCAAATTTGATTATAAAGGTAAAATCAATACTGAAGCTAAAATGGTTATCACTTTACATAGGTTAATGACTGCCTAAATTTAACTTCAATATATTTTTTGCCTATTTACATTGTAGGTTGAACATTGCCTGATCCTGTTATTCCAGGAGGTTCTATACTCAGCTTAAATTTTCTTTCCCATCCTGGAAACAACCTTTCCTCCAAGGAGCTCAAATTTGCTTAATGGAAAGTGATCACCCCACTATCTGTCATGACTTCTAGGTCCTCTGGGAATTCAGAATACATAAGTATATATGTACATTCATTATCATACTGATGTTGTGTGTATACATGTTTGAATAATATAATACAAATTATATGCATATATATATATGTATATATGTATATATATACCTATGTGCATGTGTTTTAGGCTGTCATAATCATAGCATGTGTAGAGAATATTTTCATATATGTATATAGTTATAGCTATCATATTGATGTTCATGCCAATATCTCTAATATCAGTTTAGCAACACAGGGCATATCCTCTATTTTCTTTTTGCTATATTTATATCCCACAATGGAAAATCTGTTATTACCCTTGATAAAGTCACTTATACACTAACTCATACCTCTACAAATAAGCTAATTTAATTAATGTTCATTTCTAGTTCTTTTTCTATGAACTTTCCAGAAGTGGATACATAAATTCTAAGTGTAGAGTTCCACAGGCAGTGACAAACTCATGCGCTGGTCTCTCTCACACAACTCTCAGAACAGGCAACATTCTCACCATCCCAGAGAGTTCTCACTAATGACAGCCATTTTTAATCATATTCACCATTGACTCTTGTGTCTTTGCCTGCTCTTGAACGCACATGAGTGAATTATGCAGGATCTTCTCCTTTCTGCTTGACTTTTGTTCCTCAACAAGATGGAGAGCTTGGTCCAGCCTCCTGCATGTTGACAATTCTTCCTTTTTTATTGTATCTGATGCTATTGTAGGACACACCACGTCTGTCTTATCTATAAACGTTTGAGTTGTTTTCAGCTGTTGGGCCTTATGAATAGCTTTCTCACAAACACGCTTGTGAAACTCATTCAGTGGGCATGCTTCCTCTCATTAATCTCTGAACCATTTCTTTTGTTTTCTTAATGGCCTCTATTGTTTTTCCCATGTCAGTGATTTCTTATCTCTACAATTTCTTCCTAGTATTTTCTATGGGTTTAATTTCTCTTCTAGCTTCATAGAGTAGAGACTTGGACTTCATAGAGGACCTTCCCCAACATGGGCATTATAACTACTAATTCCTATACAGTTATATGCACTCATATTTATCTTTATTGTTTATCAATAATGATTGTCAATCTAATTCTAATTAGATTGGATTCTAATTAGATTCCAATCTAATTACAGCAAGAAGGTTCCAGTCTTTTGAAATTTATTCAGGCTTATTACATAATCCCACATATCATCTCAGTAAACCTCCAGATGTATCTTGAGGTTGTTTGTTTGTTTATTTGTTTGGCTTGGTTTGGTTTTTGTTTTGAGATAGATTTCCAATAGCCCAGGCTGGCCTTAAATATGCTGCTGTGTAGTTGAGAATCCCCCTTTGTTGCTCTTCTTCTTCTTCTTCTTCTTCTTCTTCTTCTTCTTCTTCTTCTTCTTCTTCTTCTTCTTCTTCTTCTTCTTCTCCTTCTCCTTCTCCTTCTCCTTCTCCTTCTCCTTCTCCTTCTCCTTCTCCTTCTCCTTCTCCTTCTCCTTCTCCTTCTCCTTCTCCTTCTCCTTCTCCTTCTCCTTCTCCTTCTCCTTCTCCTTCTCCTTCTCCTCCTCCTCCTCCTCCTCCTCCTCCTCCTCCTCCTCCTCCTCCTTCTCCTTCTCCTTCTCCTTTTCTCCTTCTCCTCCTCCTCCTCCTCCTCCTCCTCCTCCTTCTCCTCCTTCTTCTTTTTCAGATAGATTTCATTGCTAGGGTCACATATATAACGATATATAAGGTTAGGGGAGGTAATGTGGAGTTCAACCCTCAAAGCCTGGGGATGAAGAAGTTAATAGACAGTGCACAGAGAAGGCACAAGTCGGGAGGCTCTCCCCTGCCTGGAATATTCCCCACCCACAGCCCAACTCAGGTTTCCTGGAGAAACCTGGAATAGACTTTCTCCACTCCCTCTGCTTTCTTCTATTTCAAACCTGTCTATTCATGTGCTCCGTGGCCCTGCCTATAAAACCCAGCAGTGGGTCTAGCACCCCACAAGTTTTCACAAGCCTCTCTCTAGTAGGCTACTCTCCAACAGGGAGGAGAACACAGGCTACTTTCTAGCTCGGTTTCTGCTAAGCCTAACCTTTTCTCCATGACTCAGAAAGGTGGGTCCTAACCAAGGCCTCAACACCTTCAGATTGGTGGTCCCATTTCCATAACTAATTCTGACCATTCTTCACAATCTGGTGAGCACAACAGGCAAAATAAATCCAACTCTGTCATGTCTACATGTCTACATGTCTACATCCCCATGGAGGGGATGAGGGGCAAACTAAGGTATACCACGCCTAAAGGGTGGGCTGGCCTTGTGCGGCAGATGAATGTGAAGTGCTCCTCTTGTCTCAGCCTCCCAAAAAGCTGGGATTACAAGTATGTGCCACCACACTAATTTATGCAATGCTAGGAAATGAACCCAGGACACTCTGCACACTAGGCAGGCACTCTCCCAGCTGAGCTACGCCCCCAGCTTTACACATGCGCTTGGGAGAGAATGCGCAATCTCTAGGTGTTGGCAATAAGGCTATAAATGTCATTTTCTTAGATAGGCTAACCCCTGTCTAGATCTTCCATAATCTCACTGCTGTATCTTGAGTTTTGTCTAGTTTGAATTTCTGAAAGAAAGATAAAAAATGTATCCAATTCTAATTGTGGAGTTGGGTGTTTTTTTTTTTTTTTTTTTTCCCACTAATCCTGCCAACTTTGTTTCATGTATTTGGTAGCTGTTATTACATTCGTACATGCTTAGTAGAGTTGTTATATTTTTCTTGATGAATTCATGTTTTATTATTATGAAACTTCCTTTCTCTGGCCTCATGTCTAACCTTGAGGTATGTTTCGCCTGACATTAGCGTATTAATCACTTATAATTAATTCAGTTTTTCTATGCCTCTAGTTTATCATTGTTGATTGTTTGCTTTCCATCTGTGTCTTATTCCTGAAGCATCCATCTTGTAGACAGTACATGCTTTGCTTTGAACAGTCATATATTTTAACAAAATTAAGAAGGGCATAAAAAGACCTTTCCAACCCAGCCGGGGAGTTCTTTATTTCTTGTCTTATGTATTTTTCACATCCAAAGTTTCCATTTGGCCCAAAGTCATAAGTTATTCCCTGTGTCATGTTTCCAATATCCTTTATTCAGACTTTGAAGCCATTTATTAACTTTAATTTACATGCCTGTTCTTTTTGGTCCATTAACTCCACTTCCTCTGGTTTTTGGCCCTTCTTTCATGATTCTTGTGTACTTCATGTTCTCATTGTTTCTTCTGAGGTCATTTCCCCCGGAGACTACTAGCTACCTCCACTGTACTGGTGCTACATACCTTGGCAGGGGTTCAGGAGCCTCTACTCTAGACTTTATGGCCTCCATGTGGGTTGGGAAAGCGGGCATGTCTCAAGGTACTACAAGTTGACAATGTAATTCTGCTTTAAGCACACCTAGGCAAGCTCATTCTTCTGGGCGTTGCCCAGAACCTCCACCTCAGCACAGTTCATTTCCAGAGGTGACTTTTCCTTCTGATGACTGCCAATACCTAAACACTGCTGGGTGTTTCGGTGAAGGAGCAGTGAGAGACCGCATCCAGCTAGCCGCGGCTGTTTGCCCCAGCCAGGATCTAGGATTTTATTTTGTAGACGTGCACTCCCTGTTCTATAGAATACATGTAATAGACAGATGTCCACCCACGTGAAAGAAGCTGAAACACCAAGCTTTGTTGGTTGGTTTTGGTTGGGGTGCATTCCCTTTAAATAAATGAGTTGTTACAGCTGAATTTGATATGCTATCCATAGAAGAAATAAAACAAACCATGAACCCAAAGAAGTCTTCTGTAACAAGTGGAAATTTTGAATAAGTCAATTAATGAGACTCACTGAGTGATTTAAAAAAATAGTATATGAAGCAAGCATTTAATTCCAGAGGAAATAGATTTTATAGACTTAATGGTATTGATGCTGGATTTATGGCCCCTGAGGGAGTATTTCTCAACCTGAGTCCAAGCTTTCCATTATCCCTCCCATATCCCATTGCCCCGCCCACATCTCATTGCCCCTCCCACATCTCATTGCCCCGCCCACATCCCTTGCCCCACCCAGGGTTCCAGCTAGGGAATACTGCAGTGTGAACAGACAGGGACTGAATTGGACCTAAAAAGACTGGAATGCAGATAAATACACTAATAGTCAAAGTGCTGTGGAAAGCTGGCTAGCTCTGGTGTGGTCTGCGTTCAGAAGGAAGGAGACTTCCCACTGTGAAGCTATTTATTCACACTCTGTACTAGGCGGAGCTCCGGCTACTCTTATAAGAGAGGCATACTCATGTTTGCTCTTGGTTTTGAGTGTCTGTTTTACTTCCTGACAGAGAAGGTGGTCTCCAAGGAACCACTTCGTTGCCATGAAGCATAGTCTGTGCAAGCCTTCTAGAAGTAACTGTGGAGATCATCTACCCAGCTCTCACTTTACAGTGGGGAAAAGGAGGTCTGTCTTCCTAATGATGGCACACCTTTGGCTCCTAGAGAGAAGTTTTACCAATTTTTGTTCTGCATCTTACTTTAAAATTTTACTTTATTTTATTTATGTTGTGTTTGAACACATCTGAAAGCAGATGTGCACATCTGTGAACATAGAGACTAGAGGGCGAAACTATATGCCCCACTCTATCCCTCTCTGCCTTAGTCCTTCAAGATAGGGTCTCTCTATGGCCCAGAGTTAGGCTGGCAGCCAGCAAGCCCTGGCAATCCTTGTGTCCCATGAAGTCCTGGTATTACAGGTATGGATGCACAACCACACTCAACTTTTTATGCAGGTGCTAAGGATTTGAACTTGGGTCCTTATGGTCCACAGCCATCTCTATAGCCATCTTTGGTTTTTTTTTTTTTTTTTTTTTTTTTTTGGACAATCGTTTTACCTTGTCATACCTAGCCTCCTCTGAGTGCTGAAGTCACAAGCCTGTATTTTGACAAAAGAATTGACAGGGCCAGAGTATATGAAGCAAGCATTTAAGGAGGCCCAGAGGACCCTTCTTTCCCCCTTCACAGCCTTGAATGATACAGTTAGCAGGATTTTTGCCTACCTGTCACTGTTCTTTTCCTCAGCTACTGTGTTGTCTCAGCTAGGCTGGATGCTGGGTGTAGAGAACTGAAAGAAATGGTTCTAGTAGCCCAGTAAGTGACAAGACACGGCATGAGAAATCATGAACCAGCACATATCTTTACTCTCAGCACTAGGGAGGCAGAGGAAGGTCGGTGTGATGGTTTGTATATGCTTTGGCCCAGGGATTGGCACTATTAGGAGGTGTGGCCTTGTTGGAGTGGGTGTGTCACTGTGGGCGTGGGCTTAAGACCCTCACCCTAGCTGCCTGAAAGTCAGTCTTTCACTAGCAGCCCTCAGATGAAGATGTAGAACTCTCAGCTCCTCCTGCACCATGCCTGCCTGGATGCTCCCACCTTGATGATAATGAACTGAACCTCTGAACCTGTAAGCCAGCCCCAATTACATGTTGTCCTTATAAGAGCTGCCTTGGTCATGGTGTCTGTTCACAGCAGTAAAACCCTAACCAACAGTGGATCTCTGTAAGTTCAAAGTGAGCTTGGTTTACACAGTGAATTCTAGAACTGCCAGGGCTGTAGTGTAAGATATATTCTCTCTCTCTCTCTCTCTCTCTCTCTCTCTCTCTCTCTCTCTCTCTCTCCCTCCCTCCCTCCCTCCCTCCCTCCCTCCCTCTCTCCTTTCCTCCCTCTCTCTCTCATATATATATACATATATATATGCAAATACATATCTATTTATACATACATATGTAAATCATGACTACCTGTCCAATGTACTACCTGAATGATGGAGTTCCATCTGGGCTCTGTAGAAGAGCAAACAGCAGACACATAACCCAACAGGCATTGATCACAACACTGTACACATGTGTTCAGTCTTAGTCACCTATCCTCCCCAGCATCCCACAATGTGCCCTTGTGGGATGTGACAAAGCAGGAATGCAGAGCCAAGCATGACAGGTTTTGAAAATGCAGCACAGAATGATAAAGGACTGGATTTTGTGTCCTAATAGACAGACAGACAGACAGACAGACAGACAGCAACCACTAGCTAAATCTCATCCAGACTTTTGGGTTTTATCCTAGATCACACGTTTCCTTGTTTGTTTGAGGACAAGTTGGTTTTAAATCTATTCATTTAATTTATGTATGTAGTGTATGTGTGTGCGTGTGTGTGTGTGTGTGTGTGTGTGTGTGTGTGTGTGTGTGCGTGTGTGGGTGTGCACATCACAGTGTACATGTGGTGGTCAGAGGAAAATTCTATGGAGCTTGTTCTCTCCTTCCACCTTCTCATGGGTTCTAGGGATTGAACTCATGTTGCCATGCTTGTACAGCAAGGCCCTGTACCCACTGAGCCATGTCACCAGCTCATGCTATGTTTTTCCTTTTTAAGTTGAACTACATCTGACTTTAAATGATTGATGTTCAGCATCTCTTATGGAACCAGAGTAAATGACAACTCCATCTGGATGTGGCTTAATTGACATCAGACTCTAAGATTATTACGTTTTTATGTTGACTTGACTGTGCTCAAGGATGTCCAGATAGCTGATGAGAACATTGTTTCTAGCTATGTCTGGAAGTGAGTTCCTGGAGAATGTCACATGAGTTAGCAGATGATAAAGATTCACCCTCACCAGGGCAGTCAACACCATCTGCTCTACCCAGAGCGTGCATGTAATAGAGAGGAAAGAGCAAATCTGTTTTTCAGCTGGGCTGAAAAACATCTTCTCTTTCTTCTGCCTCAGATGACGGCCTGTTTCTTAGGCCTTCAGACCCAGACTCTAATAAAACGTTGGCCTTAGTTCCTTAGTTCGAAGACCACAGATGGTGGACCTTCTAGGCTTCTGTCTTTGCTTGAGTCAATTCCCACATGAAGTCTCCTAGACACACCCTAACTGCTCTCTCTCAGGAGACCCTGACTCACACCAGCTCGCGCAGGGCAAACATGAAGCCTAAGCTGGCCATGGTTATTAGGACCTCCCCAAGTCCTCTTCTCTGGTTTATGGTATGGATCTTGGAGATTAAATCCTTGGTCCAGACATCCATAGAAATCACTGTAAGAATAGCAGGCTCAGCTGGGAACCAAGGGAGGACTCCTAGTTCTGCAGGATTATTGAAAGAAATATAATATGGGAAGAGGTAGTTGAAACCGTGCTGGAAGAGGGGCTAGGCTAGAGAGAAATGGCTCCTTTGCTGATGTCTTTTTTGGGTCTGCCAAAGTTATCTGAGGAGAAGGAAGGCTTTTTCCAACCTCATCCTGAAATTTACAACCAACCCTGGCTTCTCCTATGGGACTCAGCGTCTTTGCCTCTTGGCTGAGTTTCATCCAGGGAGGCCCATGCAGCAATCTAGTCTCTACTTCTACCTATGAAGAAGCTGAATCTACAGAGAAAGCAGCCATCAGTTACCAGGAGCCCTTCATCTGGAGTAACCACACCAAGCGGTCAGCTTTAAAGGTATATGCACTCATAAGCAATACTAAATAGACTCATTAGTAGATATATGTGTGTATATATGTAGATGTATGGACATATATGGTGAAAGAAGGAGAAATCATACATTTGACAGGGAGTGGGGGAGGGAAGATGGGTGGAAATTGTGCAAATACGGTACTCATGTGTGAAATTCTCAAGAAATAAAAATTAAAAAAAAAAACATTAAAAAGGAGCAGGATTTTGGTGAAGTGACAAAGCCAAGATTCCAAACTACAATCAACATCTTGTCCATTTGGCTACTGTCACACCAGAGAAGTAACAGAGAAGAGAATGAAGGGGGACGCAGGTGCAGGGACAGGGTGAGGTATGGAGACATGGTACTGTGTGGAGACATGATGCCTTGTGGAGACACAGTGAGGTGTGGGGCAGCCTCTGCTGCTCAGATCAGAAGAACCTGGGATTCGAGGGATTTCTTCTGTCTGGAGGAAATGTGTTTTTATAATCTTCTTTCTCTGGCTGGTGGGAAAAGAACCCTTCAAATCCCCAAGGAATCTTAGGAAAACTCCATCAGATTCTAGCCTTCGGCCTGTCTGAGTCATAGTAACTATAATAAATTCCGAGTGTTTTCTTAGCATTTCTCTCGTTGGGTGGGAAGGGGGTGGTTTACAGCTGTACTAAGAAAGTGTGCACACTGCCATGGCCTCACCATCAGGCATGATCCAGCCGCATCTGGAAGTCCTGTTGAGAAGGTGTTGGGATGAGGAAGTGGGGTTGAGTTGAGTGTAAGTAGATTCTCCATAGCTGTATGACTCCATCTTTAGAGGGCACACATACAGACTGTTCTCTTTGTTGGCAACACTCTCCTCTACTTCTAACCACCCCCCTCCTTCACCGATCTGAGGTGTTTCTCTTCCACACTCAGCTGAAGTATCTTCCTGGTGCCCTGTTCTTCAGGCAGCTGATTGGTAGTTAACTATGTGTGTGCTTCATTGTTTAGCTCCCTGTCTTGATCCCTCATATGCTCCACTTGTCTACGTCTGCTTTCCCCATAACTTACTTCTACTAGCACAGTATCGGAGTATGGCTGATGACCAATGACACATTGTTTTAAAGATTTATTTATTGTGAATACGTATACAGCATTCTGCTTGCATGTATGTCTGCAGTCCAGAAGAGGGCACCAGATCCCATTACAGACAGTTGTGAGTCACCATGTGTAATTGAATTGCTGGGAATTGAACTCAGGACCTCTGGAAGAGCAGCTAGTGCTCTTAACTTCTGAGCCATCTCTCCAAACCCCAACCAATGAAAATGTAATGAAAGCCTCTGAGATGTTATCCCTGCACAGCCCTCATGGAGACAAACAGTCAAAAGCACCCACCTTTTGCCTTTCTCATCTCATAGGCACCTTTTGGAGCATCCCATGTCCAAACTGAATTGTGTATATTAAGAGGGAGCCCCAGCAGAAAGGACTCGTTGGCAGGGGTTGAAACAAGCAATCTAGACACAACTTCCCTTGGAGCTGCCTGAAGACGTGAGTCCAATGTATTTCACCATCACTCCTAAGGACACATGGCTGAGAAGTACAGATTCGTCCCACAGATGGAACAGAGTTCTCAGATAGGAGGTCCAGAGTCACAGGTGCCCAGCATTGGGTGACTTGGCTTTCCGGTGCCCCATTCCCTCCTTGGGTGAGCGTGGGTTCTTGGTGGTGCTAAGGTTAATTGATTTCATCAAAGTAACAATTTCCTATGATTCTCCAAAGTCAACATAAATCATTCACCAACATGAATTCTCCCAGTTTTGGGTGGGAACTCATTCCTACACATCCTGCTAGGAGCTAGAGGCTCATTGGCTAGCGGGCCCTGGCAAGTGGCTAACATTTAAGTGTTCTGCACCCGGCAGAGTGCTTCACATACAATTTGTTGTTCAATCCCTGCAACATTACAGGGAGGTTTGGTCCTATCACCTGTTCTACAGATACCGGAAGGAACCTACAAACATTAGGACACACAGTCAGAGAGTAGAGTTGGGGTACCCCCAGGCTGCCCTCCTTGCCACCTTCCAGTCCCTCTCATTTGCCTCAGAGGGCCACAGGTTCTCCAGCTAAATCTGAGATGCTGTTGGAACTGGGAGGAGGGGGGCTTTTTTCAGCACACAGTCAGGCCTCACTAGCCACCCCATCACCCCCATCAGTGTGGGGCCACCCCGTCATTTCCAGTTCCCATCCGTGACAGGAGCTCTCCACACACAGCAACACTGGGTTTTGTTCTCCATTTATTCTGTGGTTTGGGTGCTGGAGCTGGAACCCAGAGCCCTACTCAGGCCAAGTTCTACCTGGAATCACATCCCCACACCACAACAGTGTTACTAAGGTCCATTGACCACCCCCCAATGCCAGTGAACCGACATTTGGTGGCCACCACATATGTGCATTTGGATGGGACAGCCAGGGATCTAAACCGGTGCTCTTTCTTCTGAAGAGTTTGGGCTCTAGCCTGAACTTGGAGAGACCCTGCCCACCCACCGGCTGCTTAGGGGCGCCTGTTCTGTGGCTGACTATATATATGAAAGTCTCTTACAGTAGACCAGGTAGGTTGAGGACAGATCAGGGAGGTAGGAGCTAGGCCTGCTTCTCAAATTCAGAGTCCAGGCTATTGTCCCTAGAAGAGGACTCAGAAACAACAGAGTCCTGGAAACAAACAAAAGGGCATCAGGGGAGGAAGTGGAGGAAGTTGCCTATCTCGTTTGTTTATTCTTCCTCCCTCATTTCCTCTTATGCTCTTTCAGCCCCCTCCCCCAACGCCACCCAACACCCCAATCTCTGGTTTCCTGGCCACTATCTATCCAATAACCTCCCACATTTGCATTCTCGGCCCCTCTCTGCTCCCATAAACTTTTCACCAGGCTCTGCTGAGAGTCATACTTACCATCACACAGGATTTCCGTCAGTGATAACAGCAGGGCCTGGTCATTCCAGAACTGCCCCATTTCCTTGTGAGTGTCTATTTACAGCAAGGCAGGCATCTTAATTTCTCCCCAAGAATGTGACATTCCTTAGGTATCTAACCTATACCAGACCACCAAGTGAGCTTCTCAGTAAGCAACACGGACTCCCATCCCTGCCCAGCGCTCTGAATCAAAAGTTAAAAGAAAAAGTCGGCTCTGTCTGGGTCTCTCTGTGTGCAGATGCCTCAAGTGGAGACATAAGTTACTCAGGAGGCTTGTCCGAGGTGGGTCACTCACCCACAAATCTCTGCTCTGAGGATTGTGGGTCGGCATCTCCAAAAGCCCTAGGGCCCTAAGAAGGGCTTCTGCACACAAACAAAAGGGATACAGCGCCCCCTCCTGGTCATTTCTTTCATCTCATCAACACGGGGCTTTTCACAAAATAATAATTTTAAATTAAATTTAAAATAAATTTAATAAATTTAATAAATTTAAAAAAGCAGTCACTCATAGACATGGTGTTTAACTTCTTGCTGGTGTATAACATCCATTCAGAAAACTGTACAGCTTCACATTCCCAAAACACTCCCTCAAATGGACACGTTCAGGTAAGCCAAAGCCTGTAACATAGGATAGTTCCTTGGCCTGAGCCCTTCCCTCTCTTGCACGGCCACCCCTCCCCTTACCCCTTACCCCTTACCCCTTACCCCAACGCCCCTCGGCCACCAAGTGTAACTTCCCCTCACCCTCACTGCCACTCAGGGTAACTGTCCTAGCCGCAGATCAGTTTTGCCTTCTGGGTTTACCTTAAGAAGCAGAATTCCAGAGATGTGGGGGAGAAAAGACCAACTTGTCTTAAGATAAGGCCAAGAGCCTAAAGTCTGACTTCTGTGTTTTACTCGGTCTTGATGGCCAAGATCACTGAGTGATTAACACCATAGAAACACCAATAAAAGCAGCGACTTTTAGGGAAAGAATCGTCTGAGTGAGAATCACAGCTGTAGACAGAAGTCCAAGCTTGCTGGCGACAGGAGATGAACTATTGAAGTCTCTGTGAGGAGCTGGGAGCCCGACAGGCTGCGCCTCCAGCAGGACACAGCTGAGCCTGCAGGGAAACTGAACCGCAGTTCATTTCTCACAAGGGAGGGGAAAGAGTTCAAACCTGTCCCTCATGTCAGCCTGTATATTTTCCCATTTCCCACCCCCATTCTAAAGACACTATGTTTACACAAAATTACAGTCTTTACCCATAAACAAGGATTGCACATCAGAAGTACAATGTGACACCTGTCAATCGTTGCAATCTTTTAAGCCAAAAACATATGGCTTAAAAGAATTCTCAAAAGGCCAGAGGCAAGGGTGTCTTTTGCTGAGCCTGACAACCATGGGCATGCTGGGGCGAGCATGTGCCCACTGATAAATACACACTACACATACAATAAATAAATAAAAAATTTTTAATTTTTAAAGAATTACTATTAGGAACACTTAATACAGTAACACAATACAAAACAATAACGTGGTTTAGTCCCAGAAGATCTCACCACCCCAAAGAAATCCTGTGCTCACAGCATAGGTAACTTCACCCTCAAAACCAAGGTGAGGTGAGGGGGCCAGGGCTTACCAAGATAAGGGTTGTACAGGTTCAAACACCTCTCTGTCCTTGTGTGGGGGCAGGGGATGCTAACCCTTCTTCATAGCACCCACAAACGCAGCTGAAAGAGTAACCACCACATAATAAAAATAATTATGGTGATGCTTTACACTTTGCTGATATGAAGCCTTGAACATCTGCTGTGTAATTCTATCTACAGCGCACCACTATTTGAATGAGGAACATTTCCAGTGGTCAGTGACTGGGAGCTGGGCATTGTGACTCTGGCACGCCTCTCGTTCGGCCACTGCATCTCCGCTTATACTACCTGCTGCTCCCCTGGGTGTCTACGAAAAACTCTTAAAGTCTTGAAAAGGAGAAAATATCACTTCCTTAAAGACTCATTTAGAAATAAGGTAAAGGCATTGGGTGAATTCACTGTCTTTTAAACATCTTTCTTACCGTGAGATCTGTATTGGTTGGCTTTATCCCTGGGACACAATACGTGAACTAAACAAGCTGGAAAAAGAGATTTGCTTAGTCTCAAAGTTTTAGAGATTTCAATTCATGTGAGCCACCACATTGTCTGGAGCTGGATGACAAGGGAACCAGGCATGGTGGAGAGAGAGTGTGTGTGAAGAAAGCTGCTCCCTTCTTCACAGTCAAGAAACAGAGAGCCAAGACCGTTGACATGTCCCACTATTCAGTGCAAGGCGCACCTCCAACATCCCAACTTGCTCCCATTAAGCCCCACAGCCTGAAGGCTCCACTGCCTCCAAATAGCACCACAGGCTGAGGGCCAAGTCTTCAGCAGGCATCTTTTGGGAGACACTCAAGATGCAGACTATAACAAGAGCTCTAGACATTACAGCCTAGGTTTGAAATCAGAATGCGGAGTCAAGGGTGGGCGGGATTGTGGGCGGGATTGTGGGCGGGATTGTGGGCGGAAGTGTGGGTGTGGCTCAGCAGATAAAGAGCTTGCCCACCATTGCATTTGGACCTGAGTGTGGATCCCCAGCATTCGCATACGAAAGCTAGAAGTGGTGGCACACCATTGTATTTGCACAGCACTGGGGAGGTAGAGACAGGTAGATTCTGCTGGTCACTAGCAAGCAGACTAGCAGAACTAGTGAGCTCCGGGTCAGGGAGAGACCTTGTCTCAAAAAACAAAGAGGTAATTTCAGTAGTGGAGAGCACACACTGCCCTTGTGGAGGATCTCACTTCGATTCCCAGCTCCCACCTTACAAAACAGCTCACAACCACGTGAAAATCCAGCTGTGTCTGGTCTGCACAGACACATGATTTAAAAAAAAAAAAAAAAAAAAAAAAAAGGACAGCAGCTGAGGATGACGATAGAAGTTGGTCGGCTTCTGGCTGCCACACTCACCGAGCACACATACATGTGTTCATGTGTGCACGCGCGCACATGCTCACACACACACACACACACACCATGCACACTACACACGCACACCACAGCACACAAAGAGCATATAAAGGAATCAGAACTCAGACTTGCCTACTCAGCCTGACTGAATAAAAAGCAGTGTTATTCAGCATTCATGTTCAGAAAGAAGAAAGTCTAGCAGAAGTCAGAATACGAACCAAGAATGCAGAAACATGTTTTTTTAGGAGCCAGTGCCACAATGCCTCCAGCTGGAGGAAAAAGTGCTGCTTCATGTTTATAGCAGCGTTCGACTTCTTGTCCTGCGGTTCTGCCTTGTCACAAACCGGGGCAGATACCTGCAGATTTATTACATCCTTCAATTATTCAGACTTAAGTCATCATAGCTATTCCACAGCACCCCCCTCCGGGGGAGCTTTATTATTCTCTAGGACCTCAAATTCCTGAGAGACAGGTTATTTTCTAGAAGGATTTAAGGTTTTAGAGCTCTGGACAAAGCCTGAAATTCATCTTTCCACGTTTCTGAGAAGCATGGCCGCGAAGGAAGAAAGCCAGGACTTTTTCTGTACACACTCCCTCCCTCACTGGCAGGGAATGTACCAGCCTTAAACAATGTTCCAGTCCTGGTTTAGAAAAAAAAAAAAAAAAAAAAAAAAAAAAAAAAAAAAAAGCTACAGAACAAAAAAGCAAGACCATGGTTGATTCTCAATCTCCTTGTATTTGCTGACTCACCAAAAAGGTAATAGTTGACATTTTTAAGCAAACATTCTTATGAAAGCATCCTTCCTCGTTCATTCTCACACACGAAGGTGCATGCACACATTATACCACTCGTACATGCTAGTCAAGCCCCAAGCCTTAGAATTAATTCATGATAGGCTATTTTTCACAGCTCTGGGTGGGGACTCTGTGGGGGTTCTGGTGCCTCTAGAGTTTTGCTCTATTTCCCTATCTCTCTCCAAGCGGGGGCTGCGGGGAGTGTTTGAATCCTTGTGAACGCACACCTTCTTAGCTATAGATGCATTCTAGGGGGTCCCAGCTTTCACAGAGAGCTAGAACTGATCACACGGGTTAACATCTTTTTCGTGGAGGATGTTGACATTAATGTCAGTTGAGTGGGGGGTGGGGATTGGAACTTGGTGTGCAGAAGAGGGGTGAGAGTTTAACTAGCTTGGGGTCCGAGGACTCCTAAGACCCACTGCAGATCCACCAGCTGCGACCAGCTTAGAGTCATACACATGAATAACCACTTTAAACAAGAGTTCTGGGAGATCCAAACACACGTGATACTTACTACACCAAGCTCCGGTGTCTATCATTAAACTGCAAGCAAATATTTAAAACCAAGAATGGAGGGTTGGAGGCTGTTCGATGAAGGCGACGTATTCCTAGACAGATCACGCCAAACCAACACAGTTCTCACGGGGAAACTCACAGTGTTCTCACAGGTCTCAACACAGTTCTCTTTATTTACAGAGGTGCCCCCTAAAGGGGGTGAGGGGAGGGAGGGAGGGAGGGAGGGAGGGAGGAAGGGAGAGAGAGAGAGAGAGAGAGAGAGAGAGAGAGAGAGAGAGAGAGAGAGCGCTAGCTAATGGTCAGGTCCAGGTCCCTGTCTTTTATCCAGGCTGTAAAGTAGGTGACAGGTGATGGTGATGCAGGTAACCAGGGGATATGCAACAGGTGCCATGGCAACAGACAAAGGAGGGTTGTGTCACCTAGGGATGAAGTCATCGCTGGGGTCAGAAACTGGTTGTAAACAGCTTCTGGTTGTCTGTGGACGGGCAGTTCTGATGCTGACAGGGGCAACTTGTTTCCAGTTGAAAACATAGCCATTGTGCTGTCAGAAGCCAAAGCCTTGAGTTCTGATTCTAGCCTCTTATTTATAATGTGGGCAAGTTATTTAACCTTCTGGAACCCACCGTGTATCAGGAGTTTGTGGGACTTTAAGCTGCTTCTCAGAGATTTGCATCATTCCTCCACCTCACTTCAGACTCCAGGCCCCCTTACAAACAAACACAGGATACAACTGGAATGCATTGGGCTGTGGGGGTCGGGAAGGCAATCTCTGGAACCCATGTCAGTGTGGAAGCTAAGGGCTGGCTCCACAGAATTGTCTTCTTATCGCTACACCCAAGCTGTGACTCATGAGGCCACATCATGTATATTTTATATGTACACACTAATATTATTAAGTACAATTTTTCAATTTAATATTTTTTAGTTATTCACTTTACATCCTGCTCACTGCCCCCTTCCCAGTCATCCCCTTTGCCTTTCTCCCCATCCCCTTCTCCTCTGAGTAGGTCCCCCCTAGACTGCTACTCCCCCTTCCACCTCCATCCCCTCCCCCTCTCCACTCCCCCCACACACACACACACATCAAGTCCCTGTGAGGCTAGGTGCTTCCTCTCCCACTGAGGCCAGACAAGGCAGCCCAGCTAGAACATATCCCACGTGGAGGCAACAGCTTTGGGGATAGCCCCGACTCCAGTTGCTCGGGACCCACATGAAGGTCAAGCTGCATGTCTGCTACATATGTGTGGGTTGGAATCAGTACAACTTTTACAAGATTGTATTACATCAGCCACTTTTCTTTTGCTGTGATAAAACACCGTGACCACCAGGGTAACCTACAGAAGGAAGAATATATTTGGGCTTACACTTTTAGATGAATGACACACCATCGTAGTGGGGAAACATGACAGCAAACAGCAGACACGGTAGCTGGATCTCTCTCTCTCTCTCTCTCTCTCTCTCTCTCTCTCTCTCTCTCTCTCTCCAGAGTTTCTCTGGGGATCCTGGAACTTACTCTGTAGACCAGGTTGGCCTCAAACTCAGAGATCACCTGCCTCTGCCTTCTGGGTGCTGGAATTAAAGGCATGTGCCACCACACCTGGCTGAGAGGTCAAATGTAAGTCTGAGGCAGAATGATCTGAGTGGAAGAAGGGTAAAGCCCTGTAATCGAAAAGCTCACCCTCAGTGACCCACCTCCTACAAACCTTCTCTTCCGGAAGTCATTTCCCCTTCAAACCATGACAGCATTGTAGACCTATAGGGTTTGGTTTGGATTTGTTTTGGGTTTTGTTTGTTTGCTGATATCATTTTATTTCACTGAGATTAAACTACCTGCTTCTCACTAATAATAGCCCTGCCTGGGGTTGGGGTGCAGCTCAGTGTGGACTAGAGAGTCCAGGTTTACCCCCCAGCATTGTAAAAAGGGATAGAGAAGAGGAAGAAAAGGAAGAGGGTTGAAGAAGGGGGGAGGGAAGAGGGAAGGAGGGAGGGAGGGAGGGAGGGAGGGAGGGAGGGAGGGAGGGAGGGAGGTTAAAGATGTGGTTTAGAAAGTCAAAAACAATGGAATTTCTGATACCAAATCTTACTGTGATCTTCATCCAGCCTCAGGCAACACTAGAGAACTGAGGTCCCCTTCCAGTTAGGACAGGGTTTTCTCAGCCAAGGTCACCAGAGCCCCCAGTCACCTTGTAGATGGGCAGAGTCCAGAAAGAATAGGGAGGAAAAAGAGAGGAGGCTGACTTAGCCACTCCCAACTTTACCAGTCACTTCCATGGATTACAGAATGGGAGGTCACAAAGAGGGACCAAGACTAAGGTGCCACAGGGATAAATACTGATGATTCTGAAGCTGCCTGTAGACACCTCTGCCCCAAATCCCTCCATTTCAGGGGCCAGCAAGATGGCTCAGAAGGTAAGGGTACTTGCTGTCTGTGGTAGCTTTTTGCTTGGTTGTTTTGTTTTGTCGATTTGACACATTCTGAGTTATCTAGGAAGAAGGAATCTCAAATGAGGAATTGGTCGATTCATATTGGCCATCTGTGGGGTTTTGTCTTGGTTGATTAATGTAGGAGGCCCAGCCCACTGTGGGTAGTACCAGCCCTTAGGCAGGTGGTCCTGGGCTGTATAGAAAGGAGGTTGGTCAAGCCATGTGGTTATTCCCCCTGCCTGTTAGCAGTGTTCCTCCAAGGCTTCTGCTTCAGGGCCAGCCTCTAGGTTCCTACACTGGCTTCCCTTGACGGTGAACTATTACCTACAAACCAAAGAAACAATTTCCTCCTGTGATGGCTTGAATATGCTTGGGCCAGGGAGTGGCACTATTAGGAAGTGTGGCCTTGTTGGAACAGGTGTGTCACTGGTGGGCATGGGCTTTAAGACCCTCATCCCAGATGCCTGGAAGTCAGTCTTCCACCTGCAGCCTTCAGGTGAAGATGTAGAACTCTCAGCTCCTTCTGCACCATACCTGCCTGGATGCTGCCATGCTCTTGCCTTGACAATAATGGACTGAACCTCTGAACCTGTAAGCAGCCCTAATTAAATATTGTCCTTTTAAGAGTTGCCTTAGCCACTTTGCCTGTTCACAGCAGTAAAACCCTAACTAAGACAGAAGCTGGTACCAGGAATTGAGTATTGCTGATAGGCCTGACTGTGCTTTTGTTTGGAAGAATTATTTGGATTTGGGGATTTTGGATTTGGAAAGCATTGGAATGCTTTAAATGGAGCTTAATGGCCATCCTAGTAGGAATATGGAAGACTTTGTTACTGAGAGTGATTTGAATTGTGCAGACCTGGCCCAAGAGGTTTCAGTGGAGAATTTCAATATGTGGCTTAGAGGCTGTTTTTATGGTATTTTGGTGAAGCATGTGACTACTTTTTGCCCTTGTCTGAAGAGTCTACCTGAGGATAAGGTAAAAAGATTTATATTAATTGCATTCACAAAGAAAGTCTCAAGAAAGCCCAGCAGAGACTTTGTTCTCTGGAAGAACATTTCTCATGAAGAACATTTTGAACAAGTGTAGCAAGCCAGTAAGTAACATCCCTCCATGGCCTCTGCATCAGCTCCTGCTTCCTGACCTGCTTGAGTTCCAGTCCTGACTTCCTTTGGTGATGAACAGCAATGTGGAAGTGTAAGCTGAATAAGCCCTTTCCTCCCCATCTTGTTTCTTGGTCATGATGTTTTGAGCAGGAATAGAAACCCTGACTAAGACACTTCCCGAGCTGATTTTCATCAGAGTGTTTTATTGCACCAACAGAGATGTAAACTCTGTTACATCATGCAAGCCAGATGACCCTGTGTAAAAGTGGAAGGAGAGAAACAAGACCACAAAATCATTCTCTGACCTCTGACCTCTGATACATGCACCCCCAACACACACACACACACACACACCACACACACACACACACAATGATAATAGCTAACAAAATAAAAGTTTTTAAAATTCACTCAATTTTCTATTCTTTGAATCCATTATACATATAATTTACCAAACATATGAGAGGTCCTTATAGGGAACCAGCCCTGATCTCATCTCCAATGTAGCTCCTCTAGGCAGGGCCTCTGCCCTGTGGGGCCCTCAGATGCGTCAGTAACAAACAGCATGTTCCAAAAAGCCTTCCTGTCATGGAGAACTATCTTCTTTCATCTGCCCCTCATCTCAGATTATTTCCATCCACACCGACCAGCACAACCTACCAGGGTTGAACACAAGAATCAAGTTGTATCATAAATGTGGCCCGACAATAAAATGCCAAAAAGAAAAAAAAAAAAAGTCACTCTAGATCTGAATGTAAGCCCCACCAACATTCACTCCAAGGACTCGCATGTCCATATGAACCACTGTTCAGAGGAGAGAACTGAAGAGCTTTGGTTAATTACCTCAGTTTCAATGGAGGTATTTTTCAAAGACATTAAGTCTCAACTTCATTTGCTTTAGTCTTAGACTCCGGAAGAAGACTCCTTCATGGACTTGGAAAGGGATCCTTCCCATGGTTGGAGCCTACAGTGTTTCTTCAGGAGAGCCTTAGAGTTTTAATCACTGGCAAGCTGCTTGAGGCCTGACTCTTCTCTTCCTCCTCCTCCTCCTCTTCCTCCTCTCTCTCTTTTTTTAACATGTTTAAATCTTAGCAAAGTGCACAGAGCACAGTGTTAGCCATAGGAACTATCCCTCACTGTTGTACAACACCTCACTGGCTCCCCTTTCAACTTTCAAGCCTGAACCTCTGAACCCAGTAGATGGCAGCATCCCAGTCACCATACCCTGCTCTCTCCAGTCCCTCAAAGCTTCCCTTCTCCCTGTGTCTGAGTTGGACTACTAGGTGCCCACGGAAGTGGGGCTGTATGATATTTATACCGTGTGACTGATTTCTTTCAGGTAGTGTGATGTCCTTCAGGTTCATCCCCCATTGAGTGAATGCAGGGCGTTGCTAAATTTTAAGGCTGAATATAGCATCCTACTGAGTGCCTGCATTTGCTTATCCACATGTCCATGAATCCTTCCTTGAGTTGTCTCTGCCTCAGGAATATTATGAAAAGCTCCGCTATGAAAATACTGTATATGCCTCAGTCTCTGAACCATCAAAAGAAAAAAAAAGAAAAAATATAGATAGCAAGTTCAGTTGGATAAATGCATTCTACAAGATTGTAAGGGAAAAAAGCTAACATCTGTCCCTGGGGAATCCATCCATCACTCACTGTTAGGTGACAACCCAAGGAGAACTTAATGATGGCACCAAGTTGATCATATCAGAGGGAGACAGACTTGCTATAAACAGTCTTCTCTAGAAGGGGCTCTGAGACATTCCCACTTTGGGCAGGTTTCACAGTTCAAAACAAAATACCATTAAAAAGCTCTTTATTTTCTCCCCCAAGAAGCTCAGAACATAGACACTGCTAATAAAGCCCAGCACTTGTAAGGTGAGTGTGCTGTAACAGAGAAACAGAGTGTCCCTCCCATCCTGCCTACAGATGACGCCCGGAACAGTCTGCCTGACATGTGGTTTACCAACCAGTGTGAGGTAAGATGTCAGGCACACATCCACAGGAGAAGGTCCTGTCACAAAGGAAAGAAGATACTGGAGAGCAGGGAGGGTGCTATAATTAAAAAGCTGGGACATAGTATAATTCAGAGACGTGTCAGTGGGCTAGCACGCTGCCAACTCTTAGGATCTCTTCTTTTTCTCTAAAAGCCCTGAGATCAGAACAAGAGACAGCTTTAAGAACTAAGATTCACCCCACCAGGCATTAACGGTGTCCAGAAACTATGTGAACAATCTCACTTGACATCCTTAAGACATTTATATCTGTCTGATGCAGAACTGGAGCGGGGGGGGGGGGAACATGTTAATTTTCTCAGCCTGCAGATAACACATATACAGAACCTCACAGCCCTACAAAAAAAAAAAAAAAAAAAAGCCCCGAGTATCCTCTAGGGCTTCCACTACCCCGACTGCCTTAAAATATAGACTTGCATTTATCTTGGCCACATTAACGAGGTCTGTTTGACCAATACATTTATATTTATGATGACTGAGGGCAGATTATGGTTGTTAAAACTTGTCCTTGGGACATGAAAACACTCCTCTGTCATTAATACATTTGCTAATATAAACTATGATGTCAGGTCAACGTAAAGGGTAAAAATGTTTCTAAAGTACGCGCACATCATTTTTTAAAGCAATTGAGCCTAATGGAATAGCAAAGGTCACCATAACAAACCATTACAGTCTTCGACTTGGCTACGCCGGCCACAGAAGAACCTCCAAGAAACCGTCATCATTCCTCCAATGTTATGGCATCCAGACGACAGGGATGCCTCGCAAATGAGTCATCCGGGCTCAGATCCGCAGTAGCTATGTGAGTGCAGCACAATCAATTATTCACGTGTTTACAGAGAGCTTTCCTGGTTGATGTTAACCAGAACTGCCTGCAAAGGACAGCTCTCCAGCTGCCCTCAGCCATCCCGGGGCCTCCAACTAACAAGTCACTTTAATTGCTGGAGAAGCCATCTGGGAAGATGAGCCTCCCCAGCCCAGGCCCTGAGACTTTATTAGGTGCAAAAATATTAATCAGGGATAATTATGACAATACTTTATATACAGGACCCTCAGAAAAATCCTAAAGAGGGTGAGAGAAGGTGGCCCTGACCCAGAACCCATTAGGCTCAATGGGGATTGGTCTATTGAAGACCCAGCTCAGGGACGCATGGAGAGGCAAAGTGGAGAGAATGAAGAGAAAGAACAGGGAGGCTGAGAGGCCCAGTGTAGAATGCTCTGTGAAGGTAAGGCACATGGTCGAGGACCACCAAGGGTGAATGCTTTAGATTGGTCAACAGCCAAATTGACCCACCCATCCAAATGGCCTCTGGAGAAGGTAGATGGGAAACAGAACCCACAGACTGTCCAGGAAGACTAATGCTGAGAACAAGGGTAACTCCCGTCTTTGAGCTGGGACACAGCATGGAATCTGATGGTTCTTCTGGCCTGGCTAGAGTTGTGTTTGAGTTGTAGTCAAAGCCGTGGCCTCCCTTCTTCTTAAGGGTGTATGTAGTCAGAGCAAACGGGGGTGAGGGGGTACAGCAGGCACATTTTTTTATTAGATGGATTCCAAGAACTTGGCTGTACTGAGAGACTTTTTTTTCCTTTTGTTTGAAATTAAGTAATTTACAATGTTGTCATAACGTGGGACTGGTGAATATGGTACAGTTGGCAGATGCTTGCCTAGCATGCATGAATCCCTGGGCTTGATCCTCAGCACTGCATACCCTGGATGTGGTGGTACACGCCTGTAATCCCAGAACTAAGGAGGGAGCACCAAGAGGGTCAGACGTTCACAGTCATCTGGGCTACATGAGACCCTGACTCAAAAAAATGGATGGATGGATGATGGATGGATGGATGAATGGATGACAGATAGATACATAGATAGATACATAAATACATAGATAGATGGAGAGCTGTCATAATTCACTGGACCATATCTAAGAAAGTAGCATAAGTTCTTACTAATATGAGCACAGTTAAAAATAAATATAGAGCCGAGTGTGGCAGTGCACAGCTCACACACCAACACTAGGGAACCTCAAACAGGAGGATTATAAGTTTAAGACCATCCTGGGATATGCAGCTAGACTATGTTTCCAAAAATGCATATATATATATATATATATATATATATATATATATATATATATATATATATATATATGCATTTATATATATTATATATATATCACATATATAACTAGATAGATAGATAGACAGACAGACAGATAGACATAAAGAGAGTTAAGAAGGCCTGCAGTAGAAAGAGGAAGTTAGCAAATAGAGGGAGGGCAGCCCTCCTTAGTGCACGAGGCATCCTTGGGCACTTCTGCAGCTGGGTGTTGTCATGAGGCCAGAGCTGCAAAGGGCTTGTTTTGGGGTTACTTTATCTCTTCCAGGCTTCCCATGAATCCACCACTCATGTTGACTGGAACTCCTGAGCTCTACCACAAGCTTCCCTGGATACCAGAATGGCATTTCTCAAGGGGCCAAGTGAAACACCAACATGTCTTTACCCAGGCCTTCCCTCTAGATGGGCTGTTGTGTCTGAGAAGACTGAGGCATGCTGGACTTCTCAAGCATATTGTCCCATGGCATTCTTTTTCATGAGCAGGTCCCCTTACTCCCACCCCTGCAAACTTAGACTATCACAGTAGAAAATCCATCAGAGCTGTCCAATCAACAACCCTTCAGTTAGATGTCATGTCAAGGCCATGCCTGCAAGATGCTGCCACTTCAAGGAACTCAAACCCAAGTGGTCCCTGACTTAGAACAGTTCAGCTCAGGACTTGTTGATTTGATGAGGGTGAGAAAGAAAGGGATACACATTCATCAGAAACCCTTGGGCTGGGGGCAGGGGATATGGCTTGACTCATCGTGCACAGTGCTCATTGTGCAAGCATGAGGATCTGGTGTGAGGATCTGAGTTCAGATGTTTAACTCATTAAAAAGCCAAGTGCATATGTTACTCCAGTCAGGGAGGAAAGGGAAACAGATCCCAGTGATCCCAGAAACTGTCAGGGAGGTGGCAGGTGATCCCAGGGACTCACTGGCAAGTCAACAAATTAAAATGCTAAGACCCAGATTAACCCAGATTAGTCAAAAAAAATAAGGTGGAGAGGTACCTAAGAAGATACCTGACATTGACCTCTAGCATTTTTACACACAAACATCCACACATAAAATGAAGGGTAGAGGCTCACTGCATAACCCATACTGGGCATATAATGGTTAGTTTTGTCAATTTGACACAACCTAGGACCACCTAGGAAGAGAGTCTCAATGAGGCATTGCCTATATTGGTTTTGCCAGTAGACATATCTATAAGAGATTGCCTTAATTGATATAAAAAAGACTTAGCCCACTGTGGGTGGTACCATTCCCTAGGCAGGGGCATCCTGAACTATATGAGAGTGAAGAAACTGAGCTGAACATAATCAAGCGAGTGAGTATGTGTGCATTCATTTCTCTCTCTGCTCTTGATTGTGAGTACAACTAGCTAGCTCCCTCAAATACCCACAGCCTTGACTCTTCCACACAATGGACCTTGAATTATGGACTAAATAAATGTTTTCTCCTTTAAGTTGCTTCTGGGCATGGTATTTTATCACAGTAGCATAAGCAAAACTACAACAAGGCTCACACTCACTATGGAGCCCAGGGTAGTCTTGAACTTGTGATGAGTCCCTGATTCAGTCCTTCAGGAGCCAGGCTTATAGGTTCATCCCACCACACTCAGCTCTATCCTGCTTTCGGTCAGTTCTTGTATGCCTAAAGTTGCTATCTTACTTCCTGCTGGCAAGTTTCTAGCTCTTTCCATGGAATGCCAAGACAGCAAGACTTTAAGCTTGCCCCCTGGAGTCATTCCACAGCCCTACTCCTGTTCTGAAGCTCTGGGGTTCTATCCGCCATGATTACTGCATCAAGTCTCCGTGTATAGAACATCCACAAAATGCAGGTATTTGGGCGTGACCTCACATGTCTGTCACTGGCTATCACAAGCTCTTTCTGAGGGTTTGTGATAGATCATGGAGCTGATCCTATATTTCAAGTGTGCGTGTGATCAGTATCCAAAGTAAATGGAACATCAGCTGTTCCTTTAGTACTAACCCACTCATTAAATATAAAATAAACACAGGTAAATGGCCTTTAACTCTTACTGACAAAGAGCTCAAGAACTGTGCAGAGCTTCTGGAGGTCACTGTGTTCTCTGTCTTCAAGCAGAACCTTCCATCCAATGGGCAGAAGGAGGCAAGTGTTAAGTGAGGAGGGTTCTGGGTGCTGTCTTCCATTTGGTGGGAGGTGCCCTGCAGTGCTAGATCTAGCTACCTCACACAAGGTTTTGTTCAGGATAATGAGGGGTTCATCTGCAGTGATGAGCAATGGGAAAGAGGATGTCATCTTTACGAGGTGGTAGGGATATAGGCCTAAGGTCAGGGAGGGTAAAAGTGACTACTCTGACCACCTGAAATGGATCCCAGGGTCTCACATGATAGAAAGAGAGAATTGACTTAGGCAAATTATCCCCCAACTTCCACTTGTGTATCATGGCACTGGTGTGCAGGCAGGCAGACACACACACACACACACACACCAATATTTAATATACTAATATAATATTTATATATATTTAAATAAAGTAAAATTTAAAATAATAAAAGAAACTAACTTTCCTAAAGCAAAGAAACATGGGGTACCTGGGGACTCCCCCACTTCCTTCAGATAGAAATGTTTCTAGTACTTAACAGGGACTGGCTAAGTTTGCAAGACCGTATTTCTCTCCTCTGTGTCCTGACCCCAGGAAACATTGAAACAGAAGGAAATCTGAATGAAGAAACACTTGGAACTTACAAATCCAAAGAACAAGCTGAAGAATAATTTCAAACAAGTCAGTTTTTAAAACATTTTAAGTTTTTAAACCTAAACAACAAGCACAAGATTGCTTTTTTTTCCCTCTTTTAATTTTTCTCAAGGTGGGCTGAGCTACCATTCACCACCACTAGGCAGTGCCATATCCTCTCAGGGCCACTTCATTTTGCTCATATTAAGAGAGCCATCATTTTCTTGGGCAAGATCAAATCTCATCTTAGATACCTGGAGCAGGGGGTGGGGGAGGGTATCTTCTTGTCTGATGTCACTCTCTCTCCCCGCATGCTAGGGACGATCTTGAATCCTTTAGAGAGGCACATCAACACTTTGCTTCAGGACTGGAATCACCTGTGTTTCACAGAGCTGAGAGCCAGCCTGGATGCTCTAGAGAGCTGGCTTTGAACCCTGACACTTCAGAGGTGTTCTTGGGCTAAAGGATTCATCAAATCCTCACACTGTCTGGTAAGCAACAGCATCCGATCCAGGGGGATCTATGGGACAATTTGTATCTTCAGGGCTTGCTCTCTAAAACCTTTCCAAAGCCTGGGCTTGAAGAAAAAAGTAAAGCTGTCATTCCAACTTAATTTCTATTGCATGCACCGTGTCCGGGGGTAGCAAAACATTCTGGAACATGCTTCTGGCTAACACAGTCGTCTTCTTTTTTTTCTTCTCTTTCTCAAAAGAAGGCTAGGGAGATGATGGACATCTGTTGTCTTGGCAAGTGAATGACGAAGAAGTAGAAGAATTACTCCGTAATTATAAACAGGGCAATGTGACAATCCTTTCATTCTTCAAGAAACTTAACAGGGACCTGCTAAGTTCAGAAGACGATATTTCCCTGCTTTGTGTGCTGGCCCCAGAAAACATTGAAACAGAAGGAAATCTGAAAGAAGAAACACTTGGAACTCATGGATCCAAACAACAGGCTGAAGAAGGATTTCAAGTGATGTCAGTTTTTAAAACCTTTTAAAGAGACGTCTGTTCTTCCAGAACAAACAGTTCCCATCACTGGCTCAGGAGGTACACAGGGTCTCCCACTTTGACCATCCCTGGGTTTTCCAGAGCAAAATATTGTCCAAAGAGGGGTAACTTTCCATATAACGCTTGTTCCGAAGGGTCACACAGGCGGTAACTGCAACAGGAAAAGGTCCTGATGAATCATAACGGACAGAAAGAGCTGGACCCCATGTGGCTTTGCCAGGGCTGAAGCAGGCGTCCACCCAGCCGGGCGGGCTGTGCCTGGAGCCAGGTGTCAGTCAGTTCTAATAGACCAGCATACCCTGGGGAGGGCCAGAGAGTGACAGGCCAGTTGGAAGCACCAAGGATGGCCAAAAGCTGTATCCTCACGGCTCTTCCCTACGGTGACATCCCCTTTTCCAACGTTGGGACTAGAGAGACAGCTCAGTGGTTAAGAGCACTGGCTGCTCTTCTAGAGGACTAGGGTTGGGTTCCCAGCACCCACACCAGGAGGCTCATAACTGCCTGTAACACTTGGGTCACATCGTTTTATGTGGTCCAATTTCTTCCTCCGGCTCTGCTAGGACTGCACACATGTGGCACACAGACACAGAAGCACTCAGGAAGAGTAAACAAACAAGCAAGCAAACAATAAGCTTAAAATTTAACAAAGGTTTAAAATTAAAAAAAAAAATCTCCTGTGCCTAAGTATATATAATTGGATCTTGTTTGAGTTACTCTTCTCAGCAGACATGCCTGTAATTTTCCTTTTCTCTCACAATTCCTCCATGGTGACATCTGTCCAAGGTCATGGGCAGACTCTCAACCACTCCACTGTATTTCTCCCTTCCTGGTCCATGGTTGCCCAGAGCAGAGGCCCTTCTCTCTCCCCACTGTTCCAATGTTGCTGCCAACATGGCTGAGCTACGTGAGAAGTTGTATTATCAAATCCTCGAACTTCTTAACCAGCTCTCTTCATTTTCCATCCCCCAACATCAACTTATTGTGGACACTATTCTAGGACTGTCTTTTTAAGAAAAGGGTTTACTTGTTTTTATTTAAGTATACGAGTGTTTCTCTGCATGTGCGTAAGCTCATCACATGTGTGCGGAGGCTGAGCATGACAGAAAAGGGCTCTCCTGAAGCTGGAGTTACAGGTGGTTATGGGTGCCCAAAATGGATGTTGGGAACTGAACTCTGGCTCTCTGGAAGAGCAGCTCTGAGGCATCTCCTCAACCCCATGCTGCCTTAACTTCACTCTGATCTTATTATTCTTCACCTAGGAAAGCCTATTTGGCTCCCCAGTACATAAAGAATAACATTGCAGGGGCTGGAGAGATAGCTTAGTGGTTAGGAGCACTGACTGCTCCACCAGAGGTCATGAGTTCATTTCCCAGCAACCACATGGTGGCTCACAATCATCTATAATGGGATCTGATGCCCTCTTCTGGTATGTCTGAAGACAGATACAGTGTACTTATGTATATAAAATAAATAATTCTTTTTTTTTTAAAGAACACCGTAGCTCTGCCACATGGTAGAGTTATACCCAGATGACTTTCTCAAACCCTTCTCTCCTGCTACATACTGTGGCCATGAAACACTGCAGGATTCCCACTGTGTTTAACCTGACTTGCTGGCTCCTATAACCATCCCCCCTCCTCTTTCCCAAGCAGCAGAATCCCACCTTTCTCTCTAGGGCTCTGCTCAAATGTCACCTGTTCCAGGGAAGAAGCTCATAATCCCATAAGGCAGCAGCAAGTTCCTGTTTCTTAATTTCTCTGCTCTTGCCATGTGTTGTCCTATAGGTTCAGGCCGCACGTCTGTCTGTTCTATGGGACAGAATGACCTGAGGAAGTCAACGTGTGTCCAGTTCCCTTTATCCACCTACATTCAGTTCTGGGCCTTGCCAGTCACCCCTGGCTCACACTGCTTGTTGACTGGATAAGAGTGTTGGTAAGTGAGACCCTTAAAGACAGTGTGAGCTAGATGTGGTCCTCCCAGCACTCAGGAGACCAAAGTAGGAGGATATCAAATTCAATGTCAACTTGGCTACATAACAAGACCTTGGTGGTGGGGGTCGGTGGCAGAGGAAGACTATGCACCTCTGCCAAGCAGAAAACTCAAGAAGCCATGGAGAATTCATATACACAATGTGGGGGATGCCACGGTAAGACCCTGGGCCCAGCACCTCTCCACCAGGAAAGCTTCTTTTGGTTTCTCACTTAAGCCGACCTAAACATTGATTTTGTTCTACTTTACCCTTTACCTTTAAAACAATACATTGTAATAACTTGGCACTACCTACTCTCCAAAACATAAATGTCTGATGAGAATAGAGATTCAAACAAGATCCCAAATGTTCGGGGTCATATGGCTGTGAACAAAAGGTACAGCCTGGGCTAACCTTGGTCTATTGATCTTCCTATCTCTGCCTCTTCAGCATCTCTTTCTGGTTGTGCTGCCACAACCAACAGAGATCTAAATTTTCTGTCGAGGAAGTAAATTTGGGGCAAGATCTCATGTGGTCCAGGTGGGTCTGGGGCTGACTGAGGCTGTGATGACTTAAAACTCTGATTCTCTCTTGATGGAATAACAGGCCCGTGTGACATTGCCCAGCATAGGAAGTGCTGGGTATCAGATGGAGGTCTTTTGGCGTTCTAGGCTAGCACTCAAGCCCCTGAGCTATAGCACTCGAAGGTATTATATAAATGTGTGAGATTGTCAAAGAATATATTAAAATAATAATTAATAAAGAAGAAAGAGCTGAGTCTGTCTTCTCTAGAGCCCCCAACACCTCCCTAGCCTGTGGGGTAACAGTATGTCTGCCAGCTTCTGACTGTAGTCCTGAACCTGGCACCTTGCAGCCATTCAAGAAAGGAGTGGATGGATGGATAGATGGATGGACAGATGGATGGATGGACAGATGGACAGATGGATGGATGATAGATGGATGAATGGACAGACAAATGGATGGATGAACAAATGAATAGATGTACAGATGGATGTACAGATAAACAGATGGATGGACAGACAGATGGACAGATAGATGGATGGATGGATGGATGGATGGATGGATGGATGATCAGACACATGGATGGACAGATGGATGGGCAGACAGATAGATGGACAGGCAGACAGATGGATGGATGGATGGATGGATGGATGGATGGATGGATGGATAGACAAATGGATTGATTGACAAATGAATAGATGTACAGATGGATGTACAGATAGACAGATGAACAGACAGATGGATGGATGGATGGATGGACAGATGGATGGGCAGATGGATGGATGGATGGGCAGACAGATAGATGGATGGATGGATGGATGGATGGATGGATGGATGGATGCTGCTAAAATCTGGATTATCTCAGCCTGTCTAGAGTATTTCCTCATGGCCTAGCCTGCAGTAGCCTTGGATCCATGAATCCAGGTGTCTCTTCTTACTTGTCTCTCTCTTGGTTGCCATGTGATGGAAGAGACACTTGAGAATGGAGTAGGGGAGAGACAACATTCCTTTATGTGGCTTGGTATATCTTATTCCCAGGCTCTGTACTGTTGGACTGAGGAGTCTACCTATCTCAGGGACTCCCTATACCTCTTACACAATTGCATATGCATCAAGCACTTCCCAAGATACTGTAACCCCTTTTACAAATGTGTGACACCCTTGCTCTATAGGTGAGTCTCAGAGGCAAAACCTTTGTGCCTAAAATGCTACTCTGGTACCAGAGTCCAGAAGAACGATCAGGAGTTCAAAGTTATCTCATCCTCGAGCAAGAATGATGCCACTCTTCATAGCTACATATTCCTAAGCAACCCTGCTCCCCAAGCAACCAATCTCCCATCTCCCCAGAGATGCAACCAATCACCCATCCACCTTTAGCCTGGACAGTTCCTAAGTGTCAGGTGAGAGACCAAGTGAGGTCAAGAGCGTCCTCTGTTGGACACAATTAGGTATTGCAAGAAGTGTATACCAAACCTTTTCCATCAATCTTGTCTGATGACAATGAATCTTCTCTGACTTTATCTCTATCCCTATATCTATCTATCTGTCCGTCTGTCTGTCTGTCTGTCTGTAGTCTATCTATCTATCTATCTCTAACATCTATATCTGTATCTATATCTATCTACATCTACATATCTATATAAATCTATCTATATTGATATCAATATAGTTAACAGAGATATGAATATATACATGTGCAACCGGTAGTATCTCACTTTGTAGCTCAGAATGACCTGAGATTTACCATGTAGACCAGGTTAGCCTCAAAATTGTACCAATTCATCTGCCCCCAACCTCCGAAGTACAGAGACTACTAATAGCCACCAGACTAAGCAATAAATTATATTTCAAAGAAAAAGGTCTCATGTATTTCATTTTGGTGCATCTAGAATGCAATCACTCTGATCAGCAAGAGGCCCTAAGACATGTTATTATCCTAAACAGAGGTCTCTGGACTGGACATTGTAGCTCAGTAGCACAGCACTAGTCTAGCATGTTTGAGTCTCTGGGTTTCATCCCAGCACTGAAAACAACCATCAGCAAACAACTCTTCCTCCAGTCAGACTTCTCCATCCTTGCATGATGGTGTGAGCAGAAACACTTTGTCAATTATAAAGTTCTGTGCACTAGTGAGGAGAAGGTGTGAGTCACACTGCCTTCTGTACTCACACCAGTGACCAGGCTTGACTACAGGCGAGGTCCCTAGCCAATCCCCATGGGGAGATCACAGAGCAATGGGCAGCCATAGGTCCACCCCACTTCTCAGGCCTCCCTGTCTATCTCCAGGGATCTGAGTCAAGCATCATGTGGCAGCTCCCAAAGGGTTGACACATGGACACTGTCCCCATTCTGGGCCACCGAGTTGGGTTAAGTGTCATTGAAAGCAGCTAGCCTCAAGAAGAATAGGAAGTTCCTCTGACTTCTGTTCTCAAGTGTCAAATAGATGTGGAGGGGCTGGTTTGCTGGGGCCTGTGGTCATGGACATGGTTCAATAGGACATGGTCACCTATTGAAAATGATACAAGTTGCTTTATTTCAGTTATGTGAAGTCCTGTTACAAAAAGAAGACAACAAAACAAAAAAACAAAACAAAAACAACAACAAAAAGAACCCGCAAAAACCAGGGGCTAAAGAAGTGGTTCAGCATTTAAGTGTAGGAAGCTGACCTGACAGACCTGACGGCTGGAAGGCACCGCAGGTCTGTCATGTCAGCTTGAAAAGCCGCTTCAAAGCTGCTAAAAGCGGTGGCACTTCAAAGCAGCTACCCGTTTTTTCTTACGGCGCAGCCGCCGACTCAAGGCGGCTGCCCGTTTCTGCTCTCGGTGCCACAGACTAAAAGCGGCTGTGGCTGCCAGCCGAGAGAAGCAGCACCCCAGCCTCAAAAGCGGTTGACAGGCCCATCAGCCGCTGAGGCGAAGATCCAAGATGGCGGCTACTCAGGCTGAGGTAAAACTATCTATGCGCAGTGCACTTAGGAACTTGACTCCAGCCCCTCCCAAACGGGGCATGCAAATGAGGTACAACTAGGGTACCACGAACCTGGCCAATCACCCCACCCGGGCGGGGTATGCTAATGAGTATGCTAATGAGTCATTGCAAATTGACCAATCGGACACTTCCATGTGCTTTGCCACGCCCAGGGCTGGGGGTATATAAGTAGCCCATTCTGAGCATTCCAGTTAGTCTCTCCCAGAAACCTAAAAGAGCGCTTCCAATAAAGGCTGTTGAGAAGAATCCGGTTTGTCGCGTCTTCCTTGCTGGACAAGCGGGGCGCGACATTTAAGAGCACTGGCTGCTCTTCCAGAGAACCCAGGTTCAATTCACAGCACCCCATGGAAGCTCACAACTGTCTGTAACTGAAGCTCCAGGGGGATCCATAACACCCTGCATGCATGTGGTGTGCACATATATACACGCATGCAGGTGATACCCATACACATAAAAAATATAAATCTTTATAAATCTTTACAGAAAACAAAACACCCTGAAGCTTCAAGATCCTAAGCATGCTGGGACAGAACTCAGGGACAATGTCCACCTATTGTATACAGTGTCCTGGGTTCCAATCCTAGCACTATAAAAGGAAAAAAAAAAGTCCCACTTCAGCCAGTCCTCTAAGAACAGAATGACTTCATCCGTTCATTGTACTTTCCTATGAGCAGACAAGCCTCCCTGAGCTTAGCATAACCAGAATTAGTCCTTAGCTGGACTAATCCTCTGCCATGGCTTGCTTTGCTGAGTTGAGCTCGGACCATTGCATTGAGCTCTGACTGACCTTAGAATCCGCAGGCAAGGCCAGGCAGGCGGGTGAGAAATCAGCTGCTCTCCCCCACTCTGCACCCTCCCCCCACAGTCAGGGTAAAGCAGAGCCATCTCCCGGGCATCAGCAATACCTGAGATGCCCGCTGAAGAGCTGTGTGCTCCCCTTTGGTTTATATCCTGCAGCCGGGCCTCTCCCTGCTGGATTTATGACCACCTGTCCCAAGAAGAGCATAAATCACTATATCCATGGCACCTTAAATCTCAGGGAGAGATAGGAGAAGACACCTAGGCGGGCAGCACTGTCTCCCTGGGTATTAGAAGCAATTAGGGCCTGACGGCTGGGCTATAAGAAGCCTGCAGAAGCTCAGGATGTGAGTACGGGCTCCTGTGATCACCCCCACGCTGCCCCTTCCTGCCCTTACTCTGTGTTTTGGGCCCATTACTCTTTCTACAAACATAGCCTCCCAAGGGAGAGGCTCTGACAGTACAGAGAACCAGTCCCAGTACCCAGAGTGTTTTGAGGAGGAAATGGGTCTGCAATCACATGAGACTTTCAAAACCAGAGAGAAAGAAAGTCTGAGATCAGGCGGTGTGTGACAGAGAGATCTAGACACAAAGGTGACAGCCGGCTCCCCAGTCTTTTATCTGACCTACACGTAGACTCATCTAAGTTTTTTCATCTCTTATCTTTTGAGTGTCAGAGCTGTGTCTAGTGATACAAGCCTATATAGTCCAAGCTACCCAGGAGACTGAGATGGGAGAATCACAAGTTCAAGGCTTACCAAGTTCAAAGCCGGCCTGGATGTCTTAGGGAAATCCTGCCTCAAAACAGAAAGGAATGGCTTCAGAAGAGCACTTGCTGCTCTGGCAGATAGTCCAGGTTCAGTTCCTGGCTCCCATGTGGTGACTCACAACTGTCTCCAACTAAAATTCTGGGGTATCTGACACCCTCTTCTGGCCTATGTGGGGACCATACACATATAAGCTACACACACACACACACACACACACACACACACACACACACATATATGTAAACACTCATATAGCAGCAGAAGAAGGAGAAGAGGAGGAGAAGCAGGAGGAAGAGGAAGATGAGGAGAAGGAGAAGGAAAAGAAGAGGGGAGGAGAAAGAGGAGGAGGAGGAGAAGAGGAGGGGAGGAGAAAGAGAAAAAAGAAGAAGAAGAAGAAGGAGAAGGAGGAGGAGGAAAAGAAGAGGGGAGGAGAAAGAGAAAAAAGAAGAAGAAGAAGAAGAAGAAGAAGAAGAAGAAGAAGAAGAAGAAGAAGAAGAAGAAGAAGAAGAAGAAGAAGAAAAAGAAAAAGAAGAAGAAGAAGAAAAATTAATAGGAAGTGAAAAGACGGCAGGGGACCGAGCTTGGTGGTAGAAGAGCTGTCAAGCATTCCCAAGGTCCTGGATTCAGTTCCTAGAATCTAAAAACAGAATGACTGAGGGCCTGGCCTACAGAGACTTCCTAACAGTAACAACATTGCAATGCTTGGGTCTCTTTCCACTGCCCAGCCTGTCTTTCTCTTTGCTGTATCTCCTCCGTTCCCTCCTCCATCCCATGGAAAATAAAAAGTCTAGCTTCTCCACTGCTCTGATGTTAAACAGATATAACTAAGAGCTGTAGTGCGTCACCATTTCTGTCCCAAAGCCTGTTCCTCTGGAGTATTTTGCTTCACATAGTGACATTTCCCACAGTGCCTTATGGGAGCCCCTATCCCGCGCCACCCCCATTACTCTCTGGAGATACCTTCCAAGACCTCCCGTGGGAACAGCAAACTATAGGCAGTGTGGAACCCAAGGGCATACTGTCTTTTTTTCTGTATGTACCAACTACCTAGTAGCCAGGACTCCCTAAAGCTCCCATTCTGCACGAGTGCACTGTTTCCACTGTTTCCCCTTACAAATATTAACAAACATGGCTCCTTAGACTCCCAGACCCCTGGATGAGACCCCACACGCCTGGTTTTACCTTCTCAGTGTTTCCAGAGGCTCCTTCTTATCCGTGCTGCCAGTGTCTGGATCCACTGTTGTTAAAAGGCACCTGGACACACACACACACACAAAGCATTGCACAGGGAACAAAGCAGAGAGGCCCCCCTCCCACCTTGCCCTTCTGCCTCGCCCCTGCCCCGCCCCCACCCCACCCCAGGACAGGAAAGGGTCTCACCGGGTGCAAGCCATCACCCGTTTCAGCACCACATCTCCAATGAGAAGCTCATTCCAAGAATCCTAGAAAGTGAAGAACAAAATCCCAGGAGCTCCTCTAGGCACTGTCCTGTGCAGGGACTAGTGGGGAGTCATACCTAATAATGTCATTGCATGCAGAGGTGCTGGGCTTCACCTCAGTCCAGAGGGAACAGTGGACACCATATATCTGTCTTCCTAAGCAACGTCCATCTTCTCTCCTCTTTGAAAACTTACCCACATATGATGTCCTAGGTTGGATCCCCAGTTCTGAGCACGATGTCATACATGACACCCTAGGTTGGACCCCCAGCTCTGAGCATGATGTCACACATGACACCCTAGGTTGGACCCCCAGCTCTGAGCATGATGTCACACATGACACCCTAGGTTGGACCCCCAGCTCTGAGCATGATGTCACACATGACACCCTAGGTTGGACCCCCAGCTCTGAGCATGATGTCATACACCTTAAATCCTGGCACCTGGAAGGCGGAGACATGAGGATCAGAACTTCTAAGCCAGCCTTGATACATAGCACATTTGTTTCAGCACAGCCAGGACTGTTCCACAGGGAAACCCTGTTTAAAACAAACAAACAGTCTGTGCATTGCTCTTGCAGAAGGCCAGCATTCAGTTCCCAGCACCCATGTCAGCTGGCTCACAACCACCATAATGCCAGCTCTAGGGAATCAGAAGTCCTCGTCTGGCTTCTACAGGCACCTGTATTTACATGCATATACATGCCCCACATGCATAATTAAAATAAATCTATTCATTTAAAAGAAGATTGCCAGGTGCATGGAACATGCCTTTGACCCCAGCACTCAGGAGGTAGCAACTGGTGGATCTCTTTGAGTTTGAAACCATCCTGGTCTATATAGCAAAGTCTGGGCCAGTCAGTTTTACATAGTAAGACTCTTCTCTCAAAAAAAATAAATAAATAAAGTTATTTAAAAAAGAAAATTAAGGTAAAAATTCCACTATCTGGAAAGTGCCTGTTTAGCAAAGGGAAAAAAGAGAAGAAAACTATTACTCTTAACTTCACACCAGGCCTGGAAAGGTGCTGGGCCCAGAGAAGTCCACGGGAGTCTACATCAGGATACACTGGTTGGAGGTACTATCTCCAAACAAGATGGGCTTAGTGCCAGAAAGGCCTGGACAGAGCCAACTCTGGCCTAAGGTTATATATTGATACTGGTCCAATTAACATTTTATAGAGCTCTTATCAGAAGTACAAACTAAGAAAATGAGCTATTCCATGACCTCAGAACTGGAGAGCTGGAGAGAGGGTATGGACTTATGATTATTATTAATTACATATGAGGATGACTTAAAATTCATTTATTTATTATTACTGTATGTGTGTGTGTGTGTGTGTGTGTGTGTGTGTGTGTGTGTGTGTGTGTGTATGAATGGGTGTGAGGGGTGTCATGGTGAGTGGTAAGCATCTTATCAGCTGAGCCCTCTTACAGGCTCAATATGGACATTTTGAGAGACGAAAGACTATTGAGCAAGGCAGTCTCACTGAAAAGCATAAGAGCTCCTACAGGATCCCTGGGAGCTTGTTCCTTGCCTCTCTAAAGTTCAAGAAAGAACACTTTATAGTCCAGACATGATTATGTCTCAAACTCTGATCTAGCAGGTGGCCAAGAACTGAGAATCACAAGGCAAATGCATGTGACTGGGTCTGGGAGGGGCAGAGCAGAGGGAGGAGCCAGGAGCAAATTTCCAGTGCCAAGTTCAGTGAAAGAGTGCTGTGCCCCAGGCAGAAACTGGCAAGTAAAAAGGGCTCTGCCTGAGGGCAGCCTAGGAGCATGCATCTTCTTTATCAACAGAACTGAGCCCTTCAGAGAGAGTCCTGGGCTGTATGTACCTAAGGAATGACTGGTGGAACACTGCAGAATTGGTGCAGATTGTTGAGAATTGCAGGGGGGAGGGGAGGGAGATGGGAGGTGGAGGGGAGAGGGAGGGGAGGGGTCAGAAGAGGGAGAGAGTCAATGGCTCTTCTAGGCCCAGCAGGCACAGGAGGATTGTCACTGAGACAATCTCAAAACATCAGTTGTTGCCTTTTGTCAAGCTGATTGATGATTAATACAAGCCTGTACATATGGCCCATTGTCACAAATGAACAGAAGCAACACAGTCGTTGTATAAGGGTGTGTGCAGCTCACACACTGGGCAGACAGTCTGCCATCTTCAGAGGAATGCTGTTGCAGGACATTTGATCACACTGTCAACCTCAACACGTTGTTTCCTGGAAAAACCTGTTTCTTGTTGTGGTGTGGCTCAGCCTTAGCGCACACACATTTCATCCCTCTGACTGGAACGCGAATACCCTTGGCACACATCTTTAATTCCAAACAATGAAGGTAAAGTTAGTTTGTAGAAGGAAGCACCCATGTATGAAAGTGATCTTCTTCAGGAAAGTGATCTGCCTTCATGACAGATCAGGCAGAGTCAAAGTCAAATGAGTGGCAGACAAAGTGATGAAAGAGAAAGATTTGACAGAATATTATATATCCCACTCTCACAAGAACAGAGAAAAGAGAGACCACTTAAGAGAGCTGCAGGGAGAGAGGAGGCAGTTTTACTGGGAGAGTTTTACAGAGAGAGGTTGAAAAGAGAATGAGCCAGAGGAGGAGAAGAAGCGAGAAGATTGGAACAGATTAGTCTGAGGCCAAGCAAAGCAAAAAGTCAGAGGCCAAGAGAGAAGCCAGATTAAACCAGTCAGCTTGCAGAGGGGTTTGAGTCAGAACATCTGAGTTGAATCAGTCAGCACGAGATCAGAAAGAACTAGAAAGGGGTGAGCTCATTCAGCAGCAAGTCTGAGAGGCTGACAATATTCTGGGCCTAGATTAGATTGTACAGAGGCTAGAAGCTTCCAGGACTGGGTTTAGGTTAGCAGACTGAGGCAGTAAGCCTCTGAGATGACAATTATATCAGGTGGATAGAAGTTACCTTTACAGAACATACATGTTTGAACCTGACAGTATGCAAGGATTATGTTATACAAAACATCAGAGATGAGCTAGCAAGATGGCTCACTGGTAAAGACACTTGCCAATCAAATCTGAAGACTGAAATTCAATCCCTAGAAACCACAATACCTCAGGAGAGAGCCAATTTCCACACATTAACCTCTGACCTCCACACGTGCACAGAACATACACACATACAAATAAATAAAATGTAAAAAGTATCAGGGGTGTATGTGTGGGAATGGAATTCCTAGATTGTTCTTTTCCCATCATTCCTTGTTCATCTCCCATAGCAAAGCTAAGAGACGGAATTCGTTTCCCTCATCGATGGGGTTAGAACTCAATCACTTGGCAGAGGTAAAGGCCTCTTTCTCGTCTCCTCTGCTTTTCCCTTTCTCTATATATACAAAAGGTATGACCAGAAGTGAATTCCTATTTGAAGGCTGACATTTCTGCTGGTTACCCACAGGTGGCCTTAATCACCAAGCCCCGCAGCCAAGCCTTCTTACATGTTTTTCCATTCATAACCACTTTTTACCTGAGAAATTTTTATGTAATTCCCCAAGCATACATCAATACAAAATAGGTACAGTTTCTAAACATTGGTTGATAATAAATCATAAAAACTATTTTTAAAACAATTCTTGAGAGCATTTAGTCATTCGACAAAGACTGAAATAAAGTCTGTATGCTAATGACATGAATGTGTCTGACAAAATAAAATCCAAAGAAATTCTTACTGGCTATGTACTGAAGCGAAGGTAGAAAAGTATTACCTTTGTTTTCTGTTACAAAACCACTATGTTGTGCCGAAACTTTGTATGCACAATAAAACCAGCACAACTCATAACAAACAAAAGTCTCGAATCTGAGTCAAGGTATTGCTTGCATTACGTGGCATGATGGTATGCTCAAAGTACACCTGTCATGTGTTCAGAACCAAGGCTGCAGCAAAATCACGTGATACAATCTGGGCAAGCACTGCCAGAAACACATCAGATTCATTGTGTGGTTGTGAGTTGTTTCATGTTCATTTCTGTACCCATTACTTTTCTATTGCTATGATAAAACCCTGTGACCAAGCGACTTATAAGAGAAACCGTTTATTTGGCCTTATTCCAGAAGTTAGAGTCTGGGCTGGCAGAGCAAAAGCAGGGCAGTGGGAACAGAGAGCTGAGATCTCACTTCTTGAGCCACAAGTACAAGCAGAGAGAGCCAACTGGAATGTCACTAGGTCATAGGTCCCAAACCTACCCAAACAGTGACATCAACTGGGGACCAGCTATTCAGATGCCTGAGTCCAAAGGGACATCTGGTCGAAACCACCACTGGTACCTAATCCACATTCTTCATGATCCTCACATTCGGTCTGTCCTGACCAGCATCTTCCTTCATGACAGGTCAGGCAGAGTCAAAATCAACACCCAAAGGTTATCACAGAAGTAAGTCAGCTGCTAGGGCCACATGGGACACTAGAAACCAGCATCATAGTTCTCTATATTGAAACACAATATGGGACACCTGAGAGCCCGAGGAAAGAGACCCTGGAAGTATTAGAGAATGGCACAGTCAAGCTGAGAAGTGTTCCACCCCCTATCAGCTGCCATGTTAAACGTGCTAGTCTTCCTCAAAGGAGTCACCAGCTAGGCAGAGATTGAGTGAGGTAGCAAGACAAAACAAGCATTTTGTTTGTCCCAAGAATGACACAGACCACGTAGCCCATGCTCCACAGTCAGTCTACCTACCTAGGATTCTCCCCGTAAGCCTCAGCCTCACCCATGTGCGTCTTCCGTACATGAGCCTCCACTTCTGAGCTGCTCAACAAACCTACAAATAGAGTCTCTATGCAGTACAGAGACAAACAACTCCTGGCAATAGTTGAGCCCGATATAAATAATTGTTACGCTTTTCGTTGTTGTTATTTTGAGAAAGGGTCTTGCGTAGTTCAGGCTGACCCTGAACTCGTTGTATAGCTCAGGCTGGCTTTGAACTCCTAATCCTCCTGCCTCTACTGCCATTGCATTGATTACAGTTATGGGCCTCCTGGCAATAACTATTACATCTTTCATAAAATAAAAAGAGAGAGGCTATTCAGGCCGAATGTTACCTCGGCATAAACGCCACATCCCGAGATGACAATGTTAGGCCTGAAGTTTGTTGCTTTCACTCTTCTCTCCAGCCTGGAGTTGAGATCTTCCAAGGATGCCTCAGAGAGGATCAAGTATGGACTAGCGTCGGAGTAGGCCACCTGACAAGGAAGCAGACATTGGATACAATATGGCCGGTAAGCCTCAGACCTCACACAGCAGCACCTATGTGCATCCTCCATACAGAAGCCTTCCTTCTTAGGCACTCACAGGGGACATCCTGGGTCTAGTCCCTGAAAATTCAGCCCCCACACCCTAACACACACATCTTTATAACTATTTTTCTAGTTCTTTTCATAGACATGTCACAGCAATTCAAACCTTAACCGTTCTTGCAGAACTGCATGACATAAAGGGGTCTCAGAGAACGCTCAGCACTTACGAGCACTGGCTACTCTTGCAGAGATCCACTATTCAAATCCCAGCACCCACATGGCAGCCTACAACCATTTCAACTCCAGTTCTAGAGGATCTGATACCCTCTTCTGGCCTTCATAGGAACTGCACATATGTGGCACATAGACTTCCAGGCAAAACACGCATACCTATGACATTTTGTTTTATTTTATACATGACCTTAGGGTCCTACATCACTACACATCTTCCCTTAAAGACATGACTTTAGTTGGAGAGATGGCTCAGTGGGCTCCTGACTTCAATTCCCAGCAACCACATAGTGGCTCAAAACCATCTGTAACAGTAGATATGATGCCCTCTTCTTATGTGTCTGAAGGCAGCTACAGTGTACTCATATACATAAAATAAAGAAACAAACAAATCTTTTTTAAAAACCAAGTCACACAATTTTGGGGGGCTGGAGAAATAGTTTAGAAGTTAAGAACACTGGCTGCTCTTCCATAGGTCCTGAGTTCAATTCCCAGCAACCACATAGTGAGTGACTCATAACCATCTGTAATGAGATCTGGTGCCCTCTTCTGGCATGCAGGGTTACATGCAAGCAGAATATTGTATACATAATAAATAAATAAATCTTTCAAAAAAAAAAAAGACATCACTTCACCTTCCAAAGCATCCATTTTCTTAGTGTTTAATCAGGTGACAAGTTCAATGGGTTCATTATTTTGAGAAAATGTTCACTTTTTCTATAGGTACCTATCTTTATGCAACCTCCAACTTAATATGAAGCATGAATGTTGGCCCTTATTGTTTTAACATTAAAGTTGTCTGTAGTGCTACTGCCCTACGTCATGAATAGGTATGCCCTCCACCTCCACTTGCAGTCTGACACACCACTGTAAGAAAGCTCAAACATGTGGACTATACTGTTACAGAATCGATTGAAAATGATAACCCTGCAGAATAAATAGTATTGGGTCCCTACAGGTACCAGAAGGCTTACATAAAGTAAGCATAGATAATCCCAGAAATCTTAGGCAAGGAGAGAAAAAATGGTCTGGGGCCATGAGGCCATGGTGTCAGCTATGGGGAGGGGCTTGTCTCTCTGGAAGAGACTTCACACATTTCTGACCACTTTGGGGGGGAGACTAGAGCCTAGATAACAGCATTGGGCAGGCCTTCCTGCTCTGTATACCTAGGCCCTCTATTTAAAAGCCTGGTTCACGAAGACTGTCAGGGCTCAGGCTGTGAGCACAAGTGATTTCTTTCTGTCCATTGCTTGGAGTCCCTGGAGCCTGGAGGTTGCCATGAAAACCACAGCGTTTTGCATACCAGGGAGGTGTCACGTGCAGGGAAACCCACAAAAACCCACAACAACTATTCTCCACCCTTAGACCACACCAAACCTCTCTCAACACTTTTACCTGGTCTGTAGGCCGGAAAACAGACTTCATTTGCTGAGAGCTTCTGGGGCGCATGTGCGGCTCGAAGTGCACCAGGCGACAAGACTGGGTCTTCAAGAAGCTGCTGACCCACTGAGCTGCAGCCTCTCCACAGTCCCTGCCCTGCACCTCCAGGCCATGCACTCTGCAGTGGGGACAGGGCAACAGGGAGGGACAATTTGGAGGCTCTGAGTATTGTTAACTGTTGCGGACCACTCTGCCCCACGTTGGGAGCCAAAATGTCTCAGACTGCTCTATCAATGTTGGAATCTGAACTGCCAAAAGCCTTGGGGGCTAAATTGTTAGAGCCTGCACTGCCCCAAGCTGCTCCAGTCCACGGGTCGGGGTTCAGCAAGAGAGAGAGAGTGAGGATGGACTCGAAGAATGGAAACCAGACAGTATGATTAAATCCAGTTTATTCTTCAGTATCTCTTCCTAGTCCAAGTCCCAAGTCTTGAGTTCCTAGTCCCTAGTTCCTAGTCCCTAGTGCCTCCAAGTTCCAAGTTTCTTCTTCCAAGTGCTAAGTGCCTAATACCTAATTCTCTGTTCCAAGTTGTACTGTACTTTTCTGTCTGCCTCTCGCCTTTTATATGTCTCACTTCTAAGCCACACCTTTTATTCACACCCTTAAATCACGCCCTTAAGTCTTATCTCTAAATCTGACCTCTAAGTCACACCCTTAAGTCACACACCTTTAAGTCTCACACACCCAAGGGAAGATCCTGGGTATCTAAAGCAAGATGTTATCAGAGTGTGCTCAGCTGTTGTAGGCTATTGTAATCAAGTCTCTTGCCAGGGTATATGGTTCAAGATAGCTGCAAGGATGATAGCCACCTTCTGTCGATTCCCCACAGTTAACACCATATTCCTGAATGGGTCAGAAAGCTGCTGTGTCGGCCCAACCGTGACACTGCTGACATTCCTTCATTGCCGGATGACTTTACTTTCAGCTCAGCCCTGTTTCAGAGCAACTGTATAAAACCCAGTGACACTGAGAGTGCTTGTTTGTTTGTTTGTTTGTTTGTTTCAAGACAGGGTTTCTTTGTGTCCTGAAACTTGCTCTGTAGACCAGGCTGGCCTTGAACTCAGCAATCCACCTGCCTCTACCTCCCGAGTGCTGGGATTAAAGTCTTGAGCCACCTTTTCCCATTTGTAAAAGCAACTGAGAGCATACCTGTGTCTCCTTACCCCAAAGACGTGTGTAGAGGGTGAAGGGAAGTAATAGGTTTGAACGTCTTCAGAAGAACTGAGCAGGCTGGGAAAAGGCAGCTGGGGAGCTGGCTCAGTTAGTATGAGAGCGAGAACTCAAATACCAGAGTCTGTTGGGGATTGGTCCTAATGTTTTCTCTTAATCCGGCTCCCAAAATCACATGGGAATCTATGTGTCCAGATGCTGAGGGTCCCTGTCCCCAATTGGTTTTTGATTGATCAGTGAAGAACTAGAGGCTAATGGCTTGACAGAGTGAAAGAGGTGGGACTTTTAGGATTCCTGGGCAAGAAATACAGTGGGGAAGAAAAATTCTGCCATGAGAGGACAGACCATGTGCCATGAAGGAGCAGAAAGGTCAGACTTAAGAGCCTACCGACATGTGGGAATACAGGAAAGTGGTCCCATGGTTCATTTTCCTATTGGGATAGCAGAGATGAAGCATATTTTAAAAGGTGATAACTCAGGAGTATTGGAGGGGAAAGTGCGTTAGCCACATGGAGCTAGGGAGAAGCCTAGTGATTGAGCTAGTAAGGCACATTAAAAAATAATGCTCTGTGTGTGTGTGTGTGTGTGTGTGTGTGTGTGTGTGTGTGTGTCTTTCATTCAAGAATACAGGGAACTCTGGTGGGTGACAAGACATGCAATCACCTGCCAGGAGCTCAGAGCAGACTAACAATTTACCGATACACCCACAGTCAGTCACCTGAGACCCTCAAGTGAGGAATTGTTAATTTATATAGGAAGACCCAGCTTGTTGTGCTTGAAAGAGACAGAGACAGAAATAGAGGGAGACAGACACAGAGAGACAGAATGGGAGACAGAGAGACAGACAGAGATAGAAAGACAGAGACATAAAGGCAGAGAGACAGAAAGACACAGAGACAGAGAGAATTTTTACCAGTAGTGGGATTTGAACCCAGGACTTTGTGCATGCTAAGCAAACACTCTGCCACTGGCCCACATCTCTATTCTTTTTACTGTTTCTTCATTTTTTTCAGGTGGTGTCCACTGAGTTGCCCAGGCTGCCTTTGAACTTACGATCCTTCTACCTCAGCCTTCCTCCTATTGGGATTACAGGCCTGACTAAGATGGATTCATGGGTATTTGTTTGTTTGTTTGTTTGTTTGTTTGTTTGTTTTGTTGGGTTTTTTTTAAGACAGGGTTTCTCTGTGTAGCCCTGGCTGTCCTGGAACTCACTATGTAGACCAGGCTGGCCTTGAACTTAAAGAGATTTGCCTGCCTCTGCCTCCCGAGTGCTGGGGCTCAAGGTGTTCGCCACCACACCCAACTCATGTGACATATAAATTAAAAATGCAGAAACAGTAACAAAAATATAATTGCGCCAAATCATCTTCCCACAATGAGAAAAAGGAAAGTCAGCTGCAGTTTCTTAGCTGCGAAGGCAGGCCCCAGAGCACCTCCCTTCCCGAAGCCCACCAGCGTCAGGGCTCGGGGGAGGCGGGTTTGTGTGCCAACCGCTCAAGCAATGCCCTCCTTCCTCCAGCTGAACACAGGACACCTCCTCAGTTACTGCTGTTATCACTTTGCAACTTCCCCACGTCGAGCTGAACATCATATCTAATAGGGCATCATTACCAGAGCCCTTTGCAAGGACAGTCCTGGGACAAATTGCAGGATTACCCTCTTCTGGGACACCCTCCCTACCTGTACCCAGTTTTGTCCTGGATTCTTTGGTGGGATTATTTTTCTCTTAGCTTCATGTTCAATGTGGTTTGGCCCCCATTGCTTTCTACATAGAACTATAATTAACTAATTTATGTTTGCGTTGGGGCTCAAACCCAGAGCTTCGAGCGTGGGAGGCGAGTGCTCTACCGCTGCGCCACGTCCTCAGCTTGCTACATTGGGCTTTTGTGTCCCTTGTTCCCACCCAGCTTTAGAAGCTACTTCCTGTTTCTCCTCTGGTGATGCAGAGGACTGAACGCTGAGGGTCCTGGGCAATCAATGGCTAACTGTTAACAGTGTGCTTTCTGGAACATCTTCATTGTTCATACCTCCTCAGAATTGCAAGAGCATATGCACAATCTGGATTTAATATAAATATATTTTAATATAAATATATGTGTTCATGCACATATCTATAAGATATGAAGGTAAAAGATGCATGGGGAGAAAGCATCTAAAGGAAGATAGGGGATGCAAAATATCTTATGTTTTATGTTTTATTTAGAGTCTAGATTTAACTATCTATCTATCTATCTATCTATCTATCTTCCTACCTACCTATCTATGTAAAGCCAGGGTTTCATGTAGCCCAGGCTGGCCTCAAATTCACCATATAGCCAAAGATAACCCTGAACTTTAGACCTTTCTGCCCCTACACTTCAGCACTGGAATTACAGGTGTGCACTAGAATTATAGGTGTGTACCATCATGCCTAGATTATGTAGTATTGGAGAGTAAATCCAGGGCTTCATGTATGGTATGGTATGGTATGGTATGGTATGGTATGGTATGGTATGCAAGCACTGGACCATCTGAGTGAATTCACAGATCTATATATCCATACATATATGATATGAAATATTGAGACAATTATTTTAGGGGAAGAAAGAACCAGTGGAGGAATAAAAGACAAGGGAATACGGGGCTAATATGAGCACCTTACAGTGTGTGTGTGTGTGTGTGTGTGTGTGTGTGTGTGTGTGTGTATAAATGGCATAATGAAACCCATCTATTATTTCATAAGCTAACTGAAAACTTAAACAACTAAAAGTGAAAGAACATTGCATGCATATTTGGTCCACAGGCCAGAGGCCTGCTCTACTCACCTGCACTGGAGGAGTGGGTTTGTGACAGGTGGGGTGATTGGCAGCACCAGGTCCTTTGTGTAGGCTGCACTGAGAGTCAAGGTGTCGTCCTCACAGGTCAGAGAAATCAGAACCAATCGAGGCTCCTGCCGGGCGGTGACCATGTTCCCCTTTTCATTGATCACAAGCCAAAACCTGACATTGGCAAAACACAGGCTCCATGGAAACCAGCACAGGCAGTGGGAGAAGTGGGTGTTGGGGGAGAGTCTGTCTGTCTGTCTGTGTGTCTCCTGAGCATTGCCTTGGCAATGAACAAGTCTGAGGCCTGACACCGTCTGCTCATTTTAAAGGAGTCAATAACCACTCAAGAGTCAATGTTGGCCAGGACTTGATCATATTCATTAAGCATGTCCCAAGAAGATAAGAACCCACTTTACAGCCAGCCAGAGGGCCACTGGGAAGCAGCGGGCTGCTCTCAGGGGCAGAAAGGTGAGGTTGATCCTCAAGGAGTTTGCAGCCATAGAATTCAGCGAAGCACCAGGCGGCAGCAATGCCTTGTGCTGCCTTTGTTCAGTTTCACATTTTAGGCGTGGGTGTTTGCCTTTACCCTTGTATGCGCACTACATGCATGCAATGCCTGCAAAGGCCAGAAGAGGGAGTGCTGGCAACAAGACCCCATTCACCTGCAAGAGCATCAAGTGCTCTTGGCCTCTGAGCCATCTCTCCAGCCCCACCCACCGGATGTTTAAATACTGGGTGTTGTGAATTCTGAAGTTTACGGAAAAGGTCTGGTGTCGTCTCTACAGTACTTTCCTAGCCCACTCTTCTCTGTGTTTAGAGATACTCAGTCCTCAGGAAAACGGTAACTGGAAACAGAAGAGCAACGGATAGAACCATTTCGAGAGGAAGTACTAAGCACCCCCTCCGCTGGGGGGGCGGGGGGCGGAGGTATAAGGCAGAAGCTGAGGCAGAAGCCATGGCGCAGTGCTGCTTACTGTCTTGCTCTTCACAGTTTTCTCTGCCTGCCTTCTTAAACAACCCAGGAACACCAGCCCAGGGGTACACTGTGGCCATGGGCTGGGCCGTTCCTCATTAATCATTAATCAAGAAAATGCCCCACAGACTGGCCTCCCAGCAATCTGATCGAGTGCATGTTCTCAATGGAGGTTCCTCTTCCCCAGATAAGTCTAAACTGTGTTGTGCTGACAAAAATAAAAACAAACAAACAAACAAACAAAAAACACATAGGATACCTCCATTTACCATCTTATGCCTATAAATAAGTGGGTATTCCTCTGATTTTAACTAAGTGCTTTATGCAGAGGCACATGTTCTGTACAAAGCTCATATATGACCTAATATGTCAGTCAAGTCAGAGAGCCACCCTCACTACGCCCCATAGTACATAGGTCTTCATTCTCTTGGTCCCCAGCCTGGAACAATAATCAAAGCCTTGAGTGGTCTCACTCACGTGGCCTCTGTCAGTCTTGACAGTGTATTCCTCCAGATGCTAGAGTCTAAAACATGTACTGTTGCTTTGTTTCAAATAAAGTTACCAACTGCTTTGGCAAGCCCTGATTTAAAAAAAAAAAAAAAAAATGGAGAAGGAGCCAAGAACTCAGGAAAGGGCCAGCCCAGACACCACCGACCACCGACCACCGACCACCAGTAACATCACCCACCCCAGATATGCAAGTCACGGCCCCTCGGGGTGTTCAGTATTGCGCAATCTTTACTGCCATTTCCAAAAAAAACTTCATCTTGCCAAACAGAAACTCTGCACCCAGTAAGCAGTAACTCACCACGCCCACCCCTTCCAGCCCCAGAACCTCCTCTCATATTTCTGTTTATGAGTTTGGAATCAAGCGGTTGGAGCTGAAATCCTGTAAAACCAGTCCCTCTGTCCTGCTCAGTTAGATTAATGCTGTGTATTGGTTGTCCGTCAGTGTTATTACGAGCTCTAGAACTTCACTCCTTGCTGAGGCTGGATATTCCAGTGTCTGTATAAAGGACACTTTACTTAGTCTCCTCACCCCTTGTTGGACACTTGGCGTCATTTCCCCTTCTTACTGGCTGCTGCTGCACAGTCAAGTTTCAATGTTGCAAAAGCATCCCTTAGATTCAAGCCCCTGTAACCTGTTTTCAACTCCTTCTGGTAAACACATCAGAACATGGCAGCCTTTAAGCCTGGTGTCTTTGCCTATCCAGAATGTTCTTCTAATTTACTTTTCAATGTAAACAATTGACTTTTTTTTTTTTTTTTTTTTTTTTTTTTTTTTGGCTAAATTCTCCCTGAATACCCCCTAGACAGCCTCTGTGACCCTTCCTCTCTTGTCACAGTCCCCCAAGGAAGCAGTTTCTCATTTTTTTGTTTGGTTGTTTGCATTTGCTGCTGTGATTTATTTATTTATTTACTTACTTATCGCTCCCTGGAAGCGGTGACAAAAGTGAAGAGTTTGCCGCCACAGCTGTGGCGCAATGCAGAACATGTTCTCTGAATCAATACAGTAGTAAAATGTCAATGCTCTTTGCCTCTGAGACTGACAGAAGTGATCTAGAGACAAGAAGTGTATGTAAGGCCCCTCTGCACAAAGCAGGGAATAGTTAGGGTTCCTGACTGCCTGAAGCTGAGGCGAGAATCTGACCTTTGAACTTTGTCTGGAACTGCTGTGTGAAAGGAGCTTTGGTGTATTTTCAAGAGAGGGAGAGGAAGGCAGGGAGTCTGGTAATCAGTCCCAAAGCCTTGTGTCAGCCACCTCCAGTCTCTAATGATCTTTGGTCCTTGAGACATGAAGAATTGCAAAACACAGGTGATTTGAGTCACACACAAGGTCCCTACTGAAAGGAGAACCCAGCGGTCTGTAACTGCCCGTCAACCTTAGGTAAAGCCACCCGTACATCAGCTATGAAACAAGGGCTTTGGAGCAAGAATCTCCGTTTCTTCTTCCTGAATCAGTTCACCAGCATGTCCACTGGACTGTCCTGATCTGAGGAGAAAGGCTTGTGTTAGCTTTAGAGACCTGAGCCCGGGACGTCACAGCCTCCATTAGCCTGTACCCTCTGCTGCAGGAGAGGCCCTGAGGATCCTAAAAGAGAGCCTCCCAGTGATGCCCAGAGCTGGTGGGAGACCAGACCTGAAGAGGGCAGAGCTGCTGACCCCTCACTGAAGCTCAGGTGACAGGGGTCACTCCTCAGCTGGACTCTTACAAATCCCGCTGTTTACAAATCCCGCAGAACCTTTGTTTTCTTAAACTGTAAGAACGTGTTCAACCACTGCACTAACAGTAACAATCCGTGTATAAGATCTGGGATCTATGGTCTTGGTTTCTCTAAATTTAAGACTATCACTAAGAGTAAAGTAACCAAGGGCCAATCCCTTCTGGGTCCCTGGGTGCAGGGAGATTGAAGTTTTTGCTTGCAGATTGGCCGGCGTGAGAAATGCCTCTTCTGTCTACACCACAAGATTTGAAACACCCACGGGAGGATGGAAAGAGAGAAGTCCATCTCCAGGAAGCCGGAAAACCAGGGAACTTCAGAGTTCCAGGTCCCCCGAGTTGGCTGGCGGAGGGTGAGGATCACTTTTTCCGTTTCTCACCACCCCTTCCCCAGCCTCCGTTCTCTAGTCTGGGAAAGAAGGGACTAGTGAGCCGACTCCGCTGACCTCCTCGCACCCACTCAGACTAGGTGATGCTCCGGCGCTCGCCCTCCACGTACCTGTCGCGCAGGTGGCCGCAGCGCAGCCCCATGGCAGTGCACTCTGCCTCCCTCACCGACACCCCTTTGCAGGACTTTATCGGGTAGATCCAGAGCTGTGCCACTGTTCCCACTTGCTGTAGCCGCCGCCGCCGCCGCCGGGGACGCGCGCGACGCCAGGCCACGGTCCCCAGCGCCATCGCGGCCAGTCCCAGCGCGGCGGCGACGCCGAGCCATATGGACCGCGGCTGCCCGGGGACCCGGGACGTAGAGAAGCCGAGGAGGGCCAGCGCCCAGGAACTGGCACCCATGGTTGGAGCGGGCGGAGCGAACGCTGATACACCACGGGCGCAGACCAGACCAAGAGCTACTGTGGCAGGCGGCCGAGGCCTGGGCCTGAGCCCAAAGTCCAGCAGCTCCTGACCCTTCCCCTCCAATCCAAGCTGAGCATCTTCACTTGACCTGGGCGGGAGGTGGTGGCTCAGCTGTCCTGATTCTCACCGGTTGTCCCTACTTACCGCTGTCTTCCCCCCAACCTTCCTCCCTCCTTTCCTCCCTCGCTGACCCTCCCCCACGATCAAACAGTGCAGAATAGCTTATTTACATGTTTGCAGGGTTGTTTATTTGACCTAAAACACACAACGTTTGCAGAACATGGCGTGATTTGAAATTAGAAACCAGGCTGCAGGCAACCGCCCCTCTGGGGACTGTGGGGAGCAGTTTGGCAGCAGCCAGGGAGCTTCCAGCCAGCTGGGATCTGAAGTGAAAAGATCTGACCAGGCCCTGAGGAGCTACAAGGCCAATCCAGGGCTGCTGCTATCTGCAGAGGCTCAGACCTGGACTAGTATTTAGACAAGCCCCACCCACCCACCCTCCTACCCTCCTTTTCCCTGTGTGGACTGGCACTGCCAGGTGTCTCTTCCAAACACCACCATATCTTGGACAACAAGGCCAAGGCCGACAAGGTACCTCGGGTTCCCTAGGCACTTGTTGGATGTGTCAAGCTGTTAAAAATGTCGATTTTATTCAAGACTGTTCTAACAAGGAGAAAGGCATTTCTCTACTAAGATAAGGCAAAGAGATTAGACGTTGTACTAAAACTAGGGCTAGGGATTTTATAGCCAAGAGGCAGATGGGAGTGGGGGGGGGGAGGGGAGGGATAAACATGGCTGTAATAGCCAAGGCAGGAATAAAGATTTCTATGAAGAGCTTGCGTCCCGTCCCTCTGGCCATTGGACTATTGAAACAGTGGACCTAGAAACTGGGATTCCCCCACTCCACCCCAACCCCACGTCTCAGGGAGAGAGAAAATGGCTGGGAGCCTAGTGTCAGCCAGAGGGAGAGCCTGCCTCCCAGAAAGAGATTCCACACAGTGCTGACAAGGCCTCAGAACACCTTTCAGGAGAGACTGCAGCTGACACATTGGTGGGCCTGTGACCGGTAGGATCACACTTTGACCAGAACAGAACGGTCCTGCTGATGGGCAGCATCCTGAAGCCGAGAGGGACAGTCCCCAAAGCTCGATGTTCACCTAATATGAAAATGCAAGAATGAGGTATCATAGAGGCCAGCTGAGGCCAAACAACGTGCAGCCGAGTTGGACGCCCTGTGACGGTGCTCTGAGAGGCCGCCGTGTGAAGAGAGGGAGAAGCAGAAGCTAGCACACACTGGCCTCAGCTAGCTGGGCATCTTGCTTCACTGGGTTTGGACATGAAATGTCACCCTCTAGCTCCCATGTTCCTGGTGGCACTATTTGAGGAGGCTGATGGAAGTTATGAGGTGTAGTCTAGCTGGGGAGGAAGGAAGTCTCCTGAGGGCTAGCCCCTTCCTGCCCTTCTGCTTCCTTAGCTTATCAGGTAGAGAATGTCCCCCCTGCTACACACATGAGGCTCTGCCCACTGCAGCAGAGTGGCAACCACAGACAGAGGACTTTAAACTGAGTGTGACTTTAAAAAAATTATCATTTCTAAAATCGACTTAGGATACAGCTTAAAATACCACGTTTACCTCGCAGCCTGATGGAGGTGAGAGGCCCAGAACCTGGTGAAGGAGAAGGCAGAAGGAGCAACGGCTGCCCCCCACCGATTATGAGACGTCTCTTGAAGTCATCAATAATAATGCCTTAAACCATCAGTTCTCAGTCTCCTAATGCTGCAGCCTTGAATACAGTTCCTCATGGGGTGGTGACCCCACCCATAAAATTATTTTCATTGCTACTTCATACCTGTAACAGTGCTACGATTATGAATCGTAATGTAAATATCTGATATGCAGGATATCTGATACGGCCCCTGTGGGAGGAGCGTGACCCACATGTTGAGAAGCCATTGGCTTAGACAGTCATGTGCATGCAGTTCGAGGTGCCGTGTACACACCAGTGACCAGGTAAGGCTTGGAACCCAGGGAAGACACGTGACAATGATTTTGCAAAACTAGAAAGAGGCAAACGTCACAGACAAAGTAGGAGAGGTTCGAACTTATTAGTGACAAAGGAACCACACAGCTGTAAGTGAGCTAACTCCATGTTTTACCTTAGTAGGTGTTTTTACTGTTACACAAGCTTGGTATGAAGAAGAGAGATGAGCCTTTAAAAATGAGTTCATGGTTTCTCCTTGTTCCTTCTTCTGAAGGTTCCATTCCTATAAATTCCACTCTCTTGTAGAATTGGAAGAGTTCACAATTACAGATAAATTCTACCCATCTCAATAGAATCAGAATGAAACATAAAGACACAATCTATGAACAAAATAACCCCATGACCTATGAAGTCATTTCTGTATATAAGCATAATTTTATAACTTCAAGGTAAACACAGCCATAAATGAAAATTCCTAGATATTCAAGACATGAGAATTCCTCTTCCCACTTTTCTCAAACAATATACCTAGAAAAAGTATAAACATTTTTTTTAAAAAAGCAGCATTTGAGCTGTTTCTTTTAACTTCCTTTACTTGGCAATGTTAAAGGCAGGAATTAGAGAGTTGTAATAGTGGGAGTAACATTCAGGATAACTGTAGACACAATTCCATTTATTTTTTTTTAAACCTCATTATCTAAAATTTATACACCCTCACATTCCCAAGCCACCTCGGGTACTTTTCTTGAATTAACTCAGGGCGTGTGCAGCTCCAAAGGAAAAACAGAGATCCATTTCCAGGAAGATGGGCATGAAGACTCGCAGATGTATCTCCCAGGACCCGGAAGCTGAATAAATGATAAGATTCTTTATTACTTTGTTACTCAGACTGTCGTTTATAAATAATTCAAACTTGAACAAAAACAGTCACGGATTGAGGTTAAAATTTGGGAAATGTAAACTATGAGCTGCAAAAGCCTCCAGCACAGAAAACAGCCGCTTGTGAAAACCGGCCCCCATCAGAGCCCTAAGGAGACATCTTTCTTACTTGATACTGTTGGCTGTGGTCGCACTGTGCTTTGTGCTGACAAAGACTCACGTGTAGTGATATGAGAAGTAGTGTGACCTCTGAGAGGTTACTTCCTCAGACATAAAAGTACAACAGGATGCTGGTGAGGACTGTACCTCTCAGCTGTGTCTCCTCAGCTCCACCATGCTGGGTCAGTTGGCAACAGGAGCCTCACTGCTTAGCTTTAGGCATCTGTATCATTCCCTCCACACAGGCCCTAACAGGATGGTGAGAGATTGTTTTACGGTCTTTGAAACTAAAGTCCTCCTGGAAAGCCGAGCAAATGAATGATCTACAGGAGGGCGGTCATGTCTGCTTACTGCAAATGGGATCTGACTACTAGGCTATCACCAGGTGATCTGTAGGGCCTCTAACCATAAAGATTCTCAGACGTCACAGTCAGGCACTGCTCCTGGACTCAGCCACCCAGAGCTGGGACAGCAGGGGCGGTCCAATTGGAGCTGTCATTTCTTCTCTAGTAGCTTCTATACCTCATCAAATCCAAGACAGAACAATTGAAAAATATACCAATTTTCAAGCACAGGATTTTATTTAAATTTTTTACTTTTTCTTTTCTTTTTTTTTTGTGTTTTGTTTTCTGTTTTTTTGTTTTTGTTCTTTGAATCATGGTCCTTTTATGTAGCACCAACTTTCCTGAAACTCACTATGTAGATCAGGCTAGTCTCAGACTCAGAGACCCACATGCCTCTGCTTCCCAAGCACAGGGATTAAAAATGTGAATTATCACATATGGCTATTTAAAACGTTTTAAATTACATTTACTGGAGTGTGTGTTTGAGGGAGGTGGGTGGGTGGGTGGCCTGGCACACATGCGGACATCAAAAGATAACTTGGGGGCTGGAGAGATGGCTCAGTGGTTAAGAGCACTGATTGCTCTTCCAAAGGTCCTGACTTCAATTCCCAGCAAGCACGTGGTGACTCACAACTATCTGTAATGGGATCGGATGCCCTCTTCTGGTGTGTCTGAAGACAGCTACTATATATATATACACACACACATATATATACACATATATACATATATATAAACACACATACACACACATATATATACATATATATAAACACACATACACACACATATATATACATATATACATATATACACACATATATATTGTATAATACACACACACACACACACACACACACACACACACACACACACACATATATATATATATATATATATATATATATATATATATATATATAAAATTTTAAAAAAAGACAACTTGGGAGAAGAAACAGTTCTCTCACCCACATGGTGGGTCTGGGGAATTGAACCCAGGATGACAGACTTGGCAGCAAGTGCCTTTATCCACTGAGCCATCTCTCCAACCCTCACAAGAATTTTTGCAAAATGCATCCTATGGTTTATGAGAAGCATTTCAGATATGTTAAGGTAGGCATCTTAAAAAAAAAGTGCTGGGTGTAATGGACCTGCATTTAATCCCAGTACTTAGGAGGCAGAGGCAAACAGATCTCTGGGTTCTAGGCCAGCCTAGTCTACAGAGTGAGTTCCAGGACAGCCAGGGCTACACAGAGAAATCCTGTCTCAGAAATACAAGAACCATGAAGTATGATGACAAGCTCAATACAGCAGGCACCCTAACAGGAGAAGGTCTCTCCATCCTGTCTCAGCTGAAGCCATTTTGGTTTCTACCCCTTGGCCTAAAACGTCCAGTGGGAAAGCGCCCAACCTTGTTCTGGAAACTCAGGGTCAAAATGCCCAGCTAACTGCATACTCTTGGTTTGCTAAATTGCTTGCTTGTTTCCCCCTGCAACTACCATCCAGGATGTAGTTTTCCTGTATTCTTTGTCTTTAATGACTCCTTGTAGATGCTTTAGGGGCTGCTTAAAACATAGTCTTTATTTAAACTTCATCATGAGTGGTCTCTGGTTTTGATTTCCTTTTTCTCATCCCCTGTCTCGCATTTATACCTCAGTGGTCCCTAACTCTATGCAACAGTCTAAAGGACAATAAAAAAAAATCAAAATTATTATGTATGGAGTGCCTTTGTGTTTCTGATATAATGAACTAATACCAAAATAACTTTTGTTAAATGTTTTGGTGAGGACAACCTTCACTTCCTATTTACAATCCATAGAGCCTCAGAGCCAAGGATGAACCCCAGTGTATGTGCTGCTACCCATAGTCCACATGAACCTCATGGCACTTCATCCTTAGGAATGTTGGTCATGTGGGAGGGGGCAAAGCTTCAGAGAGGTGACCATATGTGAGAGTCCCAGGGAAGAATTAGAGAGAAAAGTCTGCCGACGGTTTGGGCCATGAGGTGAATGTTAAAACTAGGAAATAGGGGCTGGAGAGGTTTAAGAGCACTGGCTGCTCTTACAGAGGACCTAGGTTAGGCTCCCAGAGCCCACGTGGCAGCTCACAACCATCTGTAACTCCAGTTCCATGGAAGCCATCGCCCTCTTCTGGCCTCTACGAGTACTGCATGTATACAGTACACATGCATGTATACAGACAAGACCCTCATACACATGATATAAAAACAACTAAAGAACAGTGCTTTGGGGTGGATAATAGGTTTTGAAAGAGGATCTGTTTAGAATTTCCAAGGAAAGATCTTCCGGTGACTCCTCATTCCAGTAACTTGAGAGTTCTGTTTGTATCTGCAGGATTCAGAGTCTGAAACAACCTGATACAATCAGTATAAGAATATTATTGTCTACCTTTGCAGCACTATCCAGTCAGCTTGATACACTTATTTTTTTACTTTAAGTTATATTTAAGAGATGTCTGATAAAGCACTCACTTTTGATATTTGCTCCCTTTTCTCAGAAACACACACTCACACACTCACACACACACACACATTCACACACACATACTCACACACACACAGTCACACACACAGTCACACACACACAGTCACACACTCACTCACACACACTCACACACACACAGTCACACACTCACTCACACACACTCACACACACATACACACACACTCACACACACACACTCATACCCCTAACCCTAGAGAATCATTTGCCTTCATCCCTATTCCCTTTTGTTGTTAATGGTGTTTTGTTGTCTGAGACAGGGTTTCTCTGTATAGCCCTGGATGTCCTGAAACTAGCTTTGTAGACCAGGCTGGCCTTGAACTCAGAGATCTGCCTGCCTCTGCCTCAAGTACTGGGATCAAAGCTGTGCCCCACCACGCCTGGTTCCTATTTCTTTAAACATGTTCTCCAGGGAACCAGGGGCCCCTGCCAGTCTGGCAGGGCAGCCTCCATCGGTATTTCATCACCAAATGGGAAGTAAGGATGAGGAGGTACAGATTATTGAAGGAATGGAGGGAGAAAGGAGGGGCATTTTTTTCTGATTCCCAAACTTCTCATTCTCACAAAATTAAAACACCATAAGGTTTTTTTTTTTAAAAAGCATCTGAGCCAGGCAGTGGTAGTGTATGCCTTTAATCTCAGCACTCAGGAGGCAAAACAAAACAAAGAAACAAACAAAGGCATGTGAATGAGCCAGCTCAATAGGTAAGAGCACTGGCTGTCCTTACAGAGGACACAGGTTCGATTCCCAGCACCCACATGGCAGCTCACAACTGTCTGTAGCTCCAGATAGAGAGGATCCAGGGCGTCTTCTGACTTCCTCAGGCACTGCCATGCAGCTGGGACATATACATGTAAGCACAACATCCATATACAGAAAATTATAAAATAATTGTTAAATTATTAAAGAATCAGAAGATGAGACAGTGTGGCCATGTTGTCAAGAGTCCAAGTTGAAGAAACGAAAGGAAATTTTTACCGCGTCAGCCCACGGGGTCCATTAATCCACCATCCGATATACAGGGTCACCCACTCTCAGGCTTCCAATTTTTTCCACTGAGAAATACATCCCAAAAAGTGGAGATGACTGGTATAAACTCTTCACAGAAGGATCACACAGGCGATAGCTGAAAAAAAAAAAGAAATCAAACTCTGTCATCAGGCCCTGAAGGGAGACAGGAGTCTAGCATTACCCACAGAACTTGGAAGACTGTTCCTTAGGCCAGTTAGGGGCCAACCACAAGCCCTTTCTAGAGGTGGACAGGAATGATTGTAAAGTAGCCAAATATTGTGGCTTTTCTAAAGCCAGGTGTAGTAGCACACACCTTTAATCCCAGCCCCCAGAAGGCAGAGGCAGGTAGATTTTTGAGTTTGAGGCCAGCCTGGCATACTAAGTGAGTTCCAGGACAGCCAGGGTTACAAACAAACAAACAAACAAAAAAATTCTCTCTCTCAAAAAAAAGTGTGGGTTTGTGTCAGTATTTGCAAATACTTTATTACTTAGGTACCTTGGACTCACAACTCATGGAAAAAACGCTCATGAAATCTCAGAATGGAACCAATCCCTCACCCACTGAGATGACTGGCTTTCAGTGTCAAGGACACAACCTAGAACCACCTAGGAAAAGAGTCTCAATGAGAGACTCTCTACACTGGGTTGACCTGCGGGCTGATGTGGGAAGACCCAGCCCAGTGTGGGTGGCACCATTCCCTAGGCAGGGTGCCCCGAACTATCTGAGAGTGGAGAGGTCAAGGACCTGGGTTCAGATCTCCAGCAGTCAGAAAAAGCCCAGCACCATCTGCCTATAATCCTGGCCCAGGAGACAGAGATAGATGATCCCTGGAGCTCACTGGCAAGTTCACTGTCCAGTGAGAGGCCTTGTCTCAAACATAAAATGAAGTGCATCCTGGGTAGGCAGAGCCATGGCAGCTTGTGTATCTTCACCTCGGGCTGTCCCTGCTTCCAAGCTGGCGCTGGCCCAGCCTCTCAGCATTGCTTTGTGTCCCTGCAGAAAAAGGCCCACACATCTCATCTCTAATAACTGCACAGGTGCCGCTATGCAGCTTTTACTGCCAGTATGACATGCCTCCTTGACATTAGAGAGAGTTCCTTAGGTCTGGAGCCTGGCCCAGGAAGCTCCCAGTCACCTAGAATTTTCTGAAGACCTGGCCTCAGACAATCTGGACCAAATTAAGACTATTATGACCCCAGAATATGGATTTGGGTTAGAAATTGCTGACATCGATGCAGAGAGGTCAGTGCAATAAGGAATTATGTATGACACTTTAGATAAGACGGATGTGCAGGAATAAAGTGTGGAGACTTCTTCCTCACTCAGAGAACACATGTGCGTGTCTGGAAATGAGAAGACAGCGGTGTGCTGCTAACAGCAGCTCTAAACTGTCTAGGAGTTCTACACTTTGAAAATAAATCTAGTCACTGGAGAGGTGGCTCAGAAGTTAGGAGCACTGACTGTTCTTCCAGAGGACAAGGCCTCATTTTCCACATGGCAGCTCATAACTGTCTGTAACTCCAGCTCCAAGGGATTAGACACCCTAGAGCAGACATACTTGTAGGCAAACACTGATGCACATGAAAATAAAAAATAGATCATTTTTTTTAAAAAAAAAAGACATTTCTATAAAACAAACCCAAAAAACAGAGATGAAAAGCAACTCATTCAATAAAAGTCATTCAATGTGAACCTCTGTCCTATACAGTTACACACACACACACACACATTAACATGTACACACACATATACACACATAAACATACACATAAACACATACACACATACACACACATACACATAAGCACATACACACACACATAAACACACACATGCACACACCTAAACACACACAAACACATAAACACACGCACACATACACACACACATGCACACACCTAAACACAAACACATAAACACATGCGTACATACACACACATGCACACATACATACATGCACACATACACACACCAGAAAAGAAGTTGGTGAGAGTTAAAGTTTTAAAATAGAATATTGTACAACTAAAAATGTATCAGAATAGAGGATCCATCTAGAAATTTTAAAAAATAAAAAGAGAAAGAAACAGGGACTCACATCCTTGAGGGACAGATAAAAAGATGCCCCTGGGAGTTAGCACACAGGCCCCTGGTGCATGACAGGTTGTTATGGGCATGAGTGATGTCAACACTATGCATACCGGTGTCCTACCTCTTCAGGGTCTCCAGCGGCTCCTTCCTGTCTATGATGCCAGTGTCTGGGTCCACTGTAGTCAAAACACACCTGTCAAAGGCCCAGGGTTAGATGCTAGTTACAAACCGAATTCCACACCCAGAGGTACGTCTAGGTCCAGCCTTTACCTGGGGCAGCTCAACACCCTTTTCATCTCTACATCACCAATCAGGAGTTCATCCCAAGTATCCTAGGAGAAAAGGGAGAGGTAGCTTTAGAGTCGGGCTTCCTTCATCTTGGTCAGAGTCACTCTGGAAACTCAGAGAACTCTGAAAAGTGCCCAAGAGACACACAGTCCAACTCGAGACATGTGACTCACCTTAAACTATTTTACAGCACTGAGTGTGGAACCCAACACCTGGGCCGAGCAACCAACCACAGCGCTACCTCCCAGTGCCAAGCACCTTCCTCCTGATTCACAATCCCAATCACTGACTGTGGCAGGTCAGCAAGGGCAAGCCTTCCAAAATGCATGGTTCCCAGCAGACTCGTCAGACTGCTTTCCGACACACAAAGAGAAACCTTCAGCTTTTGAGACAAGTCTGCTCTCACCTAAGGCTTAGCTCAGTATTTCTCAACCTGTGGGTCATGACCCCTTTGGCAAACTTCTATCTCCAAAAATATTTGCATTACGATTCATAACTGCAGCAAACACACTTACTGGAACAAAAGTAGCAACATGAAGTAGCAACAAAAAATAATGACACAGTATGGTTTTTTGGTTGGGAGTCACTACAACATGAGGAACTGTACTAAAGGGTCGTAGCATTAGGAAGGCTGAGAACTGCCCGTTCAGCTACAGGAGAGGCCAATTGAAGCCTGTGTATGGTCAAGCTCGATGCCCCCACTTGCCGTGCCATGGGATGCAGGGTGAAAATGAGATAGACATTGCATATCACCGACTGTACCTTGCCTTTCTACTCTTGAGCACCAGCCTTCAATTAGTCCTCACAATTGAAGGGAGCTGCTATTATAATCCCCAATTCCCCCAAGAGACAGACACGCAGAACACTGTAAAACTTTTAAGTCACACCGGGAGGAAGCAAGATAGCGAAGCCTCAAAATCTTTTCCTTTGAAGGCAAAAATTTCACTCCCCCAGATACTTTTAATACACCCACTCAAGCATACAGCTCTGTGCATATTTGTGTGTGTCTGAGTGTACACACACACACTTGTACACTCACACACACACAAATATACAAAGATATGTATGTACAGAAACATACACATGCACTTTCATACCAACACACATACACATACAAACACATATACACAAACATGCAGACACATAAGTGCAAATACAGATACACATACAGATAGATGCACACACTTAAATGCACACATATACAGACATTACACACATCTATACACATGGCTACTTGCACTGGGGCTGCAGATGGCCCAGCAGTTAAGAGCAGTTGCTGTTTTTGCAGAGAACCTGGGTTCGCTTCCCAGCACCAACCAGACACCCACGACTCCAGTTCTGGGGATCAATACTGTCCTCCTGACTTCCACAGGCGCTGCATACACATAGTGTGCATACACACAACACATAGACACTCAAACAGGCTCACACATATGAAGAAGATAGCTTTGAAAAAGAAACATATGCACAGATACATGTATAAAACATAAACACACATACATGTGCACACACATAGAACATACTGTGTCACAACACTGCATATGGTTTACAAACACACAATCACTTGAATACATTGCAGTGTCCAAAAGGGGATTCTTTCCCATACCCACTTCAGAATCTCACATCCTCAAGTGTTTATCTCATAATGAAATGGCTTGGTACTGTCCCTTAATCTGTGCATACACCCCCTCATCCTTGAAATCATCTCTGTTCATTTATGATACAAAATAAAATGTAAACAATAAGTAAGTAAAGAAACACCGTTTCCTTCTGAAAATAATGGACAAAAGGTGGATAGTTCACAACTGATGTCTCACCCCAAATTTTAAAACGTTCTTTTTAAAAAAGAGATTGTGTGTGTGTGTGTGTGTGTGTGTGTGTGTGTGTGTGTGTATGTGTGTGTGTGTATACACATGTAGGGATTGTTTACATACAGAGACCAGACGAGGGCTTCAGATCCCCCAGAGCTGCAGTTACAGGTCTTTGTGAGATGCCTGCCTTGTTACACAGGTGCCAGGATCCAAACGCCTGTCCTTATGATTACACAACAAACACTTGTAACCAATGGTTCTTCTCCCCAGACACCAAGTCATGTTTGTCTGAAGTTGGCAGAAACTATGAAGGGACGGTTGTATACACAGAGCCGCAGATACACAGATATGGGATTACATCCGACAGGAGGTAGGCTACATGGCTTCTGTCTGGCGTTGAATGCTAACACACTGAAAGGGACAAGGAGCAGCAGGCTGTGAGAGGGTGACAAGACAGAGAGCATGTGACCAAACACAGAGAGAGATCAGCTTTGATGTGTTTGCAGATCCCGCAGCCCCAGATCCTGTCTTGGTGAGGACACACTAGCCTGGATTACATGAGAACAGATTCAAATATCAGCACAATCTCCTGCATTTTCTTTGTCAAGTTGAAATCATCAAGACGCCAGAGTATCGTGTCTTGGGGTAGGACATTTACAGCACCTTGAATTGCTAGCTACATATTTAATATTTAATAATTCACGTGCTTACATAGACCTACATAAAGATTATGGTCCCTCTTGTTAATAAAAGGGAGACTGGCATGATGTCCGTGCCTGTAATTCCAGACCTTGGGGGATATGGGCACAGATTCAGGAATTCCATGACTTGGGCCATCCTTGGCTACATGATGAGTTGAAGGCCAGCCTAGGCTACGTGAGGCTCTGTCTCAGAAAGAACATCATCTGAGGTCCATCTCTTGAAGGTTTGTGCCTGACCTGCTGAGACCCACTGATAAACAGTACAATCCTTCATCTGGGTCTTAGGAGAAACGGGGCGTTTGAAGACATACATAAGCCAACAACAGCATCTACAATCAGACGCAGTGTTCCTTAGAAACTGACCTCAACCCGTGAGGCTTCCGAATGGATGTGCAGAGACATATATGAGAAAAGACTGACCCCCTGATTCACTGGTGGCTTTGACTCCCTCAGGGCCTGAAAAAGACTTAAGTTTCTGCAGAGGGCAGAGCAAGGGAAGGAAGGAACACCACCTAGTCTCCCTTCTGCAACTGGCTATGACATCACGATCCACTCCGTAGTCAAAGGAAAATTAACTCCTCCCTTGGACCTATAGGAATTATTGAACAAAGTACAGTTAGTATCCCAGTACCAACTGGGTCTTCTAAACCAGGCACCTCCTACCCAGTATGACCACAGCTTGCAGAACTGAGGTGTCCATAGATGCCCTGAGTCCCCAGTCACCCTCCAAGAGACTGCTTCTGGTGGAAATAAACGGCATGTTCCAAGCAATCAGTTGGCCTAGGAGCTACATAAGCTTTGTAAAAGCCAAGGTTACATCATGTGACAAACGGTGTTCAAACAGAGGACCTGCAGAGAAGCATGTGGCAAACGGCCGGCTGGAGGGTGACTGGTACAGCGCCTGTCTGCAAGGGAAAGGGCCCAGGACTGTAAGTGGGCAGGGTTTCTGCACTCCTTTCACCACACGAGGGCGCTGCAGCCACAGGCATGTGAGCCAACCGCGGCTTGGGAGCCCAAGGCTCTCCAACTTAGTATTCAATTCCCTTGTTCCAAGTGACAATGAGTTCATCATTCCAAGCTATTTGTCTGTGGAATTCTGCACTGTGGCTATCACAGAAAGCCAGCGACCTTGACATGTTCATTTTAGGGTCTTAGCTCAACTAGGTCACCTATTCCATAGGTCAAGTGCGCAGAGTTAGCATTCGGAGGTTTTAAGGACAGATCTTCGGAGCCCAGATAAACTGCTAAGGAGCAAAATTACTTCTATAAAGTAAAAGAAATAACTTTTATCTGCAAAAGTTTCTGTAATGGACCATTTTAAAAGCTCCCCGTGTCCCTGTTTTCTAACGCTGTAGGCACACCTTACCCTTATAGTGTAACTGCCTGTGCGCTGTACAACCCAGGTGTGCAGCTATGGGGCACAGTTCTAACCTGTACTTAATGACCTGTTTCAATATTGCAGAGTTCTAGTTTTCTCCACTACATTAAACACACACATACACCACAAAGTAAATATATGTAATTTTTTTTTTTAAGTTTCTCTTTAGAGGGAGGCTGGAGAGATGCTTCAGTGGCTAAGAGCATCCTGGCTCTTACAGAGGACCTACGTTCATCTCCTAGCAACCACATGGTAGTTCACAATCATCTGTAACTCCAGTTCCAGGGGATCTGGCACCCTCTTCTGGTTTCCATGAGTACTGCATATTAAAGAAAAAAAAAAAAATCCTTGAAGCCAGTGGGCAAGCATGGCCATCAGAGACAAAGGTCTAGAAATGAGGATTTGCCCAAATGATACCTTCTGCCTGTTAGAATGGGCAGTGCTGGTCAAGGTCACCCAGCACTGAGTGATGGGGCCAGGACTCAGCACAGCTGCCTGGCTTTAGGAAAGTCTCCCACCCGAGGGCTCACCAGGGCAGACCCTGCTTAGCTTCTTTGATCAGATGAGACTGGGCACTGAGGCTGGACCTCAGTTGATAGAGCACTTGCCCGGGATATGTGCAGCCAGGGTTTGCTTCCCAGAACCTCACAAAAGGCATGCCTGCAATCCCAAACATGACAAGTTCAAGGTCATTCGAGGCCCAACAAACAAAAAAACACCTCCTTCTCTAGAAGTTTGTAGAAACAGCCCTTCCCACGTGACAGAGGACACACTGAGATTTTTCTGCAGTTTTCTCCCCCAGCTCTTTCAAACCATAGAGTGAGGATTTACATAAAGAAGAAGATGCCCTATTACAACATCTCAAGTTCCGCTCAGGACAGTGAACAAAGTCCAGGGAACATGCAGCCCCTCGCTTGCCAGTGACAGAGATAAGCAGCAAGCATCAATCTCATTTTAAAACCTCATCACTCTGTGTTCCAGAAATCAAACACACCATGCCGGCCGGAGCCTCTTAAGATTGGCTTCATTCTCTAACTTCCCAAGGGGAAATTCCACTCCAAGCACTCCAAGCTGCAAACATCCCACAATGCACCCCTTACTGCCCTACATTTACGATAAACAATGCCCGGACTTTTGCATCATGCTTAGGCTTGATATATTTTTTTATTTGTTGAGAATTAAGTATGTATGTCTTTAATTACTCTGCATTAATATTTGAAAGGGTTATGACAGCAAGGGGTGCACAGGTCAGGGCATCACTCCTGGGCCTCCTTCTTATGGGAATTAAATCAGCAACAGCTCACTGTTTTACAGTAAGGAGTTTGTTAAAAAGATGCATGGCTATAGAATTTTCTAGAAAAATAAGAACATCATACCTTATTTAGTATTTCTGGAAGCCTATCATAATTCAGAACTGTAGCAGCTAAATGGCTTTAAAAAATACATTAAAAAAAAAAAGGACTACTCATTCAAATGGTCCCAGAAAAGGGTTATGCTTATTTTAGCCTTAGGTTAAGTTTAACAAGTTACAGAAAAGCAAGAATTCTACACCCAGTGATGACAACATCTTGTCTTCTTCCATTGGCTCAAGATCCTAAAGCCAAATTAGTACCAAAACAACGTCTTAGGAGACAAATTTAAAATATTCTATTTTCTGTGCTAGTTGGCATTCACTGTCACCTTGACACAGCCTTGGGTCTCAAGTGAGAGGCTGTAAGAATCAGACCCGTCCTGTAGACATGCTTGTGGAGCACTGTCTTGTTATTAATTGAGGTAGGAGGGCCAACCCACTGTGAGAGGTGCCATTCCCTACTCGGGTAGACCTGGGCTATACAAGGTTAACGGAGCATAAGCCAGAAAGTGAGCAACCCAGCAAACAGCGTTTCTCTGTGGTTTCTATTCCAAGTTTTTACTGAGCTCCTGCCTTGACTCCTTTCAAGAGGGGACCATCTCCTGAAAGTGTGACCCAGATAAACACTTTTCTGCTCCTAGTTGCTTTCAGTCAGAGGTTTTTATTACAGCAACTGAGAACAAGCTGGGACACTGCCTAACGTAAAACTTCCCCCAAACAAAAGGCAAATTGCAAAGGACCAACAGTAGAACTTTTACTTCCCGAGATGATTTCTAGGCCAGTTTGGTCAAGTTCAGTTTTAAAGAGCAGTCTGTTTCAGCAGTCCTGGGAATCGAACCTGGGACCTGCTGTGTACCAGATAAGTGTTCTTGCTGCTTGAGCTACCTCCCCAGCCTTCTTCTCATTTTTAATTTTCTCTAATCTATTTATTTTTATTTTATGAGTATATGTGAGTGACTGTATGTATGTATATTTGTGTGTGTGTGTGTGTGTGTGTGTGTGTGTACATCACACTCATGCCTGGTACCTGGTGAGGCCAGAGCTAGAGTTATGGGAGGCTGAGAGGCAACGTGTGAGTACTGAGGACCAAACCCAGGTCCTTTGCAAGAGCAGTAGGTATTCTTAGCCCACAAGCCATTTCTCCAGTCCCTTATTTCTCATTCTGAGTCAGGGTCTCACACTTAACCTAGGTAGGCTTTGAACTCACTCTGTAGCCCAGGCTGACCTTGAACTTGAGATCCCCTGCCTCCCTCCCAAGTGGCAGACCTGTGCCATCAAGCCCAGATAATAACATGCATTTCTAACTCAGAGTGCCAGGCTCCTCAATATTTAAAAAATACTTTAAGAATGGCTCTTACATCATAAACTGTCTAACACGCAATGTGGAATCTCAGGCAGGGAGAATGGGCAGGCACACCAGGAATCACTGAAGCTTCAGGCCCAGGCCCCCTTTTGTATCAGATCTTTCAAAGACCTGCGCATAATTTTGGTCTTGTTTTTCTTAAAGTGTTCCCACCACACACACACACACATGTGCACGTACACATACACACACATCCCCTCCCCCGGTGGCTTTCCAGGCTCCACAGAGTGGCTTTGTGAGATGTGAGATGTTGTCAGCACAGCTGTGGAACCGTCTGTCTGCTGCTGTGGCTTTCAGGTAAGACCTGCTGATCCTTTGAGAGAGACCCCCATGATCGAATACAGCACTGGGTTCCTGCTTCCTCCAGGAAGCTGTGTGCACTCCCGAGCAGGCAGACAGGTTACTGCACATTCTAGCGCTCTCTGGAACACTGCAGTCATTCACTACATCTCTGTTGCCATAACAGCTTCCCTGTTCAGCAGCTTCTGTATAGACACATCCTAAAAATCAAATTCCTGGGAGAATGGCCTCCAGCCGACTCCCCCTCCAGCCTCTTCCATCCAGCCTCCAACATCGTTCCTCCAGTGCCCCTGGGATTCTAGAATGCTCCGGGCCTCCTTTGTTCTATCCTCCCAAGCTTCTGCACCTTCTGTCTGCCTGCTTTCCCAACCCCCCACACAGTACAAGCCAGGGCACAGAGGCATTGCTTCTTGGGAGTCAAACCTAACACTCCCCACTCCCAAGTCTCTCTTCTTCAGGCAGACTCAGCAAACCTGTTCTTAACAGTTACACTTGATGAGTCAACTCAACACATTTTAGAATCGCCTGAAGGAGTCTCAATGACAGTGGGTTAGCCTCCAGGCTGTCTTCATTGCTTAAACTGACATGGGAAGATCCACCGTAGGCAGCACCATTCCCAAGTCTGAGGCCCTGGACCGTGTAGGAGTAGAGACCAGCTGAACACAAGCACGTATGCACACACTCTCTGCCACTAACCGTGCACGGGACCATTACATTTCTTTAATTCCTCCTCATATTTGTTAAATTAAAAGACTGGTCATCTGTTATAGACTAAGCACGGTGACTCAGATCCCTGATACAGGTTCCTGCCTTCACTTCTCCACGCTGATGGACTATAACCTGTTACTCTGACGAAAACAAAGCCTTTCTCCTCTAAGCTGTTTTTTTGTTTTTGTTTGTTTTTCAGCAACAGAAATGAAAAGTTAGGACACCACTTGTAAGCACCTGTGCATCTTACAGACAGGCACACTGAAGCACTTCTCAGCTGGACTGGGGACCACTGTCTCAGTGCCACACAGTTCATCCCTGGAGTCTTTCTTTTCATCTCTGAGCCCAGGATCGGAGGCATAATGCCTAGCCCACAACAGATGACCAAGACGTTTGTTTTCTTCTTTAAAGATTTATTTATTTTATGTACGTGAGTACACAGTCACTCTTTTTCGAAGAGTGCATCAGATCCCATTACAGATGGTTGTGAACCACCATGTGATTGCTGGGAATTGAACTCATGACCTCTGGAAGAGCAGTCAGTGCTCTTAACTGCTGAGCCATCTCTCCAGCCCCTTGCCCAAGTTTTTTTTTTTTTTTTTTTTTTAATTTAACAACTATGAGAAGGAATTACAGAAACTTAATAGCAAATTGTATAGACAGCTGGTGTGGTTTGAATTCAAACTGTTCACACCCATAGACTCATGGGTAGGAACACCTGGTCCTTTCCTGAAGGTGCTGCTTGAGCTGTGGGTCCCTTAGGAGGTGACACATAGCTGAAGGAAGGGGGTCACTAGGAGTTAGGCCTTGAAGCTTTGCCCTGGTCCCACTTCCTGACCACTCTGCTTCCTGAGTGCAGATGAGATGTGACCAGCCAGCTTCCTGGTCCTGACACCAGGCTATCATGCCCAGGATGGACTTTATCCCTTCAGAACTACATACCAGAAAACCCCTTTTCCCTTCAGGGGTATTTTATGATAGCAGTGAAATAGTAAGTAAGACAGCTGGATAGTGCCGGTAACAGACATCTTCCGAATTCACTACTGTTTTTAAATTGTCAAATTGTGTGGACAGTGACTTAAGTGGCTTAAATCGGCTCTTTGCAAAGGTTTATGGGAAATCAGTGGTTCTCAGCCTTCCTAATGCTGCGACCCATGGTGACTCCCAACCATAAAATTATTTTTATTGCTCCTTCATAACTGTAATTTTGCTACTGTTATGAATCGTGATATAAATATTTTTGGAGATCTCTATCTTTGATAAAGGGGTCATGACCCACAGGTTGAGGACCTCACAAATGCAGGCACATTCTACTCATAGAGAAGGACCCACAGGAGCAAAGAGCTGAGGTGTATAAGAGCTTCTCTGGGTGCTAACCGCCCCGGTCTCTACACTAGCACCCAGGTTCACAGAGGCAGGTGGCAAGGCTGTTGTTCCTCCAGCTGTACCTCTCTGCCGGGCAGAGTTGGGGAAACTTTCGAGAAGCGTGTGTTCTTATACAAAGGGGATAACTCTGCAGACTTCAAAGGGTTGAGGGAGAGCTCAGTATGACGTCATTAATTAGTTCAGGGCCTCACACCCAATTAATGGCACTCAGAAAGCATAGTCCACTCCTCCCCAGGCACAGTAAGACTGCTGAAGCTTCTCCTGACCAAGCAACACCCTGCTGGGTGAAGGAGGCTGCAGTGAATGAAGAGAGTGGAATTTCCTGCTGTTAATCACTCTGAAAGCAGAAGAAAACCCAGACCACAGCAGTACCTCAAAGGGCACCGTCCATAGGTGGAGCTCCTGTACCCTTCATGGCCTATACTTGGGAACCTGGAATCTTGGCACATACTCCTGTGTGGTACAAGGGAGAAGGAGGGCTGTCCTCTTTATCTTCCTCTCCCTTTTGCCTGGACCATGGGTACACAGTACAGTCTCAGAAGCAAGCTGGAATTTGGTATGCTCTGGAGCCTAAGCATGAGAATTCGAACAGCGCCCCCTGGAGGCCAGGAGGCCATAGGGGCCAAAGAGACCATAGAGAATCTGGGGAAAGGGAACAACGTTGGGGAATCTGGGTTATTGCAGGAGCTTACTTTGCACCAGCTCTGAGTGCAGCACAGTGAAGCCTTACCTCCTCGAAAGCCTCACAGCCTGACACCACGATGTTTGGCCTGAAATATTCCATCTTCACTTTCTTCTTCAGCCTGGTGTTGAGATCGACTAAGGAGGCTTCAGAAATCAGGTGGATAGGGCTGCAGTCTGGGTAGGCTACCTGTCGCGGAACACGGAACACCGCACCGTCAGGCCTCCCCACCCACGGGCACTGTCCCTCCGGAACCCAGCAGAATCCTTTAAAAAAAAAGCCTCTCAAGTGTGGAAGGGGAGGGACTTGTAGACAGAATGTAAGCACTGAAACACGCCTTCTATCCACTCACAGGACAGGGTAGCAGCTTCGGCTGCCTCCTGTTATTTTGTTTAATTACGTATTTATTTGAAACAGGGACTCACTATATAGCCCTGGATGTCCTAGAATTTATTATGTAGACCAGGCTATTCTTGAACTCACAGAGAGCCACCTGCTTCTACCTCAGGAATGACAGGATTAAAGTTGTGCACCACTGCATCTGCTGTAGCCCCCAGCCTGCTCTACTTCCTTGTCACGGGGAGGCATCTGTGGCCAATCTAGAACGTTCTAGTAACAATTTCCTCAGCACCACCCAGTCACTCAAAACTTAGTGATTGCCAATAGATACCTGACACTGTTCTAGGTGGGGAACAGCAGCCCCTGGAGTAACAAAGCAAATGAATGATATCATTAATAATATTATTAGTAATAAATAAACCTGCCTTGGCTAGGGAGGAGAATCCCTGAGGTACTTGAGTCTTAAAATATGGTACATTGGTTTTCTCTAACAGGAAGTGCCTTCCTGCGAGTGAGTTGGCTGTCCGGACACAGGCAGTGAAGGTGGCCTGGAGAGTCTGCATCAGGAGAAGCAGGTTTAGTTGCAGAATCTCACTTCCACTTAGCAGCCTCTCTTCCTTCCTGGAACAAGGCCTTTAGTCCAGGCTGGCCTTGAATTCACAGCAATCCTCCTGTCATAACCTCTGAAGTGATGGGATTACAGGCATCAGCCACCACATTCAGCTTCCAGCCAGTTTCCTCCTGAGCTCTGATCTCTCTGGAAGTCACCCCTGGCTCTGCCCTCCACAAATCTCCTATACCCAGGCCGCTGCACAGCAGAAGTCCCAGCATTGAGACATCCCTCATCTCATTCCCTCTCCATCCTTAAAGTGTAGGCTGTACCCTGGACCACCTCCCTGGACTACTGCCAAGGCCTTCTAAGTGATGTCTTCCAAGGGTCTCCTATGGACAGAGAAGGATGCAAAGAGTCCAGAGTAACTGGCAGATTGGAGGGAAACTGTACACTCACCTCATAGTTCTGGAGGTAACTCTCAGATGGGTAAAGTTTCTTTGTTGTCCTTCCTTTCATGTTGGTATCAAACTGAACCAGCCTGTAGGGTTGCGTCTTCAGGTAGCTAGTGAACCACTGAGCTACCTCATCGCCACAATCTCTGCCTTTAATGTCGAGACCAAATAGCCTGGAAGGGATAATACAGGATTACTTATGTGGACACACTGGGGGAAAGTGGCCTGAATGTACCAGAAGGCTGCTAAGAGATCATCAGAGAGAAACTGGGAAGGAGCAGAAGAGGGTCCAGGATATTATCTGGGGAAGATCTCCCTAGTTCTTATGCCTATGAATCACCTACATGTATGTTCACATACAGACCTGGTATCGTGGGTTGGAATCTGAAACCTTGTGTTTCTGACAGGCTTCTAGCCATCCAAGTGGCTGGTCCCTGGACCATTTAGGAAATACCAAGGTTCAGGTTTCTTTCAGGAGGGCTACATAAGGTGGGTGCACCTTTGGCTTCGAGTCCTCAGACCTGGTTCAGATGGGAAGCACTCACTCCCTTGACCTGTTGTTGGTCTTAAATAAACTAACACTTCTGCTCATCCTTCTGCCCCCAATATAAACTGGAGATAAGAACATTATACCTACATCCTGGAAGAGGGGTGTGTACAGGTTAGACCACACTGTGATCTCTGCTGTGCCCATGATTAGGTTTAATGACTTCCTTTACATTAGTTTTCAAAGGTTGTGGGTCCTTGACAGAGCTTATAAATTGATATGTAAATATTTTAATTTAATTTGTGGAAGACATAAGTTTCTTGAATTATAAGCACTGGCGTTTAAAATGAGACTATGCTTGACTTTTTTTCCCAGTAAGATCTAAATGTTATCAGTTTGATATTCACCACTTATCCATTTTTAAGATACACAAATAAGATTTTTCTCTAAGTAGACCAAGTATTGTTGTTACTGTTGTTGTTTTTGAGACATGGTCTTTAGTAGCCCAGGCTGGCCTTCAACTCGCTGTGTGGTAGAGGGTGCCCTGGAACCTCCTGCCTCCCACAGTGCTGGGATACAAGCATGTTCCGCCATGCCTGATAAATGATCCAAAGTTTTGTATAGTTCCCTTTTTTATTCTTGAACACATATGTATATTCAACATTTTTCTGAATAATTTTAGACTGACATATACTTATGGCTATTAATCTCTTAAAATTTGTCTTCTGAACCAATAAAATTTTGATTCATAAGAATTTAAATGTGAAGACATTTAGGTAAGATTATCTTTATAATTTTGATTTGTAAGTAATTAATAATAAAATGGCTGGGTTGTAAATTTTCTAAAATAAAAGAGCAGATCTTAGTTGAAAATAATGTGTTAATGAACCGTAAGAATATCAATGAATCTTACTAATTCTAGACAAGGCTTAGTATCAATTTTATTTTATTTTATTTTATTTTATTTTAATTTTTCTTAAGCAAGGTCTCACAATGCAGCCAAGTGGTGAGAATTTTGCAATGTAGTTCAACTTGACTCCAAATTCACAATCCCCCTGCTGCTACCTCCCTAGTGCTGGGAGCAGAGGTGTGAATTACCAGGCCTGTGTCCTTCTTTCCTTCCTTCTTCCCTTCCTTCCTTCCTAAGCCCTGAGAACAAGGGGTTGAGAATAACTGTATACATCTCTAATTCCAGACCTCCAGAGGCCGCCTCAGGAGCACATTGAGTTCAAGGATAGCCTGGACTACATATCAAAACTCCATTTATTAATATTTTGAGGGAATGGGTCTGAGACAGGGTCTCACTATGTAATCTCTCTCTGGCCAGGAACTTGCTAAGTAGACCACAGGAGTCTCAAACTCACAGAGACCCACTTGCCTCTCCCTCCCGAGCACTGCGGTTAAAGGCTATGTTGTCATGCCCAGCTACTTTTCAAATTTTAATATTTATTTATTATGCTTGTGTAATAAATAAATAAATACACATTTATGGGAGATATGGGAGAGTCAGCAACCTCGTGTGTCATCCTTTCACAAGGGCCAGACTAACTGACTCTACATCATCCCAATTTTAGTGTACATGTTACCAAACACAAGAAAGTTCTATTTTAAAACAACAAACAGAGAAATGATAGCTAGCTCGGTGGTAGAGGACTTAACATGGACAAGGGCCTGGGTTCCAGCACGGCCATGGGGGTGGCCGGTGAGGAGCAGAGGCAAACTACAGATCTGAGGATTGGAAACTGAATTCTTGAAAGTTTCTTCTGTCCTCCCACACCATGAGAAGTAAACACACCCAGACACACAGACATAGACATAAAAACACACACCATAAGAAGTGCACACACACACACATAGACATACAAATACACACCATAAGAAGTGCACACACATATACACCATGAGAAGTAAACACACACAGACACAAACATAGACAGACAAACACATACCATAAGGAGTGCGCACACACACACACACACACACACACACACACACACAGCCTGTGTGAATGCTGTGCCTGTGCCAGTGTGAAGATGCAAAGGAGGTCAACATAAACTCCCAGAACTCACTAATGGCTGCACTACACTCACTAACGGCTGCACTACACTCACTAACGGCTGCACTACACTCACTAATGGCTGCACTACACTCACTAATGGCTGCACTACACTCACTAATGGCTGCACTACACTCACTAATGGCTGCACTATACTCACTAATGGCTGCACTATACTGGAGTATTCTGAGAGTTCGTTATGTTGATCTTCTATAGAAAATCACTAAACAATTTTTATGAGCATGAACAAAGAGGCTGCCACAGACTCACACAGTGGGAGCCACACTGCATGAAACAGTGCACACAATGACAGGAAGACAAACAGCCAAGGAGCCTTCCAACAGTGTGGAGCAAGCAGGAAGCTGGAGAGGAACTGTGTGCTGCAGAGATTACTAATGGCTGGAGTCTCCTAAGCTACCTGAGGATGAGGAACAGGTTGCCAGGGGAGCCAACCCCAAGACCAGAGGGCTGGACTTTAGATCCACAGCCCCTGACCTCCAAGGAAGGGGCAGAGGCTGAAGGTTGAGTAAATCGATGGCCGATTATTTTATCAATCACACCATGTAATAAAGCTTCCATAAGAGCCTGGAGGACTGGGTTCAGAGAGTTCTGAGCACCTAGAGGTGTGTGGAGGGAGGCACCCAACAAAGCACACAGGAGTCCAGCTCCCTGGGTGCCCCACCCACCCTTAGCTTTACAGCATCCTTTAGAAGCACCCAGCAAACATGGATCCAGATTTCTGTGAGGCACTCTAGCAAATGGACAGAGCCCAAGGAGGAAGTGGAGAGGCTCAGGCTTCCACCCTGGCATAGGAAGGAAGCCTAGAATAGTCACACGGGACCAAGCCTTAACCTGTGAGTGAGGTCTGATGCTATCTCCGGGCAGATGGAGTCAGGACTGGATTACTGGGCACTGGCTGGTGTGTACTGGAGAAGGTTTGCTGGTAGAGGGAAATGGGTACTCACTGAGGACCCAGAGGTGACAGATGCTGAGGTAAGGAATGAAAAGCATGCCTCTTGCCTTCTGCGGTGGTTTGAATGAGAGTAGCCTCCACAGCCTCATATATTTGATTAAATGGTTCCCAGCTGTTGGAACAGTTTGGGAAGGATTAGGAGGTATGGCCTTGTTGAAGAGGTGTATCACTGGGAGGTAGGCTTTGAGGTTTCAAAAGCTCACATAATTCTTATTTAGTGCTCTCTCTGTGTGTCTTTGTCTTCGTCTCTCTCTCTCTCTCTCTCTCTCTCTCTCTGTCGCTCTCTCTCTCTCTCTGTCTCTCTCTCTCCTGCTGATTAGGTTGTAAGCTCTAAGCTAACGCACCAGCACCATGCCTGCCTACTTGCCGCCTACTGCCATGTTCCTTGCCATGATGGAGTCACCCTCTGAAACTGTAAGCCCTCAATAAATACTATCTTTTCTAAGTTGCTTTGGTCATGAAGTCTCTTCACAGCAACAGAAAAATAACTAAGACGTCTTCCTATCTCACCTACCTTTTATGTTTGGTTTCTCTCTTCAAAATTACAAAGCAATAAAACGTCAGTTGGACTGTACACAGTCGAAGCCATTATTTTATTTTCTTTGTTTTTATTTTTAGGGGAAAATGATATGGTTAACAGGAGAACCGCATATATATATATATATATATATATATATATATATATATACCAATTAACATGTGAAAATCAAATGCTACCTAGCTAGTCTTTAAAGCTAGACCACAAGGCTTTTTGTTAGACCTAAAGTCATTTCTTCCTTCCTCCTCCTTTAAAACATAAGCATGAGACCCACAAGATGGATCAAATGAAAAGATGTTTACTATCAACCTTCAAAACCTCAGCTCAGTTCCCAGCCCACACATGGTAGATGAACCAATTTTCAAAAACTGATTGCCAGGGAAGCCCACTCCAAGATCAGAGGTCTGGACCCCAACTTCCAAGCCAGGAGTTTGGGCTTCTCCAGAGCTCTGTATAAACAGGTGAAGACCCTTGCTACGGGTGACAGTGAATCCCCCAGGGGACACACCCTCCATCACTCACCACAAGTAAGCACGTACCCAACAGGCTTTCAGCCACAATATAAGAGGCATGGCTAACTTATCTCTTCAACACCTGTCATTTGTGGAAACTGTTTCCCCTCCCTGCACAGGTGATAAAAGAAGCCCAGGAAGTGAATGGCTCAAATCAAGTTCACTGATATGTTCTCTCCCTCTCCCTCCTTCCCTCTCCCTGATCCCTCCCTCCCCTCCCTCCCCCTCCTCCTCCCTTCTCTGTGGGTGGGGGAACGGGGAATCAAAGTCTGTTTTTCTCCTATGTAAAATGAACTTTCTGATGCTCACTTACAGGCTAAGTCAATCTGCCAAAATACTGTATTCAGCAAGGTAGCGCTTTCAAACTTGGGGAGTCAGCAAGCAAGAATGATGGACTTCAGCTCAGACACTCTGACCAAACATAAGACGAGAGTTTTCCATGAGCCAGGCACCTTTGGAGAGTACCTGTTCCGCACAAGGTTGAAAAGCTAGGCTGAGGTGTGGTACTGCATGCCTTTGCTCCCAGCACTCAGGCTGTGAGTTTGAGGTCAGTGTGGTCCACAGAGGTCCAAGCTAGCCAGAGATACACAGTGAGACTCTGACTCAAAAGAAAAACAAAGGAAAAAACCCAGAAGACCCAGGCCCTAGTTCTAATTCCAGCACTTAAAAGCAAAAACCTCACCGGGCAGTGGTGGCGCACGCCTTTAATCCTAGCACTTGGGAGGCAGAGGCAGGAGGATTTCTGAGTTCGAGGCCAGCCTGGTCTACAGAGTGAGTTCACAGAGAAACCCTGTCTCAAAAAACGAAACAAAACAAACAAACAAAAAGCAAAAACCTCACCTGGTTACCAAGGGATCTACAGCATGACATCATCCCACAGCAAACACCTACGTTTCTGAGACTTCCTGACATCAAAGAGCTTTAACACTCAGCAGCAAAAAGAAAAGAGAGGAGGAGGAAGAGGAGGAAGAAGAAAAGGAGAAGGAAGAGGAGGAGGAAGAGGAGGAAGAAGAAAAGGAGAAGGAAGAAGAGGAGGAAGAGGAGGAGGAGGAAGAGGAGAAAGAAAGAAATTCAAGCAAGATCCAGCAGGCCATCAAGAGAGGACCCATACACAAACAGATGGCAAAGCCTGAGGCCTTGCTTGCCCCCCCCCCCACACACACACACATGTCTTCCCTAAGTCCTCAGTCTCAGTGATAGACTTTAGGGTCTGGAAAGTTCAAGTACGCTCATTCTCCAGCTCTGAGATCAACTGGTAAGGTCGCCAGTAACTTCTCTTGCCTGAGTAGCAGGCTAAGAACAATGTGTCTCCCAGGACAGGCAAGCTGGCTCAGTGGGTAAGGGTACTTGCTGTCAGACCTAAATATGATCCCCAGAACCTACATGGGAGAAGGAGAGACTGACTCCTGCGAATTGTCTTCTGACTTCCACACCCACACTGTTGCCTGTGTGCACTGCACACCCACTGTACATAACTAAGTAGATATTTTTTTAATGTAAAGACCTCTCCAATTTGAATGGACAGTGAGATGCCCTGAACACAGGCACTTGTGTTAACTATGCTTTTAGCTTCAGTCTCACTGGCCAGCTACTTCTTGGAGACAATAGTCTTTTGTCATATGCAAGCATGACTTGCAAACTTTCCTTTGTTAAGTCTTTACTACAGGGAGTAGATGGCAGGACTATAAGCGCCACAGCTGCTGTGTCCTGGCCCGCTGAAGTTACTGGCCAGCCTGAACCCTCCCTTAGGGCAACCTTCTCTCCTTCTTCACATTGCCTCTGGCCTGCCCTAGGCTTCCCTGTGTGGTAGTTCTACCTACTTCTAGGAACCATCAACAGAAGTGATAGTTTTCCTATAGGACAGCCATTTCATCATCTGCAGCTCTTAACGATCCTTGACTAAAACTAATCCTGAGGCTGAGGCTGTAGTTCGGACAAAGCTCAGGGTTTGTTCCCAGCGCCACACAAACTGAGCACTGTGGTATGGGTGGCACAGCACTCAGAAGATAAAGACATAATAATGATCAAAAGTCCAAGGCTATCCTTAATTACATTAAAAAAAATAGTTAGAGGTCAGCACAGGATGGCAGGCCCTGTCTCAGAGGTAAATCTAGTCAAAATAAAAGCTAGCCCTGGGTACCCTGAGCAGACACTCACACCTGAGCCCTGCCCTAGAGACTAATCTCTTCAGTATTTTCCTGCACTGATTTCATAAACCATGGTTTTGACATGAATTGTAACAAATGCAAGGCAAAATCAAGTCTGTGGCAGTTCCCCTTTGCCCCCAAGCAGAGCACCTGCAGTCCTGGATCTTATTCGAAGAAGGCAGCTTGATAGGCAGAACTATCTGATCCATGCCTGGAGCTTCGAGCGTCAGATAATTGTTCTCCAAGGTGATGGAGACCAGCACCAGGCGAGGCTCCTGGCGGGCAGTGACCATGTGTCCATCTTCCTTAACCAGCATCCAGAACCTGCAGAGAGGCAGACAGGCAGGCTCAGAACATCTTCCTCATTTCTCAAGAACTTCCTCTAGCTCTCCCTTACCTCAAAGCCATCCACCCATCCTCCTTGAGAGCTGATGGCAGATTGTGACCATCTGGATGGATCCTTTGATCTAAAGGTTGTTGTCCCCAAAAGGAGCTCTCTCTAGGACTCATGAGATGCAAGAAGACCTCACCGCATGTTCTTAGAAGTCCTACACTCACTTGTTATCGAATCTCAAACGTACTTTTACAGCCAAAGAAAATAGACTCAGACACCCCTGCTTTGGTTAAAACGTCACCCAAGCCTAAACTTTTAACTCTCAACATCCCCCATCCTCATACAAGACTGGCATGTACCCAACCAGACACTTCATCTCTGGTTATCAGTCCTTCTCCCAGCCGAATCATATCAGCTTCCATCCACCCAAAATAGCCCCTCCCACAGCTGACAACACCCCGCCCCCTGCATTTGCCCAGGCTAATGAATGAGAACTAAATGCTTAAGTTAAAAAAAAAAAAAAAAAAAAAAAAAAAAAAAAAAAAAAGCGGGAGGCCATGCTTAGCAGCTGCCTGCTCATTGTAGCAACTGAAAAGACAAAAGAGGACCACAAGGGAATTCAACCCAGGAACTGCACAAAACTGATACAAGGTAACAGGCTACTGTAATGGTTAAATCACCATTCAAGCAAGATCTTCAATCACCTCTGGGCTTCCCTGAGGAAATGTCTAAGTTAACTGAGGTGAAAAGACACATCCTAACTATGGGTGGCATCCTCCCATGTGGACACCACATGACCAGCCCCTCACAATCCATCTTCCCTTCATTTGCTTCTTGTCAGATATTTGTCTCAACAGTAAGAACAGTTAACTAAGACAGCTGCCACGTACAACAGACCTCAGCCACCTCCTTCAGGATGCTTTATCGTGTGCACATTAAAACAAAAATGAACAAATGATCCACTGTGTTCTGCCAGCTCCAAGAGACAGAGTGAGCCTAGAAAGTTACCCCAACTTGACCTGCAATAAGAGTCAGCACCCTGACTTTACAGCAAACACAAGCGGGTGACAGATGGACCAGGATGACATCCCAGAGTTCAGAATCAGCACAGTAAACAGCAGGGCCTTGAACACCAGTGGAACAGTGAGGCGGTGCCCAGGGCAAGTGAAAAATCTCACTCAAGTTAAAAACTAGCTGCCAACTAGCCAGCGGAGTTGGGGTGGAGGAGGGTGGAGGCAGAAAGGACCAAGCCCAAAAGAGAAGGTGGGAGGGGAAAGGTTGGAGAAGGGAGTAAGCCAGGGCAGGGTGTGCCCTTTATCAATAGGTGATAAATGCATGCAGAAGAAATAGACTGAGAAGGGTGTGACCAGAGAAGGTGACAGTCAGAGTCCGATGCTTAAGGACGTTTACAAGATCAAGGAAGGAAGCCACCCCCACAGCAGACGGCCTGTATTACCATCTTCTAGGAGGACCTTAAACACTTCACAGCTCACCGAACTAGGTCAAGGTCGAGTGCAAATGGGCAGAGAACACTAGCCAAACACCCCCAGCAGTTGGGGGAATGGGGCAGCGCAGAGGAAAATCCAGACACAAAATAAACAAAAGATGTCTTTCCCTCCAGAAAGACCAGTAGTTATGCTCCTGAAACAGAAAACAGCCATTAAGCAGAGTTCTGGCTGACAAGCTTGCTTCTGAATATTAATTACCTTTGATAAATAAAACTCAAGCTGGAGGAGATTAAATGCATCTGTTCAAGGTCTCCTGCTCCTGTGTGCTTCTTACGTTCCTGTATCACCCACTGTAGCCACCTAGATCTGAATTCAAACCCCTCAGAACAGGCTGGGTTTGTGGCCCCCTAGACATACTCATCCTGTCCAATACTGTCCCACAGGATGGGGACAGTCATAGCTAGCCTACAAAGTGAACCATAGATTGGCAAACTTACAGGACAGGGTTTAACCCGATGTCTGTCACGTAATCATTTTTCTGCCTCTCCCTCCTCCTCAGACCACACCATCCAAAGAGTATATTGCTTCCTGCCGAGATGGTGGTACAGGCCTGTAATCCTAGCACTTGGGAAGCAGAGGCAGGTGGATGAATCCCTGTATGTTCAAGGCTAACCTTATCTACACAGCAAGTTCAAAGTCAGCCAGAGCTACATAGTGAGATACTTTATTTAAAAAAAAAAAAAAGATGAAGAAAAACAAGAGAGAGAATGTATTGCTCAAAACAAGAGAAATGATACAGTTCTATTTATTTTATTGAATCCCCGGGAAGGAAAAAAGCAAGGCAAAGGAGACCTTTTCTCTCTGCACTGGCAATATCTACAGCCAAACCATGATGATCTTAATGAGGGGCATAGCATGCTCTGATGATGTGAGGAAACACAGGTGGGTACTGTTTCCCTGTGAAACAACCCAGAGTTCTTAGATAGGTTGCTCACATCCGCCTCCTCCTCCGGTTAGCACTGTGAGCCTCAGCACCTCCTCGGGTGCTGTACAATATCCAGTACCAGGTACCCAAGGTCTTCCCAGCCTCAGGGTGAAGATCTTAACCTTCACACTTTAATAGGCTCTAACATCTTTCTCACAGTGGTCTCATATAAAACCCTTTAATTACAGCAGAACAATCCCCTGGGGGAGACTCCATTCTTGGTGATTTGAGTTCATCTGGACAGGGATGGGACTCTCAAAGAATGATAGTATTTTATCTTATTTCAGTATATAGACAAGTTTTCATATAGTCGAGGCTGGCCTTGGAACCCAGATCTACAACTGACCCGGGAGTGGCCTTGAACTTCTGGTCTTCCTGAGTGGAGATGACTGGCATGTGCCACTGTGCCTCACTTAAGTGATGGAGGATAAAAGTCAGGGCTTCATGCACTCTTGGCAAGCACTCTCTCTTACCAACTGAGCTACATCCCCCGGCTCTCAATAAATGATAATTTAAAACAAAACCAGCATTAGAAACCTGGGATGCCAATGAGGAATGGAAAATCCATGAGCTTCCTGTTCTATAAATTTACTCTGTACCAGAACTAAACTCTCTGACTTTTTTTTTCATTCTAACCTCCTTTATGATTATTTTATGCCCGTTTGTAACTAGCTCTCTACCCCCATCTGCTACAGCCCCTCCCTCACTTCCCCTCCCCACTCCCAGCAAACTTACTCCCAGCTCCTTACTCAGTAAAGTGGTCATCAGAACTAGAGGGAAGGAAAGGCCCGATGTTCTTGAAAACATTCAGCTAACAGCATTTTATATTTCTTGTATCCTACAGTTAGGAGAGCTGTACGGGACAGCTGAGTTGGTCCTGTGACAGGGGAGTCTCTCTCCTTCAGGGGTCCAGGATTGCTCCAATTCACTTTCCTAAAACTTACTTTAGCCAGAAGCATAGGCTTCGTAGCCAAAGGATCAAAGGTCGAGAGTCCAGAGAATTCAGGCAACAAACCTCAGTTCTGTTGTGCTGAAAAGGATGGGAGCCAAAATCGAAGCGCTCTTCCTCAGTCTAGAGTAAATTTGCATGTTGTAAACCTAAAATTCTCCTCCCAGAAGGCCTCCCCACAGCCATTTTGGGGCTTGCAAACTACCATTTCAACTTGAACGTGCTCACAAATGTGCCCGGTGTTACAACTGATGTCAGCTCTTTCCCATATGTGTGTGCGTAGTTTCCCAGGCGCAACAAACCCTTAACTTTCTAGGTTTGGGGAGAACACAGTTGGCGGTACGAAACTCCACTCTCAACTTTCTCCAGGCTCCAGCTCCCAAAGTTTGCACTCACCGAGGGAGGGGCGCCCGGTTGCAGGTCTCACCCTTCAGAGCAGGGGTAAGCAAGGCCCCACCTCCCTCGCCCTGGCCTGTCCGCGCCATGTGCAGCGCGGGGCTCCGCGTACCTGTCGCGCACTTTGCCGCAGCGCAGCCCCATGGCAGTGCACTCGGTCTCGCACACCGACACCCCCTTGCAGGACTTGATCGGGTAGATCCAGACCTTCGACACGGTGCCCACCTGCTGCAGCTGCCGGCGCCGCCGGGGACGCGCGTGACGCCAGGCCACGGCCCCCAGCGCCACCGCGGCCAGTCCCAGCGCGGCGACGCCGAGCCAGGTGGACCGCGGCTGCCCGGGGAGGCCGAGGCGAGCCAAAGCTCTGGAGCTGGAAGAACCCATGTTAAACTACCCCGGGCAGGCCTGGGCTACCGGGCCGCGGTGGCGAGGCGGGGCTTAAGGCTCCGGAGAGTGTGGGAGGAGCCAGAGTTGACGCAGCCGCACCTCCTGTCAAACTTCTGCTGCTCAAGTCACGACCGGTAGCAGAGCCTAGCCCACGCCCATCGCGGGTGGCAGCGTGGGCAGGTCACTATCATTTTACTTTGCTTTTGTCCGCCTTTAAAGCGACCCCTCCCCCGTGACGCTTCAACCCGCTACACTCGTTTACCCCTTTGCTTCTAAAAGGAGCGCACTCAGTTATGCGAGAAGCTGCACTGAAATGAAGCGGGATGGAGGAATGTTTCCTGGGGACAACGTTGGGGTAGGTCGTCGGAAGATCGCTCAGCTCTCTTGAACGTTCGGCTTCAACCTCTGCAAGTAGAGACAAGAGGACTGGCGCTGGCGCGGCTTCTGGCAGCGTGACCTGGGGTTATGGGCACACAAGCCAATTAAGACAGCCGGGGGAAGGGAAAGGCTACCAGAACTTACCACTTGCTGTGGCTGAGGTCAGAATAGAGGACTCTGGTCGACTTTTCTTTTCTTTTCTTTCTTTCTTTTTTTTCTTTCTTTCTTTTTTTTTTGTTTTGTTTTGTTTTTTTTTGTTTTTTTTTTGTTTTTTTTTTTTTGTTTTTATCGAGACAGGGTTTCTCTGTATCGCCCCGGCTGTCCTGGAACTCACTCTGTAGACCAGGCTGGCCTCGAACTCAGAAATCCGTCTGCCTCTGCCTCCCAAGTGCTGGGAATAAAGGCATGCGCCACCACTGCCCGGCTGGTCGACTTTTCTTAGACAACATTCTAAACAGGATTTAAAAGTCGTGCTTTGGCAAGGAGATAGGCACACGTTCAAGACCATCGTGGACTATGATAGCCAGGACCTGTCTCAGAAATATCAATGATTAACTCGTCAGTTGAAAAGCTGCTCAACAGGTGAAGGTCCTCGCTGCCAACACTGACAACTTGAATTCAATCCCTGGGACCCATGTGGTAGCAGGGAGGGAACCATTTCTTGGACAGACACACACACACAGAGAGAGAGAGAGAGAGAGAGAGAGAGAGAGAGAGAGAGAGAGAGAGAGAGAGAGAGAGAGGGAGGGAGGGAGAGGAAGGGAGGTAGAGGAGGGAAGGAGAGGGGGAGGAGAAAGAGAGAAGAGAGCAAATGCTAAGTAAATAAATGAAGAAATAGCTCCGTGTGTAAGAGCACTGGCTGCTTTAGCAGAATACCCAGTTGGACTCAGCACTTACACAGCAGGTCATAAGTGTCTGCAATTCTAGTGCGAGGAGATCCACACCTCTTCTGGCCCCTGCAGATAGCTGTAACGCAGGTGGTACTCAGGCATACATGCAGGCAAAACATCCATACACTTAAAAATAAATAAAAAGAAAAGCTAAAGACTTAGAATTCTGAACTATTCTTCTGCAGCTTGGACAGTCGTCAGAGACTATGAACCTCTGTCTGGGAAGACAGGGCAGAGCCCCAACCTCCACAACTGTCAGCCAGCAGAGCAAGTGTGTTTGCTTCTCATCTTCTGCTCGTGCTTCTGATAGGTGTCACGAGACTGAGGGAACCTACCCTTGTAGCAGGTACCACCCTTCTCTGCCCCTTCACTTTTCCTCTGCAAAGCCCAATGACCTCTGCCTAGATCAGAAAAGATTTCAGCTCATTCCACCCCAACCCCCGCTGTTTATTACTTGATGAGTAAAAGCCAGGCTTCTCGGTTTAACTGATGTCTGGCGTTTTGTAAAAGCTTCATTCAAGCTAACTACTGGGATAAGAACAGACTTTCTTAGTCAGGATGGGAGTTTGTTTATTTTTCAAAGGATGGTTCTTTGCATCAAGACATAATCTGTTCGAGGCCTCTTGGGGGAGGCCATCCTGTAGTCCCCTCCAAAGCAGAGCTAAGCCACCTGCTGGAGAAGGGGCTCTTTAAAAAAAAAATGCTTAAAGCAGACAGACAGACAGACAGATATATGTATGCATGTATCCTTGAAGGCCAGAGAGGATGTCAAATCTCCTGGATAGGAGTAACAGGCCACCGGGCAGTGGTGGCGCACGCCTTTAATCCCAGCACTTGGGAGGCAGAGGCAAGTGGGTTTCTGAGTTTGAGGCCAGCCTGGTCTACAGAGTGAGTTCCAGGACAGCCAGGGCTACACAGAGAAACCCTGTCTCAAAAAAAAACCAAAAATAAATAAATAAATAAATATTAAAAATAAAAAATAAAAAGGAGTAACAGGCCATTGCAAAGGATAATTGCTGGAGAAATAGAGCTTCTGTCTTCTGTAAGCACAGGTGTGTGTGTGTGTGTGTGTGTGTGTGTGTGTGTGTGTGTGTGCGCGCGCGCATGCGCCCACCTTTCCATCTTCAAGCATCAGCATCTCATTAGCGTATTATTAGCATCTCATTAGCATCTTAACTCTTTTCCCAGGAGTGTGTGTTGCTGGATTATAATAAGCCATATACGGGTCACCTACAAACTCTAGAGCAGTGGTTCTCAACCTTTGTAATGCTGTGACCCTTAAATGCAGTTCCTCGTGTTGTGGTGACCTCCAAACCATAACATTATTTTATTGCTACTCATAGCTGTAATTTTGCTACTGTCATGAATCATAATGTAAATATCTAATAAGCAGGAGGTCGGATATGTGGCCCCTGTGAAAAGGTCGTTTGACCCACAGATTGAGAACCACTGCTCTAGAGAGTGAAATTAGTGGGCTTAGTGGGGGCGGGGCCAGTCCAGCGGCCTCTTTGCCAGTTTGCCCTTTTCATTTGTTTCCTTACCTTCTGCCTGGAAACAGGTCTCTTGTTCATCACTCTTCAGCCAGACTAACTGGCCCTGGAGTTTTTGGTGATTCTCCTGTCTTCACCTTCCATCTCACTGAAGCAGCCCGGTGTGTCAAGCAACCATGCCTGGCTTTATGTGGATTCTAGGAATATGAACTAAGGGCCGCACACTTGCACGGCAAACGTTTTACTCACTTCAGTGCAAGATGAAGCTTTTAAACAGTGATGGAAGCTCCAGGTAGTGGTAGTGTAGAGGAAGAAGTTCTGTACAATAAGAGCAGCACAAGTGATGGCCTGAAGAAGGAGCAAGAGTGGGACAAATGGTCAGGTGACCCCCCTTTGCTCATCTTTGTTAGAATGTTCCAGTACAGGAGACAGGCGCAGTGAGGGCAGATGGGAAATGCAGCTCATCTCTACCTAAATGTGTGTTGATAGCTGGGAAGCATAGCCAGAGGGGTGCTGGGATGATGTCATACCAAATCAGGGCTAACACCAGAATAGACATGAACTAGGTAACAGTCAGGAGACTTGGCTCCCAGCACCACAGCACAGCAGTCTGGGACGAATCTGTGGGTGAGCCACACTGAGTCTGAAAACCTAAGAGACTGGCCTGAGGAGAAAGATGGTGAGCCCTGTTGTTGAGAATGAGGCATTTGTGAACTATCCAAGAAGAAATAGCTTCCTGGGCAGGTCACTAGAACCTTCTGGGCTTCCCCCATCCTGGTTGTAAAGTGCCCTTGTCCTGGTGACTTTTAACAGAGAAGCCTCCTATCTGTCATCCTCGAAGACCTCTGGCAGCTGATGGGAGGCAGGGACCAAGGCTCACCTGACCAAGTCAGTTTAGTCAGTCAACAGGGTCTCAAGGGAGGGAGGGAGGATTGAAAAAAAAAATTAGATAAAATTGTAACACAAAGCAGCTTTATTTCTCTATAGCCTGCTTTCATATCATGGCTCACAACTGTCTGTAACTCTAGTTCCAGGGGATCTGCCATGTAGTGCTGGGAATCGAACCTGGGTTCTCTGGGAGTGCAGCCAGTGCTCTTATCCTCTGAGCCATTTCTCCAGCCCCCTACAATGCTAATTTTTAAGAAGGCAACCATGTTCATGGGACACTATTGTCACAGGGTAGCAAAAACTTAAGCCTTGTTATTCTTAGTGGAGTTTGTGTCACTTCACAAAAATGTATTTAATGATGTCATTAAGAATCAGACCTAAATTGATGATCATAGGAACAAAAGATAACAGACTTAACCTGTGTCGGTATAACATAAAACTATCCAACACATAGTCTCTCATTTCAGAGATTGAGGCAGGAACTTAAAACAGCTGACCACATCGCATCCACAGTCAAGACCACTAGAGAAAGGAATGCACTTGCAAGTATGACTTTTTCTTCACTCTTATACAGTCCAGGACTCAAACCTGGGGAATTATGCCACCCACAGTGGGCAGAGTCTTTTCACATAACTTAATTAATACAACCCCCCTCCATCCCACAGACATGACCACAGGCTAGTCTAATCTAGACAATCCTCATAGATACTCTCTTCCTGGTTGATTCTAGCTTGTATCAAATCGACAGTTCAAACTAATCTCAGAGAATGGGAAAACAACACAGGGTCCTGTCTGCCAGTTTTGTTTCATTGATAAAAGAATCTTAAACCAGAGTTTGGCAGAGAGAAAAGAAATTAATAAATTAAAAAAAAAAACAAATTAAAAAAAAATCCTGATCAGATAAGCAAGAGACGTCAGCAGTGAGCAGGAGATGGGAAAGTTAAAAAGAGAAAGTCATGTGGGTGTGAGTTAGAGGACAGAAACACAAAGCAGGTGAGGGAAGGGCGGCTTCAGAGAGAGGGCACTACCTCGGGTGGGTGTCGGAGCTTAGGATTTGAAGTTGGAAAAGGGAGCTAGAAAAGGTTCTACTTTTAGAGTTAGAAAGCAGACAGACTTAGCTGTGAGTGGAGCAGGGGAAGCGCTCCTGGGACATCTCCATACATATGTATCTTACTAACGGACAGCTAGCCTGTATATATATATACATATATATCTTACTGACGGACAGCTAGCCTATCCTCTCGGCCTGTCTTAGCAGGTGTCCTGTTTCTTCGCATTATTGACTCAGTAGTACTCTTGAGGTTGTAAAGAAGATTTTCTCCTTTCAGCAGGTCTTCTGCCTGAACAAGGAAGCTCCTGCTGCCTTCAGAGGATGTAATCAAACGCTGATCCAGCTGTTTGCAAAGGGATTCTTATCCATTCACCGCGCTGTTTTGTGTTGTGGGGGATGTCGGTTGGTACGCCTGTCAGAGGGGTCTGATGATACAGAGGCGCCTGCTGTCTGCATCAGCAAGGATCTCGTCAGCCAGGGTCATGCCATTTCTCCAGAAGGAGCTGGCGTGGCCCACACTGTGTTGTGCATGGGGCCTTGAAAAAAGCTGACTGAAAATAGCCTTCCACACTTTGGTTCAGCCTTCTCAGCATCCACTGTGTATCCGCCCATCTCCAGGGACCAATAGATTGCAAGCCCACACATGAGCAACAAGCAGCTGGCCCGGGGAACTGCTGGCAGAGAGAGGCCACTGCATAGAGACTAGCAGGCCTGCCTGGTGGTTGAGGACTGGAATTGAGCCCAGCCCTGCGGCTCCCTCTGCTGGAGACAGGAGGAAAAGCAGGAGGCGGGAAAAAAAAAGGACACAGGAGATAAACAAGACAGAGCCACACCGCACAGTGGAATGTGGACTTTATCCAGCGGATATGAAAACACAAGTAACGTTATTACTTGCTAATAGTCAAAGCAAAACAGGGCACTGGAGACCTTGGAGGGAGGGGAAGCTTACTTCCACATAAAACACGATCTGAGCTCTGAACGGAAACATTATTGCTTCAAATATTTAGAAATAAAAAAATATTTAAAAATATTTCTCGAAATGATCCTACCTGCCTTAAGTCAGGCAGTCACTGGATTCTGGGTGAGCAGAAGAGGCAGTGAATGACCTTACAAGCCTCCGTCTGGGAGGTGTCTCAGAAGATCTAGCGCCAACAACTCAGGTGGATACCCCATGTCAAAAGATGTGTCAATGGGCTAGAGAGACTAGTAACTAACACTGCTTACACACTGCTCTTCCGGAGGACACGGGTTCAATTCCCAACACCCACATGGTGTTCCCAACATCTGTAACTCCAGTTCCAGGGGATCCGACTTCATCTCATGGCCTCTATGGACAACAGGCATATATGTGGTGAACACACACATACATACATACATACATACATACATGCCAGCAAAACATGCACACACATCAAATAGATAAAATTTTAAACAAAGGTGTGTAAGCAAATAGCTAGAACATGTGTGGTATGACACATGTTTTCCTAATTATTGGGGATTATGGTTTACATGGAGGATTCAGTAGCTTAGGCTGCCCCAAAATCCTAGGGAGGAAGTATGTAAATGGGGTTTTGAAGACTAAATAGAAGTTTCAAAAATAGAAAGCAGAGGCAGCACAACCTATAAAAGTAAAACAACTCTCTGGAGAGATCCGAAGTGACCCTCTGAAGGAAAACCTAAGCTACAAGGGAAGTGTGGAGGGCCTGCCTGGGAGGAGGGCCTGGTGGAGAGGAGGGCCTGGCTGGGGAGGAGGGCCTGGTGGAGAGGAGGGCCTGGTGGAGAGGAGGGCCTGACTGGGGAGGAGGGCCTGGCAGAGGAGGAAAGCCTGGCTGGGGAGGAGGGCCTGGTGGGGAGGAGGGCCTGACTAGGGAGGAGGGCCTGTCTGGGGAGGAGGGCCTGCCTGGGAGGAGGGCCTAGCAAGAGAGGCGGGCCTGTCTGGGGAGGAGGGCCTGGTAGAGTGGAGGGCCTGTCTGGGGAGGAGGGCCTAGCAAGAGAGGAGGGCCTGTCTGGGGAGGAGAGCCTGTCTGGGGAGGAGGGCCTGACTGGGGAGGAGGGCCTGTCTGGGGAGGAAGACCTGACTGGGGAGGAGGGCCTGTCTGGGGAGGAGGGCCTGCCTGGGAGGAGGGCCTAGCAAGAGAGGAGGGCCTGTCTGGGGAGGAGGGCCTGTCTAGGGAGGAGGGCCCATTGGTAGAGTGGAGGGCCTATCTGGGGAGGAGGGCCTAGCAAGAGAGGAGGGCCTGTCTGGGGAGGAGGGCCTGTCTAGGGAGGAGGGCCCATTGCCCATTGTGCAGGTTTTACAAGATGCCTAGGGGGTATAAATCTCTAGAATATTCAAATTTGGTATTCTGAACATTAGTGAATATATATATATATATATATATATATATATATATATATATACACATACCTTTAGGAAATTTTATTTTGTCCCAAGTAGCAGGAAAAAAATTTTTCTTAGCTTAATGGAAACTGTGTTATTGTGTTGTCTTTTCTTTGAGATGGGGTCTCCTATATAGTCCAGTATGGTCTCAAATTCATGTCAATCCTCCTGCCTCTGCCTCCAGCATACTGAGATTATAGGACCTGAGTAGAAATTATGTTTTCAACTATGTGTATGTACATGGGGGTATTTACATGTGAGTGAAGGTATCTACAGAGCCCTGGTTACTGCTGGAGCTGGAGTTACAGACAGTCACAAGTCACCTGATGTGGGTGCTGGGAATTGGACCAGCATCCTCTGGAAAAGCATGAGATGCTCTTGACCAATCACTAAGCCATCTTTCCCCCCTACAAATTTGTTTTCATCGGAAGTTTCCAGCTTGTCTTGAGGACTCACAGTATCTGGTTATAGGGAGTTCTGTCTATATTCTGTCTGCCCCAGCGCCACCCCCACCAGCCCCTAAATCCTGGCTCCAGCTCTCCTCCCCAACTTAACCTGACTTCCCTGGGCCTTTGGGAGCAAGAGTGTTAGACTGGGGTTTCCTGGGCTGTTGCTGCATGCTTCCACCAGGGGGCACTGTGACCAGGGCTTTGGAGGAAAGGGTGGGGAGGAAGTGCTTAGAGCTAGTTCCAGGGGGAGTGAAGGAAATGCTTTCTTCCTTTCTGGCCAGTGAGTTCTAAGGAGCAATTTCAGCTCAGTGAAGAGTCAGACCTGAGAGGCCCTTGAGGATAAGTGTTTTGAAAGAGACCAAGAGAAGCGAGGCTACAGGCCAGTCGCCAATGCTCCTGACCCTTTATGGTTTGTGATGCTCTGTCAAGGAGGGGGCTGGTTGCCCCTTGAGGCGATTTCAGGTCAGAAAGAGGACACAGCAGACATAGGCTCCCAAGGCAGCCCTGACGCTAAGAGCTCCAAATGTCAGGTGCTCTCCAGGAGTGGCTTACTAACACTCTCCATCTGAGGGGAAGGAGGAGAGATAGAAAGATGTCAGAATCAGACTACCCTGAATCAGCCCGAGGAAGAGAGCAAGGAATGACCCAGCCAGGGAGTTAGCAAAATACATAGCCTCCGCGTCTGCCTGCCCACCTCAGGCACGGTAGAATTTCAGTTTGTTAAATAAATGGTCCGGGAGTTTGCTGGACCTCCATCTATGTACCGGAAGGCATTGTTTTCCATTTCATATCCAGCTCGGAGCTGTGGAACTTGGACTAATGGACGCCAGGGACTTGACCTCCAGCCAGCCTGCTCTGGGTATCCCCTGAGCTCCTTCACCATTGTCGCGCGGGTTCTGTGGCTTTGATTCAAAGATTGTTATCTGTGGGGGTTCAGAAGCGTGCTTCCTCCCTGGTCGGTGGCTGCTTTTTCCTGGGTTTGTTTTCTTTGGCTGCTGCTGGGAGGTTTGCTGTGAAATGCTTTTTGTCAAGAGAGAAGGAAGGAGGCTAGGGCAGGATGTCTGTGGAGGGAAGAGAATGGGGGGGGGGGGGTGCCTTTTCCAAAGCGTGGTGCCTATAAGTCAATGGCTGTTGGTAATTCCCTACAACCACTGCTTTCTTATCCTTACCCCAAGAGGGGGAAACATACAAAGTGTTAATATAATACAAAAATTATAAGTTATACGAAGCATTAATCCATGGTTAATCACTACACAACTCCTGTTTCCCTGTTTCCCAGGCTCTCATTCATTTCATTCATTCATTCATTCATTCATTCATTCATTCATGTGTTTCTCTTGTGAGCAGCACCAGTAAGCACGACCAGATAATAGCACAGGCACAACCCACTCCACAATGCTCAGGAACAAGTGATGGCGTCACCTTAATTGTTTTAATCTTGTTGGGTTTTGTTTGTTTAGGGCTTTTTGAGATTTATTTTTATTTTATGCGAATGACTATTTGCCTGCCGGTTGGCACAATAATGTTATTGTGCACCCTGCAAAGATTATCCTTGTATTATCCAATGCTGATTTCTCTGCCCCCAAATCTGGTTGCAATCTGGACATGGTGTTGTGACACTCATTTTAAGAATCTCCCGTCTCAGTGTTGTGAAACATTGCTCCCCGGTTACGTCTGATTTGTGGATAAAAGCTGATGAGTCCATGACTGAGCAGAAGAGAGAACAGGGCTGGATTTCTCATCCCATCCAGAGAAAGGGGAGAGAAAGAGAGAGAGGATTTGATGGGAGGAGAGGATTGAGGATAAGCCATGGTAACACACCTGGAGCAGAGACAGCCAGATCAATACTAAATGCATGTATCTTGGAGATTTTTGGCTAGGAGATAGCCAGATCAGTTTACAGAATTAGAATAGATTAATAACTGATCAGTTAATGTGCCATAAAGCTGATTGAATAAATCTAATAGTATCTGTTTCATTTATTTGGGAGCTAGCCAGGGTAAAGAAAAATTATCACTTAAAAAATTGCATTAACACCTGCCTGTGTGTGCATATCCCATGAACATGCCATGCCCTGAAAGGTGTTGAATCTCCTGGAACTAGAGTTACAGATGGCACAGCTGCCATGTGGGTGCTGGGAACAGAACCCTGTCAGGAGCCATCTAGAATAGGCTAAGGCTAGCAGTTGGCCTTCCTAGAGGTGGTTTTGCATGGTCTCCGATGGGTGAACTCTATGAGGCAGGGTCCCAAAAAGATTTCATCTCGGGATTGCTTCTTGCAGCTGATATACCTTTCCTGTCATTATTGATACAACAATCCCTGGGCATTAGCCCACCTCTATTGAACAGATCTCCCGCAGACCAACATAAAGATGAACTTTCATGAACTAATGCTGTTTAGATGAATCAATGATTTTATAGAACTCTTGATTTGATTCAAATAATTTTAGAAAGAAACATTTTTAGAGATGGTTTTAGTTGCTTTGCTAGAAAGATGTAATAAAGTTAGAATCAAGAATAGACTATGCCCGGGTGGGCGGTGGTGGCACATGCCTTTAATCCCAGCACTTGGGAGGCAGAGGCAGGAGGATTTCTGAGTTGGAGGCTGGCCTAGTCTACAGAGTGAGTTCCAGGACAGCCAGGGCTACACAGAGAAACCCTGTCTCAAAACAAACAAACAAACAAACAAAAAAAACCAAACAAAAAAAAAACAAAAAACAAAACAAAAAAAAAAAACAAAAAAAAAAAATAGACTATGCCCACTCCTCAGAATCATAAGTAAAGGCTGCATAATAAGGAATACAGTGAGGTTCATAATCACAATAAAAAGAGAAATAGACTTGGGACAGTTTTGTGCTCAAGGAAAAACATTTAGGTCCAAGGATAAATCCACAGGTGTGCACTATAATAAGGCAAGGCCATATAAAACTGTTGCTTTGAACTTTTAATGAGTATGTTATAATGAAACACTGCTTTGAACTTAATATCAACTTCCTTCTGTAACTCCCATTTTATGTAATGTTTTATCCCTGAGATAACTTTCTAAGAACCTTTGTTTAAGAAGGTATAAAAAGGCCAAAGGAAAGAAATAAGGTTGGTGGCTCTGCCCGATCCACCTATCCAGATGTACATGTTTGTTTATATGTACATATGAAGGTATATGTGTATGCATGTAAGCCTGCATGAACACTTGTGGAGTTGATGTAACAGATGGCTGGGCCCAACCAGAGTGTGTGTGTGTGTGTGTGTGTGTGTGTGTGTGTGTGTGTGTGTGAGAGAGAGAGAGAGAGAGAGAGAGAGAGAGAGAGAGAGAGAGAGACTCCTTTCTTTTCCAGTTTATAAGGAGTTAACCAGCCAAGTCAATAAAGGGGCTCCTGGCTGCCTGGCCAGAGAAGGGAGCACTAGCAATAAATCCTTTACCTAATTCTCCCTCCCTATTCTCCATCGCCCTCTCCTTCATCCCTCACCCCCTTACCTCCTGCTGCTAGCAACACAAGTCAATAGATCCAGAGGCTTGCAGCTTCTGGCCTCAGTGTAACTTAAAGTCAAGCTTTAGGTATATAGGTATATATTATTATAGAAAGCAACCCTACTCTCTCACAAGACCAAGTCTTGCTCTGCTGACACTCAGCCCCCTTGGCCACCTTTAAGAGAGAATCAGAGCTGCAGAGCTGGCCTCCAGCAGAACCCAGCTCCTCTGGGAGAACAGCCAGAGCTCTTAACCACTGATCCGTGCTTCTGACATCGTGAATTCCTTCTCTGAAACCATAAGCCAAAATGAACCTTTGTCCTTCTGTAAGTTGCTCTCAGTCATGGCATTTTATCATAGTAACAGAAAAGCAGCAGACACCACACCCCAAGTCCTGTGCCTGTGAATGTGGTACCGTCTCTGGTAAAATAGACTTACCTGAAATGCTGAAGCCGAGAGCCTGATGTGAAACATATTCTGCTTTATTCACAGTATATTATATTTATTTTTATATATTTATGTATAAATATATATTTGTATATTTATATACTATATAAAGATATATTAACAAGAGTTCCTATAAAGGAGAAGAAACAACGAGGGCAGACGCAATGATGGCCGGGCACACAGGACTGATGAAGCTCCAGGGTTTGAACACGTGGAGGGCCATGAGTCAACCATCATGTGCAGCCTGTGGGAGCTGGGAAGGCAGTGTCAGAAATACATACGGGAAAAGCACAAATATTCAGAACCAAAACGCCCACTCGTAAGTAGCAGCCAGTCAAAGAATAAATCGTGAGGGGAATTAGAAAATATGGCTAAGCCAACAGGAATAAAAATAGAGCATGAAAACCTTGTAGGACCATACTGGAGCAGCGTTAAGAGGGGAACTCAGATTTAAACAGATAAAAGACCTGAGACTGGGCTGGTGAGACGGCTCAGTGGGTAAAGGTGTCTGCCAACAAGCCTGATGACCTGAGTTTGGACCCTGGAGCCTACAAAGTGGAGAAGACAAGTTGTCTTTGACTTCCATACATAGAATGCGGCACAAACACAGACATGCACATGCATGTATATGTGTATATGATGTATATGTATGTATATATGATGTATATATGTGTATATGTGTATGTATGTGTATATGATGTATATGTATGCGTATGTGTGTGTATATATATATATATATATATATATATATATATATATATATATTTGAACCTGGAGGCAGGAGCTGATGCAGAGGTCCTGGAGGGAAGTTCTGCTTACTGGCTTGCTCCTTGTGATTTAGTCAGCCTGCTTTTTCATTTGGATGTTCTAGAAGAGGAGCATAGACTAATTCTCTATCCAGGGAAGGTCTTCCTGAATATATATACTCTTCAACCAAAGTCCAGTGTGCAGCTCCAGAAGGACACACATGGAGCCACCAAGGAGGAAACGGGCACCTGCCTAGCCAGCCAGATCAGCCAAACCAACCCTGGTGATTAATGGGGTGACAAAGTGACAGATTTTGCAGCCAGAATGATCTCACATCCTCAGCCTGTTCTCTTACAGAACCTAGAACTACCAGTGGAGGGGTGGCACCGCCCACAGTGGGCTGGGTTCTTGCCCATCAGTCATTAACTAGAACAATGCCCTTCAGCAGGAAGCTTTGCTTTGTTTTGTTTTGTTTTTCAAGACACGGTTTCTCTGTGTAGTCCTGGCTGTCTGTTCTGAAACTCACTTTGTAGACCAGGCAGGCCTCAAACTCACAGAGATGCCTCAGAGATGCCTCTGCCTCTGCCCCTGCCCCTGCCCCTGCCCCTGCCCCTGCCCCTGCCCCTGCCCCTGCCCCTGCCCCTGCCCCTGCCCCTGCCCCTGCCCCTGCCCCTGCCCCTGCCCCTGCCCCTGCCCCTGCCCCTCCCCTGCCTCTCCCCCTCCCCCTCTTTTTCCCCCTCCCCCTCCCCCTCTGCTGCCTCTGCTGCCTCCTCTGCCTCTGCCCCCTGCCCCCTGCCCCCTGCCCCCTGCCCCCTGCCCCCTGCCCCCTGCCCCCTGCCCCCTGCCCCCTGCCCCCTGCCCCCTGCCCCCTGCCCCCTGCCTCTTCGGGTCCTAGCCTCCAGAGTCCTAGTATTAAAGCCATGTGCCAACACCACCCAGCTCCTTCAGCCAGATCTTATGGAGGCATTGAGGCCCTCCCTTTTCCAAGACTGGCTTGTGTCAAGTTGACCTAAAACTAGCCATCACAGTGAGTGACTAATGTTCTAGCTTCAGACATGAGGAGAGACAGAGAGAGAGAGAGAGAGAGAGAGAGAGAGAGAGAGAGAGAGAACTAAATCTAAAAGAAGAAGAAATGAGACAGTTATGGAGATCAGATAAATGAAAAATAGCTGGGCATAGTGGTGTGCACGAGTGTGTGCATGTGTGTGCATGTGTTTGCAGTGTGTGCATGTGTGTGCGTGTGTTTGCAGTGTGTGTGTGCGTGTGTGTGTGCGTGTGTGTGTGCACGAGTGTGTGCATGTGTGTGCGTGTGTGTGCATGTGAGTGTGTGTGTGGCTAGGGGTTGAATGTACCTGCTGGCTAAGCACACCACCACTTAGCTGCATCACAAGTCCTTTCAGGATATTAAATGCAGGTGTTAAATTCAGGTTACTGACTCCCCATAGGCATGCAAGACCATCCAGTCTCCTGGGTTCAGGGATGGCTGAAGACACATGTGTGCGGGGGCCACTCACTTCTGACCGCTTGGACTCCCATTTCTCCAGCTGTGGCTCTCTTTCTCCTTATATTGTTGGTTGGGACAGTTGGTTTTAACTGTCAAATTGACATAACCTAGAATTTCCTGAGAAGAGAGTCTCTGTCTAGCCCGAGTTGGACTGTGGACATGTCTCCTGGGGGATTCTCCCAATTGCCTTATTGGTGTGGGAAGATGCACCACCTATTGATTAACAAAGAGAAAGGCTTTGCTTGTCTCCACTGCACGCACTTAGGGAGTGGGGCCTCTAGGAAGCCTCCTTGGCACTCAGACCTTGATCTCTGAAAACAACAACACAGCTGCCTTTAAAACTCCTCCCTCCTTCTCTCTTTTTTGTTTCCTTTTTGAGAGAAGGTCTTATGTACTCAAGCTGGCCTTGAACTTATGATGTGGCTGAGGATAGCCTGGAAATCCTATCCTTAGGCCTCTATCTCCTAAGTGCTAGGATTACAGGCACGCACACCTCCTCCCTAATCCGGCTATACAAGAGCTTTCCCAACAAACTTTGGAGAAACCACTGTGGTGGGCCCACAGTTCCTCAAATGGGAAGCACCATGCTGTTTGGGGATGCCAGTGTTAAGTCACTTGGACGGTCCCCATAGTGCACGTCAGGCGGGGAGGGGCGGATAGCAGAAGGAAGCCATGTTGACACTGAGGAACCAGAGTGTCTGAGGCCCAGAGACAAGAAAGCCTTTTTGGTTCCACCTAGGAGGAAGGTATGACCCAGAAAGCAGGGTGAGAACTACCTGAACTCTACCTACTCAAGGCCTTATGAACCTCTGTCCACTCAGTTCCTCATTTAAATCCTGCAGAGAGTCCTATCATGTCCTAGAGCTGTCATGAGGGTGATGAGCAGACACTAAGCACTCAAAAGACCCTGGATTGTTCTGAAGGACACATATTTCCCCCCCCACACACACACACACAGAGCCCTCCTCACCTCAGGCACCAAGTGCCCCCTCAGGAAGATCCAAGCAGAACCCAGTGCCAAGAGGCACCAGTAGGGAGACTGTGTACAATGGGCTTCTGCCTCCCTTAGGGAGGGCTAAGGTCAGGGTCTGGGCCAATCATGTGACCATCCAAGCTCCAAGGTAAGGATGATAACAAGAAGCCGGAAGCACTGCAGCTACCACCGAAAACCCTGGGCCGCTCCTCCTCGTGCTGCTGGACCAGCCTAGAGGTATTGTGCACATTAAATAAATAAACAGCGGGCCTGGGCCTCAGCTCAAAGACTTCACCTCTCTTCCTCTCTGTTGCAGAGCTGCTCCTGCCTCCCCTACTACTCAAGACACAAGCCAGCCAGCCATTCTTTGTACCCCTCCCTTTCTGTCAACCTTATGCTCTCTCTTCTACCCCTACCCAGTTCTGACCCAGGCTATCCTGGACTCATGGGACTAGGAGGGTCTTCTCAGACTATGTGTGGGATCCCATGGTCACCCCTTCTCCTCTTTAGACCTCATCAAATGCTCCCCACCCTAATAACTGGCTTCTTCCTGGAACTTCAGTTTCCTCCTGCACTGTGCCTTGGGCACTCTGGTTTTGCAATCTCAGCATGGCTGCCCTCTGCCCTCTACCCTCTGCCCTCTGCCCTCCTGGATGCATGTCTTCTCTGACAGCTCAATGCAGGTCTTCCCTTGCCTGGACACCTCCCTGTGCCTCTCCTCTATCAGACTTTCTCACTCTGGACTTGAAGCTGAAGTTATCTCATCTGCTTTGTTCATGGTGACTGCCAGCTTTTTGTCATCTGTCTTTGCCATGACTCTTCTAGGAAGCCCACACCATGACCTAGGTTACTGTGGGGTCATCACAACCTGTGGCCAAGTATGGAGTTATGATACCTACTTCTCAAGATACAGTGCCACGGGGATTCAGCAGGTGCCCCAAGCAGACACTCACCTTCAGGACATAGGATCAGCTTAGATTCCCAGAAATTCTCAGAGGAACCTTGAGTGCCTCAGAGGAACAGTGGCAGAGGGGTCAACATCTGGCCTGCTAGCCCCTCCTCCCAGGACTGTCCACACTGCTCAGTCTTTGTTGAAGAGATAAGAAAAAGCAAAAGTATGTTTCCTTCTCTCTTACTCTGCACTTCATGCTTCTGACAGCAGATGTGTGTGCACGTTCTCCGGCTGCCACCGATAGGTGAAAATCCATGACTCAATTCCATTCTGATCCTACTGATCAGCTCCTTCAGGCTCAGGTGTTAATCCCACAGCCTGCCTCCAACCCAGACCCCGCTGTAAGTGGTGAATCAGCTGTACTTCTAGTTAACTGGATATAATACAAGGTTCTCATGACCCTGTGAGTCTGAGGAACTTGTTCGAAGACTCGGAAAAGCACTGGTGTGTGGATTCTTATCTCAATAAGTCTGTGTGAAGGTGTGAGTCACCAGATGGATGCTCAGGGTAAGGTTGAAAAGGTCAACATAGAAACTTCTGTCTCTATGGAGTTGGAGGACACACCCTTTCAATACATGGGCACATTCCCCAAGTCCCACTGTTCAGGGATTTTTCTAGATGGCATGTCTAATAACTAACTCAATTCAGTCACTATTCCCTCCACAGAGAACATGAGTTGGCTCTGACTGGTCCAAGTTCCCAGTCTCGGATTTTCCTTTTCAAGAGCAGCTCCCACTCAGGAGCCCACCCCCACCCAGAATCAGCTTGTTACAATGTCAGAATCAGCTTGTTACAATGTCAGATGTCCCAGGTACTCAGGAAGTACCAAGGGATGCAGAATGCAGTGTCAGACACTCAAGTTACCTTGGAAGTCACATAGGTCTCAGGTGCCAGCATCGGGAACCAGGTCAATTATGAAGATGTGCTTAGCTCTTCTAGGGTTCTGAAAATAACCCAGTGTCTTAGGAGCCCCAGTCAGGAACTGAGAGTAGATGCCAGCTCTATATCTGCAATTATGTCATGGCTATAGTATAAATGTGTCCTTCAGAAGTGATCAGGAACAGGGGCTGGATGGGATCAGGTATCTTTTGCAAAGGGGCTTCTGCTTCCAGCCACATGAAGAGCAAGGGTCATGTCATCCATCTCAAGGATGACAGCAACAGGGACCAGCTGAAGGTCCCTCCCCCAGGGCTCTGTTAGAGTTTCATAATATCTGCCCTCCTCTATTTCAATGTCTGAAGGCATGCCTCCTCCAATGCTAGGTCTGCAGTGCTTGCCAGACTCCTCTTCCCTGATCTCAAGACCCTCAGCCCCAGCTCCCTGGTTCTCCTTCCTGGTTCTCATCCATTGTCGACATCTTGTTGCTGCTGTTGGGTCAGGGCAGACAGCACACAGAACAAATCTTCCAAATTCTTACTGTCAAGGAAAAGAATGCAAAACACAATTTTCACTTCAAAAGGAATAACGGAGTTTATTCACATCAAAGTGTCTGTAGGAGTCCAGGTGGGAAATTTCTGCTGTGGGAGTTAGGTGGAGACCTCTGCTGTTGGCTTCAGATATTTTCTGGTGACATTCTTAGTTTCCAGGTTGACGGAAGCTAGTGGTATGATGAGTTAATAACACATTCCAAAGGTTTACCTGATAGTCAAAGGGATGTTAGGTCAGATGTAGAGGTGAGTGCTAAATCTATATTAAAGGAACTACAGAAAGTCCAGGGGAACATTGACTTTAGATCTGCAACATTCCCACTCCCTACAATGAGTCTATAGCATCGTCTTCAGGGACCTTCAATCCATTTCAGCATACCTAGGACAGTCTATGAGCAAAACCCTTGAGGTGTAAACAAGGGTCTTGCTCTCTTCCCCAGTGTCCCACACCCCAGGTAGGGCCCCCTGGTGACAACATCACAATTATTCAGAATGATATCTCCAGTGGTGTTAGCAGTGACAGAGGGGCCTTGCTGGGAGCTAGCTGATGCTCCTGAGCAGGGCTGTTTAGTGGAAATGCCCAGGGAAATGAGGACAAGGGTGTTCCCAGGTCGGGTTGAAGAGACAGTTCTTACTGTAGATCTGAGGGAGAGCTGCAGCCAGAGGCAACTGGAATTGCCTCAAGCAGGGAGGGAAAGTAATAGACTGAACATGACCAGGTGTCTGAACTGGGCCAAGAGAGGAGAGAGAAAGATGGGGAAAGGGAGAGAGGAAGAGAAGAGAGAGGGACCAGATGAGACTGAGAGAAGACCAAGAGAGGAGACAACAGAAGAGAGGGAACCGAGAGAGGGCGTGGCCAAAATGGCAGGAATTCAGAAACTAGAGGAATGGAAGCAAAGCCTCTGGGCTGGAGAAATGTAGGGTGGGGTGGGGTGAGAAGCTGAGAAGAGATACAGGTACTGGGTGAGCCTGGGGGCCAGTGTGAGCTTCGGTGTGCAACCTAGTTAGCAATTTGTTCCAGGTTTCGTTGCGACCTGACTCAGATTTGTATTTTATATTGGGTTTGACACTGAAGGAGAACCAAAAACAAATCTGGTCCTGGATGTGTCCCTAAGCTTCCTTTAAACTAAGTTATAATGAGTGGAACTTGATGGTGCACACCTGTAATTCCAGCTCTCAGGAGGTGGAGGCAGGAGAATCAGGTCATCCTTGGCTGCACAGGGAGTCTGAGGCCAGCCTGGGCTACGTAGAACCATCTCTCGAAAGAAATGAATCGTTATTAATTCTCTTCCTTTTTTTCTTCTTCTCCCTCCCCTTCCCACCCCAGCTGCACAGGAAGACCTCACCCTGAGACAGGAAGGGATTAACACCGTGGACAGTGAGGTTAGGGAGAGGCAAGTATGGGGAGCACACAGGAAGATGGCGTCACCGCAGTCCTTGGAAGTGAGGCTGATCAGAAGAGGCAGGCTTCGGTTTGGCCAGAGCCACTGGGGTTTGTGAGAGAACTCCAGCTGAGCAGCAGAAGTGGGTGCGGTGGGTCTGAGGGGAGGGGAGGCAGCCTCCCTGGCAGAGTCAGACAGTCCTCCTGCCTGGGAACCTTGGTCAGGATGAGGAATGGGGGCTGAGGATGTAGTCGGGTTGGGGAAACAACAAGTCTAGAAAAACAATACAGACACCGCCCTTGGCGGGCACAGGCTGCCAGGACCCCACTGCTATTGTTCTGCTTCCTCCCTGGGGCCAGCTGAGAGCAGGCCACTGGCTTGCTGATTGTCACTATGGCCTTGAGAGTATCTTAGAAGTCAAGAGGGGGGCAGGATAGGAAGTGGCCACCAAGAAGAGAGAGCAGATACTCGAGGATCAAAGGACAGAAGACTTTGCAGAGGAGGCTGGCAGAGTGGCAGGGAGCTACAGCAAGCTCCACTCCGGCCTCCTTGCTCTACAGGGTACCAGGCCCAGAGAGGTACAGTACAATAAAAATCACACAGCCAGTCCTCTCCTGATTACTCAAATCACTTCCTGGAGCTGAGACCAAGTAGGTGTGGGGCTTCTCTTTTGGGACAATTTACACAAAGTTCCCAGTCACACCTGACAGACTGAAAAGTGTCCCAGATGACCCCTTGGCCCAGGGTCTCAGAGAGCCTCCAGATCATGAGCTATCACTCCATCCCCCTGAAGGTGCATGCCCTTGCCAAAATAGCTCAGGCATGGACAGGCCAGAGTAGGCATGCCCACCTCACCCTGAAGGCCAGGCAGCTTCAGGGCTCTCTTTGTGCTGGGCTGAGACCATGGCAGATGAACACGACAACTTAGCTTCTTCCCTGGCTCCATCCTGCTTGCTTCTCCTGGGAGGTGGTTTCTTATGTACCCTTGTGCTAGTTTTAGGACAACTTGACACAAACTAAAGTCATTTGAGAGGAGGGAATCTCAATTAAGAAAAGGCCTGCAAAAAAAAAAAAAAAAAAAGAAAAAAAAAAAAAAAAGAAAAAGAAAAAAAAAAGAAAGAAAGAAAGAAAAAAAAAAAGAAAAAAAAGGCCTGCATTGATGAGCAATGGTGGCACATGTTTTTAATCCAAGCACTTGAGAGACAGAGGCAGGCAGATCTGGTCTACAGGGCAAGTTCTAGGACAGCCAGGACTACACCGAGAAACCCTGTCTCAACACCCACCCATCCCAAAATGCTTCCATAATATTGGGCTAAAGATAAGTCTGTAGGGTGTTTTCTTAATTAGTGATTGATGGGGGAGGGCCCAGCCCTATCCCTGGGATGATAGTCTTGGGTTCTATAAGAAAGCAGGCCGAGAAACCCATGAGGAGCACCAGTAAGCAGCACCCCTCTATGGCCTCTGCACCAGCTCCTGCCTCCAGGTTTCCACCCTGTTTGAGTTCTTGTTTTGGTTTCTTTCGATGATGAGATAAAGAAACCAAATAAACGTTTTCCTCTGCTTGCCTTTCAGGTCACGGTGTTTTGTTGCAGCCATAGAAACCCCCAACTTAGCCCTCAAATGTCATCATCAGTCGATGAAATCCCAGAGGGTGACAATGGCAGCCACATCTGATGCCAGAACACACAGCCATGCCTGGTCCATTCTACTTCTGCTGCTGGACTCCAGCAGGGCATCATGGGGTGGAAGAGATGGCTCAGTAGCTAAAAGCATTTGTCATCGAGCTTGACATCCCAAGAATGGGCTCTGGGACCCACATGGTGGAAGGAGAGAACGGATTTCCACAAGCTGTCCTCTGACTTCCACCATGAGCATGCCATGGTGCACATGTGTGCATACACACACATCAAATAAATAAATATGAAAATAAAACATTTTAGCCAGGCAGTGGTGGCGCACACCTTTAATCCCAAGCATTTGATTCTGCATTTGAAGCCAGCCTGGTCTACAGAGTGAGTTCTAGGACAGCCAGGGCTATACAGATCCTGTCTCAAAAAACCAAAAAAAAAAAAAAATGAAGAAAAAGAGAGAGAGAGAGAGAGAGAGAGAAGAGAAGAGAAGAGAAGAGAAGAGAAGAGAAGGGAAGAGAAGAGAAGAGAAACAAAAGGCTCTGGGTGAGTAAGGAAAGAGTATTTTTCACTTTTTATTCTTTTCTGTGGCTGATATAGTGGTGTTTATTCCATAGATTGTGGTAAAGAAACCATCCCAGGACTCTCTGCAGCGTCTTCTGCTTCTCTGGTTTCAGATAAGCCAGGTTTGGGTGTCCACAAATAAGGTCAGTGACAGATGGGAAGAGGTTTAGAGTGAAGTCCTTCCTCGTCTGGGTGCCTGGCTGAGACCAAAAGCCTCAAAGCAAACAATCTGGAGGGATTTGAACTTGTCTCCTGTTGCTGGGAACCTGTCACCCCACACACCTTCTGCTGTTCCAGCCTGCTGGTTCTCAAGTAGAGAGTCACTGGGTCTCTCATCCAGACCAGGAACCTGCACCAGGAAGGCAGTTTGTCTTTCTCCTCTTTTCCCTCCTGCTTCCCAAGCTCTACCTTCATTGAGATCTCAGCCACATTCTTTCCTTCCACAGTAGGGGGAGGGGGCAAGGGAAGAGAAGGCTGGGGGGGGTGGGGGGAGGCAGCACTTTATTCTACATGCTGGTCTGTTATATGTGCCCGTGTGCATGAGTGCTGCCTGTGTGCCTCTGTGGGTATGCACTAGCAGATACATGTGCATGTGTGTGTGTGTGTGTGCGTGCGTGTGTGTGTGTGTTATGTGCATGTGTAGGGGCAGGGCCTGTGCCTGTTTATGTGCATGTCTGTGTGATGAACATATGTGTGGATAAAGGTGCCTCTGTGTGTTTGTGTGTACATGTGTTATGCACATATGTGTGGGCAAGGTGCCTGTGTCTGTGTGTACACATGTGTGTAAGTGTTATGCACATAGGTGGGGCAGGTGCCTGTGTATGCATGTGTGCATGTGTTATGAACATATGTGGGTTAGGTGCCTATGTCTGTGTGTGTACATGTGTGTATGTGTTATGCACATATGCAGGGCAGGTGCCTGTGCTTGTGTGTGCATGTGTTATGAACATATGTGGGCAGGTGCCTGTGTGTGTATGTGTTATGAACATATGTGAGGCAGATGCCTATGTTTGTGTGTGTACATGTGTGTATGTGTTATGCACATATGTGGGGCAGGTGCCTGTGCTTGTGTGTGCATGTGTTATGAACATATGTGGGTCAGGTGCCTGTGTGTGTATGTGTTATGCACATATGTGGGGCAGATGCCTGTATGTGTGTGTGTATGTGTTATGCACATATGTGGGCAGGTGCCTGTGTGTGTATGTGTTATGAACATATGTGGGCAGGTGCCTATGTCTGTGTGTGTACATGTGTGTATGTGTTATGCACATATGTGGGGCAGGTGCCTATGCCTGTGTGTGCAACCTGTGATCTCAGAGGAAGATATTACATGTTATTTCTTGTTTTAGCATGTTCCATCTTATTCATTTGAGACAGGGCCATCTTTCAGTGATGCTAGAGCTGGGCTGGTAGCTAACAAGCTTCAACAATCCTCCTGTCTCAGCGCTCCACAGTGCTGAGTCCCAGGCTCCTGTGCAGCAATGCCCAGCTTTGTATGTAAGTACTAGGCTCTAAGCTCAGATCTTCATGCTTACACAACAAACCATTACCCGCTAGCCTGCTCTCCAGCTCCTCGATTTGTTGATTTGGTTTTGTTTACAGTTGTGAGGACTGGATCCCAGGGTCCTGAGCAAGCAAAGTTCCCTGCTTCTGAGCTCTCCCTTTAGGACCAGTACAAGGTTGTGAATACACTTCACATTTTTCTTTCCCAATAAGCCTAGGGAGTAGATACTGTTTGTTCTTCTTTGCAAAGGAGACAAAAACAAACCCTGAAAGTCCAGGCAGTTGGAGAGTGTACAAGGTCACTGGCCTAGAAGATTGGAAGCCAAGGTGTCTAAAACCAGGGCCATCCAGTGACACAGGTGACTGCAGCCCTGACAATTTGGGTATGTAGCCCCTGGGAATGAAAAGGTGAGCAAAATGACCAGGCACAGAGCATCAGTGAAGCCAATTGAACACCACCAACTTGACTTGGGGTCACACATCTTTGGCCTAGATTTGAGTCTCACTCTTGGCTGTGGCAGATCAGCAGGTAAACACAGGCAGGCTGGCAGACAGCAGAGTACCGAAGACTGATTAGTCTGTAAAGTCTCTCCTGGTGTCATCCTAACTGCTCAAATAGCAGTAACGTGACTCGGGATTTGTGGGGGGGATGGGGTGCGTGACTGCCTCTAAAGCCCCTCTCTAGCTCAGTGTGCCGACTCACATCTGTGATCCCAGCACCAGGAGGTGAAGGTAAGAGCATCACCACAGGTGTGAGGCTCTTGTGGCCTCCATAGTGAGTTTCAGACCAGCCCGGCCTGCAGTGTGAGACCCTGTCTCAGAAAAGGAAATGAACAATACCAAGAAACCTCTCTTCCTCCAGGTCTCTGGAGGCATCAGGAGCCTCAGAATAAAATGGAAATGAGAAGCAGCCTGGTCCAGGCTGCAGCCTCTGTGGATGTTTGTTTGCATGTGTGTCTTTACAAAAGGGACAGCTCCCAGTGCACAAGTGTTCAGAGGTGGAACTCTGGGGAATGGTGGATGCTGAGGACTGGTTTCATTGGGGGGGGGGGGGGTGTTGGACCACAATGGATATAGTTTGATGGTATTAGTGGAGGTCTTGGGGACCCCTTAGGTAGGGTCCCGGAAGGGTGTAACTTGACCCTGCCTGGTCTCTTCTTTCAGCTTTTTGGCTAGGTCTCTTCTCTCAGCTTTTTGGCTACCATCATGGTTTTTCTCTGCCATGGCCTTCTGTGCTTCTATCTTGCTATAGACCTGAAACTCTCAGAGCTGTAGACTGAGATCTCTGGAGCCAAAACCAGCCTTGACTCCTGCAGCTTGTTTCCTTGGACATTTTGTTACAAAAACACCAAAAAGAAACAAAAAACAAGAAAAACACGAGCAAGACACCTGGACACAGTGTTGCAGCCTTGGAAGGGGTCTTCCATAACATCTCTCAAGTTTTCCCTCTCTCTCTCTCTCTCTCTCTCTCTCTCTCTCTCTCTCTCTCTCTCTCTCTCTCCTCCCTTTCCTCCTCCTCTACCTTCTATAGATCTCAGATGTGGTTACTGAGAACTACTGCCACGTGAATGGTTTCTTACCTTGAGGTTGTGCACACCGACCTGCAGTGTGAGACCCTGTCTCAGAAAATGAAATGAATAAAACCAAGAAACCTCTCTTCCTCCAGGTCTCTGGAGGCATCAAGAGCCTCGGAAGAAATGAAAAGAAATAGCTCTCTTCTCTGATCCCTGTGCCCAGATCTGTGACCCAGTTATATGAAAACACCAGGAGACACATTCAAGCAAGATTTTGTTTAAAAGAGTTAGAGTTATGGGAAAGTTTCTGATTAACTTAGTTCTCCCTTTCTTCTCATCAAGTAGTTAAAAAGATACATTTGTAAACATGTTTCTTTAATAGGTAATTTCCTGTTTAAAATAAATGAGGTAATCTCACCACTGGTTTGTTTTGTTTTCTTCGTTTTGTTTTTCAATTAAGTTTGTCAATTTTAAACATGAACATGGTGCTTTCTTTCTCCAGACAGGGTTTCTCTATGTAGTCCTGCCTGTCCTGGAACTCATTATGTAGAATAGACTGACCTGGAATTTAGAGATCCTCCTACCTCTGCCTCCTGAGCTGGGATGAAAGCCTCCCTGCTCTGGCCACTCCTGTCCTCTACTGGTCCCCTCCCACCCTGTCACCTGCCCACATTATCTTACCACAGTTTGCCTTTGCAACAACTCCGAACGTCTCCCGGAACAAGCCAAAAGCCAAAAGGTATAATTGAATACCTCTCAATTATGAGTAAGAGAGTAAGTCCCAGGCGGAAACTACTCACCCTGGCTTTGCAGAGCCAGTGAAGGACTTAATTTCTGCCCAGTCCTTTGGCTCTGATGTTTATTGAATTAATAATCTACTTATCTGTTCACTTACATACTTATGGAACTCCTGAGGTCCGAACCCAAGGTCTTGCACAGACCAAGCCTTCTCATGCTGAGTAACACCCTATCCTGGATTTGACTGCTTTCAACAAGGTACTTCTATGTGGGGCTCTGTTACCAGGGACAGAAGAGGAAATCACCCAAGAAACACTGTTTTAAGAAAGCCAAGTCAATCTTCAAGGTACAGAATGGGCTCCCTCTGGAGCTGGAGGCAAAGGTTGGAGCTTGAAGCCCCCAGGGGCTCAGGTTTAACACAGGCCCTGTCAACAAGCCTTTGTTCTCCTGCCCTGCTCCCCTGCGCCCTGCATGGCTGGTGTTCCTGCCAGGGTTTGGCCCTGGGCCTTGTGAGAGATCTTAAGATCTACTTTCCCTTTGGCTGGGATGGTGCACTGAAGTGATTTGGCTCAAGAACAACTTTGCCTCCAAATTTAAAAACAAAATCCAGTATTTATTTCTCCACATTTTCTTAAAATTTAAGGGACCTAGAGACTTTTTCCCCCTAACTCTGGAACTATTCTGGCTTTTGGGAAAAAAATGGACCCTCTGAAATAAAGCCTTGATGGGGGTACTGAAGCTGTCTTTCCCAACCTCTATACCTTAAACCTGACCTACATCTCCATTTTATCACAAAATAAACTTCCCAAGAAGCTCTGTTCAAGCTCCAGATACTGTTGGCCGTCTTCATTTCTCAGATCTCCTGCAGAGGCAGAACCAGGAAAGAGACTCTAAACTCTGAACTGGGACTGCCAGTTCAGACTGGGGGGTAGGGTTGGGGTGGGGAGTGGTTCTCAACCTGTGGGTTGCGCCCCCCTTGGAGGGGGGTTCAAAAGACCTTTTCACAGGGGTTGTCTAAGATGCCTGGAAAACACAGATATTTATATTACATTAAGATCCACAGCAGTAGCAAAATTATAGTTATGAAGTCACAATGGAAATTTTGCAATTGGGGTCACCACCGCACGAGGAACTGTATTAAAGGGTGACAGCATTAGGAAGGTTGAGAACCACCGGCCTAACAGACTATTGAGACATGGGTTCTGTGGCCACTGTGATCCCTGAGAGTCAGGGTCTGAGTTCAAGTCCTGTTTCTGGGTCACAGATGCCACTTGATACTTCTCTGATCAGACTCAGGTGCTGGGCAGAGAAAAAGCATGCAGGGGTGGGAGTTCCAAAAAAGCAGAGGACTCAGTCCACCACCTTGCCTCTACTGTGCTGAGACAATAGCGGTGGTGTGCTGCAATGCCCAACCTCAGTGGTAGCACTTCTTCCCTGCAGGAGGTGAGAATCACGTTCTGAACCCTGGAGATAGAACCTAGGGTTTCCATGGTAAGAAAAAGCTCTGCCATAGATCTTTCCCACCCCCAACAGGAGGAAAGTTGTTACCATAAACTTGTCTTGCCAGATCTGATGGCTACCCAGGACCTAGTGTCTGCTTCACCTCTGCCATTGCTTCTGTGAGAATACAGCGAGCAGAGGTGTGCGCCAGTATGCCAGCGTGGACTGACACCCAGGGCCCACTCTGCTGCAGCCCAGCCTCCATCCATGGAGTCCCATCACCAGAGGCATTTCTCAACCAAGACAGAGACCAGAGTCTTCCGGCTCCACACTTAAGTCAAAGGTTCTGGAAATTTTTCATTTGTAACAGATGGGAGGAAGGCTGTTCCACCCCACCCCACCCCACCCTAGAGCCTGTTCTGAGAGATTCTAGAGAATGTAGCCTTGAACACTGCAGGTGTGGGGGTGGGGTGGGGGGAGAGGAGCCACCCACCCACTAAACCACATTCCCAGGTCCTGCTGGAGTCCCAGCTATCTCCCTTAGGAGACAGAACAGGGGAAAGCACAGCACTCCAAAGAAAAATCAGACATGCTGGGACTTTTATTTACACCAAAGGCAAGGGAGGGATACAGAGGAAGGGTTTTGGAAGCCAGTAATGGGAAAGCTAAGCTCAGTTGCAGTGGGGTGTGGGCCTGCTGCTGGACCCAAGAGAATAACCAGAAAAGAAAAAAAAAAAAAGAGCAGTCTGCAGCAGGAACCAAGTTTTCAGGCTGGAAGAACCAGGCTCACAGAACCAAGAGTCCCACACAGGGGATGTGACCACACAGCATGTTCCAGGGGCTGAAGTCCACCTTGAAGCAAACCCGGCAGAGTTCCAGGACAGCCCCTGAGAGCTCTTGACTTTGGACATTTTGAGTTAATTCTTAGCCAGACTTTGAGAGACACCCGGCCAGATGTGCTTTACTTTGTTGCTTTTACAATTTGGGAGGTGGGGAGGAAGAGACTCCCAGGGAAGGAAGCAACGTTGAAGGCTCATCCCTTCCCTGGACCGCAGCATCTGAAAATCCTCCCATTCTGCCTCTTTCCAGCTAACTGCATGTGGCCTTTCCATTTCCCATCCTAGCGCTATCCAGCAAGCATCACTCTGCACAAGTGTGAACCCGCAGCTCTAGGGACTGGGCATATTCAGTAGGACCTTCCAGAACAGGTCTGGGTCTACATGGGCAACTGCCACTGTCTTCTCTGTCCATCTTCCCGGCCTACCCACCCACCAGTACCTAATGGCTGGACTCTGTGTGAGATATGAATATCATGGCTTTCTTTGCGTGCCCCAGGAAGCCTCAGGCCAACAGACTGGCACGGATCCTGCAGAGTGGTCCCAAAACCTTTTCTGGATCTTGAATATTCTAGAAGCAAAGTTGAAATCCTGGCCTGCTGTTGGGGTCGGCCAACGGCCATGCCAAGAGGAACCTCTCTGTGAGGTACTTTAAAAACAGTTGTGACACACGCCAGTACAACTTTAAGGGTTTCTTCTCCACTTCTTCCAGCATTCCATGGTAGTCTGTGATCCATCCTTGGTGTGTGCCAAGCCTGGGACTCTTGCCTACACTAATCTTTGAATCCAAGTGAGATGCAGACCTAAGAGGTGTGAACTCAACCACCATGGTGACTCTGGTCTCCTGGCTTCCTCTGGTCCTACATACAACCAGCCCATCCCTCACAAGAAAATTTCCATCACAAGCATACACGTTTAACTCTCAACCTCCATTGCTTTTCCAATGTCATTCTTGGCCTTTGCCTTTTTCTTCCTTCATTCCTACCTTTTACTTACTGGTCCCTCCTCTAAATATACATGTCAGTTCTCATTCAGAGTCTCTCTGTCTCCATCTGTCTGTCTCTGTCTCTCTCTCTCTGTGTGTGTCTCTCTGTCTCTCTCTGTGTCTCTGTCTCTCTGTCTCCGTCTCTCTCTGTCTCTCTCTGTCTCTCTCTGTCTCTCTCTGTCTCTCTCTGTCTCTCTCTGTCTCTCTCTGTCTCTCTCTCTCTCTCTTTCTCTCTCTCACCAAATGGGGGCCTTAGACACATATTACAGTGAACTGGTGTGGCTAGCCACATCTGCAGGAGTCCTGACAGCTCAGAGCATGACAGCTAGCCCAGACCACGCTGGCCCAGGTTCCAGCCCTGAAAGCACCTGTTGCAGCCTCCCAGTTTGCTTCTGACCCTGACCTCCCTCCCTCATTGCCAGGTGCATGCTTATGTAGATGGGTGGAAATGATACATTTCGAGCTTCTTTCAGTTGTCACCACTCAGCTGTGAACACGGGTTACAAAGCATCATGGTCTTTAAAGATGGTTTTCTTCCTTCTTTCTTCCCAAACTGGTGATTAAACTCCCAGATGACAGTCTTGGTGGAGAAAAGAGATGGGGGAGATAGACTTCTGAAACAAACAGTTCCCTCCCTGTTTTCAGTGAAAGAATCAAGGAAGGCCACGGCTAGTGCCGTCAGCCCCCCAACCTTTTCAGAAACTAGCATCCATCACATTAGAGGTCTGTGTCCTCCTCCCAAAAATTCACCCGCTACCCGCATGACTCAGACCCCAGATTTGCCATGGGCCTGCCTGCATGTATCCCCGTAAGTCTATAACTAGCACAGGAAGCAAATTAATCCTAACTCCAACCTGACCTTGGCCTAATTTTCTGCAGAACTGACTCCTGGATCCACACAAGTCCAAGAGTGGCTCAACAGATGAGCAGGGGGGGACAGCTCCTGCCTCACAGTCAACCAGTTCAACAATAGCACATGAAGCAGGGTTCCTCTTCTGAGTTCCCATGAGTCCGAGTCTGAATGGTGGATTCGCACTGTCCCCTGGGCAGAAGCATTCTGGTGTCACCTGCCCCTGAAGCTCTGGTTAGCGCACAAAGGACACCACGCTGGTGGCCACTCCAAATGGGGCAGAATACGCTGCGGCAAATCCTTGCAGGCCAATGACAATGTACCGGCATCCTTTGCTGATGGCCTTCCCGAAATTCTATTTTTAGGAAGAGAAAAGCAAAAGTTAGGTGAAGCAACCTGTTGATTCTTCCATGGGTCATCGCGACGTGCACAGAGAATCATTTACCCTTGTGTATCCAGCAACTATTCTAGGCCCAGTGTCTTCACATCTGTAGCGACTCAGGTCCCGACCCCTGCTCACTACAGGCGTTTTCCTTGCACAGTCTATTTCCAGATAATTTGCAAGATTTCTTAAAAACAGAATGGAGGCTGACAGTTCCAGAACTAAAACGCTTTTGTTGTTTTAAACTAAGACTCACCCCACTGTCAGGGCCATCATAGGCGGGGTTGAATTTTCCTTCAGGCATGTTGTCAGACAGCCCAGCTGGTCCTTCCTATGTACCCAGTCCCTACTCTGGTCTGAACCACACTTTTGTAACCCGGAAGTCTTTTTATGTTTCCAGAACAATCTGACATTTGTTGAGGGTAAGGACCAGGCTGTTTTCTGCCTCCTTTTCCTCCTTGGTGAGGGTGCTGCCGGGAGAGGGGACATTTCCAGGAAATCGAATGGAATCACATCAAAACTTTGAGACCACTAATGACCAACATCTACTGCACTGTGATCCCCAGTATTCCTCGTCCCACCCCCAAATTCTGTTGTCATTCTTGGTGACTTTGACATTCATGTAGCCAACCAGAACCTTTCCTCACGCCTCTAAGCTTTCAGCCCTGTGATTTTTCTGAATACAAAATATACAGCCTGGTTCCACGGAAGATCTCCGATCCCAATCACAAGACGCACCACGATACCCAGTGCTACCTGGTGAAGCCAGCCCACTCGCCCAGGAATTCTGATCTCTCTTTTGGACACACCCACAACCTTGGAGCCCATGGTCTTTATTGCCTGAATTACATATACTTGGAAATGTTGTTCATCTTTGCCCATTGCCTCCAAGGCCAGCACACTGGCTCCTGGCATCCCCCCCCCCCCCCCCACACACACACACCAGAAATGTAACCAAGGGAATCAGCCTGTTTTCTGTCTGATCTTCCCCACACTTGTTCTTGGTTCTTCTCCATTATTCCTTGCTTTATCTTCTCCAGTAGCATCCTTCTCTTCTCTGTCAGCCCATCCTTTAGCCTGTACCACTCCCGGGGTCACCTTGACACTATTTCCTGCCTAGTGTCTCTGCCCTCCAAGTGAAAAAGCTACCAGACACTGACTGCAATCCAGACTTCTTCCCTGGCATACTGGCTGCTCCCCACACCCATCCAGGGACTGCCTGATCAAGGATGCCTCCATGTTGCCTGATTTGCAGATGGCTCTGTCCTTTCCCTCCCCAAAAGTCTTTCAATGGTTCACTCTGTGATTACTTAACCCCAGCTTCTCCTGGTTCTCTCCTACTTCACAGGGCACTCCTCCTAAACACTCTGTTGATTTTTATCTTCTTGCAAAGTTTGAATCGTTGAGGTCTTTGTTTCTTAACCCTGGGTCTTTTTCTGCTCTCTGCTTAGAACACCTCAGACTTGGAATGTTTCTTCGATGCTAGTAACTCTTCAGCTCAGACTCATGCAATTCAGCTCTCTGTTCAGGGTATCCATATTTTGATATCCCATAATTCCTCTGTCTTTTCTTGGCACGAAGCAGGCTGGTCTAACTTAGATGACTGCTATATCTTAAAGGGATCAGCAGTATGGCACTGAATCCTCCCCAAAGAAATCTGGCTAACCCTAACCCTAACCCTGAGCCTGAGGCCTTTGTCCCATGTCACACTTCTCTGTCTAATGAAGGCAGTCTGTATGTAAGTGACCATGTGCTCACAGCCAGGAGTGAATTCCAGTCCCATACCTTCCTGAATGCTCCTTGGCCTCAGTTTCCTTGTCTGTAAAATGGGAATACGCAGTAGTCTTTTCCTGCGGTAAAGAGGATGGAGGAGGTTTTTCAAGGGAAGGACTGGGAATCGTGCTAGCACATGCTACAGGCAGGGCTAGTGCCCAGAGTCTACTCTCCAGAGAATAAGGACTTCTCTCTGCTACAGAGTAACTTAGGTTTGTGGTGGCAATACAGCAGTCTGACATATTTCTTATTTCTCAGCAAACTTTTCCCTCTTATCTATTCATTTATTATTACTTTTTGAGAAAGGATCTCACCCAATGGCTGAGCTGGCATGGAACATAACATGTAACCCAGGTTGGCTTTCAATTCGTGTCTATCCTCCTGCCTCAGGTTGCTCACTGCTGGGATTATAGGTGTGAGTCACAATGCCTGGCTAGAAAAGGTTTCTAAAGACCATACATGATTGCTTATCAGTTCTGTCTTGAGTTTTCCACAGCATGGATGATGTCAGAGTCTCACACCTGTAGATATCCCCAGCCTGTAGAGAGTCTTTCCCTGAATTCCTTACTAGGTCATGACAAGCTCTGAAAGAAACTGGTCCATCTATATTCTCTCAACACCATTCTATCCATTTCTCAAGGAGGAGGAGGAAGAAGAAGAGAGTTTTATGAATAATGCAATTATTACTTAAAACGCAACAGTAGAGTTCAATTTGTTTTACTCTTTCAGAGAGAGAGAGAGAGAGAGAGAGAGAGAGAGAGAGAGAGAGAGAGAGAGAGAGAGATGTTGTTGGAAAGAGTCAGTGGGAGAATTTCACATGTTTGAAACAAATACCATGTCCCTGGGAAGCAATTGCAGCTAACACTGGTCCTTTACAATCTGGGGGGAGTCTGCTGGATAGCTCATTAACTGCAACCCTATCAACACAGCTTTGAGAAGAGACCAAAGAAGCTCTTGACTTCAAGGGACTCCCACTGGACTTAGTACCAGGCTAGCCCACCAGATTCACACCTTACTTTCGGAGCCTATGACTGTTATTTCCCTGAATGATAAGCAGGACTTTGGCAGTATGAGTCAGCTCTCGAGATGGGAGGGTCCCCGGGGCCTCCTGCATACTAGGCAAAAAGTGGCTATACCTGGGTAAGTGTCCTAATCAGAGGGATGCAGGGAGAGTCAGGTAGACGATGGAGGGGAGAGAGGAAAGGAGGAGACTCGGGTGGGGATGATGGTGGTGGTACGTTACTGGCTTTGAAAGGAAGGAAGATGGCCTCCAGAGCTGCAAAGAGCCATGAAGGACCAGCTCTGATGATTTTAGTTCAGGACTGTAGAGCACATTGCCACCAGTCCCCAGCACCACTGGGGATTTAGAAGAGGAAACCATCTCTCCACAGACATCACTGTCTGGTCACAAAGATCAATCCTTCTATTGGGCTGCTCTCAGGTCTGAGATGGTGGTCAGCTACGGACCTGAGTGCATGAGAACCCACCCCCTCAAAGAACGGAAGTCCACAGCTCCAGGACCTCAGCCAGATGCCCTGGTACCTGATCTTCCACATGGACTAATTTATTGACTCTGGATACTATCTGCTATGTATGTTGGTAAGGTGGCACTCCCCCCAACCCAGCCTCTTTTTTGTTTGTTTTGTTGATTGGTTAGTTTTTGTCCTCCATACCCCCTGCCAAGACAAGGTCTCCATTTATATGTAGCCCTGGCTGGCCTTGAACTCAGAGATCCACCTGCCTCAGCCCTCATTATCATCAGATGGTGTAGAAGAAAGGGAGACAGTGTGAGGAAGCCATGCCTAGAGAAGCCACACCTAGAGTCACAGGTTGTTGGATAGCCATGCAGCTCATACATCTGGTACACCAGCTCTTGGTCTCTACTTTAAAGAGGACATTTTCCCTACTTCCCCCACCCCGCTTTTTGGTGGCATGGCCAAACCTAGGTCTTGGTACATGCTAAGCACATGTTCTACCAGCTAGCTCCACCCCCAATGCTCACTTTTTTTTTTTTTTGAGGGTCCCACTCACTATGTAGCCCAGGTTGACCCTGACCTCCTTCCTGGTCCTCCTGACTTATTCCACAATTTCTGTTTTACCTTCAACAGTCTCTTAGCTTCCTGATTAACACGACTTAGTTCTTTTTCTTACCACACTTCTCCCGTGCCTCTTAAGGGTGCCTGCAAGGGCGGGCTATGATTTTCAGCTAAGTTCTGAGGCATGTTCCATCCTTCTCGCCCACAGATCTGCAGAGGAGGGGGCCAGGCCAGCCTCCCTCCCCCTTCCTCCCAGCTTTTCGGCTGTCTGACTGTGCAGCCTCAATCTCTTCAACGCCAGTCTCCCTCACTGCAAAGGGGGCACAACCCCATCTTCTCAAGGTTGCTGAGGGGGCTGAGGCATGGAACATAAAGAAGATAACAGCTATCCAGCCTCCTGGTGGAACCCGCCAACTTAGGTTCTTTCTTTTCCCCAGTGCCCAGGAGACAGCAATTTAAACAGTCATATGTGCACCATAGGAATGCAATTATGACATTACAATCAACTGGGAACATTGGTCTCTGCAAGAGGCCCAAGCACAAAGGCTTCCAGAAAGCTGGACCAGAGCAGCGAGGCCTAGCCCCTAGGTAGGACCATGCTGGCAGGGGTGGGTGGGGCAGCAGGGGAGTGAGCCTGCTCTTTCATGTTGCACAAAAGCCAACGACTTTCCTTAAATAGAAGCAGGAAAGGGGCTTGTGTGAAGGATCTGAGAAGTTAACAGGAATGGGAACTAAAAACACATTCCATAACCGATAACCGGAGCTATTCATTTTTAAAAGAAAGCTTTACCTGGCAACGGAGGGAGTACAGATCACCTCCCATCTTCTGCAGGAGCCTTGCTTGTTCTTATGGCTTTGCAGGAAAGGGGGGTGCCTTGGTTTTCTTCCTTCTTGTTGAAGCCTGGTACCCTCTCAACTAGCCTGAGAAAGTGGAGGCCAAGCTGACCCTTTGACTCCTCCTCACTTGGGGCTGTAATCTCATTTAGACTTCTTGGATCACTGAGCTAGTGCATAAGGTTCCAGAGCTTTCTTCTCTCCATCCTAGCCAAAAAACCCTTCCCATGTCAAAATCTCTCTGTGTCTCTGTCTCTGTCTCTCTGTGTCTCTGTCTCTCTCTGTCTCTCTCTCTCTGTCTCTCTCTCTTTCTCTCTCTCTCTCTGTCTCTCTTTCACACACACACACACACACACACACACACACACACACACTGTCTCTCTCTCATGACTAAGATCTACCAGTTTGCTGGAGAGATGGCTCAGCAGTTAAGAGCTTGGACTACTCTTTCTAGAGGACCTGGTTGAGTTCCCAGCATCCACATGGTGGCTCAGACCATATTTAACTCAGTTCCAGGAAAAGCAATGTCCTCTTCCAGTCTCCGTGGGCATAAGGCAAGTGGCACAGATATACATGTAGGCCAAACACCCATATACATATTTAAATAAATGATCTTATAAAGTGAAATGTTGGTGGTCCCAAGACGTTTTAAAGTTCTGTCCACTTCCCAAACATTCTTATCCCAGAAGGAAACCACAGACACAACAGACCTCTCTCTGCCTCTGCCCAGACCCTAACGATCACCAAGCTATGTCCTGTCTCATTTTCCTAGTTCATGTAAAGGGAATCATGGGAACCATATATAACCCGCGGGTCTGGCTTTCTTAATGCCATGTTGAGGCACATGTGCGTAATTCCTTCTTATGGCTATTGAAGGTCCATGGTGAAAGTCCATGGTGTGTCTCACACTGGCTCGTCTGCTCAGATACATCAATTTTCACCTTTTGGCCATTGGTAATACTTCTGCAAACATGTGTGTAAAACTATTTACTTCATAAACACTTATGATGGCAAAACACTCACACTCATGAAAAACTAAAAAAAAATATTTACTTGAGTAACTGTTTTCAATTTTTGTTTTAAAGCAAGGGTCTTATGTAGCCTAGGAACTCTCTAGGGTAACCAAAAACTACTTTGAACTATTTTTTTTTACAAACTTTGCTTTTTGGGGGGGTGGTGAGGGTGGGGAGAGGGTTTCTTCATGTAGCCCTGGCTCTCCTGGAACTCACTCTGTAGACCAGGCTGGCCTCAAACTCAGAGATCCACCTGACTTGGTCTTTTTTAGAATAGCTGTCCTAATAATGAGTGGAGTCTGGTTACCTCGGTTTCAGGCAGGGTGAGGTCTTTATTAATAGACTTTTGTCATAGAGTTCAGGCTGGCCCTGTATTATCATAGACTCTTGTCATACAGCTCAGGCTGGCCCTGTATTATCATAGACTCTTATATAGCTCAGGCTGGCCCTGTATTATCATAGACTCTTGTCATATAGCTCAGGCTGGCCCTGTATTATCAATCGTTGTGCCCCACCCTCTAGAGTACCTTGGATTACATTGTGGGTTTTCTAGCTTTGACTTCATGTTGAAGCCTTATTTCCTCTCCTTCCCAGGGTCCGTGTCAGGGCGATTTGAAAGCATCTCTGACTTTACGTGCCTCACCGGGATGAGTAACTGCTAATACTCTGCTATGAAGTGAGAGATCAGGGTGCTCCGGCTCTGCCACCTCTCCCCGGGGGGCTGGGGGCTCTCCCCACCCGCTGTTAGGAAACACATTTGTACCTCTAGTGTATGCACAATGCCTGGCACAGAGTGGCCACCCCCAAAACTTCTCTAAATGCCAGACACCAACTAAGGAACCTGCCATCTATTCACTTTCAGATGGCTTCCTTACTCCCCAAAAATCCCACTTTACTTCAACAACGTATTTTATCAGTGCCTGCTTGTGAAGAAGCACAGGCCATATCATTCAGAATGATAAACTAAACTCCTGGCAAGGGACCGAATGTCTCAGGTATGACAAAGGTCACCACCCACTGGAGACTACTGATAACTGGACAGTAATTCCGGAGAGTCCAGAGGACTTTGGCCAGGACACAAACAATGAGTTTTGTGATTCCCCTCCACCCCACCTCCCTCCCTAGCCGGGCACCTAGAAACCAGAACCGCTTACCCTGAAAACGAAACTCATTCCGTTTCCCATCCATCTTTCCTTTTGCTCTCCCACCAAAGTAAAAAGGCAGGCAGAATATCTGAAGTTCCGGGGTGCAGAGACAGTTGATATGAAAAGGAGGAGGGGCAACAGGTTCTAGGTACGTACTGGCTGAGTTAGCAGCCCTCCCCCCCCCCCCCCGGGTTAACCCCTGGTCTAGGGGAGTTAACCTACCGTTCTCCTGTGGCGGGGTGCCCCGGAGAGAGTGTGGGTAATAGATGGAACTGAACCGCAACTTCGCAGCTGGGTCCGGGGCTCCACATTAACCAACCTCGCCACGGCTTCAGCATCCCCATCAGCTCCAACTAGGAGCAAGGGTCCTGCCCTCCCAAGCCTGCGCGCTCAGCGACACCCTTCTAGTGATGGTCCTGGGGGCAGCGGGAACGCGGGCACAACTCCACCCAGTGCGATTCCCGGTTCTTTCTGGATCAGGGCGGCCAGGCTGTGGGAACCTACCTTGCCGTACTTCTTCAGTTTTCGCCGGTACCTCTTCTTGGGCTTGTCGCCTGGCGCGGGCTCCTCCAGGGAGTCATAGCGCTCGGGCAGCGCCGCCAGGTGCACCCTGCGTGCGCTCGGGGTCCCCGCGCGCCGTCCGCCCTCTTCGCGCTCACAGTCCGGGCTCGCCGGGTCCTCGTCCTCGCCCTCCAGGTGCTCCACGATGGCTTCTGTCTCCTCGTCACCGGCGCGGCGCGATCGCCCCAAGGGCCCTCGGCCGGTTAAGCCGCTCGCCACCTTGCTTCGGAGCCGGGCGCCCACCGTCATGATGCCGCGGAGCTGCGGAGAAGGGCCCGGGCTATGAGGCAACCTTTGCTCCGCGCCCCGCCCCGCTCCTGCCCCTGCGGACCGCCCCGGCCCGGTGCGCTCCGGGAACCAGAGGTCGCAGCACACCCATGCGGTGGGGTCCAGGATTACGGGCGCAGACATAAGGCTTTCAGGAGAACCAGAGCTCGGGGAAGGCAAATCGGGACTCCAAACAACAGACCCACTACAGGTGTCGGTACTTAAAACTGGTCAGGCATGGTGGCACACACCTTTAATCCCTGCATTTGGGAAGCTGAGACATGCGGGTCTCTGAGTTCAAGGCTATCCTGGTCTACAGAGCAAGTTCCGGGATAGCCTAGACTACAAACAAAACTAAACTAAAAGGTAGAGATGGTATTGATCCCAGAACCTAGGAACTGGAGGCAGAAGGATTAGGGATCAAAGTCATTCTTGGCTGCAGTGAGTCTGAGGTCAGCCTGGGCTACATGATGCCCTGTCTCAAACGCAAGTAAGAAGCACAGTATTTAAGGAAACGTTAAAATGCTGAGTTTATTTCGTGCATGTTTTTTTTTTTCTCTTCCCTCTGTTTCCCGACTCTCAGCATTTATGTCGCCTAACAAAACATTCCATACATACTTACAACTAAGTAAAGGGTGGAGTCTGCCCTTGAAGGATGAGCCGGCGTTTAGACAGCTCGTTCTTGGAAGTGGAAGCTGGACAACAACTATCAAACCTAGTGTGTGGGGGGAGGGTGAAGGGTGGGGAGGGGCTGGAGGGTGGGTGTCTCACTCTGTATTATAGGAAGAGCATCTGAGATCAATTCTTACAGAAATGAAGATTGATTTGTTGCTTTCGAATCAAATTTTACAATAAATCCCTTCCTGAACATTTTAGAGACAGGGCAAAGTTTGGTTTTTAAAGTTTTTTTTTTTTTTAAAGACTATTTTTAAGTGTGTGTAAGTATGTGCAGAATCTCTGGCCTGGAGCTAGAATTATAGACACGCAATGTGGTTGCCAGAAATCCATCTCTGCGGGCTGGAGAGATGGCTCAGTGGTAAAGAGCACTGACTCCTCTTCCAGAGGTCCTGAGTTCAATTCCCAGCAACCACATGGTGGCTCACAAGCAACTGTAATGGGATCTGATGCCCTCTTCTGGTGTGTCTAAAGACAGAAACAGTGTACTCACATGCATGAAATAAATAAATAAATCTAAAAAGAAAAGTTGTTAGAAATTCATTTCTGCTTCTCTGAAGGGACAGTACATGTTCTTAACCACTGAGCCATCTCTCCAGCCAGTTACCAACTGTTTAAACCATTTTCTCCCTCCACGGCCAGAGATCTCCAATAGCCTCCTGCTCAGTTATCCAGAAGCAGTTCTTCACACAGTTAATGAATTCGGCTTCCAGTTTGGGACGAGAAACACCTTGTTTGCATTTTTGCTTTAATGTCTTCTGCAGAGAGGTCTCTTTTGGTGTCTTAGGAGCTTTGTAAAACATCGTTGCCCTTTTAATCTTGTGTTGATGGTTTTGAAGCCTTTTCTAGTTTAGTTTCTGTACATCATCATCATCATTGCTGAAGCATCTCATACAGATTATTTACTGGAGTTTTTCCTTCAGTTTGTTTCTTCATCATCTTCATCACCATCATCACCTCCATCATCATCTTCTTCACTACCACCACAATCATCATCATCATCTTTGTCTAGTTTTACTTTTTTCTGTAGAAACTTGTTACCACTTTCAGAAGAGATGGCTTCCCAGAAAGGCACAGGACTTTTATACTTTCTTTACTTCATATTCTGTTTGTGCATCTTTCATAGCTACTGGGTGCCATTCACTTATATGTCTAGAAAACCATAAGAAAGAAAGAAAGAAAGAAAGAAAGAAAGAAAGAAAGAGAAAGAAAGAGAGGGAGAGAGGAAGGAAGGAAGGAAGGAAGGAAGGAAGACAGACAAGGAGGGGGGAATGCAGTGGGTTTGTGTTGTTGTTGTTGTTGTTTTAGTTTTTAGAGACAGGGTCTCACCATGTAGCTCTGGCTGCCCTAGAACTCACTATGTAGACCAGATTGGTCTGGAACTAAAACAGATGGTTCACAGAGGTGGATCTACTCACCTCTAGCCTCCCGAATGCTGAGATTACAGGCATAGGCTACCGCACCCAGCTGGGGTAGGTTTTTGGAGGAAAAAAATTCCCACACATTATATTTACCATTCCAGCTGTGGTACACACACACACCTTTAATTCACAGCACTGGAAAAAGAGGGTGGATCTGTGAGGTGGATCTGTGAGGTGGTGGCCAGCCTGATCTACACAGGGAGTTCCTGGAAAGCCAGGGCTACATATTATGAAGTGAAATTCCATGGGATGCACCTTGCTTTTTATATGGGTGTTTATCTCTAAGTTCTGGAGAATGCAGAATTAAGTATAGCACAATAACACAAGAGAAAGCAAGACATGTGCAAAGAGGAAAAGAGTCTGTCAATATTCACTACTTGCAAGTGACGTGCTCCTCTGTTTACAAAGCCTGGAACAGCCCATCCCAGAGTCTCTCTCTCTCTCTCTCTCTCTCTCTCTCTCTCTCTCTCTCTTTTTTGGTTTTTCGAGACAGGGTTTCTCTGTGTAGCCCTGGCTGGCCTGAAACTCACTCTGTAGACCAGGCTGGCCTCAAACTCAGAAATCCGCCTGCCTCTGCCTCCCAAGTGCTGGAATTAAAGGTATCCCAGACTCTCAACAGTCACCTATAAAAGATGAAAACAAGACTCCCATCTGTCTATGTAAGTGTGTGTGTGTATACACACACACACACACACACACACATATATACACACATAGATGCACATAGATACACATGCACATCTATACATATATGCATATATTTATATATACATCTATATACATACACATACATATATGTACATATATACATCTACATATATACATGTATATACATATATTTATATGTACACACATATACATACACATACACACATATACACACATATATACATACATACATGTACATACATATATACATAATATATATCAACTCAATGCAAGTAATGTAACTCTGAAACTGCTAGAAGAAAATACTTCAAGATAAAGGCGTGGGGCTAGAGGGATGGCTCGGTGGTTAAGAACACTGACTGCTCTTATGGAAAACCTAGGTTCAGTTACCAGCACTCACCTTGAGGCCCACAACTGTACAGCTCTGTGGTCTATGTTCGTTTCTTGCACTCTTAAATTCCCCTTTTAAAGTGTTCTGCTTATGTGCATGAGGCCAAATGCACACAGGCCTGACCCTCTGAAACTGTAAGAAAAACAAGCCAATTCCTCCTCTAAGTTATTTCCATCAGCAAGTAGCCACAGAGCAAAGAGAAAGCCCAAAGTGCCAAAGAAAGCATAGTCAGGCTTCAGCCAGTGTCTGACAGAAAGATACAAAGAGGAAAAGGACTCAGAATAGCAGGGAGACTTCACGGAGCCTCAGGGCAGTGCACAGAGACTTCACAGAGGGTGAGGTTACTGTGGGAAGATAGTGCATTATCTGCATACGGGATAATTATTCCTCCCTGCTCTGTGGTAAGGCAGCCATCACGAGGGATGATGTTTCCTGGCCAGGTGATTGACAAGTGCAATTAGATTAACTCTTACATTAACTTGGAATGTTAGATCTCCACCCAAGGGTAGAGATTGGTTTCATTCTTTTGATCAGGTGGAAATAGCTTTCACTTAATGTTGCTTACCAAGTGTGATGGTTTGTTTATGCTTGGCCCAGGGCGTGGCACTATTAGGAGGTGTGGCCCTATTGGAGTAGGTGTGGGCATGGGCTTTAAGACCCTCATCCTAGCTGCCTGGAAGCCAGTATTCTGCTAGCAGCCTTCAGATGAAGATGTAGAACTCTCAGCTGCTCTTGCACCATGTCTGCCTGGATCCTGCCATGTTCCCACCTTGAAGATAATGAACTGAACCTCTGAACCTGTAAGCCAGCCCCAATTAAATGTTGTCTTTATAAGAGTTGCCTTGGTCATGGTGTCTGTTCACAGCAGTAAAACCCTAACTAAGACACCAAGCCTCCATCAAGGCTACTGTAACATTCCCTACTTTGAAGAGATAACTCTAGCATCATTAAGGAAATGGTCTGAGACCGAGGATGTATTAACTTTCGGACACCAGGAACATTCAGAGATCCATTCCCAAAGAATTTACCTGAAATGATTGATGTCTGGCCTGGCACTTCATCTTCACCTCCTTCAGCTTCCAGGCAGGGCTCATGTTAGGAGATGAGGGATCAGAATTCCCTCTGACTTTCCTGGCCTGAGAACCACAGACATTCCTCAAACAGCTGCTTGCAGAGTCCTTGCCAGTCTTGGTCTGTCAGTGTCAGCAGGTTTGGGGTCCCTGTGAGACTTTTGCTTTTGTCTTGCAGATAGCTCATTGCTTTCTGTGTTCACGTGTGGCCTGTCCCTGGTTTCTCTTTCTGTTATAGGGACACTCACCCTGTTGCTTCAGGGTCTGCCTCTGTGTTCTCATCTACTCTTTACTACCTCTCTTCAGTTCCCTCCTCTGAACATAATTGCATTCTTAGGTACTGAGGGTTCTGGTCTTTGTACAGGAATCTGGAAGGGATACAGTTGAGTTCATGACAACCTTGGCAAAACATCCGCCCTGACTTGGGATCCTTGACACTGGAGACCAGAGACCATTAATGTTCCAGCACAGAAGAGCCTGGAAGATATACCTATTATCAGAAGCATGGCTGTTGTCTTCCCCGCTTTCCACATCTTAGGAGATCTCCAGGTCTATTTACATTAACTTACTCAAGGGGCTTGGTAGATGCTGCCCTCCCCTCCTTGCCTCCCACATTAGACAGGCAACAAGGGCATTTAGGGGGAAATCACACTGTCCGCCACTCTGAGACCCTCTTCTCATCACTAATATGGGAAGTATACTCCAGAGGAGCAGAACATTGCACAGCTAAGATCCATGAAATGTACCACTTATGCCTGAACAAAAAAGAGTATAGGAGCCCTCAGAGAGTTAAGAACTGCCTATTTGAAATAACTTACATAAAAATAGAAACACTTTTCTATTTGTAGACATATAAAAACTTTATGTTTCAATCTTTGTTTAGTAATAAAGGTATAGATTTAGAAGGAGAAAGATAACACAGCCTTGAAGTTACATTGCTTATGAGTTGATTCGTATAGGATAGAGTAAAAAAGACATACATCTATGAAGCTGATAAAAGGTTATAAACTATTTAAGACACAGTATAATGGACCTAATTTTGGGAGACTGCAACTGAAGGTGCATGCTCATACACACAGAGAGAGGCAATTATGAATCTCAGCTAAGCTTCAATTGTTTTGCTATTTATTTATTTGCATGTGTGTCTGTGTGTGCATGCACATGGAGGTCAGAGGGCAAGACAGTTCTCTCCTTCCATCATTATAAGTTCCAGGAGTCCAATCCAGGTCACCAGGCTTGGTGGCAGGTAGCTTCACTCCAGGTTCATTCTGTTTGTTTGTTTGCTTGCTTGCTTGCTTGCTTGTTTTATTTTGTTTGTATTTTGAAACAAGGTTTCACTATGTACTCCTGGAACTCAGTATGTAGACCAGGCTGGCCTGGAACTTGCAGAGATCCTCTTTTCTCTGCCTCCTCAGTGCTGGGACTAAAGGTGTCTGTCAACCACGTGTGTGTGTGTGTGCACCCACACACGAGAGACCTCGGGGAGGAGATTATGATTGGAATCTCAAGGCCAGAGTCCAGTCTATTTTGCTAGCACGCACTGTAGCTAAAGCGGCCTCCTCCTTATCAGGAGAAAGCACTAGCTTCTAGTTAGGTTTACTCTTCACACTCCCTATCCCCAGATCAGTAGATATGACAACAGCCCGGGTCCCCTTTGCAAGGCCCCTTCGTCACTGGAATCCTATTTCTCAAGCCTTCCTCAGGACTGCTACACCCTCTGGTAGACTCGAGTTTTATGTGGGTGAGGATTCATCTCTGCATTGTTCCTAAATTGAGAAGCCTTCAATCCAAACATTGTCTTCCAGAAACAAACCCTGGACTAGTGGTTCTCAGCCTTCCTAATGCTGTGGCCCTTTGATACACTCCCTTACGTTGTGGTGACCCCTGACCATGACGTTATTTTTCTTGCTATTTCGTAACTGTCCTTCGCTACCGTAACGAATCATAACGTGAATAACTGATGTGCACAGCTATCAACAGATCTGTGCACACGCACTGAGAATTTAGTGCAAACGGAAGCAATCGACTGGTCTTTATAAACAACACAGTTCAGATAAAGCACGCACATGTCTGAGACATTCACTGTCTGTGAGGAGGAACACAGGAAAGGCTAGTGAAGAAGGGTCCCAGGCTCAGCTGGTGTTTGGGCTCACCTGGGCCACCCCAGCCCCCTGCCCATAGTCTTGCCCTTGCTCCAGCCTAGGAGGTTGACAGCAGAGGACCACTCTTCAAATTAGGTTTGGCTGGGATATATATTTGTGTGGCCCTCGCTGACCTGTGCCATTCCTGGAATTCAGTGTTGTCTCCCTGTTTCACATATTACAGTTGCCCAATGACAGTGGAATAACGGTCAGTGGGTGAGGAAAAATGCATTTTATGATTAAAAACATCAACTTAACCTCCCTGGCAATGGGCAAAGAGACACCTTATTGGTGGTGCTGTTCTTAGATCAGTCGGGGGCAGGCAAATGCAGCCCTGGGTTCATCCTAGCTAGATGCCTGGCTTTGGTGGCCAAAGCTGTTTTATGCCTTGGACATAAAAATGAAATGAAATGAAATCTAATCTAATCCAGGCAGCACAGTGAGGGAGGAGGAAGACAGGCAGAGACCTGCTTTCCTCCGTATCATTCAGTGTGGGCAGGAAAGATGTCCACAGACCTGCCCACTGCACAGCTGGGCAGGAGACACACGCTTGCTGCCACACCTTGTAGCACAGAGGGAGCACGTTACCCAGGGGCCCACCAGCTGCATGACCAGCCTACAGCAAGAGCCACTACGTGTGCGAGTATGTGATGGTCAGATGGGAGACAGAGAAAGAGACGTGGAGCCCTTGAGCATTGCAAAGAGAGATGGAACTGAAGACTGGAGGGTGGAGAGGAGTAGACTGTTGTGAGTGGCCAGACCAGCCAGCTCCGGCTGTGGTAAGGTCCCAGCCTGAGCTGCTGCTGAGGGCCATGCCTGGGTTCTTGGCTATGCAGCATTAGGGGTAAGCGTCGATGTCCGTGACCACTAGAGAATATGGGGATATCCCAGGTTGGGTAGCTGCTGGGGACTACATGGATATCCAGGGACTGTGCAGAACTTGCCCCGCTCCTCCCTGGCTGTGGTGCTCTGCAAAACAGGCCCCATCTGTCACCAGCGGCCACACAGGAGAATGGGCTCTGCACCTTGCTCAGGCAGCATAGTGGAGCTGGCCCTGAAGGCGAGGGTGTGGGTGAGCCAGCCTTGAGGGTGTGAGTGTGGGAGAGCCAATCTTGTCACGTGTCTGCCATGGGGTAGCATGGATGTGGGGATGATTCCCCCCACATTGCCCCCACCACCAGCAGTAGAGGAGAGAGCTAGCTTCGACCATCTGAGAGTGGGAGAGTTGGCCCCGCCCCCTCACTGGCTTAAGCACCCAGGAAGCAGGCTTTCTATCTCGCCTGGGCAACACAGTTGAGCTAGCCCTGATGGCAAGGACATAGGTGAGCCAGTCCCGATGTGGATGTGTGAGAGTAGGACCAGCTGAGTCCCTCACAGGCTTCAGCACTTGGGAGAGTGGATCCTGCGCCTTGTCTGGGCAGTACAGTGGAGATGGCTCTGGTAGTACCTGTGCGGGTGAGCCGGCAGGCATGAGACCAACAGAGTTAACCCTGTTTCCTGCCAATGGTGCCACTGGGAGGCCTAGCTGGAGCAGTTCTGGAACGTTCCCTGGTCGTACAGAGAAGGGAGAGCCAGCTGGCTGATCAGCTCAGTTGCCACCCAGGCCCAGATCCAGGACTCTGAAGTGGCCCACCTCAAAATTAATCTTCTGCAAATGGTTGGGATGCGTCTTGCTGATCCAAAGCTGAGGGATCTCCTTGACCCAGGGAAACAGCAGGACAACCAGGAGTCTCAGTGAAGATCCAATATTGATGGTGTCACAGAAGCCAGAGACCTCGAACCAGACCCCAATGACTCATTCGAATGAACATTTGCAAGTGAAGATATGTGGACAGAGGGATATACTGTGGGACACACTGTGACATTCTACAGATTCCATGATGAGATGTTTTCTATGTGTCATAATTTGAATATGCTTGGCCCAGGGAGTGGCACTATTTGGAGTTATGGTCTTGTTGGAGTAGGTGTGTCACTGTGGGTGTGGGCTTTATCATCCTAGCTGCCTAGAAACCAGTATTTTGCTAGCATCCTTCAGATGAAGATGTAGAACTCTCAGCTCCTCCTGCACTGTACCTGCCTGGATGCTGCCATGCTCCCACCTTGAAGATAATGGACTGAACCTCTGAACCTGTAAGCCAGCCCCAATTAAATGTTGTCCTTATAAGAGTTGCCTTGGTCATGGTATCTGTTCACAGCAGTAAAACCCTAACTAACACACTATGCTTTGATTTTTTGTTGTTGTTGCTTTGGGTTTTTTTTTTTTTGGGGGGGGCTTGTTGTTGTTGTTGTTGTTATTGTGTGTGTGTGTTTGGTGGGGAGGTTACAGGAGTTGAAGGATGGATATGAGGAAATGGGAAGATGAGCAGGACTGGGGTGCATGATGTGAAATTCACAAAAATATCAATAACAAGTTTTCAAAAATCAACTTAAATTTTTAAAAATTATATAAAAAATTATGTGTATAATTGCTTAGTTTGGATGTATGGATGTATGTGTACCTGGTGCCCTCAGAGGCTATTAGACACCCTGGAACTGGAATTACAGTTGGTTATGAGCCACCACATGGGTGCTGGGAAATAAACCTGGGTCCTTTACAAGAACAGCCGGTGCTCTTTACCTGACTCATCTCTCTAGTCCCTAACTTAATTTCTTTCTTTCTCTTTCCCTCTCCCTCTTGTTTTCTTGTGTGTGGGGGGGGGTAGGGTCTTACTCTGCTGAACTAGCAGCCTCAAACGTACCGAGAGATCTGCCTCCCAAGTTCTAGGAGTAAAGGCTTGCATCATCATACCCTGCAAATAGTTTTACTTAGTGAAACTGTATCCCTCAGTAGAGAGAAGAACTACAAGATCATCAGAAAACTGTGCGGACAGGTGCAGTGGCCTCTTTTGGTAGGACAGACATCACCTTGACCTAGGGGATGCAGCACCCAGCAACCACTGGTAGTGTGTCTTGCTGAGCTTGCCAGGTATTTCTCCCAAATCAGTAGAATCTAAAGGCAGGGCAGGAAAGAGGAAGATGTGAAATTACAGATGTGCAGGTGCAGGTCATAGGATAACTTGTGGGCTTAGTTCTCCCACTATGTGGTTCCCCAGGGATTAAGTTATCAAGCTTGGCAGTAAGTACTTTCATCCACTGAGCCATCTTCCAAGTGACTGTTATGCACACGGGTTAAAGGTAGCCCCCGTGTTGTTTAGTCTGAGTCACAGCCTACGACTCTTAGTTTAGGGCTGCTGGAGCCGAACTTGGACTCCTTATGCACTGAAATGCTTTCAGTATAGTCCAAGCAAGAATAGCCATATGTACATATTTCATACTTTAGAGTTGGGTTGCTTTGCATAAATTGTAATATCTTCTAGACACAGATATGACAACCTGGGTCTCTGGACGACCCCACATGGACGCTGCCGTTTGGAGCTCTAATGCAATCTCTCCACTGAAGCCCCTTCTCCAGTTTTCTGTAGGCAGAGAAACCTCCATACTCTTTCTCCCTCTGGTTTGGGATCCTGGATGTTCTCTGGAAGACCCTGTGAAGGTTCCACTGTGAAGGTTCTTCTCTGAAGCACTCCACACTGTATCCCAATGATATTCTATACATGCCCTTCTGCTGCCACCTCATGGCCATGCCTTTTCTCTGATCAGTCCCCAGCCTTCAGACTCAAAACTAGCATATACAGACAGCCTTCCATGGAAAAATGTCACAACAATGGTTTTGAATGCTGAGATGCTTGTCTTTTATATTTTCTCTCTCTCTCTCTCTCTCTCTCTCTCTCTCTCCCTTTCTCTCTCTCTCCCCCCCCCCTCTCTCTCTCTCTCTCTGTGTGTGTGTGTGTGTGTGTGTGTGTGTGTGTGTGTGTGTGCCACAGCATGCATGTGGAGGTCAAAGGGAAGCTTGTGGGAGTCAGCTTTCTCCTACCATTGGGATCTGGAGAGGAGACTCAGGTCATCAGATTTGGCAGCAAGCCCCCTTACCCTCCAAGCCGTCTTGCCAGGCTTGAGATACTTAGGTTAGAGTTTCTCATTTGACTCACCTCGGTTAATATGGCCAGGCTTTCCTTCATTCTGTAGGGCAGAGATGCTTTCCATTCTGTATACACGCTGCCTCTTAGGCATCTGCTCATGCTGAAGGATGCTAAAGTCGATTGACTATTGTGAATAATACTGCAATGAATGCAGAATGCAGGTCTCATTTCAACATGCTGAGTTCCTATCACTTGGCCACTTACCCACTAGTGGGATCACCAGATTATATGGCAGTTCTTTTTAACATCTGAAGAATATTCATACCATGTTCCAAAATAGCTGCATGAGTTTACAGACCACACTAATGGTGTTCAGTAGTTCTGTTTCTCAACAACCTTGCCCGCACTCACTCAAGATCTTTTATCTTTTTGGCATCGCTCAGACAAGATCCTCTTGCTTTCACTTCCCTAGTACTGAGACTACAGGCACACCCCACCATTGCTAACTGATGGGGTAGGGGTCAGCCACTCGTGGGTGGCGCCATCCCTAGGCAGGAAGGTTTGGACTGTCTAAGAAAGGTAATGTTGGGAAGTGTGCCAGTAAGCTGTGTTTCTCTGTGGTCTGTGCTTCAGTTTCTCTTTGATGATGGTCCTTAATCTGTAAGCTAAATAAGCCTATCCCTCCCCCGACCTCACTGATTTTGGTCATTGTTTTATGGTAGCAGCAGAGAGCAAACTAGAGCTCATCACTCAGCTGTTACTGACTTTAAACACTGTTTTTTTTTTTTTTTTTTTTTTTTTGCTCTCTTGATTCTTTTAGGTAGATGCAGAGCCCCATCTTGTATTCGCTGCCTTTTGTTTCAAAGTTTCCCTTGCACACTTCTTGTGAATCTGTAAGTGTTGCAAACTGCTCTCTTCCTGTGTCAGCTATCTTCATCCTTGTTTTGGAAATCTGGGTAGAGATATGGTAGAGATATGGTAGAGAATCCTTGCTTGACAGTTGGTTTATTTATTTATTTTTAGTATTTTGGACAAGAAGCTGGTCTTTACTCTTTCTTATTTGTATAACATCCTTCCCATCCTATGGCTGATTTTGTTTTAAGTACTGTTTTGAAGTAACTGTTAGGAAAATCAGATGTAGCTTTCTTTGGTTATTTGTTAACCAAATACTACAAGCTTATGATCTTGAGCAAAGTTTTTAAAGCATGTCTGGCCATTCTGTCTTGAAATGTCTTTTACTCCCTGCTTCCTTCCCCAGGGGCTCCTCCCAATGTGCCATCTATCTTCTGGTCCAGTTTGGAGTGTTCTCTCCTCCCATCTTCAACTCCAATGCCTTTTCTCTGGTGTCTAATCTCTCATCCATGGACCATATTCTTCTTCCTCAGACACTGGACACTATGTAACACTCCAGGCATATGGATCTTGTTCCCATTAGTCATTGCTCCACTTCACACACTCTTGCCTCTTTAGGAACACATTCCCGAGTCAGTAATGATCTACTTTTCCCTCCTTCTGTTTTGCTTTTTTGAGACAGGCTTTCTGTTTATCCCTGGCTGTCAGGCTGACCTCAAACTCAGAGAGAGCCACCTGCCTCTGCCAGCCGGGATTAAAGGCTTGCATCACCACTGCCAGACATTCCTTAATCTGTTATGAGTTATGTGTTTCTCTGCATGTGAGCACAGCCACAAGTCCAGGGCTAAGGGAGCAAACCCTTCTCAGGGTGGCAGGAGCTGAGAGTGTTCTTGCCTGGGATTTGATGACCCCTGAGCTATTTTCAGGCGTGCCTGTCACTGATTGTAGTGTTTTCCGGGTCTATGCTGATCAATCTCTGGCCCTTGGACTCTTCTCTCCCTGGCTCTTGCCTTGAAGACCTGGCCTTGTCTTGGCCTCTCAGTCTCCTAGTAGGCCTCTTATCCCATGTGTGCCCATGGAGGTCAGAGGTCAACTCCAGGTGTCATTCCTCAGGAGTTGCTCACCTTGTGTTCTCAGACAGGGTCTCTCAGAGTGAGTGGCCTGGGGGTCTCCAGTCAGGCCAGTTGTTTAGTAAGCCCCAGGGTCCCACTTCTGTGTCTCCTCAGGATGGGGATTACTAGCGTGCACCGCCACAGCTGGTTTTGTTTTTATTTTCTTTCGTGAATGCTGGGGATCAATGCTTCTGCATACATGGAAAGCACCTTGCCAACTGCGCTATCCATAACAACTCAGATTTCCTTAAGCATTATTATTATTGTTATCATTATTATTTAATGTGTATGACCACTTTGTCTGCATATATGTTATATATGTGTACTATGTGTGTGCTTGGTGGTTACAGGGGCAAGGAGAGGGCTTCAGGTGTCCTGGAACTGGAGTTACAGATGATTGCCACCATGTGGCTTCTGGGAACTGAACTCAGGTCTTCTTGAAGACAAGCCAGTGCCCTTAACCTGTGAGTCATCTTTCCAGGCTACTAGCTCTTTCCTCTAAACAATGGAACCCAGGATGCCCCCCTTACTGTGGTGCAGACTGGAAGTTCTGTCAAGGCAAAGCTGGGCCATCACAAGGTACACTGTCCTTCACTGGCTCATACCAATGTCCACAAAAACAGTTAACATGTATGCTAACACTACACACACCCCTCTCTCAGCATCTTGCTCTATTTATTGCAATGTCTGTGGAATATATACTTTATCCTCCTGAAAAAGGCTTCCTGGCTCCACCCCTTAAATCTTCCTATATATTCTCTCTATACATTAGATATAGATTTTTAAAATTTGTTTACCTGGAGCCCAGAGCCTGATGCATATTCACACTCAATACATTTGCTGAATTAACGAACAAGCAGACTAAGTGCAAGTTGAGGTTGCCAGCCCAGCACATTCTGCAATTTTGTTTGCTGGTACAGACTATACCACATGGCCCTGGCTAGCCTAGAACTTGCAGCTACCTTCCTACCTGCCTCCTGACAGCTGTATATCTTCATCTTCTCTCAGGCTCCTCCCAGACAGTCTCTGCCATCCTGACTCTCTGGGCTTTCCTTGTGAGCATCACCCAGAACTCATTCTTTCCTGCATTTTCAGATCATTTATTAACTTTTTTTTTTTTTTTTTTGCACTTCCGATACTATCTGGTTTTGCCTTTTTGACAGTGTATGTGTTTGTGTTTGCTTCACAAATGAACCACAGTCCTGGAGAGGTGGGAACTGTCTGTACAGTTGCTTGCTGACCCCAACAGACCAAGGACAGCTTTTACTCACAGGAATCTGGGCCCAGAATGGCACTTTCAGTGACAATAGCTTCATGTTTAAAATCTAACTGTACTCCACAGAATATTATTGGGTCAAGGTTCTGAAGTAGGTTTCATCTTTTTCTTGCTTTTTTTTTTTTTTAATTTTTGCTAATTTTTTTAAAAAATTTTGCTAAATGTTGTTAAACAAAATACTATGTCCTATTTTCTAACAAATGATACAAACAGTACTTCCACAGAGACAAGGAAATCCTGGTATCATATAGCCAGGTGTTTATGCAAATATATTAAAATCCCTCTGAGTCTTCAAAATGTTATCATAAACATATAAAGGAGAGGATGGGAAGTGAATGTCAAATCTCATTTTTAGTTCATAAAAATAAGGAAATAAAATTCCCTTCCGTGAAACACAGGAGTTGGCTGGAGTCAGAAAACGTAAGTACCTCTAGCCTCTGTTCTGAAAAGTATTTCAGTGACTGGGATTCCTGTAGAAAGGTGAAACTTTCTTGCCATAATGATGTCCTACATGGAGGGTTCCTACATGGCCCATCCCTGGCTTGCTGAGTAGACGTAGAACACAGGGAAGAACACACTCGGAGGGCTCTCCAAGCAACCAACAGGTGATTCATAGCCCAAGAAAGAGCAAAAGACAAATGCTTTATTATGAGATCTGTTCAAGTAAGGTTTCAGTGTGCACCAGTGAGTGAATGCGGATCTGCATTGATGTTTGGAATGAACACCAGGTTAAAAAGGGGCTACACAGTTTTGCTTTGTTGCTTCCCCCCCCCCCCAATACCACCCTTCCCTAAGGCAAGAAAACACACCATTTGGAACAGAATGTTACAGGAGAAAGCTACATCAGAGTACAGTACAAAAGATAAGAGCATCTTTGTCTGGAGGCCACTGTGGACCAGCGTATCACCTACACTGGCAGCTTCCCAGTGCAGTTTCCAATGACAGGCACTGGCCACAGCTCTACTGTTCTTCCAACTGACAACTTTTGAGTACATTCTCTACTTCTCAGGAATGTGCAGATGGGGCCCATATGCTGATATTACAGTAATTACAACATTGAGTAACATTGCACAGTCAACCTCCAAGGCTATTCAGTAGAAAATAATGAGCATTAAAAAGATGTGCCTTTACTAGTGGCTTTACGTTGCATACGTCACTAATTATGAAAGAAGGCAAATGACCAGTTAGTTACAAAGCTCCACATGACAGGAATAATGATGCGAAAGAAACATGAGAACTTGGGCAAAATATTGAAAACAAAGGAGTTGTGAGGGAGCAGAGTGAACCACCAGGCAAGCATATGCCCATAATGAACAGGCATGGAGAGCACGCCCTGCTCACGGGCCTCTCCAGTACTGACAGATACTACAGTGATGGGGGAGGGTGGAGGTTGAGAGGACACTGGGGCAGATGCTCCCGATGCGGGTCAATTCCTGAGGCGGCATCGTATCTTAGCCAACGCAATCATTGACACTGTACAGATGAGTTTGTGCTATGACACGTCCTGACACGCTCCTGTTTCTGCAGTTACCCTGCATGTTCTGAAGGCAGCAAACCCAAATGCTGGTTTGTTTCACAACAGCCAGGTGAGCTATGGATTCTTTTAATCTCTGCTGCTAATTAGCAGAACCCAAACCAGAGGATCAAATAAGCTTGGCAAAGACTGGACTCTTCCCTGTGGTGCTTCTGAGTTAGCTCAAAGCAGAGCAGTGGCTTGTTTTTGCTTTGTACAGAGAGTCTGGGTACCACACCATAGACATCCTGTAAGTCCTAACCACACCTTGTCTGACCCAGGCAGAGACTGAGAAAGCAGAGGGATCTGGGGGACACCAACCCACTGTCAACTTCTGGTTTAAATTAAATATGATTTTAAAATAATTTTTATAAAGTTCATGCTACAATTTTAAAGACTATTTCTGTGCGCTTTTAATCCTGGACACAATTTTCAAAACAGCATGATAGAGGTAAGAATTTTAAAAACACACCAGAACGTAAATAACAGGGAAATCCTTTTCAACCCAAAGCATTAGACGTACAGTTGTGTGTGGTGATCTAGACAACTATACAGGTTTAAAGCAATCATATTTTATTATACAGCTATGAACAGAAAATGAACAGAAATACACAGTATACTTACCTGTACATGTGAACCTACGTTTGAAGCTACGATTCTTATTATAGCTCATACTGACTTGAATTTTACAGCTCATGACTATGTATAACCTTATTGCATGAAGGACAATGTCTACATGGGAGGTTCACAGCTGGGCCACACTGGGCGTCAGCAGTGCATTCGGAGCTGAGCCGCAGATGCGGTGCGTCTCCCGACCCCGGGCACACAACATGGGAGGTTCACAGCTGGACCACACTGGGCGACAGCAGTGCATTCGGAGCTGAGCCGCACACACGTCACAGCTTGAGCTCATTGGCTATTTTGGATGCAATGTTCTTAAAGGCGATAGATGTCCCAGATATTCGCTTGAAGCGGACCCCATTGAGCGAGAGCCGAGGCAGCTTGCAGACTTCCATCTCCCACTGTACGAGGCTGTCCTGCCTTGCGTCTCCGTGAACACAGAAGAGCAGGAACCTCTCTTTCTGTTCATAGTCACAGGTGTTGGCATCCAGCACTTTTCGGATTTCTCTCACCATGTCATTGGGGTCCATTGAACTCGTGGTCTTCATGCTCCACGTGAACCGCAGAGACCGCGGCTTGGCCTCCTTACCCTCTTCCTTGTCTCTCTCTTTCGGCTCTCCTGATGGACCCCTAGAAGGCAGAGGGAAAATGAAAACAAAGTTCTCCTCAGCAAAGAAACCTCAGCCATAAAATGTGAGTGGCAATTCCAGTGTGCATGCAGTCAGCCCTCAGAGGGACTTATGTTACTGACACCCTGTAAACAGGCCTGGGGCACCATCTGCCCTCAGAGTGAGCAGAGATGCATGTTATCACCATGCTGTAAACAGGGCATCATCTACTTTGGCATTTAGCATCTTCAGTCTAAAGCAGCAAGCTGTCTTAAGTAATCTGTTCCGGGGAAGAAATTTGCAGCTGAAAGTGAAAATGTAATAGCTTTTCCTATATTTTTGGGGTCAGTTCTAAAAAACAGATGTGCCATTTACCAGATAGACATGTCCCCTATGCACGGGTGCACAAACACACACACAAACACACACACACAAAACCCACACACACTTTCAAATACACATACATACATACAAGCACACACACCTTTACAAAGATACATACAGACACATATCAGGTACCACTAGGATTCCTCTTATAAAGCACAGTTAAGAGCAATGTCATGACTACAGAGGAAAGAGGTTTCAACCCTACAGTCGGGAGGTGAGCCACAATTCTGTCAGGGTGTCTCGGCAGCATGCTTGCTCTAGTTTGGAAGTTGCCTGTGGTCTCCACCCACCCTTGCCTCTCACTGTCTGCTCTCTCCTGCTGGGACCTACTGGCTTCCATGCTGTTCCTGATCACAGGTCTGTGCTCCCGTCTCCAGTGTCTGCACAAGCCAGGAGGCTTCGCCTGGCTCCACGGACAACCGTCTCTAGCTTTTCCATTTTTGCTTCTTTTTATCCTCATCACAGTCCCTAGTGATTGGCTCCTGACCTGGCATAGCCACCCCTTCTTACTCCACTCTTCCTTCCTAGTCATGGTATTCACACGCACTGACCATTTATTAGGCTTCTTACAGATGGACCACTTGACAGTTCCTAGATCATAAGCTTCAGTATGCTCACCTGTGTCACTCCTGACACACCCCAGGCATCCAGAACCACACTGGGCACAAGAGATGACTAGCACATTGAATTTTCTGGGTAGATATCTCACAAGTAATACTGAACCAGAAAAACATCTCAAGTAACCACTGGAAGGTGAACTGAATGGATTTTCATGATAGAGTGCCTAGTATTAAATATATTGAACTGTTGTCCAAATTTAGATGAGTTGCAATTTTTTGTCTATAAACATTTCTCACTCATTTGTAATTTAAGGAAGAAACTATATCTTTGAATGCTATTTATGTCTCTTCTAGAAATATATACATATGTATTTACATATAATATATAAAACATATTATAAAACATAAAAAGGAACATAAAGTGTTCCTTTCATTCCCAGATAGCTGAGCCTCTAAAGTGCTAAAAGCTGAACAAGAAAATACATGCCAGACTGTGAAATGGGTATAAAGTATTTACTTCATTTTCTTCTCTGTTTTTTTCTGGGGAAGACCCAGAAAGCATGCCAACATAGAGTTTTAGACTGTGGTGCAAGGCTGAACACTCACGTAAATGCATTCCTATGGTCAAATCCTCTTCATGTTAGTTACCTTGGTGCTGTGCATGACCCCAGGATGGCTCACCTTAGTGACACCACAGTAGAGAGAACAGTACACTTTCACCTAATAATCCTTTGCTCTGACCTACTTTTCTGGCAAAACAAAAAGCCCAATCCTTTACCAAGTATGCAATTTAGATTTGTGAGTTACAAACTCAATGTTGATAAGCTTGAATTTCACTCCATGGTAGGTGACATCAGGAAAACCCACAGCACTCTGACTATGAAGGCTCACAGTGCAGATGCTATCAAATGACCATGCTGCCCACCACCCCCAGCCATGGGAGCGCCTGGCACCTGCGGCTCACCTGGCTGTGTCAGTTCTGCCGCTGGCTTCGCCTTCACTTGGATCCCTCAAAAGTAAAGAGAAGATTGAGATTTAGCAATTTTAAAAGCAAAAGGAAGATCAAGAAAAGCTACAACTAAAATGACACTGACGTCAGCTTGCCCATTACTGCTGGGTCTGAATCCTTCTCCAAGCTTTCACCATAACACCAGCTACTGCATTGCTTGAGTAGCTGTCTACTAGACAATGCTGGCAGGAGCTATCACGGGAAAAGTTAGTTGTTTTAAACACAACCTTCCAATTCCAAGCTACAACTCTAACTTCATACTTATCTTTTGGCTTAGTTTAGTATAATCCAAGGTTAAACAGGTTTAATGACCATCAACACCAGTATTAAACTTCATGTTATTATATGCACTTCTAGAGGTTGTTGCTCAGTTGAGCAAACATGTTAATCTTGCAGCTAAACACAAGGCATGTGTTGTGCAGCTAAGGCTGTGCTCAGGAGATAGTAAATTGAGAAGACAGATCAGTGGGCAGATCAGTGGGCCCTGACTCATGTAAAGCAGTGCACATCTTCTGGAAACATCCTGGGGGTCTAGGGGCCAGTTAGGCTAGCCCAAGCATGAACAATGGGCTCAAGAAATAAGGTAGAGAGTGACAGAGGAATGAACACACATAAACACACACACACACAAACACACACACAGTGCTGGCAGAAGAAAAGAAGAGAGGGAGAGAGGGAAAGAGGAAGAGAGGGAGAGAGGGAAAAAAGGAGAGAGGAAGAGAAGGAGAGAGGGAGGGAGAGAGAGAGAGAGAGAGAGGAAGAGAAGGAGAGAGGGAGAGAGAGGGGGGGGGGGGACTGAGAGACTGAGATTAGGAAAGTTGAGCCCAGGGCTGCAGAGGTGGCCCAGTGAAGAGCACTGGCTGTTCTTCCAGAGGACATGGGTTCAATTCCCAGCAACCACATGGTGGCTCACAACTGTCCCTAATTGTAGTCCCATAGGATTGGCTGCCCTCTTCTGTTGAGCATACATGTAGACAAAACAGCCATACACATAAGTAAATCTTAAGAAAGGAAGGAAGGAAGAAGCCAACGTGGTTTTCTAAAAGTGAATACTAATTCTTTAATACACAATGAATTATTTTAGAAGTGCCAAGAGTTCATGCACAGTACATCATCAGCCTAAGGAAGCAGGAGAGGCTAAAAATACAGATCGAATTATAAACAGAACAATAATCTCACCTAGATATCCATCTGTGAAATAAAATCAGAAGAATTGCTAATTGTCTTTGCATTGAAGGTGATCATTTATTTTAAAGTCTTCCAAAAATTCGAACTACCCTGATATTTAAAGGTAAATAAACTGAGTCAAGTTATAGCCTGATATTCAAACATTAGCAGGCAGCTCATGAGAGAATTAAAAATACCTTGGGAAGCAAGGAAAACCACCATTTCAAATGCTTAAATTTTTAAAAAATGTTTTAGCCTTTCCACATTTAAATGTTTATGTGAAATGCACACAGCAGGGTTAAAGTCAGCAAGCCCTCCTCCCACCCCGTGCATTCGCACAGAGCTGCTGTATGTCACACTCGGTCTGGGTGCTGAACACTACAAGCATCCTAAGCCTGCAGGGCTCGAACTACAGGCCCCTTTCCATAGATGTATTGTGAAAAACAGACAAACAAACAAACAACACTATTTTTCAGAAGCAAAAAGAATAATAAAATGTATTTGCAATCTCAAATATAATTGCCATTTCCACCAGGTGGGATATTAAATACTCAGTGCCATCTGTAAATTAATTGTAGCAAACTGAAGTAAGCTGGTTTCTAAGTTTCTAAGCTGGTTCGCTATGCAGTGCCATCCCAGTTGTGTGAGATGCTGTGGTACATGGCATAGAAGACAGTGTGGCCTTAGCAACAAGCAGTGACCCCGCTGACCCTGCAGCAGAGAGGAGATGGCTGCATTCAGAAGGACTGTGCTGCCATGCACGCTGACACAGAGGACACTGCTGCTGGGCCTGAGCCCCACACACCTGCAGTAGGAACCCCCCCTACACCTTACTGCCTTGCTGTAACACATAGCAATATGCTCACATGTGGTCCAGCCTACTGAGGAGAGGGCAGTAGTGTCGCACAACCTAATGAGTTAGCTCTCAGTGGGAGGCAGAGAGGGACACGGAAGCATAGCTGGCTGCAACGGCTCATGCAGCTTAGCATGGCTTTGTGATACAAAAGCAAAAACCGTATGTACAGCAGTTTGTACGCAACTGAACACATGGGCTATTCCCTTTCACTTGGGAAGACAGCAAGCCTGGTGTAGAAGCAGCAGCAAATAATTGGCAGGCATTTGAGGGACAAGATTCCAAGGAGAATGGATATCAAGACAAACTCCTGTGAGCGTGCAGAGGTGCCTGAGGTAGGAAGAATCAGACGGGAGGCGCAGGTATGTGACATGCGCTTTGGAGGCCCTTCCTACAGTTAAGAGCCCCCTTTCTTCTTCTTTCTTCTCCCCGCCCCCCGTGTCTGGGGATCAAACTGAAGGCCCTGTGCATGGCAGGCAAGCTACACAGTCAGGCCTGCTGGATGGCTTTAAATCAAGGAGTGACTTACAGACTTATACTGCCAGAAGTCTTTATGAGAACAAAAGAGACCTGGAAGGAGGTGAAACCTGACAGTGGTTTCGACTGTGAGGCAGGGCAGCAAAGGCAGAAGCAGCCACCCTGACTGTCCTGAGAAGGCCATTTGCAAAGGTGGGAAGGAAGCAAAGACAACTCCAAGGTGCCTGGGAGGACAGCACTACCTAACACTTCTAGAGAGAGAAGAACAAGGGAGACAGATCAGAAGCTGAAACTGATTGTCTGAGGATGTAGAGAGGCAGAGCTTGGGGCAACTGGATCCATGGGGATGAAGCCCTGGGAGATCTGGGTTCAAGCCTGAGACTGTTAAAAGTGAGATGGCATCTACTGCCACATCTCCTGCAGATCACCAAGAGAAGACAGAAAACTGGCAGAGACCATCCAAAGTCTGTCCTGCACACTCTGATATTTAGAGGTCAATAGGGAAAGGCAAGGAAATCTGGAAATGACCAGCCAAGGAGCCCAGGAGGGAGCAGCTGGTTTGTGAGGCAGAAAAACCAGCCAAGAGAGGGAAGTAGCTCAACCTTGAAAGAAACAACAGTCCTCACTGCTCTATCTACCATGCCAGTGACCGACAATCACACTAGCACCTTGCAATGGCTGCCAATACTATCCTCTGACTCCCTGCTGACTGTTGGCTTCTCTTTTTCTCTTACAAGGTACCACTCTGCACACCTGTCCAGTCAGCATCAGGTCACTGATAGTCTGCTAAGATACTTGCATTTGAGGATTTAAGGGTTGAAACTCAGCTATGTGGTCCTACACACGGAAAAGGGGGAGGTTGCTGCTCTTCTCTACCAACCAAGTTTTCTGTTTGCTTGTGTCGAGTTGCTATGTTTGGAATAGCAATCTACCTTCCTTCTGTGTTCTGGGATTAAAGATGTGAGCCAGCTTCTCCATTCACTCTGGAATACCAGGACCACTAGAGATACTGCAAGTAAACACCAGTGTTCAATCAATCAAAATTTCTTTGTTCCCTGATTTGAGGCTTAGCTCATATGAATGGATGATACGAACCCTTAGAGACAATCATGCCTTGCCCGTGACTCATCCTAACACTTCCTTGTTAGCTGCATTCTGCTTTAGCCCATGACTTATTGCTCACAGATTGTTTCTTCCATGACTTTAAGACTCGGAGGGCCCAGATCTCACCTTCTTTGTCTTCACAGTACTCTGCATAGAGGAGTGTTTATGTGGCAGGGCTCAAGTCACGTGGGCTGATATTAATGGGTCAAATTTACATCAGTCTGCACTTGCTCGGCATTCATATAACCTATGTGCAGTGCACAAGCATGACTAATTTGTATGAGGTACAGCTATACTATTTCACTAGTTTATTAGTGTGTTAAACACACATTTATCTTGTGTTTATTTTGATGTTCAGCTTTTTAAATTTTTCTTGCTTCTTATTTTTATGTGCACTGGTGTTTCCCCTGTATATATATCTGTGTGATTGTGTCAGATTCCCTGGAACTGGAGTTATAGAAAGTTGTGAGCTGTCATGTGGGTTCTGGGAATAGAACTTGGGTCCTCTGGAAGAGCAGCCAGTGCTTACAACTGCTGAGCTGTCTCTCTAGCCTCTGATGTCCAGTTTTAAGTAATCATGTGACTTAAACTTATTATACAAAGTCAAAAAGTTAAAAGATAAGCATGATTTGAAAGGATTTTAAACATACATACATAGTAATACATATATAATGTATATAATATTATACATATACATGTAAGTATATATATAATATATACACATATATACCATATTAGCCTAGTGGGTAATGTGTTTGCCACCAAGCCTGGTGCTCTGAGCTGAATCCCTGAAATCTCATGGTGAAGGAGAGATGTCCACATGCTATGGCATGTGCTTCTCCTTCCCGCCTCAGTAAATAAGTAACATAAGAAGATTTAAGCTGATTATTGTCCGCCACTGGCGAAGGAGGCGGAGCAGTGAGGAGGGCTAGCTCTTGTATCTTTCAAGCTTAGATGTGTATTTAATTCCTTCTCATAAATAAAAACATTTTAAATCTTAACTAATTTTTACATCTTTTCTTTTTTTTTTTTTAATCCCTCCCTTCCCTTTTTCATTTTTGGAGACAGAGTCTCTCTCCATAGCCTTGACTGTCTTAAGAGACTCGCTATGTAGATCTGACTGTCCTTGAGCTCAGAGATCTGTCTGCTTCCTCATGTTGGGATCAAAGGTGTGTGCCACCACACCTGGCAAAATGTTTTTTATGTGAAGTTTTGGCTCTGTTCTACAAAAGTTTTAGATTTTCTTTTGTGACAGGGCCCTCTGTATCCCAGGCTGGGCACAGATCCAGTGGTCTTGATCTTCTGGTCTTCTTGCCACCACTTCCTGAGTGATGGGTTCCACAGGGCTGGCACTGGACCTTGGGATTCACGCATGCCCAGCAATACTTGACCAACTGAATAAAAATAAGTTCATGCCCTTAAGTTCTTATTTTTAATTTCTCTTTCTTAAGGAAAAAGACTATTTCTACCTGGTGTTTTACTCTCAATTCCTGTAAAAATGAGTGAGATGCCATGAAGCCAGTCTAGAAAAATCACAGTACAGGTGACAGCAAAGAACCAAGCTTCCTCTTCAGAGAAAGCAAGCACAGCCCCAGGGTACTGACCTGCGGACAAACTTGGAGGTGATCTTGCTGATTATCCCCGTTGACGTTCCCCTCCTGGCATGGGCAAATGCACCGGGTTCGTGGGAAGGGGAGGCAGGTGGGCCGTTATAAGCTGCACTGCGCCGCTCCCGGAGCTGCTCCCCGTGGAAAGTGCTTCGGCTGGAGCTCCCTCGGGGGAAGCGGGTCCTGTCAGGGGTGCTGGCACTGATGCTGTGAGCAGATGGGGAGGCAGCAGGTGCTCTCTGAGTTGCACTGCTGGGAGACATTAAGATATATTATTCAGAATAATGACAGGGGCAGCTTTCACTCAGCCGAAGACTGGGGAGGGGAAAGGCCTGGTGATTTCTGTTGGCCCAATGATTTTTATTCACATTAGAAATGAGGTGCATGGGAGAATTAATTTACTATGCCGTTATACAAAGAGGAGATGCCATTTTAAAACTCTATTTTTACTATATCTCATAACATTTCTGACATGAAGACAAAGCTGTCAGAATCCAGAATGCCAACATGAGTGCAGCATGTGGGTCTTTAATTACATAATCTGCATACCTGAAATCCCAAATGCTGCAAAATCCAAAAATTGTTTAAGCACTGCTATGACACTACACATGAAAAATTCCACGTGTGACTTTATGAGGCGTCCACTGAAAACAACTACAAAATGATCTTTAGGCTGTGCATGCCAGCCAAGCTAGACATCTAAGTGAGTTTCATGACAAAATTCAAGTTCTATCTATCTCATTATGCATGCAAATATTGTGGAATTGGAAAATGTCCAAAATCCAAAAGGCTCCTGAGCCTAGGAATTCCAGATGAAGGGCATTCAACTTGAATGCTTTTAACATACGCTGCTTAGCAATGTGCAGAATGAATTTTTTTATGTGTTTTCAATCAAGTTTATGTGAATTTATTATTTTTATTACTATAATTAGTACTTTAAAAAAAAGCTCACTATTAAGCACAGACCAGCCTTGAACCTTTCTCTGTTGCCCAAGCTAGCCTGAAATCCTCACCCCTGTGTAAGTACTCAGATTATAAGTCTGTAGCACAATATCTAGCTATAAATTTATTTTAAATTAATATATAATATATAAAATTGTAATTTTTAATAATAGTGACTTTTAAAAATAAGTGCTATGTCAGGAAGATAAATTATTTTACATGGTATTTTATTAGGATCTAATGAGTTCTTTAAAAAAAATCTCAATAGTAAGCTAGAGGGGGTTTTCTGTAACACATCAGACTACCAGCAATGGCCTTCGTACAGAATGAATTTTATTGTTTGTCAAAAAGCCTTTCATAACATCACCCCGTGTTTCTGCTTGAGACCCCAGGGGAAACAGCGCTGCATGGAGCTAGCAGTGTGACTGATGGAACCTAATCACTAAAGCCATGGCATGTTAAGATGCCCCGAATTTCAGAACTCCTACAGTGGTGAACCTTACAAAGGTGAACTGAATGTAAGCCTGAGCGGCTGCCAGTGCACCTGCCCCACTGATATCGCACTTGCTAAGACCCGCAGCTGTGATGCCAACAGAATTTGGTTCTGTGTCCCATTTTTTGAGTGGGGTTGGGGATTCAAGACAGGGTTCTTCTGTGTAATAGCCTTGGCTGCCCTGGAACTTGCTTCATAGACTAGGCTGGCCTTGAACTTAACAAGGATCCCTTGGCCTCTGCCTCCCCAGCACTGGGATGTGAGCCATCACAGGTAGCTTTTTGTGCATTCATTTTACTTACTTTTTATTTTAAAAGGTAACTTTGTTTGTGTGTGCCATGGAGCATGTGTGGAGGTGAAAAGACCTCTCCTGGGAGCTGGTTCTTTTCTTTCACTATCTGGACTCCAGGGGTAGGACAAAGGTTATCAGTCTTGGTAGTAAGCACCTTTACCACCTGTTGACCTGTCTCACCAGCCATTAAAATTACTTAATTACAGTCATTAAATTAAGTGATAAATTACACAGCAGTGCTTAATGGGTGGATTAAAAAATGCAATCCGTTAAGAATATTCTTCTGGAAAATGATTTCAAGTAGTTTTAGATAACTGCTAAGGCACAGCACATCTCAGAGAGCTCGTGAGGAGACTGCAGAGAAAGCCATGAAAGCAGGACTCACCCAGGCCGATAAGCTTCAGAGCCATCTTTAATGGTTGGCAGTGTAACTTTAATAGGGTGGCCAGAGGTTGACATAGACTTCTGGTGGCGGGGACGTGCTGAGGGGCCAGCAGAAGCCACGGTGGAGCCTGCTGAGGACATGCTGCTGGCAGACATTTCTGTAAGGCTGACATAAAAGAAGAAGTACAGTTATTGAAACCTGAGAAAAAGATTTCCTAAATCTCAATCATTGGCACTTTCATGATTGAAACACTTGAAAGAAACAAACACATTCTTAGTGATTAATGAAACAACTCTCCATTGAAGGTGTTTCCATTGAAAAGTTCCCAGATTCTTGTTTTTTTTTTTCCCCCACAAAATATTACAGAAAAGTTTATTTGTGTTTCAATAAAAAGACCATCATTTTAGAACAGGCAGCTAAGGGCAACTGTGCAGTTAATGGGTTCTTGTGAATAAATTTTAAGAGACTATTGCCTGTCCTAAAATTCCCTTTTCTTTTTATAAAAAAAAAACTATTAAAAATGATTGACAAATTTTGAGTTAAAAAACTGTTAAAACATTCTCTATGTTTAATTTCAACTTTATAATAGACTACAGGAAGATGCTTATGAAACAAATACAACATTTGTTTCAGTACACGTCTTTAAAGGATAGTCTTGTAAGTATGTAAACAACTATATAATAAAAAGTTTCCAAACATAGCCTGTAAGAAATCAGGCAAATTTACCATAAGCAAACTTTCTAGACAATTTCCATAGCTGCACCAGTGTGGCAGTAAACTCCTTCCAAACAAAACAAACAAACAAGAAAATCTACTTGGCAATTTGTTGCTACAATACAGAAAAGGTGTACAGACTTGATGGACTTCCTACAGTCAGTATAATTTAAGGAAAAATAGTCATAATAAGATGTATGGCACTTAATGTTTAACAAGTAGAGCTTTGCTATTGGCTTGGTTCTTTGGACACTGCATGATTTAACAAATGGAAAACTTCATCCTAAAGCCTGGCTGTCCACCACCTGGGCGCTGGACATGGGAGGCAGAGCAGCACTTTGTCATTGTCACTGGTGTGGGCACAGTACAGTTTCTTCAGCAAACCCAGCAACAACTGTTGGGGGGCAAAATAAGCTTCAAACTCAAAATAGAAAGAAAAAATGAAAGAAAAAGAATAGAGAGAGAAATCATAAAATCCTAAAAGGGAGATACAGGCTCTGCATTAGCACGCTGGCCTCACAACATCTCCCCAGCTAGGCTCAAACTGCGGCACACTCCTTACTTGGAGCTGCACCTCTAACTCCAGAACTCGCGGGTCTTCTTGGGAGTAGGCCAAAAAGAACAGAAAGCCCCACTTTAAGTTTCTTTTCTCTATACATGTTTTTCCTGAAGCTGATTTGAAGGGGGGAGGGGTCTACGGGTTGAGCGGTCAATTCTCATCGTTCTCATTAAAGTCATCGTAGTTGTCATCATCCTCCCCAACGTAGGACACAGGGGTCTAGACCCTGGAGCGGCTGTACTGAGACCCATTGGAGCTCATGGCCAGCATCCATCTGCACCACTGCTCAGATCACTGGCAGAAAGCCTTGTGCCAGTGGATGTAGAACCTGCTGTCATGACGAATACTCCGCCAATGGATCCCTGAGCCATTTCTGTCACGTATGGTTCTAGAGTTTTTGGTACCAAACTCCTCGGCACCTTGAGGTCTTCGGCAGAGCAGCTGACCGACTCCAGCCCGCACGCCACGCCCATGCGCTTCAGCACCTCAATGTCATCGTGGATCTCAAACGTGTTGTCAAAGTTAAACAGATACTCAAACCTGTCACCTATGGTTCTAGAGCAAAACAGCCATAAGTCTGAACCCTGATGACAAAGTATCTGTTTCTTCCCCTGAGGAGCTACACTTAGGAGCCCACTAAGGACGAACTTGTCATTGGAGATGCTGCAGTCAATGACTGTCTTCCTGCTGGTGCTGACAATGATGAAGGGCAAGTGGATGACAGAGTTGGGAGGAGGTGGCCTGTGGGCCCGCTGCTCGGCTTGGTGATTTCTCTGCACCAAGTTCTTGAAGGCAACTTGCTGCAGGATGAGCTCCTGGAGCTGTGACTGCTTCTGTTTGATCCTCTCCACCTCCGCTGCCTCTCCACCTCTAAGTTCTGGCACTCCTGAGCTGAGTTGGTGGGCAGGCCGATGCACTTGATCTCCTTCTTCTCCTTGGAGGTGATGTTCATGGCCATTAGCACATCTAAGGCATCGTAGACACGCCCGCCATCGGATGTTCTTCTGGTCATAGGCTGATTTGTTTGGTAGGATGTGGTTGTCACCAGCACTGAACTCTGCAACCAGCTCATCAGCCACCTCATTGTAGGAGGTCGTCCCTTTCCGCTGCACCTTCTCACACACCTTCATGGAGAAATGCCGCAGGCCATTGCCATTCTTCTCGCCTTTCCTGTTCCGCTTCCCAGCAGACCAAGGGGAGGAGTCAGACGTCTGGTTCTGGGACACAAAGTGAGTGTTGGGAGCCTGTGGGCTTCCTACCACAATAGTGTTGGATGCTGCAGGTCTCTGAGGGGTGCCAGTCACCACTTGCTGTGTGATATTGACATTGGACTGTCCGAAGGTTTTTGGCAAAAGCTGCTTTCCAAGTGTGTTCAGTGTGGATGGGTGTACAGCTACAAGAGACACCACACATCTTTTGCCATGTTACCAGATCCAGAAAATCAAGGCTTTAACTACGTACCCTCCACAGAAGAAACTGGACTTATCCTGGGCTGAGTGTCAGGCCAGCGTGACGTGCGCGCCGCGTGGTGATGTGGGTGGTGGCAGCGGACCCTCTCCGGCCCAGATTCTTGTTCTATGTTTGTGAATCTGAGAAGGCAGGGCATATTTGTGGATGCGTGCCAGCTAAAAACCAGATTACTGTTGGAGTCTTTTTTCACTTATTCTAAGATCCGTTTTGTATGATGTATTGCTGTAAATCTTCCTACATTATTTAATAGAAGTCATAATTATATGAAAAACACCATTTCTACAGACAGCACCTTCTTCAGCTTACATCATAGTGTCAGCTTATGCCACGAGCACCAGGCTAGCCACTTCCCAACTGTCAAGCCTACAGGATGTCACAGCAGGAAGCTACAGCCATCCTTGCGTGCCATCCACTGAAGGAAACCTGTGAGAACTAACTGTGCTGTTGGACGGGCAGAGCTGATGTTCTACCTCCTCAAGGCACAGGCCTCAGCCTCTGACGAGCCAGGTTTTCCAACTACACTAAACTCAATAAGAAGTCTGTGGTTCTACCGTCAGGTGAGATGACCACACTTCTTTAGAGGAAGGAAAGGAAGTTCTCATTGCTTGGATATCATGTGAGTTGCTGAAGGGTAACAGGCAGAGGAATGACAGAGGCAGGGTACATACAGACAGAAGACTCAGTCTAGAGGATCAGGTTGGGATTGTATATGCTGCTTTGGTACCGAGCGATATTCGCATCCACATTTTATTCGGACACTTGGCAGTTAAGAGAAGTTACTTCCTACTTCCCCAAATCCACTGGCACCCTTCCTCAGGTACCAAGGCTAACAGCGCAGTGAGAACGAGCAGCTACTGTGCTCTCACTGCTCGGATCTCCTCCCCTATGATCCGCACAGCTACAGACATTTCAGCAAAGCTGGTCTGCAGCAATGGTAGAGCCACTGCTGCTGGGCCCAGTGACCGTTACCTGCTGTCTCTTCCATTCTGCAAAGCTGCATACCGGTCTGTGCCCCTTTCACACACATACGTATTCCTCCTCGCCATGCTACCGCCAGAATATACATTGTTCTAGAAGAAGAAAAAGAAGAAAAATCAATTTAAAAAATGTAACTATATTAGTGTGAAATCAAAGAAATGTGTTTAAAATTGTTAATTATTAGAAAAACTTTATAGCATAATTTTAGTTGATTAGAATCTCACATAAGCAAGATCCAGGTTTTCTTTTTTCTCATATTTAGATATTAGGAATAAAAAGTAAAGCAAAACCAAAACCAAACAAAAACATGAGCTCAAGTCACACCCACTATTGCTTTAGTTTACAGTCCCAGCCAGTGCTGGGAAGAGACAGGAAAGCTGCTTCCATTTACTCTGCCCGGGGAATGGCAGGGTGAGTAAGGCCAGAGCAGAGAGTAGTAGTCTGCCCTCAATCACAGCATGAACGGCAGTGCAGAGTGTTCCCTCCAGAAGCCTCTGCATCTCATGAACATCATAAGGACTAAAGCATGCCTGACTGAGGGTTAACAGACGGCTGTGCACTGCAGTCTAAGGATACATTTGAGTTAGGAGACAGGCTCCATGTCTCCTAAGTCAAGAAGGGCAGCTAGGATGGGCTCTTCTCCTTACCACTCAGAAGACTCCTGACCTGTATACCATCAGACCTGCCAAACCTTGACCATGTTACCAGGATAAAAATGGACAGGAGTGATTTTCTGCTTTCTGTGTTTTTGTTTTGTTGTTGTTTGTGGTGCTGGGAATCGAACCCCGGGTCTTGCAGATGCTAAGCAAGCACTTTACCATAGAGTTGCATCCCAAGCCCTGGAGAAGTGACTTTCAAAAGGGATTACAACAACTCTTCTGTTTCAGTCTTCAGTGAAAAAAATCTTCTTATCCAATCTAGCTTTTACAAGTCTTTAAAATACAGTCACTCTAACATTTGTTTAGTATGAGCAGTTAATAGCTATTTCCTTAGGGTCAGATGCAGAAAGGGAAAATCATAAGCAAAGCTGTGCAAGTGCAGCTTTAAAAATCTCTCAGAATGCTGAAGAGACATCTCAGCCATCCTCTGGCGGAGGACCTGGGTCTGATTCGCAGCATCCATGTCAGGAGCCCACAACTTCTTGTAATTCTAGCTCCTGGAAACCCAACGACCTCTTCTTACCTCTGAGGGTACCCACCCATGTAGCAAGCACACAAAAATAATACATCTTAAAAAAAAAGAAGGGATAAGAGAACTGTCGGAGGATGTATATCACTCCCAGAGAAAGGCCGAATAGATCAAGACACATGTGTCATTGATACATATAAATGCTATGCAGTTACTACACAGATAGATCCCCATGCTCCTGTCTAGAAGGTCGCCACAGCACCTAAGAACAAAATAGATACAGTGTTGACCCATCGTAGAAAGAATGAGACAGCTATGATATGCTCAGTTTTGTTTTCTCTAGCAAAAAAAAAAGTACCACAGAAGGATCCGCCCAAGTTACTTTACAAGTTCAGAATGGAAGTAATAGACAGCAAAGAGAAAACTATAAATTTTGGCAGAATCTTCCAGCTTATGGTTTTTAAAAAATGTTAAATAACGTAGTATAGTTAATTTGAATGCAAGCGTTTTACAAGTAAATAACTACAGTCTGAGCAGTCACTATTCACCTCAGTACCAAGGATTCTGAGGAAGTCTCTGTCAATATACCGGAACTGCAGGCTTGAGGAGACAGCACAGCACCTGGCTAAGAACTGAGTGGGCACAGCTATGGGCAGACTGGTGAGATGTGGACAGACTCCACAGGAGGCTCCTCTGGGGACACAGGACTCGCACAATTCGTAGCAACAGAATTAGGACACAGTAGCACATAAGGACAGACAGGAGAGGACCAAGCTGAGTTGGCCATGCCAAGAAGGTCGAATCAGAGGGGACTGGCAGGCCACTGTGGAGACTGGTGGAAAACACAAGGACAGTTTGTTTTTACTGCTATACAGGTGCTGACCTTCTAAATAGTCCTCTAGCTCACAAGATAAATGCTGGAAAAAAAGATATTTTTATCATTTCCAAGTAGATCAGGTAGAGGACAGTAAACAATTACACCACCATTATTTATTTTTATTTTATGTGTATGAGTGTTTTGCCTGCATGCAGGGAAGTGTATCACACGGAGGCCAGAGGTGGCTGTTAGAACCCCTGAGCTGGAGTTATGGATGGCTATGAGCCACCACATGGGTCCTAGGAGCCAAACCTAGTCCTCTGTAAGAGGAAGTGCTCTTGATTGCTGAGTCATCCCCCCAGACTTAATATACTTCCCATGTTTACAGTGGCATGCACACCTACTTTTTAGACTAGGAAGCGCTAAGCTGATTATATATTTGAAAAAAGTATTGTCTCAATTACCACACATAATACTGGCACCAAAAACCATACCCCACTTGTGAGGAAGGTGTGTTGGTTTTGCTTTGGTACGTCCCTGCAGATTTTGAGTACTCCCTCCCCCAATATACTAGAGAAACAGCTCCTCTTCCTTCTGTTGATTTAAGTTATTATTCTATTTCATTCTTATATAGTTCCCCTCCTTATGTTCCTGAGTTAATGTCTGCTCACCTATGTTGATTTCTTAACCTTATCCCCATCATCCGCCCACAAGGCAGGTGTTTATGTTTTAATTTCTGCCCTGTTTTTACTCCCTGGACACTGCTGAGAATTTTCAGTGTATGTGTGTGGGGCTGTGCTTTGTGTGTGTGTGTGTGTACATACATATGTGGAGGTCAGAGGACAACTTTCCTCTCACTCTGGGGTCCTGGATGATACTCAAGTTTGTCAGGCACAGTGGCAAGCATCCTTATCCACTGAGCCATCTTACTGGGCCTTGCTAAGTTATTTGATTATTTTAGCTTATATATTTTACAGCAACATGCTATGTTCTCTTCCTCTGGGAATATCTTAAGTAGTACAGTGTTTTAAATAGTTATTGTGCAGCCAAACATCTGATACATTTTATGCCCAAGAATATAGGTATCATGTTTAGATATAAACTTCCAGGCCTAAAGTGTTTTTCTCCTCCAATAGTTTCAAAATGCGACTGCATCTTCTAGTGTGCACAGTATTGATGGACTATCAGAAGGCAAGCTAACTCAGCTCTGTTATGGCTATCAGCTCTCCCACTGACATAGCTAACAATTTTTCACCTTGCTGTCTGTGTCTACAAACCCACTTCAATGCACATTTCTTTTTTCTGGTTTTGTTTGTCATTCTGGGTCTTCTCTCTTTACTGTTATCCTTCAAATATCCACTGCCTCCTGTACCTCAAACTCCTACTGTCTCAGATGTCATCTGCCCTGTCCTCACTCACCTCCAGATGCCACCACACTGTCCTCACTCACCTCCAGATGTCACCCTGTCCTCACTCACCTCCAGATGACACCATACTGTCCTCACTCACCACCGCCCCCCTCTATCCTCACTTTATATCTCTGGTCTTCCTGCTAGTTTATAGGACAGCACTGTGGCCTCTCTTCTAGTGCTTGATTTAATTTCTAGAGTATGGCATTTTAAGAGACCTCACAGGAGGAAAGTTGACAAATTATTAATGAATCTGTTCTCAGCAGTTTACCTGTAAATGTAAGATTTAATTCACCAATGTGACATCAAATAAATATCACAAAAGCAGGACAAATGGAGCAGGGGTACGATGTATTCTGTACACTGTATAATGTACAGGGTACAATGTCCTCTGAAGTGCGGCTATACTTTACTTAGGAATGGTAGCTGGAAGCAGGGTCTCTTGCCTATACTCCAACACTGGGGAGGATGAGGTAGGACTACTGTTGCTATGAGTTCCAGGATAGCCTGGGCTATCCAGTGAAACTGCCTTCCAAACAAGGACAATGAAAACAGCACAGAATTCTCTGCACTGTTTCTTCTATTACATTCACAAGATGTCTGCCCGCCTTTTCATGGTTTTTAAATTATGATTCACTTTGAAACATTTAAAAAGACAAAAGACAAGATTTTATAAAACACCTCTAACACGTGAGTTCAAGTGTTGACACAGGAGAGCTCTGACTCACACTTGGGCTAGCTGAGGTCTTTTTCCTGTCCGGCCCCACCAAGGGGCTGGCTGTGACTTCGCTCTTTGAGCCCACCGTGGTGCTGCCAAGTCTGCGGGCTGTGTCTTTGTCCCACTCCTCCTTCTGCTCACTCTCCACACTGTTGGCCTGTGGCCTTTTGGTGTATGAGACAGCAGGGGGGATGGAGGGACCAGCTGCAATGTACAGAAACAGCAAGGTTAGCTGGAAAGAACAGATATACTTCCTGCCAACAAGACCCTCCTATGCTAACCACAATAGCCACACTTGTGTCTTTCACACTCTCGACTAAGATTACTGCTTTCTGTTCTCAGACAGCAGTCTACCTGTAAATGTAAGATTTAATTCACCAATGTAACACCAAATAAATATCTGAAAAGCAGGACAAATGGAGCAGAGATACAATGTAGCACTCTGAAGTGAGACTATACTTTACTTAGGAATGGTAGCTGAACCATTATAGGAGTCGGTTCAGGTCCCCAGAAAAGAGACCATATGATTGATCACCCAGCGATGCCTGTCGAGAAAGCCCCAGGAGTGAGAGGAAAGGGAGAGTGTTAGGCAGTGCGCACTGGGCAGTGCCAGTCTGTCTCTTTCTTAGACTTGCTCCTCACCATGGTCACTGAAGCGCCTCTGCTTCTGGTTGGCTGAGATGCTTCTCTGGACCTTCAGGTGAGCAGGTGATTGAAGGGTGCTGTTGTTCAGGTCACTGCTCGGCCGGGATCGCTGACACAAGTTTCCACTGGACAGTGACTCACCACCTTCAAACTGTGAGCAGAGAGATCACCAGACTTTAAAACAGGAAAGTGAATAAACAAAATGATTTGAAGTTATATGAGGAGCAATCAAAACTAAAAAGAGACTTCAAACCGGCACAAAGAAGGGAGGGAGATGGATATCAGGCCACTCTCACTAGCACTTGGAATCTACTAGTCAGAACAAGTAACAGCCAGAAACCACCCACTGCGCGGTAACTGCACAGCAGACATGGTCCTGGGGGTTTTACACGTGTTACTTGTTTAACCACTGCCACAGATGTGTGATGCATTGACCTGCATTTCCAGGCGGAAAAACAAAGGTCAAGGACACCACTGCAGTTCAAGCAGGACGAAATGTGTGTGTGTGTGTGTGTGTGTGTGTGTGTGTGTGTGTGTATACACACATGTACATGTATACATGAGCACACAGGAACTATTAAGTATATTTTACAATTGGAACTAAAATTAAAATGTTTTGTTTGCTTTTCTACACTTACAAAACACAATTTCTTGTGCTGGCTCTGATTAGGAAATGACTCCCGTAGCCCTGGGCATGGTGAGCTGGGGCCTTACAGCCACACAGCCTTTCTGCAGTGCTTCTGGGAAGCTCCAAGCCAGCCCAGGCGCTGCAGTGCAGGACTGGCGCTGCTCACTACAGCAGCAGCCAGGGTGCACAGTGACCCATTAGCAGCTATTTAAGGCGGGGTCAAGGATTAACATATTAAACCTTTCCAATGACCCTAAGAGCTGAGTATTATTGTCCACATTTTACAGACAGGAAAACTGAGGCTCAGAGAATGAAGTGCACAGTTGATGGCTCTAGTGGGGACAGTGAACCTGACTTTTCCATTCACAGTAGCTTCAATAGTTTACTTCCAACATAATTCATATTTGATTTTAATATATGCTTGGATTTTGTATTTGGATTAATAAGAAATTAAAGTGCCCAGAGGTCATCTGAAGTCCAAGTAGGAAAGTCAGAAGAGGCTACAAGTAACTACTTGGGCCCTTCCCTCTGAGACTCTTGACTAGGCCTCACTGATGCTCCACACCATTCAGCTGTCAACCCTTCAAGACCCGCCTCCTCCCCAGCAGTTCTTACACCTTCTCAGCAGGCTTGTCGAGGGGGTTGGATGCATTAACAGTTGTGATGTCCTTAGAATAGCTCTTAGCATGGACTGGACCTGATGATATATACTCCTCTGATAACAACCCCCTGAGGAGCACAGGACCTTCTGACAGGCAGGCATCTGTGAGAAATCAGTGCTGATCCCACTTTCCCTGGTCACCAAGAGTCATTAGCTTTATGTGTTCATGCCACATGCACCTCCTGGGTGAACTTCGCCCTAGCCTGCTGTAGGTGCCAGCTTTCCCATACAGTCTCAGAGTATTTGCAGCACACCTCATAACATACAGTGGGGCTGGCTGCTTAGTTCTACCCCAAGGGCTGCTGGACAGGAGGACTTTTTGGCTTTCCCTCATGCAGGTTCAATGCATTTCAGTTGGAATGTATGATTTTGTTCATAGTTACTATTTAATTATGAATAATAATAGCCTTTTTAAAAGAATGCCTCTCACAGATGTCTAATTTTCAACTTTCAATGCTCTGGCATAAAATTACCAATGCTCTGAAATTCCTATTTCAATTTATCCCTCTATAGCTGCTTTCCCAAAGGATCATTTACTTGTATGGTTTGCCAATTTTATACAGTTATTTTCTGCATCAGTCTCCTTGTCATAAACCTCTGCTGGCCATGAGAATTCCCAGCTAGGTTCATGAAAGCCACTTGACCCAAGGCCGAGACCACGCAGCATCTTTCCCTAGGGTCTCACTTATCCACACGGCTTCAGCTTCACATGCTTCTTTTGCCTTAGTGCCTTTTTTCTGTATGTTTATGACTATCACACTGCCTTTGACTGCACAGTGTACACCATATAACTCTGAGGACACATGCTCAAAGTCGAGGCTGTGGGAGGAGCTGCTTGTCCCCAATGAGATCAGTAAACAATTTAGCCCCTTGATTTCTGATCTCTAAGAAAGCTATTAGGATCTTCATGCTATTTTTGGTCCTACAAAGAACTGGATACATTTACTAACATATCTTTATCCATTTAATTCAAAATTAATATGTATTAATTTAAAAAGACAAAAAACACTTACCTCAGGTGGTTTTCTACCCAGAAGAATGTAAGTAGCCATAACTTCATCATATTTCTGACTTACTAAGGCATCATTGATTTCATCTCGTGCAAAACCCATGGTGACCATAATGTCTAGGAAAAAAAGAATTTTTCTTAAAGTGTATTGATTTAGTAAATGACCAGCAAAAACATAGATTTGCCAATGCTGTTAGGAAAAACTAGTTCTTAAAACACTCAAAGTGAGCTTTAACTATGAAATCTTTTGGATTATTAACCTACAGGTAGAGTATATTCAGGTACTATACACTTATAATTTTAAAATATTTATTTATTTTTACTAAGTGTTTTGTGTGGATGTCTCTATGTACAATACAGGACTACCTGGTACCTATGGATGTAAGAAGAGAGCAGCAATGCCCCTTGGACTGCAGTTACAGATGCTGTGAGCTACACTCTGGGTATTGGGGACTGAACCTGGGTCGTCTGTAAGAGCAACCAGTGCTCTCACTGTGGAGCGTCCCTCCAGCCTCCATCTCTAGTTTCTTCATGTGTACAAAGTTATTTATGCTACAGACTTAATATGTTAAGCATATTTTCTTATCTTGAGACATTTCTGAGCGGGCCTGCTTTGTGCACACAAGGTCAGCATGTCTAAGCCTCACACAAAGCCTTGCCTGCTCTTCTTTCTCTCTCAGCGCAGCCTCAGCCACTCAGGGAGAGGCCACCATCTCAGTCAAGAGCCTGCCTCCTTTCTCGCCTGCAGGTCACAGCTTCTCTCGGAAGGCTTGCTTCCACAGTGTTCCCATCAAGTTCTTAATGAGGACTGTGGGCAGGGAGGGTCGGCTCTGCCGAGGTGCAAGCGTAGAGATGGGGTGGGAATGCGCCCAACATTTAGAATCCAGTCCTGACCCTGGTTATACTTTTCAGTCTGCTCAGTGCTAATAGTTGCCGTGGTCACTCTTCCAGTGACGGAGTGAAGAAAGAAAAAGTTACAATTCTATCTAATGTATTTTAATTTTTGTATAGTTGCCAACAATTGAACAGGATCACAGACATACATGAGAACAAACTAAGGGAGTTGGATATTTTAAAGTCCCATGCGAACACTGCTGTGCTAGCTAAGGGACTCTCACATGCAGTCATGGAGGGCCTCTCATGGAATGTAAGTACTCACCTATTCTTTTTGCATCACTGAGATCAAGCTCAGGCTCAGAATATGGTTTTAGCTCTTCTTCCTCATGTCCAACGTTCATCCATCGGTCCTTCATTATTTGCTAGGAGATAAACTCTAGGTCATGTCTGGTGAATTACAACAGTCAACCCACTCCTCAGATGTGGAGTGTATTGGCTCACTCAACAATTACTCTTTGTACCGGTCTAACAGAAGGTGTGGGTCTCTAGTCACCCATAATCTTGTCACAACTACGTTACCCACTACTCACCAAAGGCAATGCATAAATAACCCTCCTTTCACATGGCTTCAAAAGAAATATTTCTAAACTGCCAAGTTTTAACATTTTTCCTGATCATGTATTTATTTTAAAATCCCACATCTCAGAAAGAGGAGGTCTTGGGGGATGGAAATCTAGGCGACTCTGTCTAGGTAACTAAAGAGTATGGGAAAGGATGGTGGCAAAAATTAAAGTCTAGAATCAGAAATCAGGTAACTATAAAAGTGAAAACAGGTATTGGTGTGAATTATCCCAATCAAATAACCTGATGCTGTGAACATCAGCCCTGGGCTGTTAAAGACAATCCATGGGGACAGTCCACAGAGTGAAAGAAAACAGCTATAACCAGGTAAAAAGTTAGTATCCAAAATATGTAAAGAAAGCCTATAAAAAATATGCTGCAAACCACACCCTAAAACTTTCACTAAGGGCTAAAAAGCTACGTTATCCACAGAGCAGTGTTTTGAAAAGCTGTTTTAAAAATGAGTTACAGACGCCCCCCAACACACACACACACACACACACACAACGTAAAACTTACTAACTGTAACTGGTACAAAGGGCTGGAGAGATGGTTAAAGAGTCCTGGCTGTTCTTCTGGAGGAATTAATTTGATTCCCAGTACCCACAAGTGGGTTACAACCATCTGTGACTCCAGTTCTAGGGGTCCAGTGCTGGCTACCATGGGCACCAGGCAAGCACACAATGCACACACATCCATGCACACAAAACATTCACGTACATAAAAATAAAAATTAAAAAAATTACCAAAAACAAAGAATGAAGTTGCAGCTGCTGCCATCTGGGTCCTGGTCTCACAGGGCACTCTGGAGAGTGAATAGGCATGCGCACAAGCTGAGGTAGCCTGGCCTCAGCCACTGTCCTATCCTCCTGTGGTGGGTGGTTTGAATAGGTGTGACCTCCATAGACTCACATGTTTGAATGCCTGTCCATAGGGAGTGGCACTGTTAGGAGGTGTGGCCTTGTTGGAGTAGGTGTGGCTTGTTGGAGGAAGTGTGTCACTTTGGAGGCGGGCTCTCCTCACCCTACATCTAGAGTGAGACAGCCCCCTTCTGCTGCCTTCAGATCAAGATGTAGAACTCTCATCTCTGTCTCCAGCACCATGTCTGCCTGTACATTGCCATGCTTCCCAAAATGATAATGGGCTAAACTTCTGAAATTATAAGCCAGCCCCAATTCAATGTTTTTCTTTTAATAGTTGTCACAGTCATTGTGTTTCTTCACAGTGATGAAACCCAAACTAAGACATGTCCTCAACCTCTGCTGTCTGCAGCTATGACCCTGAGCTACCCCTTGGCTGCGGGCATCAACAAGGGCCACAAAGTGACAAAGACTGGGAGGGGCTGAGCAACTTGCTCCTCAGTTGCTGAGGCTGGCCATGATCCTTACGTCCTCGGTAACTGTGTTTACCAACCTAAACCATGAGGTCCGGGTCATTTTCATCCTTTTATTGTCAAGAATGAAAGAATAAACATCTGGCTAGCTGTTCTAGTCAACATTTAAATCAGTAAATTAGTCATTTTTGAGGAAAGCAGTGATCTTTATCAGTAGCCCAGAGATTGGTGAGCACTGTCTCCCCAGGTGACTTTGTTCCTTCTACTCTGCCCTATGGAGTAGGGCTGCTTGGCCTCTGGGAACGTTACTGACACAGCTGAAGGGGCTTCCTGGACACAGGTGGATCACACCTATACTTCTAACCTCTTCCAGCACTGGCACACACGCACGTATACATGATTTAAGTAAATCTTTTTTTTGAGAGGGTAATGTTCTACTGAAGTCCCAGCCCTTCAGAACTGAGGAGCCAGTGGGTTTCCATTCTGAGAGGTCACATGCTGCTCTATGAATGGTCAGAAGTAGGCTGAGAAGAGCAGTAATATACAAACATGGGCTTTCACTACAGACACCAATATTAGCATGTCTTTTCACCTCAGAAGAAAAACACAAAAAAATCTGAGCTAAAAGCTAATCACACTTAAACAAACAGTATAGCTAAAACATCAATTGATTTGCTCCAATAAAGCACTTAGTAATTTCCAAACTCTTTAACTCCCACCAAACAAAAAGTATAAGTGGAGAGAATTTTGGAGCCACACTGGGCTGAGCACGGTGTGCAGGGCTGGCTTCCCAGGCCACGCACCTTATGGCAGATGTGCCAGCAAGCAAGCCCACACTGCACTGCTCAGGAGCTTCTCAGAGTTTCCTGTACTTCCAAATGCAGGTGAGAAGATTTTAAAAGTCTAAGCCAGGAATGAGTACTGAGTCTCTGAAATTCAGTTAGTACAGGCCAAAATATTCCTAAAGACAGATAAAGGGGCTGAAGAAATGTCTTAAATTAAAAAATTAATCTTAATTAGCACTTTTCTAAGGTTCAGTTCCCAGACCCACAAGGCAGCTCACAGCCTTCTGTAACTTTAGTTCTAGGGGATTTATCACCCTCTTCTGGCCTCTGAGAGTACTGCGTGCATGTAATTCACATTCAAGCAAGCACCAATAGACATTCAAAAACAAACAAGCAAACAAGCAAGCAAACACCCCAAAACTTTAAATACCAAAGAAAACCCAGATGGGAAAATGCCTAAGATCATCAGCTATCTTAATTACAGTATAAGAAAGGATCTGGGTTACCAGAACCTCTGCTGGTTCTGTAACAATTAGGGCATGTAAACTGGTGCTGTATAGAACGTGTGGGCCACAGCCTTGTGCTAAGTGGACAGCACCTGCCCCGTATGCTCTACTCACGTATCTATACATTTCTGTACTCAAGTTTCTATTTGGTTTCATATGATTTCAGATAGTGAAGAATTAATCAGGTTAGAATTTTCAGTCATTTTCAACCTTCAAATATCTGGTCAGCCTTAACCAACATACAGGTTTTTGTTTTGGATCAGATAGTTCTGACAAAGACTACGTTTATCCTCTTCAAAAGTCAGTTTTGTCTCCATTGTGTCAGTTTTGGTTTTTTGAGACAGGGTTTCTCTGTGTAGCACTGGCTGTCCTGGAACTCACTCTGTAGACCAGGCTGGCCTTGAACTCAGAAATCCACCTGCCTCTGCCTCCCAAGTGCTGGGATTAAAGGCGTGCGCCACCACTGCCCCATTGTGTCAGTTTTAACAACTCACCAAAGAACCAAGAAGAAATAAGCCTTTGGAAAACCCTACTATGTTTTTTGAATAAAGAACCATCACTTTTCCTGATGCTGAAAAGGCAAATTAAATTCAGGTTAGACAGAGTCACGTTCTGCAGCTGCACCAGAAACCCAGGCTCTGCAGCTGCACCAGAAACCCAGGCTCTGCAGCTGCATCAGAAACCCAGGCTCTGCAGCATCTAGAATGTGTTCTGAGAGTGCACCTAGGACACAGTGCACTCACCTCCAGGCTGCCCCTCTTTATGGGATTCAGCACTAACAGTTTCTTGAGGAGATTCTCACAGTCCGTGGACATGTAGAAGGGAATGCGGTACTTCCCTCGAAGGACTCGCTCTCGAAGTTCCTTTGACAAAGAAGGAAAGTATTTGTTAATTAATGGTTGACATTACAGCTCCTGCAGAAAAGGACCTCAGCAAACGAGCATATACCTTTAGATTCTGGCCGTCAAAAGGCAGGGAGCCACTGACCAGCGTGTAGAGAATGACGCCCAGACTCCACACATCCACTTCCGGCCCATCGTACTTCTTGCCTTGGAAAAGCTCGGGGGCAGCATAGGGCGGGCTTCCACAGAATGTGTCCAATTTGTTCCCCACTGTGAATTCATTGCTAAAACCAAAGTCAGCAATTTTAATATTCATATCAGCATCAAGGAGAAGGTTTTCAGCCTAAGAGGAAAATAATAAAAAGGACAATGTAAAAAGCGTACACAAAATAAAAATGCTATACCTGTTTTAGATTCTAAGCTTGCTAGTGCATGCCTCTCATTTTAAAATGTAACACTAAATTTTGCAGTGCGTAACTGTCCGAACATCTGTGGAAGCCTGAGTTTTGACACTTGAAAAGGGAAGCTCATAGAAGCTATAAACACATTTTCCCCCAAAGTTTATTTTAACTGTTTTTAACTTCATGGTAAGAGGCATCTTGGAACTGTACCTTAACAGGACCCAATCTAAGGAACACATATTGAAATCACTGCTTTGCCTCAGACTTAAGCCAAAATTAGCCAGGGGAGCACCATTTTAACGGGTAGTTGATGCTAAGCTCCAGGGTCTGTCTAAAACGACAACTCCGGCTCCTTTACTCAATCCTATATCCGCTCGTATGGAATGCTTCCTCAGGGAAGTACTGTTTAGTGAAAGGAAGCAAACTGGAACAGTTTGGCTCCCACAGACTTTATTTTCAGCAACACTTGCTGTTCTAAAAGTAGAGTCCTGTCTAGAGTCACATTCTGTAGGAAGCAAAGACTCTGCTCCCGTGTTTGAGAGGCTAAAATTCTTAAACAATCACTCAAAGATAAAAATGGAAATGTCTCCTATAAATGCAAGCAACACACTTGCTTTGTGAATGCTTCATTTCAAATTCTATTTTCAACTGATGAATAAATATATCAATAAAGCTATAGGTTAGTTTGTAGATATGCTTGTTCAGAGTCCACAAGAGAGGGTGGCCTTGTGCTCCCTGGGGACCTGCCATGTATCTCTCCCACCTCCAAGTCTCCGCTCTTCCTTTTTCCCTTTACAGGGTTATCTTATACTTGTGAAAAGTTTAACTACAACCGTGGTGGCTAGTGTGAATTGTTAACTTGACAGAGTTAAGAGTCACTTGAGGCCAGTGTGGGGACACTGGCCCAGACCATACACATGCCTATAATCTCAGCCTGGGGACCTGAGGCAGGAAATTGCAAGTTCCAGGTCAGCCTAGGTTAGTCTGACTCAAAAACTTCAAACCCAAACCCAAGCCAAAGTCTCCCAACTCTTACCCAATAACCCATCCCCTCAACAACAACAACAACAACAAAAATACAGAAAAGAAAAAGAAACCAGAAACCCAACCAATTAATCAACAAATAAAAGTGGATACACATACTATGAAAATGAATGAATCTAGGAGAGTCACATTAAATTATCACTTATTGACTGAGTAACAACAACAAAATGCCTTCCTGATATAAGGGCCCAAGTCTCCTTGGCCACCTGTAGTAAGGTGGACATACCTAGTTTCTCCAGAAACTTCTAAAGGAGTGGTCTTAATCCGCAGCCCTTTAATACAGTTCCTCACGCTGTGGTGACCCCCAACCATAAAATTATTTTCATTGCAACTTCATAACTGTAATTTTGCTACTGTATGAATCATAATGTAAATATGTGATGTGCAGGATATATATGATATGTGACCCCTGTGAAAGGGTCATTTGACTTCCAAAGAGGTCACAACTCACAGGTTGAGAACTGCTGGTCTAGATGGAAATCTAAGTAACCACACTGCCTCCAAAGAGACCAGCATGCAGTGCTGAGGTCTCTGTCCAGGGACATATGGGAACTCTCTCCCCTGGACTGGACTTAACACACAGTTGTTGAACATGATTTTTTAATATAAAAATGAGCTGTTGAGCTATGACTCAAACAAAGAAGAAGGGTAACCAGCCATCCTTTCTCGTTGTAGAAATGATTTCCCTCTAAAACTCCAAAGAGAAGAACTGCTCCACAAACATCTGGAGCAGTAACAGGTCAGAAGACTGGAACCAGAACACAGAATTAGATTTCTGACCACTGTGTAAGGCAGTACATTTAAATGGAATCCAAGTTTGATGCCAAAGGATAAAAGCAATAAGAAAAGTAAAAAAACAAAACAAAACAAAACAAACAAACAACAACAAACAACAGAAGTAAGCGGTTGGGGGACGAAGAGGAGGACAGGAAAACCACACAGGAGGCAGAAACATGTACGCCCGAGCTCTGGAAGCCTGCTTGACCTAAGCATTTCTACCATACACATGCTCATCTCAAACATTTACTTCCTATCGCTGTGATAAACACTGTGGACAGAGGCAGCATGAGAGGAGAGGGTTCATTTAGCTTCCACATCCCTAGTTACAGTCCATGGATCAGGGAGGAACTCAGATCAGGAACCTGGAGGCAGGAACTGAAGCAGAGGGCATGGAGGAGGTTGCTCACAGCCTTGCTCCTCATGGTTCATCACTCAGTTGGCTATTTTATGCCATCTAGAAACACCTGGCGAGGAGTGGCCCCTCCCATAGTAGGCTACACATCAATCATTCATCAGAAAATGCCACACAGGCTTGCTTACAAGCCAGCCTGGCAAAGGCATTTCCTCACTTGAGGGCCCCTCTTGCCAAAAGACTCTAGCTTCTGTCATGTTGACAGAGAACTAACTGACACATCAACACATTAAAACCCTCTTCTTAGTGTGAACTTTGGTGCTAAGAACGAATCCTGGTTCTTACACATATTTGTGCCTTGTGCTCTGACATTACTTCTGTCTAGATGGGACCTTGAACATTTTTATGTGAGGACAGAATTGTATATTTATCTGTTTAAACTATGGAGTTAACAGTCAGTCAAGTCCTCTGATTTAGACAACGCCACACCCATGTTCTCATGTGCTTGCTGAATACAGTGCCTTTCATAAGCTATAGTGACAGTTCAGCAAAAATCACCCCATCCTGTGCCTAGAATGCTGGGTAATCTAAGAAGCAGCCCTAATTATCTTACAACACGTTTTAAGTGTGTGTAGAACAATATGATGTGTGCACCTGCACGAGGAGAGGGGGACATCCGACACCCTGCTGTCTCACGTCTGCTTCATTTCCTTAAGACAGAATCAGTCACTGAACCTGACATTGGCTGTTTCAGCTAGGCTGGCCAGCGGTGAGCTCTCAAGACCTATCGGTTTCTACCCCCAAACGCTGGAGCCATGGACATGCACAGCCCGACCAGGTTTTTATCAGGTGAGTGCTGGGGATTTGAACTCAGGTCTTCATGCTTGCAAAGCAAGTGCCCTTATTCATCAAGCCTTCTCCCCAACCCCCTTATTATTACATACTTTCATAATTAAGATTTTAATTTTAAAAGCAGCAGCTTACCTTAAGATCACGGTGAACAATGCATTTTTGATGACAATACTGTACAGCAGATACAATCTAAAAGAAGTATTTGGATAAAAAGTAAAAATTATTTTTGGTTAAATACTCGATTTTAATATTTATCATTTTCAATTTGGATAAAGTATTAACTTTGATTTTAAAAATAACAGCAATTTCATGATTTGTTTAGTTTAAAAAACTATTCTTGTTAAAAAGATAAACATTTTAAATGTGGGAAGTAATATTTTTGGGGGCAAACATGCTACCATTTTTTTTTTTTTTGGTCAACATCTATGGAAATTCTTTATACAAGTTAAATTTCTCTGTTTACATGAGTCAAAGTCTATCATTTGTAGTTTAGAACAAGGGTTTACTACAACGTTGGCACATGTAAGCTAGCGTTCTAGGTAGCTGACTATAGTTAAAGCAAAGTTATTTGGGATTCCATCGCATTTGCTCAAGGCATATTTCCTTAATTTATCAAGAACTAATCAGTGAAGTATTTAACAATATCTCATATTTTCTGCTCAAATATAAAGAAACAGGAAAAAAGCTAAGAAATGATCAAGAAACAAGATATAAGGTAATCTTACACTCGCCCCTAATTTTGCTGGGCAAAGTTCTGTGCACTGCACATACATTTTGCAGCCATAGCCTTTAACTAGTGTATAGGACTCTGAGGTAAGGACCAGACAGGGAAATGCCCAACAATGTAAAGGCCTCAAATACAAATAAGCAGTAGATAGGCTTTTCTGTGAAGATTCTTTAAAAGAACCCAACAGCAATGGGTAAGGAGCTACCCTGTATGTGTAATTATAACTGGAGCCTCAAAGGATGCTCATTTTAGTGCCGAGCTGTGGGGTTGGTTAAATGTGAACCCAGTGTGGATGCAGGTTAGCCATTCACAGATGGAGGCAGATGAGAGATTTCCCCAGTCTAACAGTGACATGAAGTCCACTGTGCTACCGAAAGGACGGGGGGGGGGGGGGGGGGGGGGGGGGGAGGGGGGGATCCAAAGCTCAGTGAGAGTGGCATTTCCGTGTTAGAGAGTTATTCATGTGTATGTCAAGATGGCTCCATGACAAGACATGGACTTAAAAAACAAAACTACCAACGCATAATGAATAAATACCTCAATGAAATTCATTTTAAACAAGTCAGTTTATTGAGTACCTGCTGTGTGCTTGTTCCTGGAGGAATACAAACATGAACACTACAGAGCTTACAGTGTTATTAAGAGGGGAGAGTGAGTGACTATAATCCAGGTAGAATCATAGACACAGGGGTGCAGGGAAGTACGGGGCTGTGGGAAAAAATGATTTCCATCAGAAATGCTTCTTGGAGGAGGAGCCGTTGGTTGAGAGTGTCCCTGAAGGACAGGAGCAGTTGAGATTGTTGGCATGGGAGAACAGGGATAAAGTGAGAAGCTGTTTTAATGAGGGAGGATAATATTCATAGAACTGACAGAATCAAGCTTTGGGAGACAGCTCAGTAGCCATCTCTGGATTCCATACGAGTAAGCACTGCCCAGGCACTAAATGTTGGGGGCAGCATGACAATACTATGAACATCTTCAAGTATGAGTCCCCACACACAGCAGAACAGAACAATCAACATTTGTAAGACTCTAGAGCACCATGCTTTAAAGTGTCAGAAGCCAGGACCCTTGCCTCTTACTCTCACCCCCTACTTCTCCCCACCTGCACAATGTCTCCTGCAGCTTTATCTCCCTAGCAACCACAAAGTTCTGCTTGATAATTACAAATAGATTTTTAGATGTAAAGCAGTGTACCGTATCTTTTGAAGTAAGCAGTTAGACCGCCATTGTTTTAGGGCACAGGCCGAGAAGATTCTGTACTTTCCCATCACCTGGATCCAACTTTCCCATCACCTGGATCCCTCTTACCCCTCCCTTTGAAAAATGTATTATAAATAAGCACTTGGTGCCCAAATATATGACTCTTGACAAGCATTTGCTTCCTTGAGTCCATTCTCTCTCTCGCCCATTCTTCCAGGTTGCAATCCTCCTCGTCCCTCATGAATAACCTAGGGCCCGGAGGTCGGGTCATTAAAGGATTCTAAGTTAACTTTTGCTACATTATGTCTGTTAGTCACAAGATATATTTGCATGTACAGTTTTCTGGATATTCTCTATAGGTAACAGTACTCAGAGGACCAGGCTACTTTTCTTTTGGGTAACAGAAATTTGCTGGTAACAGAGCTGTCTTGTACAGGTCACGTGCTTGTATGCTACAGTGATCTGGCTGCCAAGTGTGACCAGAGGCCATGAGTTCACACCTGACAGAATCGTCTCTATGCAACCTGTTTCTAGACATTTCTGGAATAAGAATCTTCCTGAACTCGAAAGCTTTGACAATGGACACTGACAAGACAGGACGCTGCTGCATGAAGCATGCGTTCTTCCCACAGAACATGACCTCTGAGCCAGTTTCCCAGATTGTGCAGTGTGCATGTCCATTGCCAACAAGGGGCCATGAAATTCATGGAAGACACTGTGGCTTCTGACTCACCACATGAGCTGTCACTCATAAACCTGTGTCATCGCACTAGCCTACAGCAGACCCTGCCACCTGAGCACATGCCCACAAGCAGGATGCAGGAGTTTGTCTATGCTCCTTCTGTGTGGACCTTGAGAGCAGGATTGATAAGCAGGCCTGCACTGGCCTTCAGGCTCCACATGTGTTATGGAGTAGCTTTGCAATGATTTATAAGTTGGTCAGGAATTCCTCTTCTCTAAGTAGTAGCCTTGACATTGGAATCAATATTACAACTTTTAAAATAAGATTTATTTTCATTTTATATAAGTAGGTGTTTTGTCTGCATTTATGTCTGTGTGCCACATGTGTACAATGCTCACAGAGGCCAGAAAAGGGTACGAGGTACCCTGGAACTTGAGGTTCAGATGCTTGTGAGCTACCATGTGAGCGCAGGGAACTGAACCAGGTCCTCTGGAAGCAGGAAGCACACTTTAACTGCTGAGCCATCTCTGCAGCTCCAATACTATGGTGTGTGTGTGTGTGTGTGTGTGTGTGTGTGTGTACTCTCACAACCTATGTAATTGCTGTGCATTATGTGTTATGCAGAGGCACTGTACTGGCAATGGTTGCCAAGGTGATCTTTAGCATACCCGATAGTAAGGTCAAGGGCATGCATCTATATATTCTTGTTAATGTAGCACATTCTTTTACCATTCATGTAAAAATTATAAATACGAGTGTGTGTGTACAACTTTCTGTACTTGCTATGTTTTTAGCAAGTAAGTAAAGCCAGCAGCCTAAAAAGACAAAGGGTAAGTGGAAATCATCCCAAAGGGAACATGTGTCAACAACTGGAATTTTCTTGCTCATTTGCTGCTAACACCACTTGACCAGGAGGGAGATAACTGGTGCTTGACCAGAGGGCATGGAGTTCCGCCCAGGATAGGAAAGAATTTAAGGAAGGGGCTGAGCACAGCCCGGACTCTTACTGATGCTTTCCCATTACCAGCTGTTTCCACAGCCACTGTTGTTTGTTTTGTTTTTTAAGGGCAAGCAAGCAAAGTTTACTGAGTGGAGTGACAGCTCTGTCCAGCAGGGAGGATCTTGAAGATTCACTGGCCTAGATCCACTATTTTTGTGTGCACTTGGAGTATGAGGTTGCAGCAAGCTCCTGAGTGTGATGTGTATTGAGGCCAGAGGACAACTTTCAGGTGTTGGCTCTGCCCCTCCTCTAAGTGGATCCAGAGGACTACACTCAGGTTGTTGGTCTTGGTGGTAAATGCCTTTGCTCCCTGAGCCATGTCATAGCACCCCACCCCTAACTCTGAACAACCACAGCAATCTACCTGAGTAACAGAGACTTAGAAAACAAAGGCACTAGACAATCGCTTTGGAAGGTCAGGTGGAAGAGTGAGGCAGGCTGTCTTCAGTCTCAATGACGAGGGCTACTCAGTGAGTCAGCCTCCATGGAATGCCGCTCAAACAGACTGTTTACAGAATATCTTCAACTGCAGAGTCTGTGCTGTGTTCACAGATAAAGAGCTAAACTACTTTAAAACAAAAATTCTTAAACCCCTAAGGAAAGTCTAGGAGATAATACATCAGTGAAGCTTTATTTCACTATATTTTACAGACAATTCACAATTCATTAGTCATTTCTATATAATTTATAAAGTATACTTAAATTTTTCAGCCTAGTTGTCCAACAAAAAAAGATTAGTGGTTAATGAAAATTTGGTATATAAAAATGGAATATTAACATTAAAATGAAAACATTTATAAGGAAATGATGTATAATATTAAGTGAGGTCACACAATCCCAGGAATCCGCTCATGTTCTCCCTCACGTTCTGGGCCTATGTGTATATGTAATATATGCACATATGTAAACAAGTATACATGTGGGCACACAAAGAGAAGAGAAGGAGAAAGGCTGAACATAAGGGGATGAGGAAGGACTGGGTGCAGGCATAGGACACGGGTCCTGGGGGAAACAAAAATAACCTTCCCTAGTTTTAACTGTACCAGGAAGGTTGCATTTTTGGTGGTGGGTAAGTACATAAAACATATTCCATAATGACAGTGTAAAGTACAGCATGAAGCCTCAGGGCTTCAGTTCTGACGGGATGCTATTACTGTACAGAAGTTCACAGAGATGTATAGACTATGGGTCCAGTTAACTTTGGTGTGCAATTTTTATAAGCAAGTTTTTTTCCTAAAAAAAAATTGTAAAAGAAGTAAAGTACATGCAATGCAGTTGCAAAAATTAAGAGTAAAATTCTAAATGTGTTCAAAAAGAATTCCCTCCCTCACTTTGTCCTTTCTACGGTAAGTCACAATGATGCTGAACTTGAAGTGTGAGCATCCGACCTCCGTTTCCTGCCACGTTTGCATTTTCCTCACATATATGGCTAAACAAAACTGACCATACTCTTTAAGTGAGTTCTCAAGTAAAATTTAAAACTATTATGTATTTAATCATAGAAGAGAATACAGCCATGCACATGCAAAGCTGGTAGGACTTGATAACAGTTCCTGGCTATACACAGGACTGAGCATCTCCTTTCTGCCCATGTCTGGTCTAAGATTTTAAGACTCAAAGGTAAACACTGAGTCTAATGTATAAAATGCAACCATTCATGATCATTTCAAAATAACCATGTGCAACTACTATTTTAAGGTGAAATTCGGGAAAAATGGGTTTCTGTTCTAGGAATTTTCCATCCTTAAAAAGGGGAAGGAGGAATTTTTCTTAAAAAAAAAATCCCATGTACTCTCAAAGTTGTTTGTGATACAATTTGTTACATATCACTAAGAATATCAGCAAAACAAAGTTGAGAAACACTTTCCATACCTGCCTGAATTTGGCACGGGCCTCTTTCTCTTTCATTCTTCCGTGGGCAACTAAGTAATCAAAGACTTCACCTGAATCAGAAAGGCAAAGCAGGCAGTAAATACACATCAATTTTGATTAATATACACAATGCCAAGTTTTGGCTTTTCTTTTCAAGAATCACTTGGTCCACCATTTCCTGCTGTTTATACAGTCACAAACTAACACAGAGATAGGAAATGAACTACATGTGGAATTGAGAATCTGTAGCAATTTGTGACTTATAAAAACTCTTTTTAAATAACCAAGAAAACGCATTCTCTACTTCCAAAGTTACATGAAATGTACTCAACTCTTTGTTACCCAGTCTAAGGAAGGGAACCACAGGGCGGTACAACAGCATACTCGGCTTTGGTGTGCAGACTCCATTACACATTAGTCACAAGCGCTCTCTTAAATTCCACCACACAGGCTGGTTCAACTCCACCGTCCTTCCTGTAGCTGTCATGTGTGTTCTGTGAGTACTATGTGTACTATTGCCTCTGCTCTCATGCCCTCATCCATCTTGGCAGTTACCCACAAATGACATGGAAGCCTGTCACCCTTGTTTGAACTCTGCTGCCTGATATGACCTGCTGGCTACTCCAACCTATTTACAGCTGCACCATCTATGCATCTGCATCTTCATCTCCATGTCAGGACAGTGGACACACAACATATATGTGCAGAGCTCATTAACAGCAGAGTGTTGAAATGTTCTATTAATCTATGCATCTATATCTCTATATGCTTTATGTCTTTCTGTAGTCTAATCATTTAGAATAGCTGATCTTAAGTTAAAATCTTAAAATATTTCACAGAGAGACTTATTTTCTATGACCTTATCAGCTACAAAATGCAGATACACATGTAGATCAAAAACATACAGGATGGCTTAAAAGTTCTTACATAGCACAGCCAAGTTACAGGCTCGGGCTTCGGGATCTGACTGTTAGGAATGTACCCTGGTGTAGCCCCCATACTTAGCAGGTACTTAACACTAAGGGACATTAGCAAGATGTTTTAACCCCATAAAGCTTCTGTTTCTAACCAGAGTCTGCTTCAATGCTGTGAGGCTCATATGAAACAGTGCATGTGCTTGGCGCAGGGGCATGTTGTGCACACTCAATAAATGACACTTGTACTTAAGTACACAGGTATATGACATTTATGCAAATGAAACTTAGCATGTAAGTAAACCATGAACGATCAAATATGTAATGGATGTACGTTGATGAAACTAACAGGTCTACAATGCAGGACAGTGTTTTATGAAGCACTGAGTGACTGATAATGGGGTGACAAGAACAAGAAATGAGCCCATGCTATAACTGGCCGTCAGAGCAGCTGCTTCTGGATATGTGTTCACAGTGTTAATTTCAGTTCACACACTGCAGTATTACCCTGACCCAGCATGCCGCCACCTTTCCCTTCTCACACGGTTTGCCGAAGCAGTTATAATGTGATCCTGATGGCCAACTATCTTTGCTTACCTTACATTCCCTAGAAAACTACCCTATAAGCATTTTAAAGTATTGTTTGTGTGAACAAAAGGAAGAATAAATACTGTGTTGCAGGAGCCCCCACACCTATTTTAACATGCTTATCTCAATTAGCCATGATTCACAAAACCATAGAAGAACCCCAGTTTTCAGATCACTGAAGATCCTCATTCTGTCATGAGTCAACCAGAGCCCCTGGCAGAGTGGCCACGGTCTGACTCAGGTGCTCACCAGTGTGCACACAAATTCAACCTGAAACTATTTGGAAACTGCAGAGAAAAAAAAATCAGTGCTTTATTTCCCCAACTTGCCTTGCCAGCAACAGATTTAAAAAGTCAAGAGAATTTTGTTAACTAAATCATTATGTTGTGAGACTAAAAACACACACACGAACAAACAAGCATCGTTTCCTACTCTCTTAGAATCAGAATGGTATCAAGGGCCAGCAGGTATGAACTGGTTGTTAGTCTCTCTGTCTCCGTGTCTCCCTCTCTCTCAACACATAAATAAGGAACTTATCTCTATGCACTGTTCCTCACTGCCCCTCCAGATGTTCCTCTTCACTGCGTTGCCCTCGTCCTTAGCACCACTACAGAGCTGACTGCACGTGCTATCAGCAGCTGAATCACCTCCTATATGCAGAGCCTTGTGGCAGACCTTTATAAAGGCTGAAAGGTTCCCACTGGCTTTAAGAGCCCCACCATTTCTTATATCAAAGCATGTCTGAGCCCTTTCTCTAATTTCAGATCACTGAAATCACAAACAAACACAATAAATAAGTTTACTGAAATAAAAGTAATATTCAGGGCTCCTATCCTTACAGAATGGATTTGTGTGGAATACAGCTAAAGGACAGAAGAACAAGTCATTGTGTAGTACCCCAGCACATGAGAAATCTACACTGACTGGCCAGGACGCAGCTCTGTGATAGAGCACCTGCCCAGCACGGCACCTGTGCTCAGTCCCCAGCAACACAAAATAGAAACGAATGAACAAACCAAGAAACAAATGAAAGACCTACAATGAAATATTTTCAAAGCAGAAAAAAGTTTTGGAAAAAGCAAATTTACTAAAACATTTAATATGCAAAATAACTTAAAAGCAATTACACATGTTCATTATTTAAAATAAACATTTAGAAATCTGAGAAGCGATGTAGAATGTGTTGCCTGGAAGCTATGGACAAAAGAAATCCTTCTCATTCCAGTTTACACAAAGTGCATCGCCACTCACACCTGCTGTCTGCGTTCACGCAAAGGCTTTCCTATCAATGAGTAAAAACATAATGAATCAGTAAAATAATCCCAGTTCCCTTATTTTTCAACTGCCTCATCTTCTGTACTTTTAAAGCAAACCCTTTAACTATTTTGTTTTTAGTTTTTCAGTGATGTAACTCCGTAAAATGTAAATACCCTTCAAAGAAGTCCTGAGGAGTGCATTTAAGCAAAGTGCAGAAGATAAAAGTCATTTTTTGTTATTTATATAACATTTAAAAAATGAGTCTTCTTGTGACCCTGTAACAAAGTCTATACTGTATTCAATGTTACACATGGACTCTGCCTCCTTCCAACAACTCAAGCATAACTTACAGATCAACAGTTATTTAAATCCACAGCTCATGAGTTATCTTGGCAACATATGTATACTGAAGATCTGCCACATATCAACAGTCAGCTAAATAGCTATCTGACCTAGAACACGCTTTCACCATACATTGTATTAAATCCATTCTGCATTTGGGATTTTCTGCTTATAGCCAAGAGCTACAAATCAAATGCTGTTTTAATATTTAAATAACCAAATCAAAACACTCAAAAGAAGACAAAGCAAAATTTAAAAACCCCTTAGTAATTTTTAAATAAGCCAAAAGTTCTATTTATACTGTAGGCTCAGCAGGTTTTTAAAGCAAACACTAAATTTTCATGAGGAGGTCATTAAAGGATATGTCAGTAAACTATAGATTATGATAAAGGCAACTACCAGGAACCATCCATTCCGTGTCCATGAAATAGGACATGCTCTCCAGGCCCACTCATTCTTACCCCCACTTGCGTATTCCATGACTAAGTAGAGCGTCTTCTCTGTTTCAATAACTTCAAACAGTTTCACTAAAAAAGAGGAAATATAACTCAATAACTGACAGCATAAAATGGTATTCTTTCTGCAGCCTTAGCAACAGTAAGTAGAATATTAGAATACTTGCTAAACTGAATAATTCTAACTTTAAAATAAAAGTCACTCAAGAGTTATTTCTCCTATGCAAGGAAACTACTTACACCTTACCAGAAAGTGATCTGGAGTCTATGAGAGTTAAAACAGTGTTTGTGATGAAAAAACTATAAAAGAGAAATATTTTTAGCACATGCCTTAAATCCCAGCACTTGGGAGGCAGAGGTAGGTAGGTTTCTATGAGTTCCAGGCCAGCCAGGGTTACATAGAGAGACCTTATCTCAAAATAAATAAATAAATAAATAAATAAATAAATAAATACAAAATGACAACAAGGGGCGGGGCGTGGGGTGTCTTAAAGTCAGGAGGACAAAATCTGAATGAAAGCTTAGAGATAGTGCCACAATAAGATAATATAAAATGTTCGTGTTTGGTAAACAAAACAAAACTTATGTTTATGTGATATTAAAAATAACTTCTAGTAAAAATAGAATTGACTTACACAAGGAAGATTATTCACCAGGAATAATCACATTAATGGCTACATACAGAGAAAACCTTTAAAGATGCAAGAGAGAATGTTTTAAAATAAGTAGATTAAAAATAATCTTTTTTTACTATTTAGAATCAAGTGATTATATACAGCATATCTGATCAATAAGTTTATTTGTAAAAGGGGCAAAACCAAGACTTACTAAAACAATTCAGTAAAACTGAAATTAGTATATAATTTACTTTAAAATACAACATTATTTTGCCTATCAAAAGTACATTAAACCCAGTGTTTATTAGTAAAGTATATGTAATTCTTCTCTATTACTAGCTAGTGGCATGCATTCTTTGATCTATCAAGGAGAGTCTGTGTGCAGAAGTCCAGTTGTACTGAAGTGTGACATCAAGCAGGAGAGGCAGCAGCAGAGGTCAGCTGCCGGCCTCCAGGACTGTGCCACTGCACCAAGAGTCACCTCACCGACCTTCACCTCTCCTCTTTACAGACAGCAACAGTAAAATCCTACACATTCAAATGGCTTTCGATGCAGGGAAACAAACACTCGGTCACTGCTTGTATGTTCAGGTTTCATACCTATGTTAGGATGATTCAGTATCTTCATTATCCGTACTTCCCGGAATAACTGTTAAAAAAAGATAAGACATATTCCTATTTAAAGGACAGAAAAACTCAAGCAGATGCCAACTGCACTGCCATTTAATAACAATCACGTGTTTACAAGACTGTCAATTCTGGAAGAGAACCTAAGCAGAGATCTGCTCCTTGGTTCTACCCTTTCGTAATGAGCAATGCAGCTCTGCCCTCCGTATTAACTTCATGGAGATCTGGCTTCTCACAAACCCCTGACAAGATGGACTGTTTGGTATGTGGAATTTTCCATAACAAAACTTACACTTTCTTTAAGTACTCTTCAGGAAAAGAACCAGAAGGAAAGACCGAGGAAATGGCAGTGAAGGTCTAGCCACAGAATCAGCTGCCTTGGGTCAGCCTGCTCCAAGGCATCTCTTCTGGCTGACCCCACACTTACTGAAAGATTCAGATGCACTTTTAAGTAGACTTATAGGATAATATCGAATAATAATGAAATAGTCAAGCGTGATGAAACATACCCATCCATAATCCAAAAACCATGTAGGCTGAGGCAAAAGGATAATAGTTCAAGATAAGCCTGGCTACAGAGAGAGACTTTGTCTTGAAATATGGGGGAGAAGAGGAAGATGAGGAAGAAGAAGATGATGAGGAAGAAAAGGAGGAAGAGAAGGGGGAAGGCTATTTTAAAAGATTTATTTAGTTTTGAGTTTGAGGGCAGCCTGGTCTACAGAGCAAGTTCCAGGACAGCCAGGGCTATACAGAGAAACACTCCCATGAAAAACAAAACCAAAACCAAAAACAAACAAACAAACAGATGTCTTTATTTTTATTTTATGAATATGTGTTTTGCCTGTATGTGTTTTGTATGCATGGCACTACATGTATGCAGTGCCCATGGTGTCAGAGAATGACATCAGATCCTATGGAGCTAGAGTTACAGGTGGTTGTGATCACTATGTGGGTGCTGGGAGCTGAACCCAGGTTTTATGGAAGAGCAGCCAGCACTCTTAGCCACTAAACCACCTCTCCAGTTCTAAGAGAAAGACTATTAAGCATGCTAAATAAAACAAAATAACATGAATGCTAAATTTTATTTCTCCTTAACCTTAAAACACTACACAAACAATTTTTCAAAAGTACAATTTGTCAGGCCAGTGGTGTGGTCACAGCAGTAAGGATGCCTACTGTCACTTGTGATGACCTGAGTTCAGTCTTTAGTACCCACATGGTAGGAAGAGAGACTTACTCCTACAAGGTGACTTCTATGAACACACCATGGCACATATGAACATACATACAAATAAATAATAAAATGTTAAAAAACATGAAATTTTTTAAAAGAGCATGATTTGGTATTTTCTCCTTTATGTTGTTTGCATTATGCTAGTCAAAATCAAAATCAAGCATTTGTTCAAAAAAAATAGAAGAACCAAAAATTAGCAACATAAAATAAATCTGTTGACATGTTTTGTCAGAATAAAATCTAAAATTAGCATAACCACAAGCGATGTTTCTGTAATGATCTATTAAAGCCTAAGAGAGCATAAAAAGATGTTCAACATAATTAGTCATTAGGGGAATAAACTCAAATCTACAGTGAGAACAGATGACATTTATTCAGATGGCCACTGTCACATAAAACAGGACAGGACAGAACAAACCTGTGTGAAAGGGGAGAACTCAGAACCCTCTGGCATGTCAGGTGAGGTATCATCTGAGAGGATACTATGGAAAAGACACAGTACATACATGCAGAACAGTATTCCTACAGGAATTAAAAAAGAATAGTCATGCAATCTATAGACCATACGTCCAAGAGAACTGAAAGCAGGGGTTCAAACAGGTAAACAGATATGTAACGTGTGAGAATACGGATGGAAAGTCAACACATAACACGGAAGAGCCTTGAGGGTATCATATAGATGAAACTATACATCGACAATGATTGAAACGATGCATTTTAGTTTGTGGCCACATCACATAATAACAAAATGAAATACAATAAAAATACATCCCAATTGAAAAACCACTTAGGTTTAGATACTACAAAAAAAAGCTGTCCTAGATATCTTTAGTAATTCCTACACAAAATCAAGAAAGTATGTAAGCCTGTGTGGTGTGTGTGTGTGTGTGTGTGTGTGTGTGTGTGTGAGCATAAGCCACACACTTTTATTTAACATTTAATGATTAAAAAATTACAGGTGAGTAAATAGGACACACATACAAGTTCAGTATGTTCAAGACTGCGCCTGGCCTGACTGAAGATGACCCTGATGTCTGGCCCTCCACTGACCTTCCCTCAGTATACTAAGGGCCTGGAACATGCCCTCCTGTCTCCAGCTGCCTCTTTCCTCCTCTCTGACTGCTCAGTTTTTTGCCAAGTCCTCTTCCTTTCAGTGGTTCCAGGAGCTCCTGGGCCCCCAGCTCTTAGCACACATTTAGCATGTGTGACCAAGGCTACCTTTCCAACCTTATCTCAGGAGACCCCTCCTTTAAGGTAGACATCACTTCAGTATCCCGAATTCCTCTGGTTCCTGGAACTACTGGCTCCTATCATACTCAGCTCCAGAACAAGGTCTCTGCAGAGAATCAATGTTCTCCCATCTTTTTGTTGCTGAAGGGCACATAAGTGAATTTATTGATGCAAATTTTAAGTTACTATTTTTCTTAAGCCAGCATTCATAACTTCTAGGGCAGTGACTCACAACCTATGGGTCATGACTCCTTTGGAAGTTATATCAGATATCCTGCACATCAGATATTTACATTACAATTCATAATGGTAACTAAATTACAGTGATGAAGTAGCAGCAAAATAATTTTATGGTTGTGGGTCACCACAACATCAGAAACTGTCTTGAAGGATTGCAGCATTAGGAAGAGTGAGAACCACTGCCCTAGGGTGTATGCTAGCATGACAGTTCACATCATTTAACATAATCATGGGACCAAGATCTCTTTACCTCCCCCATGCTACTATTTGAAGAAAGTCTTCTGTCCTGTCCATCATCTGGGAAGGAATGACAGAAAGAAGGAATTGCTGGAAGGCAGGCACTACTGGGGATTGCCTTGGAGTCTGTCTGACACAATTACATTTTACATAAACCAAGGAGTCATGTATTTGTAATACAATAAAGTGAATAATTTGAAGATACCACATACAAGTTACTAATAAAATTGCTGCCCAAGGTGTGGGTTAAGTAAGTGTAAATGATTAAAATTAAATATAGGGTTTTATTGGCAAATTGCTTCCTAATTGTCATGATAAACTCCTTTTATGAAATAAAAAAAACCTAGAAATAGTAACAAATCTATTCAAACTTTATGAGTGTGATCGATGCTAAATAAAGTACAATTTTAACCAGAAAACTTAAGCTACAGAAGAAGTGTTCATCCTACCTTAGTCAAAGAATATAAATTTATACATTCAGTTTAAATGTTCAATTCTGTGTCATTTTCAAGCTTTTCCTTACTTTCCTCTTTCAGCAACCACTTCATTCCCACAGCACACAGTAGCTGCTACCCTGCTCTCTAAGAGGCACAGGCCCTGCCTGTGTGCCGAGGGACTGGCCCATAATCCATGGCATAAGCAAGATTCTTGGGCTCCCTGACTTTACCTCCTCTTTTTTCTTGAGAGAGCATGCCAAGTTACAAAACAAGACAGCACTGCCACGTAGAGAGTATTAGCTACTCTTAATAAAAATAACTGCCACTGGGCAGTGGTGGCGCACACCTTTAATCCCAGCACTTGGGAGGGAGAGGCAGGTAGATTTCTGAGTTCGAGGCCAGCCTGGTCTACAGAGCGAGTTCCAGGACAGCCAGGACTACACAGAGAAACCCTGTCTTGAAAAAGCAAAAAAAAAAAAAAAAAAAACAAAACCAATCAATTAATCAATCAATCACTGCCAGGTCAGTAGTTTTTCTTAAAAGTAAACTGGCTATGGTAATGTCAGGCTGACGGAAGCAGGTTAATGTCTGCATATTTCTAAAACTACTTATTTTATGTTATGTATATATACATGTTATGTGTATGTGTCTGAATATGTTTATACATGCAGTGTGTGTGCAGGTTCCTATGGAAGGCAGAAGAGGGTATCTCATTCCCTGAAGCTAGAGTTACAGGTGGTTGTGAGCTGCCCAGTTCAGGCGCTGGGAATAAACCCTGGTGCTCTGCAGAGAGGGGTACAGTGCTTTCCCCTGAGCCATCTTTCCAGCGCTGGTGTCGGTATCTCTGAGAATGGCTTGTCATGTGCCCTTCAAGACATTCCTCCACAGTGATGAGATTTTGTTCATCTAGCTGTTTCTCTCTCTCTCTCTCTCTCTCTCTCTCTCTCTCTCTCTCTCTCTCTCTCTCTCTCTCTCTCTCTCAGGTGGGCTGTTGTGCAACATTTTGGACCCATCAGTTTTTTAGTCTTTGATTGGAACTTGGAATGTAACTGTTTTATCAAAACTAGAAAAACCTGGGATAGTAATCAAATAGTACTTTAAAGGAACACTCCAATTCCACCTGGAGATGATGCATAGAAGATATTTATAGGTAGAGCCCAAGTTCATATCAGAAAGTAATTTTAAAAAACCGAAACAATAATATATAACTATCAGGGTTCCTACATCTCAAAGATACCTTAAACATATTGTTTTAACATTTGATTTGAACAAAGAATGTGAACATTTTAACAACTAAGAACATGGAGGGATGTCATGGCTGGAAGCATGCTGAGTAATGTCACTGTTCTATAGTTGCGAAGAGACTCCATGACCAAGGTAACTCTTAGAAAAGAAACCATTTAATAGGAGGAGTTATCTATAGTTCAGAGGCTTAGTCCATTATCATCATGACAGGAGCATGGCAGCACACAGGCAGACACGGTGCTGGAAAAGTAGCTGAGAGTTCTACAATCTGATCAAAGGCAACACGGGAGACTGGGCCTGGTATGGGCTTTTGAATCCTTAAAGCCTACCCCAGTGACACACTTCCTCCAACAAAGGCACACCGCCTAGTCCTTCTAATCCTTCCAAAGAGCTGTACTCTTTAGTGAGTAATCATTCAAATATATGAGCCTATGGGGCCATTCTTACTCAAACCACCAAAGTCAAAATGATGGCAATCACAGAAGGATCATGTGCTGTTTTGTATGGTATATTAATTGTAGAAAATGGACTGCCAGAATCCTGACCCATCAACCATCCCTCCATCCAAAGAAACATATGCTGCATATGGTCCACTATCTGATACGAACTAGAGTGTGTTCTTGGCTCCCAGTGTGACAGTTCTTGGAGAAAGTGCTCTTAAGAAGAGAGTTCAGGTTACATGAAGTCATAAGGGTAGGCCCCCAGGCCTATATAATCAGTGTCCTTAAAGGAAGAAGAGCTGCCACGGATGAGCTGGGGCCTAGAAGACATGACACGTGGACACTGAGAAGATGGCTATCTGCAAGCCAAGGAGAAAAGACTCAGAAGAAACCAACCCTGCAAACACTTTCCTCTTGGACTTTCAGCCTTCAGAATAGTGATAAAACTTCTGTGGTATGTTGTTATGATGGCAGCCCTAATAGACCAATAGTTTATCCTGAATCTAGAAAATTTGGGCCAAATAAACACATTGTGCTAGCAAAATCTAAAAATGTTCGCCTCAGTACCTGCCTACGACTCTTTGTTTCCTAGATGGACACAGGAGAGGAAGAATAGAGAATGGAGCTAATGGCAGCAGTCTTCTGCAAAAAGAAGGGGGCAGTGCAGTAACCAGTGAGCTGGGCATCTTCTAACAGAGAGTGTCTCACTAGCAAGATGCCAATCTTACCAGTGCTTAGGAACTAGGGGGACGGGGAGCGGAGCCCTTAGATGGAAGTGAGACTGCATCTGATGGACAGTTGTCGCTAACACCATCTCTTCAGCATCCATCATCTGCCTGGGGACAGGTAAGAAACATGTGTTCACAAGGATTTCTGATTTTTCCTTCTTTCTCCTTTGCAAGGTGTGACACCATGATGTTCCCAGCACATATGCATTAGCGAGGGCTCTCAGACCTAGGTTCCTTCAGGCTTCACATTTCAGGTCTGCTGTGAGCTGGATGGTAAAGTCAGTATTTGTTACAACTGTATTACAAGAACTTAAGGAAGCCTTGGCTATGAAGCATGGTCTTTACTTTGTGGACTCAGAAATCTCCTCTAATTGTTCAGGGCCTTTGTTACTTCCTTCTAGATTCCTGCCTTTGCTCCAGGCGGCTGAAGTCACCAAACCATCCCTTTGACATTGTTCTACTCAGTCCTTCCTAGTCAGGCCAAGGTCATCATTAGCAAAGCTCCAATCAGTACTTGCCTCAGTTAGGAAAATTTTCTTTTTCTCTTCTCAACTAAATTTCTTTTCCTTTCAATCCCTTCCATTTCTTCTGCCTATTATTCTTTTGTGTCGTGTGTGTGTGTGTGTGTGTGTGTGTGTGTGTGTGTGTGTAGGGTGGATATGTTGTATTCAAACTAGTGGACTTTGGACATAGCCTAGTAGTCACCTATCATCCTAATTCTATGAAAAGCCTCTCATCAAGGGTCAGCCAGAATGTGTCTTATTTCAATCAGATCTGCAGCTATGCTACCTGCTCCTCATGCCGAGGACTTCTCTGGGGCTCACTTATCTTAAAGACAGAGGACGGTTTTGTAGTCAGTTTTTTCCTTCAACTATAGTAAACAGAGAGTGGAGAAGGAGGGGCTCTGTACAACTGCTGTCTTTTAGGACAACCTCCTTAGCTTTTCAAGTATTTCATTCTGATGTGACTTTAGGGACAGACATGCATTTTGTAGTAATGCCATCACTGAAATCTATAATACTCCTGTCTGCACCCTTGGCAGCATGTTTTGGCCCATTAATAAATAGACACATGGGCTTTTTTACCCTGCAGGTGACACTCAGTTCCTAGATTCACCTGGAAGCCTCATTCATTGAGAAATTATACATATGCTGTGCCTATGTTAACAGAGCACTGTTGATTAAACGTTCAGCTTCATAATTTTGGGGATCATTATGTCACTTCATTTTTAGCCTTCACGCATCTTATTGGAATATCCATCAGATAGTTTATAAAGCTACTACTAGTAGCACTAAAACATTTAACTTCTTTTTGTTTGCTTTCTTTCTGCTTTGGTTTTGTTGTTTAGAGAAGGGTCTCACATAGTCCAAGGTAGCCTACAACTCACTATACAGCCCTGGCTAGCTTAGAGCTTCTAGGCATAGCAATGGCCTACCCAGCAGCTCTGAGAAGCCAGCTGCAAAGGAGATGACTGCCTACAGGGTAGGAGGAACAGAGCCTATGTTATGGGCAGGGGAGAGGTCCTGGAGGAAGGTGGAGCCCTATCCAGTAGGGTCTACTTAGACACACAGGAAAGGAAAGACCCAAGGCACAGGGCAGGAAAGGAAAGAACAGACTTAGCTGGAGGCATGGAGGAAGAAGGTGAGTGCAAATGTAGCAGGCCTCTGAGGTGGAAAGGAAGAAGCAGACCTAGCTGGTTGCATTTGGGAGGTGAAAGACTTAATGGAACTAAATGGGCAACAACTTTGAAACAGTCAAGCTAAAGTTTATAGATGACGTTAAGATTCCTAGCCTCTTCTACTTTCCTCAAGAGAACATTCTTCCATAATAGAAGTAGAGACATATTTCATAGTTAACAAAGGCTCAGTAATCAGAAGTTTTAAGGTTCGCAGAAAACTGGCAAACAAACAATGAAACTACTGCCAAAGAACCAAATAATTCCTTAGTTGCCAATGCCCGATCCTAGTATAGAAAAGGGACTGAAAACTGTTGTGGAGAACAGGAACGATTTCTCTGAGGAAGTAACTCAGACTGCAACCTATACACACACACATGAACTAAGTAAGGAGGGGAGTTAGTGTCAGGCAAAGGGGGTGGGGGATGGGAAGAGCTGCAAAGGGCAGGTACCTAGAAGAAGAGAAGGAAAAGGATTAGGCGAAGCTGGAGGGATGGGGCATTAGGGAAAGTGAAGAGCTGTGGGAGCTGGTGGTCCTTGTGTGTAATATGCTAATGAGGCTGGTATTTAAGCTACCAAATATGGAACTCCTACAAGTGTAGCACAGGGTAACATTAAATACGTGTCAGCAGGAAGATAAACAGGACGGAACAGAATAAGTCACACGGAAGAGGGCAGCCACCCTCAGGTGAGCATGAAGACAAAGGAGCAATTGGGGTGCTTCTGAGGTTGACTGCTTACATGACTTGGGGGCATGCTACTGTTCACAGAGAGGTCAGAGGATGAAGAGGTGAGGGGGCACTAGGTAGGTAAGGAAAGGTCACAAGTTCAATTCTGTAGTTGTGGTGTCTTGGAGAGGAGATTACAAGGAGATTTAAGGGTAGTGTAAGGTAAAGGGACAAACTCAGAGTTCACCAGTAGGTAAAGACTGATGCCCAGTTCCCTCTGATCAGCCTAAGAGGAGAATATACAAGAAGAGGCTCTATGGATAGGCTGCACAGCGCTTCACATGTAACGGCCACCAACAGGGCAATAACCTCATTTTAAAAACTGGGACGGGAGAAGCCAACAAGAACAGAAAAAAAAAAAGTGGAGAGACAAAATCTTTGACTAAATATTTGTGAAATCAGGAATTAATTAAGGGGAGTCTATAGGTGGCATTTAGTGTGAAATGTGAGACAGTTTCACTTCTAATTACTGCCTTTCTTCTTTACTTCATTCCACTTACCTCTATCAAATGGGAAATTCATAATCATAGATCACCAGGGGATAAAATATGCATGGGGTAACATGCCAGAGAACCCTGGAGACATGAGGGCTGGGTCCAATCTTATGGAGCAATTTCTCCTGAAGACCGTGGACAGCTGCCAGCCAGCCCTAGCAAGCTGAGCTTATCACACCCAGACATTCAGACACAGAATGACAGTAGTCTTTTTTTTCCCCTTGTTTTAGGTTTTTTGAGACAGGGTCTCTTTACATAGCTCTGCCTGTCCCCGAGCTCACTATGTATTCCAGGCTGACATTGAACTCACAGAGATCTTCAAGCCTCTGCGTTCTGAGTGCTGGGGTTAACGGTACAAGTCTGCCTATCTGAAACCTGAGGGGCACGAACAAACAGATGCTCAGTACACACTCATTAGACACATTTGCTCTGCAGGTATTTTCGTAACTGGATGCAGTGTGCACACTGTGAAACATGTCAAAAGCATGTCACTGCACACTCTCCCTGACACCTAAGAGGGCATGATAAACTGGAAACACAGTTTGAGTTCAGAAAGTCTGGCCTTACTGTAAATACACAGCTCTTATTTAAGGAAGATACAGTAATTTTACTGATATCACTTTCTAGAACACCTGAATACTTTTCCCCTCAAAAGCTATCACAGTGTGAAACACACTCCCTTCTGTGAATGAAAAAGATATAACTTTCAGTTGTAATCTCATGGTCATCCTTATTTTCAGTATCTTGTCCAAAACCAAATCAAGGTCAGAGATGTGTTGCTGACTGCTAGCTCCATGGGGGATGGAGCAGTGAGTAAGTGGGCATCAGGGGCCATCTCACTAATGTACGTGGCAGCAGCATCCTTGCAGAATGACAAAAGAAAGAAGAGGTGTGGGTGGAAGGATGGAGTGGGAGAGATGGGAGGAGGGGAATAAAGGTAGTTCACCATCTCTGATTTAAAAACAGCTTTTGCAGTCTATAATCTCTCTCTCTCTCTCTCTCTCTCTCTCTCTCTCTCTCTCTCTCTCTCTCACACACACACACACACACACACACAAACACAAACACACACACAAATTAATACCCTCATAATGTCAGTTTTATTGACCAAAATCAGACTTGGGCAACATTTTCCTTTAAGTGTTCACACATGTAACAAGAGCTGTATGGGCGAACACCCAGCACATGTGTGGATTCACTCAGCTATAAATCTAATGAGCACACCAGAGTAATTGACACTTCAACATGTCTGATGGGTAGGCCTACTAAGAAACACTGCTGAAGAACTTCTGTTTTTTTGTCTTGGTTGAACTATTTGCCAATAACTCTGTGGTCTCTTTCACATATTTGATTTCTACTGAATACAACCTGGTTCTGTCTTACTCACAGTGACCAAATTCTTCAATGTGGTAGTGATTGTTTTACAAAAGTTCTGGGGCATTTACACTTAGCCTACCAGAGAGGGCTGGACATTACTGGAAAACTTTCGTCCATTGCTCAGATCACAAACTACTGGCAGCAAGTGGATGAGCTATTCAATCCAAATATGTATTCAAGATTTCAGTTATTAACATTTCCACACCTGTGCTTATGTAAAGTCTCTTATGTCCTAGCACAGAGAATCATATTCTATACAATTTTAATACAACCTGTTATTTTACAACATAATTCTGAGTTATGGTAATTAATTAATAGTGAATTGCTGCTGGGTGGTGGTGGCGCATGCCTTTAATCCCAGCACTTGGGAGGCAGAGGCAGGCGGATTTCTGAGTTTGAGGCCAGCCTGGTCTACAGAGTGAGTTCCAGGACAGCCAGGGCTATACAGAGAAACCCTGTCTTGAAAAAAATAGTAAAAAAAAAATAGTGAATTGTTAATAATGTGGTTTCACTGTGTTGACCAGGCTGGGCTCAAACTCATGGTCCTTCTTCCTGCCTTATAACCATTAGAAGCACAAATTACAGGCATATGCTACCATGTCTGACTTCTTTTATTGTTTCTTCTTCAGATTTTGCCAGTCAGGAATCATTTTGACAGAAAGAGCCATTTTTGTGATGTGTAATACAATAAAAAATGAAAATAGAGGCTGACGAGAGAGCTCAGTGGTTAAAAGTGCTGTCTGCTCTTCTGGAAGATCTGGGTTTGACTCCTAGCATCCACATGGCAGCTCATGACCACTGTAACTCTAGTTCCAGGGGAGCCAGTGCCCTCTTCTGGCCTGTGAGCACTGCATGCATGTGGTGCATAGGCATACATGCAGACAAACACATCTATACACATAAAATAATACAGTTGAAAACTAAAGTGTAAGTACATAAGCAATATGCAGGCGACATGAGTGTCAGGAGAGATAGACATATGCAGGTGACTCAAGTGAAGACACCTTTACCATCTGATAAACTACTCTGCCCACTTTCAGAAAGGACATTTCTAAGAAAATGAAAATTCTACAGTTGAAGCCTATCAGTTATGAACAAAACCATCCCACTGATTTGCTGCTCACCAGACATCACAGAGGGTTTAAAAGAACCCCAGAGGTCACTGATGTGGGTCACAGAACATCTGCCAAAACGCACGACTGTGAGATGATTCCTATGTTACACAGAGGGAAGAACTGAAACCCATTCTAGACTATGACACTCATCAGATTAGACTCTGATTACTTACAAGTGACAGAGGCATGTTGTTGAAAACAGAGAAGACACATTTCCAAAGGTCAGACTACTGTAAAGAACTTCATATTTGAGAGGTTTTAAACAGTCAGTACCTTATATTTAGATTCCTTTTCTATCGGGGATGCTGAAAAAGGACGGAGATATTTCCCATAAACACAGAAGAGAATGAATGGGAAGAAACAGGTTCACAGGCAGACCACACCACAGCAAGATCCAATCAGATGTTTCTAATAGTGAGACCGAGATCTTCACCTTTTGTTTAATGGCAATGTCCACATCATGAAGTAATACTGATTATTTTTGGCTACAGGACTTAACCAGCAAATATCTTGCTCTTTGCACTTTGAATGTGAGCTACAACTGACTGGGAGATGCTGCTGATGTGATGGGAAAGAACAAGTCTAAATGTTCTATAAACAGAACCAGGCAAACCATGAACTGGATATTTTTAAAAAATACTTTCACAGAGTGTAAATCTATGAACAGGATTAGAAGATACAAATGGCATCGTCTGTGTTTAGAAAATTAACACTTTAGCAAAGATTAGCAGGCTCTTTGCAGATACTTTCATCAGTAAGCAGACCTTTAGTTATTTAGACAAACACGGCAATGATCAGCTTCATGGTCAAATGTTCCAACTAGTGAAATTAATGTTATATGACCTTGCCTGGCTCTGCTGGAAAAGACTAAGTTTGGGTGCCACATTACTGGGTGATGTGGCAGAAGTTCCAAATGTCAGTTGAAATCACTCCATTTACTAGAGCAATCCATGGTGTGGCCCAAGAAAAGTACAAAACATGTGCTGGAGTGGGCAAGGCCCTGAATGCAGCCTGGCAACAGTGTGTTCCAGAGCCCCTGGCACATGAGCATCCCGGTGAGGCACTGGCCCAGAGAGACCATTTTGTCACTCACACAGGTGATCCAGATTGGGTGAAAGCTGGTGTTATGAGAAGAGACATTCTCCAGAGACTATACTATGTCAGTACCAGCTCAAATTCCCAGAAAAAGGACCCAGCCAACTCGAGTCCTCAGAGAGACTATAACATGTCAGTACTGTATCAGCTCACAGTCTCAGGAAAAGAGCCCAGCAAACCAGAGTTCTCACTAAACAGATGCACCATACTCTGCAGTCTCATTGGCTGTCAAGTTTAAAAGGAACCCAAATAATGAAGAGAGCTCTCTGCAGAGAAATGCATAAAAACACAGCACTCCCTGGCATGAGACCAATGGAAAGAAGGTTCTGATTCACAAATGTAAAGTTCCAGTCTTACACTGGAATCATGGAAGTTGTAGGTAAACGTAGCAAACTGAGAATTTCTTGTAAGATTTTCTCTTAGAAATCAAAGCCATATATGTAACACATCTGTAATCTGATCCTATTATATTCTTCTGAAATCTCAATGAATATTATTTCACCATAAAGAAAAGTATATACAGTATATACCCTAAAACAGCTGCCTCATTTTTTAAAAATATTTTTTAAGATTTATTTATTTTATGGATATGAGTACACTGCTGCTGTCTTCAGACACACCAGAAGAGGGCATCAGATCCGATTACAGAGGGTTGTGAACATATGGTTGCTGGGAATTGAACTCAGAACCTCTGGAAGAGCAATAGGTGCTCTTAACCATCTCTCCAGGCCCTGCCTCATTTTTCTAATGCTAAAAGTTTGTATCTGGGGTTTCCCATCGAAGTAATTAGTGAAATGAGCAGCTTTGCTACCAAACAATCCCAACCCTACTTTCTCCTCCTCCCTTCCTGCTTTGTTTTCTTCCTTGATGGAACACTGTCTACTCCGATTTACCATCTAAGATGAATTTGCATAAAGGAAGAGCCAAAATAAGCAGTGAAAGAGGACACGCCTACCGAGAACATTACTCAGAGCCAAGTTTTTACCTAAGAAGAATTCTACATACCTCAAAACTTGGGGCTGGAGAGATGGTTCAGGGGTTAGCAACAGTTGCTGTTAACAGTGTAATCACAGAACAGAGTCTGGATGCCAGCACCAACATAGCATCCTGCAAACATCTGTAACTCCTCAGAAGGGCTTCAGACTCACACATAGCTGTGTACATCCCAAATACACATGTGCATACACTGACATGCACAAATAGAAGATTCTACAGTATTTGATATACAATTTAATTTGGTACAAATTAAAGGCAGTTTATATGGCAGATATATCTTGCTAAAGTCTATGCAAATATTCCCAAATCGAAAACTCAAGTCCCAAACTTCAAGTATTTTGAATACATGAAATTCAAGCTGCATTAAACACATTTCAAACAACTTTATGATGTCATAATCATTATATCTTAGAGACTGTCTTTTCTTCATGTACTGATACAGTGTTTACCTCACAGAAATTTTCATGCTTGATTCTATAGACAATTATATATTAACAAATTCTCACATCAATTATTAAATTAATTAAATACCTTTTGTAGACTGGTAGGGTTTAGCTGAGTTTTGTCTATTATTTTCACAGCTACCTGAAAAAGAGAATCATTAAGCTACATTTGAGATATGTAATTCAACTCATAAAACCCTGCAAAGAAAAGTTTTGTTTGGCTCTTAGCCATGCACCACTTACGTCTATGTGATCTCACACAACCAGAAGGTATGGTCTTAGCATACAATTTATCTACCAACTTGTCATGAACCCCCTGATTCCACAACAACAGAATTACATCTTTAATAGTTCTTCCATGTTTCTTCTTTTAAAACTGTAAAAATCATGCTATCTTAATCTTTTTCTCAAAACCTTGAAAGACAACATTATAGAGGTGAGTGGCTCGCTCTTTTTCTTTCTTTTCTGAGACAGGGTTTCTCTGTGTAGCTCTGGCTATTCTGGAACTCATTCTGTAGACCAGGCTGGCCTCAAACTCAGAGATCCACCTGCTTCTGCCTCCCAAGTACTAGGATTAAAGGTGTTCCCTCCATCACCCAATGGGAGAATGGGTTTTAAACTTGCTTTTTCAGCAAATAAAGCTATTGTGCAGGCAGAGGAACTGGATATGCAGACTTTAATAGAAAACTAACAAAAGGGATTTGAAAATCTTCGGAGGCTCTGCCTGCCGTAGCCTATGTCTGAACAGCTCCTAGGGGTGAACGGACAAGGAAGATACTCAAGGGATCACAAGATCATGATATGTACAGCAAGTGAATCTTACTAACATTCTGTGACTAAGACTTAAAAAACCAGTAAGTAGTCCAATTCTAATACAAAACTTTGGATATTTACTAAAATAACCTTTTAACCTGCTGTACACACTATACATTTATAGTTCATATATATGTAAATTGTGTAACAATAATTTCAAATACATGAGAATAGTGGGAATGTGGTTATGCAAGCCAATAATCTCAGCACTTAGAAGGTGGAAGCTGAAAGTTCCAGATTTCAAGGTCAGTCTCAGCTGGGTAGCAAGTTCAAAGCCAGTCTGGGCTACAAAAGACCCTGTCTCAACACTTCTCACCAGCTAAACAAACAAACAAACAAACAAACAAATGGTATTTTAGACATACATTCTTTTGCCATCTGATTTTCTACACATTTACACCTACCTTAGTCTAAGTGGTAATTCATAAAAACTTATCCCAGTCTCATTCCAAAAGCAGAAGAGCAACAGTAACCAGGAGAGGTCACATGATAGACAGCTGAAGACAGCTGAGCTGCAGTCTCTGAGGGATGCTAATAAGGCAGGGGCCAGTCTTGCCATAGTGTTAAAGTCAGTAGTTCAGCCACAAACCAGCTCTATGTGCATACATCCCAGTGCGCACCAGCTCACAGGTACCATTCATTTCCCACTATTGACCATGAGAAAGCAAGACTTAGGAGCAAGGTCCAGCAAATATCAAAAGGCATTATGAAAACTTACCTCTCTACCTGTTAGAACATGTCTTGCCAATTTCACTTTGGCAAAATTTCCTTTCCCTATTGTTTTCTGTAAGCGGTAATTTCCGACGTGAGGCTGTTCATCTGTTGCTGACGTAATGGAGTTTCTACACCGGGGAATGTTCTGTCTGCTACTTGATTTGGTAGGAGGAACATGTGTTTCGGTATATCCATCCACAGATGTATGCTAGGAAAAAGCACAAGGGCTCACAGTCACTCAGACAATTATAAAAGGACAATTAAAAGACTACAATCAGGTGTTGGTGGAGCACACCTTTAATTCCAGTACTTGGGAGGCAGAGGCAAGTTGATCTCTCTCTGTGAGTTCAAGGCCAGCCTAGTCTACAGAGCAAGTTCCAAGACAGCCCTTGTCTCAAAAGCAAACAAACAAAAAGACTATAACTCATGTTCATTAACACTTCATCTTTAATGAAAGTACATTATACTACACAATTTTAAAATGTGAACACACTGTTTATCATTTTTTCCTGACCAGTGTGTACAAAAATTTTTACTTCACATTTTTAAGTCTGTATCTTAACTTTCAAAACAGTTAGATACATTGTTGGGTACCACCGCATTGACGTTCCTATAAAGTTACCATTTTAAGTTGAGTAACACTATCCATGCCCACCTCATTAAAAGGGAAGTATCTTTACTATCAGGATAAACATCCTCACAAATATGGTTGTTATTCTGGAGCTTCTTAATCTTTTCTACTTGTTGACCTCTATCTATCTATCTATCTATCTATCTATCTGTCTGTCTGTCTGTCTGTCTATCTATCTATCTATCTATCTATCTATCTATAGATAGAGTCTTATGTATCCTGGGGTGCTGTATGTAGTTTGTAGGGTAAAATGGCCTTTAACTTCTGTTCCTTCTGCCTGCACCTCCTAAACGTTAAGACCACAGGTGTGTCTCAGCACATATGGTTTGTGCAGTGCTGGCAATCAGTTTGGTCTAGGAGATGATTTTCTTAGCATACCTTTGAGGAATTGCCTAAATGAGATTACAGAGGTGAGAAAATCCACCTTAACGATGGCTGTCACCACCCCATGAGCTGAGGTCCCAGACTGAATAAAGAGGAGGAAGTGAGCTGAGCACCGGCATCCATCCTGACTCTGGATACAACCATGACTAGCTGCCTCACGCTCTTGCCAGCATGCCCTCTTTGCCATGATTCCCTTGAACTGGGAACCAAGATAAAATAAACACTTCTCCTATGCTGCTTCCTGCCAGGCATTTTGTCACAGCAAGGAGAATAATAACTAATATGCACTCTAACCCATGGCATTCCAAAAATATACAAATGTCCATACATGTTGAGAAATGGCAGTAGAAAAAATTAAAGTCTTTGTTTTCCATAATTATATCAGTTTCTATCAAAGAAGAAAACCTGTGTGCACAGCAAAACACTGTAATTTGTAACATACACAAATCTGAACTCCGAGTCAGTATATGGGCAACATTTGTTGGTGCTGTGTGATGTGATGGTGTGCACGGTGTAAAGTGTGGTTGTCCAAAAACCAAGGCCACAGTGATGCCACACATTGTAAAATGTGTGAGTGCTGCCAGGGACACCTCGGATTCATTGTGTGTTTGATTTTAAGCTAATACTTAGGCAGTGAGCTACAATATAAATTCTATTGGTAAATCATCCATCACACACAGTTTGTACTTGGCCACAGTGGACTCTGGGACCAAGATGGGCTCCTTTATCTCAGATTCAACCATGTTTATCCTGAGTCCTCTGAGACTCCTTATGCTGGGGCAAGTTAGCTCCTTGTCCCTGTAATTGGAGGTAGGAGGGCAGCAAACAGTTAAGATATCAAAAACTTTGTGCAGACTGGAGAGATGGATCATTGCTTATGAGTGTGCATTGCTTTGAAAGAGGACCCAAGTTTAGTTCCCAGGACCCTCATCCAGTGGCTTATGACTGCCTGTAACTCTATCTGCAGGAATCTGATATTCTCTTTAGACTTACATAGGTACTGTGCTTACATATACAAACCCATATACAGACACACAATTAATAAGTAAGAATAAATTCTTAAAAAAAAAAAAAAAAACAAGCAAACCACTGTGTCCTTGAAAACAGCTAGAAGGTGAAGCATTCCCAACATAATTCAGCGTTGACTTATCCCATGGTATAAAGATGCTTGTTGTAGAAACAAGATGCCAGAATTTCATCCATAGAGAGAGGCCCAATCAGAAACTCCAGAATGACTTTGAGAAGGGTTTTCCCAGTCATTTCTTCAGGAGCCTGTAAGTGCCTGACTTGATGCTGCTTTGCTGCTGCTGGCTATCTGCTGTCCTACTGGGAAGCTTCACTCTTACCAGAGAGAAACACTCTGCCCTGCCTGATACTCTCAGATAGGAACTCCAGCTAGCTGCCTCAATGGGGCTTCCTCAGTCCTTTCTCTGGGAAGCTGAAAGTACCTAATCTGATGTCATGTCTGCTGCATGTGACTTGCTCTCTCTCTTCCCTGTTCTCTCAATTGGACTGCTCCAGTCATTCTGCCAGATGTTGTGAGTGTCCATTTGATGTTTGCTATCTGCTGCTTGTTATTTGTTCTTCAGCTATTGTAAATCATTTGCTAGATAGAATATGCACATTCCAAAACTTCTTACTGTTGTCTGCTCCACTGTAAGCCTAATGCTCCTAAAGTCCTACAACTTAGAAAGCTAAGCACATAAAGCCCCTTCATACACAGTAACTAAATAGAAGTTCAGGGTCCTTGCTCTCTTGGCACCCACCACAGCTTCTGAGGAAGGAATACCTACTACCTACGTCTGCGATATGCTCAAGAGCAGCATGAACTAAAATACTTGAGACAAATTCACATGCTGAGGGCAGGTGTAAATGACACAGTCTCACTGAGCTGCAACAGACTTATGCATTCCAAACTTACACCCAGGTTTGCCAGGTGACTTCCTAGTGCCCTTCCTCTGAGGGTAGGATGTAGCTCTCCAGTTCTCCAGTTCTAGAGTTAACAGTACACAAACTTAAACAAGTCTTCAAAAAGCCTTACCATGTTTCAACCTGATCTTTTAGAATTCTGCCATTACCCAGAGCTAGCTGAACTTGTCCAGTAAACCAAAGAAGGTTGAGAGAATCATAGATTTAAGTCCAGATTAAATCAACTAACTTCCAGCTAGCCCTCTGACATTAGGAGAAATAGGCTACTGATATTGGAATTTGAGTAGTTACTATATAGCAATGTCAATGGATACATAAACCTACCACTACTACAGTTAAAAAATTAAATTTTTGTAGTACTGAGGAATGAACCCAAGACCCTGATTCTAACAGACCAATATTCTACAACTGAGCTAAATCTTTGTCCCTATCAGTATTTTTAAACAAAGAAGTAAATACAAGGGAAACATTTCTGAACAATTAAAAGATTTTTTTCAGACTGTTCAAATCCCCTAAGGAGACATCTTTGTTTGGCATAAGCTGCATAGGGGCAGAACTCTTGAGTATTTGTCTCCAATGATATATGATGGATGGAAGGATCAGCAGACCCTGGAGAAGACAGTACCTGTGGGCCCACAGACTGTAGTCCAATCACACATCACGGTAGGATCAGCAGACCCTGGAGAAGACAGTACCCATGGACACAAAGACTGTAGTCCAATCACACATCATGGTAGGATCATCAGACCCTGGAGAAGACAGTACCCATGGACACACAGACTGCAGTCTGATCATATATGATGGAGGAATCAACAGATATTGGAGAAGACAGTAATCACGGGCTCACAGACTGCCATTTACCAGTAATCTCTGATACAGAACTTCATACATAGGATGATCTTTTTCTTTCAATAAGACTAGCTCTCCAGGTGAGCTGGCCCTGCCTTTCACCAGCTGTCACGAGAGTAGGCCTTGCACCTTGCCTAGGCAGCACAGTAGAGCTAGTCCTAGTCGAGGAGGCACAGGTAAGCCAGCCCTGAGGGTGAGAGCACAGGAGAGCTGGCCCCACCACTTGTCTGCTGTGAGGTGGCATGGGTTAGGGGTGATGCCCCCTCCCCCTTGCTACCAGCAGTAGCTAGGAGAGCTGGCCTTGGGGCCATGACAGGAGGGGAGATAGCCCTACCCTCTCACTGACTGTAGCACTTGGGAGAACAAGCCCTGCACTTCGACTGGGCAGCACATGGAACTTGCTCTGGAGGCATGGGCGTGGGTGAGCAGACCCCTAGGGCATAAGAGCTGACCCTGCCTTATGCTGATGGCAGCATTGAGTGCCCTAGTTAAAGCAGTGTTGGAGAGCTAGTCCTGGTGGTATCTGGAAGGAGAGCTCAGTTATCATCATGCAGGCCCAGATCCAGGCTCCGAATTGGCCTACCCCCAAATCTATGTCATCTGCAAATGGTCCAGATGTGTGAAAGGGCCAGTCCTGCTTTCCAGAGCTGCAGGCTCTCCATGACACAGGGCAACAACAGGATAAATGGGAGGAGTCCCAGTGATGATCCAATATTGATGGTGTCACAGAAGCCAGAAATCTCGAACCAGACCATTGACTCGTTGCAGTGAACATTTGCAAGTGAAGATGTGTGGACAGAGGGATATACTGTGGGACACACTGACACACTACAGCTTCCACGGTGAGATGTTTTCTACGCTTCGTTTTTGTTACTTCTGTTTTATGTTTGTGTGTGCTGTTTTGGAGGGGGAGGTTGCAGGAGTGAAGGGCTGATATGAGGTGACAGGCAGGTGAGCAGGACTGGAGTGCATGATATCAAACTCACAAAGAATCAATAAAAAGTAAAAAAAAGGGGGGGGAGAATAGCTCTCAATATTAAACACAGTCAATCAGTAAGTCTTCCAACTTGAACAAAACACATGCACAAGAGTCTTAAGTAAGAAATCAAAATATATAGTTCTGATGTGAGACATTCATCCAGAACAACTATTATACAAATACCTAGTTTTTCTTAGGCTTGTCAGCATCACTCAGGCATACATCTTTCCTTAAGGGTCTCTGAAGAACTGTTTGTATAATTTATCTTACTCCTTTCTGATCAATGGCTTAATTCTCAAGTAAGAATCCTGGCAAGAATATGGATTTAATTCCTGATAAACAACGAATTCAGTTTAGAATTCAACATTATGGCTGTTAAATATAAGATCTGACAGCCTAATTACAGCATTTCTCTGGACTTTAGTTCACACTTTTATCATAGCAAATTCTAATGCTATTCTTTTTCCTCAAGCTGTCTACTAAATCCAGAGAATTTCAACTTGTTTTTATCTTTCTGCAGCAAGAGCAGTGTGGCTGTAAAGCTGCCCAAGAGTCCAGCAGAGTCTTGAGGACCAGAGATGAAGATCTCAACCAGTCTTCAATAGTCAACTCCTGAGACTCTGTCCCTGCATCAGTAGTTACAGTAAAGGTCTCCAACTCAGGAGCTGCTCATACCTGGGCACAGGTAATTGTCTGCACCCGTAACTAGGTGATGGAGATGGTGATAACGTAATTATTTACCTCAGAGCTGCTGAAGTCTGAGAAGTAGGTAAGAGGCATATGAAGGTGTGATGAGCACAGGCCTATGGTAATGGAAATGGCACAGAGGAAAAGAAGGACAAAGAGAGTTTGCCCTGCAGCCTAGATAACCAACCCTGTTCCTGAGCATCTGGTGCCTGCAACTGCTTCTGGTACCAACTTCTGTACAAATCACTTCTTTTCTATCAGCCAACAGAAACAGTTTTGGCTAGCTAAAGTAGAAAAGGAATTTTAAAGTCTGTGAGTAGCTGAAAAAAAACTTCAACGGTGAAACTTGTATTCAGAGAAAAAAAGAGACAAGGATGGGCAAATAGGCAAAATCAAATAGTTATCTACAGTACTAAAAGGTAACAATGAGACAAAATGAAGCCAGTGGAGGGATGCAGCACGCTGCCTTAGGATGGACGGGACAGACAGCCATGTGCACTCGCTCTATCTGAAGAGGAAGAGGAGCAGACACACAGTAGAGGAACACTAGGCAGTGAGGTGAGAACAAGTCAGGTGTGTGTGGTAAGTTTACGAAAGGAAGGCACAGAGGCAAACACAGCTAAAAAGGGCATCTTTGTCCAAGGCCCACAACTTGAAAATCCAGTTGTCCAAATAAAAAACTGCAAGTTTCTCCTATCAGTCTTCAAAAGGCTTCCAGCCACAGGTATGAATGCCCACACAACTGGCCACCGAAGCCAGTTTAAAAGCAAGGAAAGCACATGACTCTACAAATAGGTTAAGAACAAGCAAGTGGAGATGTGACCAAGCCAATCAGCAAACAAATGATGAAGCTACTAAAGACAGGCCACACATCTCTCTCCCATAATTACAATAAAGCTGTACATTATGGCTCAAGGTGCCATAAACACATGATGGCCACTGACTCTTTTATTCTTTATAGTAATTCCACTGAGAAGCACACCATAACCCACATTTCACAGAGGAGGAAGATGTGGTTTGGAGAAGTTGTGGCATGTCTGAGCCTTTTGGGTTCATCCAAGTGTATGTGACATCAGCTGAGAGTCTAGAGAGATGGTCTCAGCAGTTAGACCAGTTGTTCTTGCAGAGAACCTGGGTTTGATTCCCAGCACACACATGGCAGCTCATAACCATCCATAACTCTAGTTCCAGGAGATCCAATACCCTCTTCTGGCCTCTACAGACACAATCATACATGTATGGCACATATATGTACAAAGGCAAAACATACATATAAACTAAACTAAATATAAAAGGTTTTAAGGCGGGATTATCACCTGTAAATATGAAAGAGGAACCTGCATTGGATGTTTCACTAGGCAGCACATCTTCCATTGCTTCAACTATCTCTGCCTGTATTGAAGTCAGAACGTAGCCTGGTTAAGTTATGGACAACTAAGTGCAGTTTATAAACATCAGGGGAAAATCAGAAACCTTCAAAGTCAATTGAGAGTTACTTTTTCACAATTGAACTCAGTATAGTCACACCATACGTAAATATATATCAAAATTAGATCTCAATTTTAACTGCTAAATTCAAATCCTCCCACAAGGGTGTGCCATGCTTATTTTTTCATTTTTGGTTTTTGTTTTTGGTTTATTGTTGTTGTTCTACTAGGTCAGGAATACTCTCTTCTCCACAGCATCTTACTTCACTAGTTCAGCTGTGGTTTCTTTCCATTATTTCATTACTCAAGTGTTGTTGAGCCCAATATTAAAGGAACAAGCAGCTCATCTTCTCACATGCATAGAAAGAAGCAGCTGAGTGGGAAGCACTCTTCCATTCACCCCCACAGTGAAGTCAAAGACTTGAGTTAATAGCAAGTCATTTCCAAGCCACTCCAGAGCTTCTGGCTTCAGCTTGTTTTCTGAACTTTATCTCTCTTATTCCACTATTCCATGACCCATTTATTCTGTCAGCACACTTTATTTTGACCTATTATATACACAGTACTGTCCTACAGGAGAAGATAACTAAACAACTCCTGCTTTTGTAGAAGGAAACAGACAGGGAACGGAATGGTGAGTATGTGAGTCAACAGCGCGACAGCTAGCAGTCCCTGGTATGAAGAACACCGAAGCAGATTAGGTACAAAGCAAGGGCTGCCATGGAAGGGCTGGTCTTTGAGAAGAGACTGGAGTGGATCGAACGGCTAGAGTCAGAGAGGAGTGATGTGGAGACTAAACTAGTAAAGAATCTCTTGGTAAAACAAGCACTTCGGATTCTTCCTCTGCACACATTGAAGCTGTGAAGATAAAATCCCCCTTCTCATGGCCTCTGCTCATCTGCATCCATTCATTCCTGAACCTACAAGTTTTGTTTCTTTTCCTGACGTGTCAGGTTGAAGGTGCTCAATGTCTAACCAAGAAGGAAGACCAAACTTGGATCAGAGGACAAAGGGCCTATTTACCCTTCCAGAAGACTATGACCTCCTTTGTGAAATCTTGGCAGCAGCCAAGGACATGAGACTGGCAAGAGATACTCCAGTAAGAAAGAACACACCTCCACATTGCCCCAGAGTGAACAGAAGGCTCCACGAGCACTCTCCACTGTGCTGCAGAGATACCAACTTCCTACAGCGGTGTCGGTTACTAACACTCAGTCTAATAGCAAATGAGTACTGTGTGTCCTCTCACAGATGCAAACCTTGCTCAGTGAGTGGATATCCGCACTTCCTGAGAAGGAGGACCACACAGTACCAGACTGCAAGGCAGGGCTACTACAGCTCTGCCCCAGACTCTGTAATGTGCCACTTTCTAAGTAAATCACACCAGGAAAAATACAGGCCCTGGCGACTGAAAATTAATAACCACACTTGCATTTTACCAAGTCATGGTAGTAAAAGAATCCAGAAATTATGCTTTCAATAACAGAGAAATAGCTTGTATTGGAGAAGCCTGCCAGCAGATTTGAAAATAGTTTTCTAGACAAAACATTAAAGGCAATTCTTAGGCAGTTTAGAAGAGCTAATGCAGACAGCATACAAAATTGGGAGAGCAGCTTAGGATGTAAGGGAAGAATCTTCACTAAGTAAAATCCCGCTCCCCAAAAGAAGGTCTCTCAGGACCAAGTGTGTAAGTGCACACCTTTACTCTCAGCACTGGGGATACAGAGGTGGGGAGGGGGAACTCTGAGAGTTTAAGGCCAGTTTGATCTATATAGTGAGTTCCAGGATAGTCAGAGATATGTAATATAAACAGACCATTATGAAAAAAATTAAAGTGTAGGGTCTCTCTACACTTTATATAACTGAGGCTAGCCCTGATCTCACAATCGTCGTGATTCAGCTTCCTGAGTGGTGGGATTACAGGTGTGCCACCAGGCCAGGGGAAGTCCCCCTCCCCCATACACAGTTTCCATCTTGGAAATAAACTCTAGTCCGATTAGTTCCAGACAGCTTACATTCAAGTGGGAAACAAGCTCTAGCAGCTACAGGAATCTGTGGGTGCAGCCGAAGCTACAGAAAATGGCTAGAAAGTAAAGAAAATCTTGAGAAAAATGTAGTCACAAGGGACAGTGGAAGCTTGCTATCAACTACAAGAACTTTTTTCTAGGTATGACCAAGAGAATGGCCAAGAAGCAGGTCAGAGGTCACAGGCGAAAGCCACAAGGGAATAGTGATACTATTCCATGATGCTGCATACTGCCTGGAATTTGCACTTTGAGAAAAGTTTGAAAACACAAATGCACTCCAAAGCCTTGATCCAATGAAAGTGTTCTTTCCAGGCAAGACAGAGACATAATAGAAAAATAAGAGAGGAAAGAATTTGTTAATGTAGACACAACACTGTACGGTCTGTTAAAGTGGTGATCATGGAGAGCAAGTGGATCCATCCAGAGGAATAACAAACTCCAACAACAGTACATATGTGTGCTAACATGTTTCCCACCTCTCAATTTGTTTAAAAGATATATGACCACTTAAAGTAAAACATCATGTTCTACATGTTGAACAGAAGACATCAAAGTAAGTATGTGTGACAAGGCACACAGAGTTTGGGGAACTGGTCTAGGGTCAGTCTGTGTATGTTGCCATAAACTTTATGCATGCAGTTTCCACAGAAGTAAACCTGCAAACACAACACAGCAATAAGAAGCCAAGAAAGAAAGTAAAATGGGATACTAGGAAAAGGTTTCATTATCTTAGAAGCAGACAATAAGGGGAGAATACTAATAACACCACCAAAAATGATATGCAAAGCAAACCCAAAGCACAGCGTCGCAACTTACAAACTGACTGGAAATCATAATTAGTGTAAGCTGAAAATGCAAAACACACCATCAAGTGAAATCTTAATGTAAAAGCCTAGATGCTGTCTTCAAGAATGCACTTTCAGTATCATGACTGATGGGCCGAAGGCCAACTGACGGGAAAGACAGGCAATACAGTATACAAGGGAGTACGGGAAAGCTGGACTCGATGTGAGCATATCAGACAAGACAAACTCCACAGCGCAACACAGGTGAGAGTCACTGAGGCCAACGGGAAGGTATAAAGATCCCAAATACGTATGTGCCTGCAAACTGATAGAGCGAAAGTTCAACAAAGGCAAACCCACAGCAGCCATGACTGAGGACTCCCATGTCTCTTAGAAGCTGAAGGCACCGTGAGAAGAAGGTAACACTGCAGTTCCAGCACATGGAGAGTTTTTACTGTATACACACAGTAAAAACTGTAAATTAACGTTTACAGACTTAAAAATAAAATCAGTGCCCTTCAAATTTCAAGACCAGATTCCAGAGAAACTTTTCTCTTAGACACTTGTAAACAAAATGCTTCCAAGCCCAGCTAATCAGTCTAGTGTTTTCTCTGAATGCTCTACTATGTCTGGAGACTTGGAGCAGCTACAGCAGATTACGGATCTGAGCAGTTGGCTTTGAGGAGGTAATGACAAGGTAGCTGGGGAAAAGAGGTACACAGGAGAGGGAGGTGACCACTCCTTTGCTTTTTATTTTATTTTATTTTATTACTTAAGAAGAGAGAGAATTACTGTATTTAATGTCAATTAAAAGATAAAGTAGGGAAAGAGGGTGAAGAGAGCAGATGTGAGAAGGAAGGTGAGTTCCTAGGAAGGTGGAGGGTGAGAAGAACCAGAGCCTCGATGGAGAGATTGTCCAGAAGCTAGAAGAAAGACATCTCTTCTCCTGTATGTAACCAACAGAAAGGAAGAGAAACCAGGTCTTGGGTATGCTGGACCATGGTAAGCTGGAGGAATTCTGATCCAATGGGTTTTGGTTTCTCCAATGGAGGCTAAAGCATCTTCTAAGAGAAGATATGGGACAGAGGATTTCAGAGAGCAGAAAATGACTGAAACTACACTGAGGAAAGACAAGTTCACCAAAGACAGTGAGGAAGGTGCTGGGTAGTGCTGACAGGCCAGCTGAGCTTGGAACCCACATGCTCGAATCACAGTGCACATGTACACAGATAAAAAAAGATAAGAACCAAGATACTGAAGTATCTAGTAAGATCCAAGAATACCTTTAACAAGACTAGCTGAGAAAGCAGCTACAAGACCGAGTGACTGCAGCACAGGTGGTCAGTGAGTGAATTTGGTCACAATGGATTTGTTGACCAAATGGAGTTACAGCAAGGAGGGCTCTACCAGTTCAACCAGGATGAACACAAAGTATTCCACTAATGTCACCGAGGATTGTTCTGGACTTCTGTTCATTTCATTTTACAAAGGTTTTAAAGAACTGCATAAAATCTACAGTAATTTTATTAGAATGTTCTTATATGTGTCCAATTGTCACTAATTACATTAACACTATCATCCTGCATCCCTGCTTCTCATTCTGGTACCCATTTTCAGATAGCTCAGTGGACAGATGATATATATTTCCTGAATCTCAGCAGCTGCCTATTTTCTTCTCAGCAGCTGCCTATTTTCTTCACTACAATGTCAAATATACACAATTCAGTTGGATAAATACCACATAGAGATGAGGAAGTAACACTTTCTAATTCTAGAGAGTTGAATTTTAATTCTAAAAAGTATTTGTGTGTGTATGCGCATGTGTGTGTGTGTGTGTGTGTGTGTGTGTGTGTGTGTGTGTGTGTGTGTGTGTTATATATACATGTATATAAGTGCTTACAGAGGCCAGAATAGGCATCAGATGTTCTGGAGTTGGAATTCCAAGTGGGTGTGAGCTGCTTGACATAGGTGCTGGGAATCAAAGTCAAGTTCTCTGCAAGAGTAATGAGTACTCTTAAACACTGAGTCATCTCTCCAGCCCCAGTGACTTTTCCAAAAAAGAAAACCAGAAAACTACTCCAATTAAACATCCTTCTGAATGACAGAACAGTGAGAGAAGCAACTTCACATGGTTTCCAGAGCAGAGAACTACAGAAGTTTGAGTAACTAAACACAAAGGAAAATTCAGGAAACTGAAATGTCAAATTTTGTACTTCATAGTAAAGGAGAAATAATAACTAGAAAAACAAACCTTAGATCTCTCAGTGTAGAAGACTACTCCTTACCTCAAGATAAATCTTCAGTAGGCTGAGGACAGAGAGAGGGGAGAGAGAGAGGGAGAAAGGGAGAGAGAGAGAGAGAGAGAGAGAGAGAGAGAGAGAGAGAGAGAATAGAAGTACTTGAGGAAGCACATAACTGGCTTTTCTGTTTGTGTGTTCATGTGTTTTGCTTCATGTTTGAAATGTCTAGGTGTGACAGAAAGCAGATGCCATAAAAATAAAATTTAAGATCATTAACTTTAAAACACTGGATGGACAATATCTTTGTCTTGCTGTACCCTACGCTGGTGTGCAGTTCTATGTCCCCTATCATGTTGAGAGTAAAGGCAGAATAGTGTCCAGCGCTGATCTAAGAAACAAAACAAAAACTCTCCTTATAGCAAAAGTACAAATTAATAAGCTGAGAAAAACTAATTGCAAGATACTGGGCAGATGGTTGATTTTCTAATACAAAGCTTCGTTGATTCTATCAAAGCGCTCAGTGACAAGAGGAGGTAAGCAGAGGACATCATGAATAGCTTGAAAAGGAGCTATGCTTGATTTTTAGGTTTCTGAGGACAGCTAGTCATGACACGGATAGCTGTACACAGAAGCTGAAGTGGATAACCACAGCTGTTAGGTTAGTGAAGATCAAATTTAGAGAACGTTAGGAGAACGTTAGCTGGTAACAGTATACTACAATTGGGGAGGTAATCTTTACATTATCAATTTTATATCTGGTTATTTCCACTACAGACATAATCACAGGCACACCTAAAGACAAATGTTCTGAAGGCACTTACTGCAGCACCGTCTCTGAAAAAGGGAGAAGCAGCATGAGCATCTACCAACGGGAACTGGCTCTGTGTGGATGGCATGTCCTTATACGTGTGCATATGCATGAGCAAACATCAGTGCAAACGCTTCAGGAAGCACAGGTCCCTCCAGACAGTTCCTCAGAGACAAAATGTGAGTAATGACCTCTAGGGACAGAAGCTAGGAGTCATAGAAACACTGGAGCTCACAAATACTTTATTTTTCTGTTGTACATTTCAAATATATATGTTGTTATTCTAACAATGTATATTAATCAGTATAATTAAAAGATGATTATAAAAGTATTTTTAAGACAATGGACTGAGGTGAGGAGGAACAAGAGGGATCAAGTGGGGTTGGGGTAGAGGCAGCAAACTGAGAGAACTAGAATCAGTGAAGGGACATCTCTGGGATGTACTAGAAACCTTCCTCAAGGGAAACTCCCAGGAATCTGAGGGTGACCCTAACTAAGACTCCCAGCAATGGGGGGCACAGAACCTGAAACGGCCATCTCTTATAACCAGAAAAGACTTCCAATGGAGAAACTGGGACACCAACCCAGCTACAAAACTTTAGATCCACAATTTTTCCTGCCTACAAGATATGCAGGGGTAAAGATGGAGCAGAAATTGAGGGAACAGCCAACCAATGACTGGCCCAACTTAAGACCCATGCTGTGAGAGAGAGCCTACCCCAACACTATTATTTATATTCTGCTACACTTAGAGACTGGAGCCTAGCATAACTGTTATCAGATAGGCTTCACCCAGCAACTGATAGAAACAGATGCAGAGACCCCCAGTCAAACATTAGAAGGAGCTTGGGGAATCCTATGGAATAGCAGGATGAAGGATTGAAGGAACCAGAGAGGTCAAGGACACCACAAGAAAACCTACAGAATCAACCAGCCTGGCCCATAGGGGCTCATAGAGTGTGAACTGCCAACCAGACCATACAAGGGACTGACCTAGGCCCTCTGCACATGTGTAACAGATGTGCAGCTTAGTCTTCATGTGAGACTCCTAACAGGGAGCAAGAGCTGTCTTGTGGGGAGCCAACAGAAGGCGGCTATCATCCTTGCAGCCATCTTGAACCATATACCCTGACAAGAGACTTGTTTTCAACAGCCTACAACAGCTGAGCACACTCTGATAACATTTTGTTTTATATACCCAGGATTTTCCCTTGGGTGTGTGTGACTTAAGAAGTGAGACTTATAAAAGGCGAGAGGCAAACAGAAGAGGGGACTGGAAAACTTGGATCTCGAAGGCACTAGGGACTAGGAACTAGGGACTAGGAACTCGAGACTTGGAACTTGGACTAGGAACAAGGGACTTGGAAAGAGAGAAGAAGAGAGACTTGAGAATAAACAGGACTGAATCACACTCTGTCTGGTCTCCATTCTTCACATCTGCCCTCACTCTCTCTCTCTTGCTGAACCCTGACTCACGGAACGGAGCAGCAGTACAAGCCAGGACAATTTAGCCCCCAAAGCTTGGGGAGGTGTGGGCCCTAACAATTTTGGGCCCCAAGCTTTTGGCAGTGCGGGTTCCAACATTTGGCAGAGCAGTCCCCGACACTGTCTCTGACTCTGTTGCCTGCCTCTGGATCCCTTTCCCCTAACTGAACTGCCTTGCCTAGCCACAATAAAAGATTTGCCTAGTCCTACCACAAGTTGATATGCTAAGGCAGGTTGATATCCATGGGAGGCCTCCCCTTTTCTCAGAAGAAAGGGAGGATGAGGATGGAAGATACAGGGAGGATGAGAGGGAGGGACTGGAAGGAGAAGGGAGGGGAAGATTCAATTGGGATGAAAGTAAATCTTTTAAAAAATTGAAAAAAAAAAATGTGTGTAGGAGCCAGGCAGTGGTGGTGCATGCCTTTAATCCCAGCACTTGGGAGGCAGAGGCAGGTGGATTTCTGAGTTCGAGGCCAGCCTGGTCTACAGAGTGAGTTCCAGGACAGCCAGGACTACATAGAGAAACCCTGTCTCAAAAAACCAAAAAAAAAAAAAAAAAAAAAAAAAAAGTGTGTAGGAGACACCCAAGTTCCCCATCCTGGTCACATTGGCCCAGGGCTGCCAGAAAGAAGCCATCTAAGCGACCACCCGGGCTTGCTGTGGGCACCACAATGATGCATGAATGTGTGCTGAAGAAATGTGAATGTGTGAGAAAGATGGAGCACTCGGTGGAGAGGCGGGAGAGACAGTGAAGCCAAGGGGTTCATACACCTTGGCTAGGAGAAAGCTGGACTGGGGACCAGACAACAGTGAGGAACAGGCGGATATGAGGAGCCCGCATAACTGCCTGAGGCCATGGGATGTCCTGGCCTGCCTGGGCTGCTGCCAAGGGCCATGGCTGGGTCCATGATCCTGTTGCAACTGGGATCTGTGTGGATGTCTGTGGCCTGAGTTACCAGCAAAGGCCGTGGGATATCCATGATTGGGGCTGCCACTTGAAACCATGTGGATTTCTGAGGGCTGTGTTGCCATAGGGAACATGCTTATTTGGAGTGGCCTGCATTGCCACCTGAAGCCATGGTAACACTCTGGCCCCTGCTGCAGCCAGGGAGCCAAGGTCCTAATGTAGCTGGGGTCTGTGTTGATATCTGAGGCTCCTGTTATCACCAAAGGCCATGCATGTTCCTGGTCTGGGCTGCCATTCAAAGCCATGTTGATGTCTCAGCACTGTGCTGATCTGGCCCTATTCCTCACTTGAGGTGGGAGAGCTAGCCCAGGGTCATGAGAGTGGGAGAGCTGTCCTGCCCCTCACCAGCTGCATCACTTGGGAGAGTAGGCCCTATACCTCACCTGGGCAGCTCAGTAAAGGTAGCCCTGGTGACAAAGGTGATGATGAGCTGGGCATGAGAGTGAGAAGCTGCCCAGTGCTGAAGAGCTGGCCCTGGTGGTGTGGGTGTGGGAGAGCTGAATGAGCTAACCAACTCACTATTACACAGGTCCAGATTCAGGGCTTTGAGTTGGCCCACCCCAACATCTACCCTATCTATGAACTGCAGAACACGTGAGAGCCAATCCTACGGATCCAAAGCTGCAGGATCTCCATGACACAGGGTAGCAACAGGATATCTGGGAGGAGTCCTGGTGAGGATCCAGTGTTGATAGTGTAGCAGAAGCCAGAGGCCTCGAAGCCTACCAAGGTCACTGCAGTGAACGTTTGCAAGTAAAGATGTGTGGACAAAAGAGTATACTGTGGAACATACTGTGACAACACTGTAGCTTCCACAAAGAGATTTTGTTTTATTTTGTTTTGGAGGGGAGGTTGCAAGGGCAGAGAGCTGATACAAAGGGACAGAGAGATGAGTGGGATTGGGGTGTATGATGTGAAATTCACAAAGAATCAATAAAAAGGTTTAGAAAATATGTGTAAGAGAATGGGGGGGGGGGAGAAAAGAGGAGCAAGCATTTACTTAGTATGTACCATGCAATCAGGTTAAATAACTTTCCCACATTGAGTCCGATAACTAGTTACATTACTGGGATGCATACTCATTGTTTACTGCTTGACGGAGTTGGATAGATATCCTTACAAAGTAAGTTTGAAACAGAGTTTGGGGAGCAGAAGGCAACACAACAGCATGTTTGCATTACTTCTTCAAGACCCTCCAAGATGAATAAAGTCAGGGGAAATGAGCCCCAGCATTAGAAAGGATGCAGCCGCACCCCCTCCTAACACTCCAAGTTAATAAAGCAGAAAGTGAAGAGTGCAGAGGACTTTTTCTGATACCCCATGAGGACAGATGCACAGACCAAACAGACCACTGAGCTCCTGAGAGAAGCCATGGCAAGATCACCTCACATTTCCCTGACTCCTCATTCTGCTGAGTACAGAGGAATGCAAATGTGCTCATTCTAGAACAAAAATAAAGGCCAGAATCTAAGGAACACTCACCACAGACCAGGTGAAGACACTCTAATTGGGGTTACCTGAGGCATCCTTCCCAGTTACCACCACTGTTCCCTACTCCTCACCACTCACCCATCTCACAAGCTGCCAGGGAACAGCAGAGACTTGACACTGACACTTCCACTGAGCTGTCACTTCATGGGAGGTGAATCAAGGAGAATCCTCCCACACTGTTCCTGAGCACATACTACATCTGCATGAAAACCTCCCACCTGGGGTGAACTGTATGGACGGGACAACAGCAGCTTCCATGGACGGACAGACAGTGGGTGCTAGAGTGAGGGCAGGGATACAAGGGGAAAATCATGGAGGAAGAATTACCCCAGGAAACACACGTGAACCCATGCGCACGCGTTTGCAGAAACAAACTCTAGAAGGGTAAACTTAGGGTCACCAGTGAAGGAGCAAGGAAATTCCTTAAAGCTAAGTAAATTATTTAGACATTTTTTTAAAAATAAAAACTATCCAAAAAACCCCATTAATCTTGAACTATTTAATACAAATTGAAACAAATTCACTAGATGCCAAATTGATATAAACAGAAAGAAAAATGTATTTTAAGAGACTTTAAAACTATATTTTGAATTTATATCCTTATTAGAATATTTTTTAGACAAAAAACCCTAAACCCTTAGTAAGCCTAGTGAAGGCTATTATCTTGAGTCTATATTTTATGCATGTATGTGTATACATGAATATATGTTTATTATAAACTTATATTTTAACAAAATTTCCTATTTATAATATCTTATAACATAGTAGGATGGTTTACAGTTAATTATATATTTCAAAATAGCTAAGAAATGTTTTTGAATGTTCTAAACACAAAGAAATGACAAATGTTTGAGATATTGGATATACCAATTACCAGGATATGACAATTGCATACATGTATCAAAATACCCCAACTAAAAATCCTATGTTCCCAAATCCCTTCCTCAGGCCTAGAAATAGGGCACATCTTTTGAGCTGTTGGCCAATGGGGTCCTATAGATCCCCTAAACATTACAAGCTATTGCCAATAGTGTTGGTTACCCTTTACAATGTGATGGTAAGACCCTATTGGTGAAGAAACTACATTTTCACGTTGTAGAAACATGAAGAAACCTAGCTGGTATTCATCTGGAAGCTTCATTTCTGCTGGATAGCATTCATAGTGCTGGAAGGTGCTATAATAATATGGGGGGGGGGTGATCATCAATTTTACCCAGCTTTCACCACTGCAAGCTACAATAACGGCCTGGCTGCAAGATGAGCCCACTTGTGAAACAGTGGCTCAAACGTTATGGGAGCAAGCAGCAGCTTCTCTCCTCTTTGAAGTTGGATTTAAGGCTAGTTCCACAGAGTCCATACCCAACACTGCTGAAGTGGCCAAGAAACTAACTAGACTCTAAATACATCATGGGCCTCGAGGGGAGAATCTACTACTATGATTCTGCTAAAGGAACGGCAATAAAGTGACTTATAAGAACATTCTGCTACACCCACAGATGCGCACATCAGCGGGGAAAGAAAACTTTAAGGAAACAAAGTTTTCCCAAACGTAACAGGGCAGATACAGACATGAACTCATAGAGGCCGTGACAGCACACACCAGACCTGTACAAGCACAAGCCAGACAAAATCCCAGCATGGAGTAGGGAAGAGGAGCACAAAGTTTTGCCCACAGCCAGGGAGCTAATAGCAATTGACAGCTTCTGGAAGAAGGAAAATCAGTTTTCTTCCATGGAGTAATTAATACTGGGTATATCAACCCCACTCCAGGGCGGGCTAAAGATCAGGCAGGAGTAGTTAGCAACACACTCGCTGGATCCGTAGCTTTTTTTTTTTTTTTTTTTTAAAGAGAAGACATGAGGTGGAAGAAGGTCAGGGAGAAGCTAGGGAGGAGAAGGAATATGATTAAAATACATTGTATGAAATTCTCAAAGGAAAACACATTCTTTTAAACTTTTTCTCTTGAGAAGATGAAATAAAATTTGTATCATTTCCTCAAAATATCAAACTATAGCTAACAAAAAAATAAGCAAGTTAAAAAGTTAATATATTTTTAGAAATAATGTTATTTCCTGACTCATCCATGAAAAAATGTCTAGAAACACATGTGACCAACAACAGTGGTACTTTCTCTAGAAAAATGTTCAATCCAAGACTGAGAGGTGGGTGACCAGATTTACAAGATCAACTTGCAGAATCTCAGAAGACTCAAGCATAAGAGCCAAACTGAAGGGGCTCCCAAAGTCAGTAGCTCCTGCTTACAATCACTACACTGGACAGCATCTCAAGAGGAAAGGAGATGAATCGTCGACACAGACAGGTCTTCTTGGCTTGCAAGCATCTTTCAGCAGCTGCTTCCGCCTTTCACCTTTCACCTTTCACCTCCACCAGCTTACAGGCTCGCTCTCCTCCAGCTGATCTCGCCTCCTAGATCTCCCAGCTCACTTCCCTTCTCTCCCAGCTTTCTGACACTGAAGTAAACCAGGAATTCCAACCTTAGTGCCTTGTTTCTCTGTCACATTACATCAACTGCCAGGATGACTCTGCTTGGTTTCAAAACTTTAAGCAGCATGTATGCAGACAAGTTCCATCTCCAGGTATCTCTCTTGAATTTGAGACTTAGATCCTGTCGCCTTGACATGTCCACTTGGATGCTTGTCAACAACTGAACCTCAACACACCCTAACCTTACAACTCCCAATTTGCTCTCTATTCCCAGCCCTTCCATTCTTTCACCTCACGTCCAATCTGTCAGGAAATCTAGTCTGAGCTGCTATGACGCCCCCATCCTAGCATACTGATAAGCTTCCAACCTTGCCTCCACCACTTCCCTCTCCTCTGTTTATTCTAAACACAGCAGATAGAGCATTTCTTTTAAAAACATGCCATTAGTATCCAGCTGCACTCTAGCTTCTGATCCCCACACACATAGGCTAGTGCAGGTTTCAAACCTCATTAGAGAAGTGCCATTGTGTAGTGGACTGCAGTTAATGCTGGAACTGACAACTGCCCAAAGTGCACAGTGTCTGTGGAGAGCTCAGCCACCATGAGGCACCCTGTCCCTAGTGTTAGGGGAATTGAGGAAGAGAGGATAGGAAGATTACTAGGGGTCAAAGGTCAGGGAGGACGGCATCTTCTAGGCAGGACAGGACCCTAGCACTCTTGAACTTACACCAGCTGTGGTTGCCTGGACAAGACCAAGCTAATCAATATTCCATCATGAGGTAGGGAAGGGGCTCAAGATGCCCACTCCTAACTGAGAAACTACTGACAGCTGAGGGCTGTGGGGGAGGAGCAGTGAGTTTTCTTTAAGGGTGTGGCCCCAGGCAGGCCAACTGTAGTGGAACCCATACTGATAAGTACATGGTCAGCACCCATGGGGCTCGGTGGGTTTAAAAATAAATAAATGTAAAAAGGACATGAGGGAGGTGAGGGCTGGGAGTGCATCTTGAAGGAGTTAACAGAGGAGGAGTGAGGCTGAGTATTATCAAAATACATCGTATGTATGAAATTCTCAAAGAATTAACAAAATATTTTATTAAAACACGGAAAGACACATCATGATTTTCTTCTGTTAAAAGTTCTGCACTAGGCTGGGCGGTGGTGGCACACACCTTTAATCCCAGCACTTGGGAGGCAGAGGCAGGCGGATTTCTAAGTTTGAGGCCAGCCTGGTCTACAGAGTGAGTTCCAGGCCAGCCAGGGCTATACAGAGAAACCCTGTCTCAAAAAAAAAAAAAAAAGAAAAAGAAAAAAAAGAAAAGAAAAGAAAAGAAAAGAAAAAGTTCTGCATTTTTTAAAACAAAAAATATCTTGCATCAGAGTTTTTAGTGTCAGGGAATACTGTAGAAATAAAAGAAACAATGAACTGAAAAAAAGTATAAAGCAAGCAACCGCAGGGTGTGCTGCTGAAGTCAGGGACATCTGAGATGCTACCTCTCCCAGCTCAGGCTCACTCATCTTTACAACGATGGCACTTGCCTATACATCAAAGGCCTTGAATTCAATGAGAATTATGGGAAAGAAAGTACTTAACAGTAACTGGCCACAGGCCCAATATCAGAACCCCTGGTGGGTGACTGACTGTCCCTGCCATAGGCCAAAATGGAGCAAGTACCATTTAATATTTCTGATACCAAAAGAAAAATCGTGTGGTCACGGTTGTTTAAAAGTTAAAGTAGTAGTGCTAGCTTTCAGAAGTTACCCAGACATCTTTTATTCATTTATTTTTGGTTTGTAGAGACAGAATTTCTTTATGTAGCCAGGCCAGCCTCAAAGTCAGATTTGCTTGCCTCTGCCTCCCGAGTGCTGGGATTAAAGGTGTGGGCTTCCACCACCACCAAGACCTGTAAGGACAGCGGCAGCTTCTGATATCAGCAGCCTTTGATGCTTAGGCTTACCACATAGCTGACAGCTGTTTCAACTACACTTTTCCTTTCCTCAGAGGCAAAATGAAAACTGTGTTCCACCAGAGGCTTCCTGAGTATTTGCTTTATGCGCTTCATCTAAGAATTTTGTGTATAATAAAACTCCCACATGTACAAGTGTGAAGTGGCTTATATAAAAGTCAAAATTGTTCACTGTAACACAGTATTTAAAATTACAGAAGGGGCTGAGGAGATGGCTCAGTGGTTAGAGCCCTGGTTGCTCTTGCAGAAGACCTGAGTTCAATTCCAGCACCCACATGGTGGCTCCCAACCATCTGTAACTACAGTTCTGCCTCCCATGGTCATGTGGCACACATACATACACACAGGCAAAGCACTTATACACATAAAATAAAATAAAGAAATCTTGCTGAGTGGTCAGTTCAAAGCCAGCCTGGTTTACAGAACATGTCCTAGGATAGTCAGAGCTACACAGAGAAACCCTGTTGCAAATAAATAAATAAATACATAAAGACATAAATAACATATCTTTAAAATAAATAAAATTGCAGAAGGTGAGACATAACATGGAGAGCCATCAAAGAAAACGTAGTTAAATACACCCATAAAGTAGAGTGCTAAGGAATTAAAGAATAAGATATTCACGTGTGCTGCGATATGGCATAATCCTTGACAAATACTCTGAAAAGAAAAATAATGCGAAGAATCATATGCTACCCTTTGTCTCAGAAAGCTTTCCATGTGTTTATACCACCACTCTTTGGTTTCTATAAAGAAAGATTCCAGGACCACCACACTCATCATCAAAGGCACAAAATGCTCCGGACTCCCAAGTTCCTTCTGTATAGAATGATGTCATGTTTGCACATGACTTACACCCTTCAGTCACCTATAGGTTGCTTATAGTGCCTGACGAGGTAAATCCTGTGCAAACAGTTCCTACACTACACTGCTTAGGGAAGAGTAAAAAGGGAAAAGTCTACAGGCACTCAGTTCAGATGCCATTACTGTTTTTAAAGACTACTTTTAGAACATTCTTGGTTTAATCGAAAGATACAGGCCACAGATACAGACAGCCAATTGTATGTGTATAGAATCCCTTTCCTTGGCAATTCTAGGTTGGAAAGAAGAGTTTATGGGAAGCTTTGGACATTAAAACTTCTCATTTGTCTGAATCTATCACCTGTCATCAAAAATACTTAAACCATTACAAGTAGTTGGTTCCTATCTACGATGCACTAATTTCTTGGCAAATTAGCAGGTCATGCCTGAACTCACTCACCAATTGCCTACAGACACACCCATGTGCTGACATTTGCCAATGTCAGTTTGTAGCAAACTACAAACCATTCAAATCACACTTACTAGACCCTGGCATCTAGCACATTACTTCCTTAAAGAAAAAAAATCACTCCCTGGACAACGGTTTCCTTCACCTGCTTGAGCAGAAACAGTGGCTTTGAGCACAACTGTCTTCCAGTCTGTAGATGGAGAGGTACAGAGAAGTGAAGCAGCAGGATGACTCAGTACCAGCCATTGCTGGACCACAGCAGTTACTTCATCTGGCTGCTCCTCCCCCATGCTGTCTGAACTCCCACTACGAACAGAGTATTCTCACAACTAGGCATAATCCCTCAGACTAGGAATGCTGCTGCTAGTCCAAGAATAATAGCAAGAACGATCACTTAGGAAAAATGACAATGTTTTCTGTGTTGAGTGCCTGTATAAACATAATGTTATTTAATCCTTGTAAACTCGAGAAGCTGATAACATTATCCATTTCAAATAGTAGAGAGCAAAAGCTTAGAAAGTAAAACAAATCGCCAGTGGCCCTATAGCTAGCAAATGGCAGTTTCAGCAGCCAAACTCTGATGAGTCTTACACAAAGACCTTCACGAACAGACTACGCTACTCCTCAAACCTTGCTCCCGCTTCAACGGTAGCAGTCTCGACATTTAAACCTTTTCTTAGGATTCTTTCAGAGCTGGGCATCTACAGAGAGCCCACTTCATCGGCCCTCACCCATGTGGTAAGCCTCACAGGGCTAGACAGAGGCTTTGCCAATAACCAAACCAACGGTAAGAGGAAGAGACCAAAGACCTGACCAGAGTTCATCAGAATGTGATTGGCTGGTCTGGAATGTCCTCTAATGGCGGGGATGTTGTCTGCTGGGGAGTCTGTCCCCAGCAGATGGCACCACTGGGAGGTGAGAGGAACTAGGAGGCAGAACCCAAGTATAAGAGAAAAGCCCTGGGGCAAGCCCTTGAAAGGGATACTGAGGATGGGCTGTGAACTGGCCTTCAATCCCTGCACTCAGGAGGAAGAGGCAGGCAGATCTCTGAGTTCAAGGTCAGCCTGGTCTACAGGGTGAGTTCCAAGACAGCCAGGAATACACAGAGAAGAAACCTTGTCTTGAGGGAAAAAAAAAAAACCAAGAAATCAAAAAACAAAAAATCCCAAGTGTACTGAGACCCTGGCGCCTTCAATGGTCTCTCTCTTTTTTAAACTAGCTGTGATAGGCGAAAAACTGCTGCACTGTGTCCTCTCTCTTGTGGTGTTCTGCCTTACCAGATGACTTCAGAGACAGAAACTGAGCCAAAACCTTTCTCCTTTCAAGCTGACTTTCCGGGAGGTATTCTGTCACATCGACAAAGGGCTAACTGAATGCAAAGGAAAATACCATCTCAAATGGCCCCACAACATGGGCAGTTTCTTCTGGCTGTCTCTACATCGAGAACACTGGGCTAGGGAACCCTGGGTCCTCTCCATTCCGAGTTACAGCAGTTGTCCTTAGCGTGCCCCTCTGGAATAGATCCAACTTCAAAGATGTACCACACCTGCGACAGGGCCAGTGAGCTGCCTCAGTTGATAAAGGGGCTTACCACCAAGTCTGATAACCTGAGTTCAAGTCCCAGGAACCACATGGTAGGAGGAGAAAACTGACTCCTACGTGTTGGCCTCTGACCTCCACACATGTGCCATGATGTACATACACACATGTGTATACACACTAAATATAAGTTAAAAATTCTAATAGTCATTGGGAGTCTGCACACAGTCACATGCAAGCATTCTGTCTGCTCCTTCAAACTTACGAACAAATGGAAGTTGTGAATTGTGCTGCCAAACAGCTAAGAGAGTTCCGTAAAAATGACCTTAGTGATGTCATAGCCCTCAGGAGGACTAGGTACCACAGTTTGTTCTAAAGCAGGGTGTGACTGACAAAGGACATCAAAGGGCTCCAAGTGACAGATGAGGCTGAGAAACCCAGATCCCACATTACAGCTGTGAGAAAAGAATGGGCAAACATCTCAGTATATATACAGTGCAATCACTTTCCCCTGAAGTTCTGCTCATTTTCCACATCCAATATTCTATCTCTAATGACAAAGCCATGGCAAACAATGTTCCACTGAAGCAAAAATGGAGACTGTGCCACTGGATCCTAAGCTCTGCCACATAAAGTAGGTGTGTCTACTGCTGCTCTGTGCTGTCTCATGCACACGTGGGACACGGCTCTCCTCAGAGATACAGGATGAGGAAAAAAAACAAAGACAAGCTCTAAAGAAAAGAATGAGAATAAAAAGAATAAAGAAAGAGTTCTACTGGAGGCTTCCCTCTTTGGTATTTCAGTAAATGTTCTTAAGGAGAAAAAATAGTATTATAGGATTAGTTCAAGAAAAAAGCAAAGCTTATAAAGCTCAGAACCACATTAGGAAATACTCATGGAAAGCCAAAGCTGATGAAGAGACAAGCATGGCCTTATGAATGGTCTGAAGCAGTGAAGGACAACGGGAAACCCTAGTATGTTTCCACACGACATGGTAACAATCTGTGTATACATGGTACCTCTGTCTGTGCAACCAGCTGTGCCTCCTGTTATTAAACAACTATGCTCAGGCCACCTGGACTGCAGTTCAGGAGACCATACACCTACACTACAATGAACCTGTTCAGATGGTATACCTAGAAAATAATATGTACATATCTGGAGTGGCAGCTTATTTAACTATTGTCATTACAGCTAAATTATTTACCATGTGACTAGTGTTGACTAGCTTGTCCCAAACCAAATAAATGCTGTGATATAAAACTGCCTGCCACAAGTTATATTTTTTCTTTAGATTTATTTTTATTCTTTTAAAAATTGTGTATGTGCATGAGTGCTTGCATGAGTGTGTGTGTGTGTGTGTGTGTGTGTGTGTGTGTGTGTGTGTGTGTGTGGTGACAGATGCCCTAGAGTTGGAGTTACAGATAGCTGTGAGCCACCCCATGTGAGTGCTGGGAATTGAGCTCAGATTTCTTAGAGGAGTAGTAGGTGCTCTCTCTCTTGCTTTCTCTCTCTCTCTCTCTCTCTCTCTCTCTCTCTCTCTCTCTCTCCTCCTCCTCCTCCTCTTCGTCCTCCTTCTCTCTCTTTCTCTCTCTCCTCCTCCTCCTCCTCTTCTTCCTCCTTCTCTCTCTTTCTCTCTCTCCTCCTCCTCCTCTTCTTCCTCCTTCTTCTCTCTCTCTCTCTTTCTCTCTCTCCTCCTCCTCCTCCTCTTCTTCCTCCTTCTTCTTCTTCTCTCTCTCTCTCTCTCTCTCTCTCTCTCTCTCTCTCTCACCTCTCTCTCTCTCCATCTCCACCCCTCCTCTCTCTCTCTCTCTCTCTTTCTCTCTCTCTCTCCATCTCCACCCCTCCTCTCTCTCTTCCTCCCTCTTCTCACTATGCATCCCTGGCTATCTAGGAAATAAGTGGGTCTGGCTGGCTTTGAGTTCTGCCTTTCAAATACTGGAATTAAAGTCATGTCACCACAGCTACCCAGTGTGCATTTGTAATCAATGGCCCATCCTGAAGCCCCAGCACAGGTTTTTAGGTAGGGAATTGTGTTACTTAGGGTTTTACTGTTGTGAACAGACACCATGACCTTATAAGGACAACTCTTATAAGGACAACATTTAATTGGGGCTGGTTTACAGGTTCAGAGGTTCAGTCCTTTATCAAGGCTGGAACACAGCAGCATCCAGGTAGGCATGGTGCAGGAGAAGCTGAGAGTTCTACATCTTCATCTGAAGGCTGCTAACGGAATACTGGCTTCCAGGCAGCTAAGATGAGAGTCTTAAAGCCCACACCCACAATGGCGTGCCTACTCCAAAAAGGCCACACCTACTCCAACAAGACCACACCCTCTAATAGTGCCACTCCCTGGGCCAAGCATATACAAACTATCACAAGAATGAATAACAGAATGCCCAGAACTTAGCTCTGTGACCGATTTTCCAGTTCTTGTCACCATTAACACTCACACCGCAAATAAACATAAAAACACTCTTCATTATTTGTATTAAATGAAAGCACAAAGAACAGAGGAAAATGAAATCCACAGGCTGTTTAAAAGCCATTTAATGTGATGGTTTCTGCTCCGATTCTTACCAACTAACGTTTCGATGACTAAGCATGCATCCTTTGGCTTGGCAAGGACCTGATTCCCCACTGCTCTCCTCTGACAGAAGTGCTGACTTACAATCAGACGCATCAGCTGGAGAACACAAGTGCACAGGAGGCACACTCCGGATTTAAATGTGGTTATCAGGTTTGGGAGGAATAGGTGGGGAGGCTAGCTCCAAATAAACTTTTTATTAAAATATGAGTTGATTGTTCATTTCCACACACAACTGTGCAGTGGCTAAAGAAGTGGGGCTGGAGAGATGGCTCAGCAGTTAAGAGCTCTGGCTGCTCTTTCAAAGGACCTGAGTTTAATATCCAGCACAGACGTGTCAGTTTACAATTCCATTTCCAGGGGATCTGACACCCTCAGATAGACAGACATAGAGGAAGAACAACATATACATTTTAAAAATTAAAAAAGAGAAAGAGGTGTAAAGTTTGGCTACCTGGTTTGGATTCTGGAACTTTACTAGTTCAGTACAGTTCTTTAAGTATATGTCCTTTAAGATATGTATTCCTAGGTTTCCACAGTGGGGAAGTGAACATTAAATAATACCAACTTCACTTGCAAGACAGAGGCAGGAGAACTGCAGTAATTCCAGACCAACCTATTTTACATAGCATATGGCAAAAATACCAGGGTTAGCTGTTGCGTGCCTGTGTGCATCTGTGTGTGTCCACAGAGACATACACACATACATACACACACACACACACACACCACTGCACTCTAAATCAGTCAATCCCAGATTTCCGAGCTTATCCCAACTTCTCACGCAAATGCAAATGTCTTCTCTGACCATCATTTCTGAGAGTTTCCACACCAGCTTCTGTGCATCTTTGTCTATTCTCGGAACTTAGCACTACCCACACCACCTACTTATCTATGTGTGTGCTGCTATATATACTTGCATTAATCTGACTTCTGTAAGAATAGAAATCTTGACTGACTTGTTATATATTCCTGATTCCTAGGGACAATGTCCAGCATGCATCAATAGGACTCAGACTTTGTTGAGTGAACGCTGGACAGCTGTTAGACATCATTATTCAGGCATTAGCAGTCGTGCTTTTCTTTTACTTCTAAACAGTTTTCCTCATCATCTTTGCAGGTCTTCTTTGTATCACTCGAGTGTTGCACTGATTCACTTTTACTTGAAGGGATTCTTTGTTTTAGTGTTAGAATTGTCATTGATATAGATGATTCATTGAAAAGTTCATCACAGACATTTCATTCGCTGCATTTGGTTTTCTTATTTTGAGACAGAATCTCATGTTGCCCAGGCTGACCTGACGTCCTTACGTAGACCAAGCTGGCCTCAAGCTCAAAGAGGTCTGCCACAGCCTCTCAAGCACTAGGATTCTGGGGGTTACCACCCCCATAGCTATTTACTGAAGGAACCACACTCTGCTTATATGGCACCGAGAAGCAGTTTCTACCATCACAGTGTTTGGGTCTGCCCACTCACCTCTCCAATACGGTATAAGGAAGGTCTGAATAGATGTATAATGCTACAGGATTGGGAGGGGGAGTTTGCAAAGGGTCTTGGGTACTTACCTGAAACCTCAGTAATTACACAGCTTTTAGGGGCCCTTTAAATTCCTTAATTTGTTATAGCTGAAGTTCTACCACAACTCTTGTTTTTGCTAATAATAATAGTATCCCCACAGGCAAACTAGCTTATTATGGAAGTTCTCACAAACACAAGTCAGATGTTTCCAAGATAGTCTAGTGCAACAGAGGGTTACATATGTTCTCCACAAAACAGGGAAAATGGGTACATATGCACATAAATGTACACATGTACAATGTCAGTACAAGATGGCAGAGTGTTCCCTTCTAAAAGGATCACTCTTTATATGAGAGCATGTCCTCCTATCAATTTGCTATTAGGTAAGTACACTGAGTTCATGGTAAGTTCCACCTAGGCATCAATACTTGAGAAACCACTGGCAATGCTATTCCTTCAGCCAAAAGGCTTTTATCTTTTATTTCTTGCAAGTCATATATGTCCATAAGATTTTGAAATCTAGGACACACTGTCCTAGTTTGGGTTTTATTGCTGTAAAGAGACACCATGACCACAGCAACTCTGATAAAGGAAAACATTTATTTGGGGATGGCTTATAGTTTCAGAGGTTCCGTCCATTGCCATCAGGGTGGGAAACATGGCATCATGAAAGCAAATTTGGTGCTGGAGTAGCCAAGAGTTCTACATCTTGATCTGAAGGCAGCCAGGAGGAGACTATGCCTTCTGTAGGCAGCTAGGAGGAGGCTCTGGATCACACTGGTGTCCTGAGCATATATGAGAGAGACCTCAAAGCCCCAACTCCACGGTGATACACTTCTTCCAATAAAGCCATACCCCCTAATAGTGCCACTCCCCATGGGCCAAGCACATTCAAACCACCACAGACACAAGAAGAGCATAGAGGCCACCTAGCCAAACTCCACATGCAGAAGAATTATTCTTTATTCATTAACAACTGCCTCTTCGTTTAATAAAGCCCAATTTTCTTTAAACTACTGGAACAAAATTTGTAATGCAAACAGCATTAATAAAAATTTTCTGTGTGTTTGAAAAGGACATGAGTCTTACACAGGAAGTACTTAAATCTTGTTACATCCCCTACTATGAAATAATACCTGACTGTATTAGGATTCTTTAGCTTCACCTGTCACAGATAAACTGAAAGCATTCAGAACATGTATTTGATATGTTTAACTCTTGCCCACAGAATCTTACACTGGGATATTCACAGCTGTCTTCAACCCCCAAACTTCTAATCTATTGAGTCTTCCCATGTCACCAGCATTCATCCACCGTGGCCTTGCTTATCTATCTCCTTTGCAAAGTCAGATGGACACTCGGATCCTACACTAGCCCCCCAGGAGCACCTCTCCAGCCCTTACTTTATGCTCTCTCTTCCATACTTGTTTAGCCACTCCCACCACCCTGAAGCCCAGCCCTCCGGTTACTGTTCTACACAGATGCAAAGAGACTATGTGTCTCTGCTTTAGTTTTTGACCAAAAATCCCAAATGAGACTTGCTATCACCTGATTAACCCCACCCCATCTCTAAACCTTCCATTCCATGCTCTCTCCTATGTTCTCATGTGCCAGCTAATGTCTTTGCTTTGCACAGTTCATTAACAACACAGAAAATACTAGAGAACCACTCAGTCATCAATCTGCACCACACATCAAACCTAACTCCTGACTCCTGGAGTCTCTGCTGCCATGAAATGACTCTGCTGCTATCAAAGTCCAGAGAGTATGACGGGTGCTGCAGAAAACAAAGGAATAAAAAAAGTCACCCACATCACACAGAACTGCTGGGTTTGTTGGCATTTTTAGCTGGTAACATTGACAAGCCTAATGCCAGTATAACAGTGGAGGTGGACTTGGTTGAAATGGGTTGAATCAAAAACTGGAGAGGAACAATAGGAGCTTACTAACAGCTACAAGAACATCTTTAAAGATGGTAGATATGGGCAAACAGAACTAGGACCAGCGTTGGAAGGGGACAGGTGGTCTTAGAATAGCTGTCTGTTCTTACACTAGACACTGTGTGGCTTGTTCTCATGCTTCTTCACATGTTCATGTATGTAAATAGTTGGTCCCTAGTTGCTGGTTGTCTGGAAAGGTTGTAGAACTTGAGGAGGTGAAGCCGTGCCAGAGAAAGTGGATCACCAAAAGTTACCCTGGGGCTTCCTGCCCATTCTGTTTCCTGACTGGATAAAATGTGACCAGCCAGCCTTCCTTCCCTTGCCAGCATTTCTTCTGTCTGTTGCCATTTTTCCTTGCCATGATACACTGACTCCCTCTGCAACTATATGTCAAAATGGACACAGAGATTGAATGTGTTCTAAAGTATGGCAGGAAATAACAAAGCAGACACTGAAAACATACCCAATGGTTTTTAACATGTACGGAATATTAGGATCCATCTAGACAGCCTAAATTTCTTTTGTTTGATCTTAAATGTTTATATGTATGGGTGCTTTGCCTGAATACATGCCTGGTCATAAGTGTGCCTGCCTGGTGCCCACAAAGGTCAGAAGAGGGTGTCAGATCCCCTGGGACTGGAGTTATAGATGGTTGTTATCAAGCATGTTGGTGCTGGGAACCTAACCTGGGTCCTCTGGAAAAGCAGCTGGTTGTATTTACTGCTGAGTCATCGCTCCAGCCCAGTCTGACCTGTTTTTAAGAGGAGGAGTAATGTATATTCAGATGCATTTCATTTGACCAGATTATTTTGAACTGTCTGTTTACAGAGAATAAAGCCCTGTGTGCTTGCTTGCTTTCTCCCATCCTCCTCTCCCCTGCTCTTGATTTGTTGTTTTGTTTTTTGAGATAGGTTTTTTCTGTGTAACGGAGCCCTGGCTGTTCTGAAACTTGCTTTGTAGACCAGGCTGGCCTCAAACTCACAGAGATCCACCTGCCTCTGCTGGGATTAAAGGTATGCACCACCATGCCCAGCCCCTGTGTGTTTTCAATAGAAATTGTATAGTATGACTTTCAGTATGAATAGTTAAATAAAAACACAGCCTCAGTCAAACAACTCTCAGACTTAAATTATTTCAAAGATCAGAGTCTTTCATATAAGGGGAGTCAAAGAAGGATATTGTTATACATCCCAAAAATAAACTGTAAATCTTCTCCCTAGCTTTCCGGAAGGAGAAGTGTGGCTACTTACTGAAGAAATTATGCATGGGGATATAACAGGAAATCCAAATTATCTCCAAATTAACAATTCCTGGAGACCCTAAACTCCATTGCACTCTCCCAGCTAGTTCAGAAGCTTCTGGAAGTCAAGGGCCTGAATGTTTGTAACCCAGGTCGAGATCACAGTGAAACCAGCTGGTCCCCAAAACTAGCCTGTGGTTACTTTGCCAGTTCTGAACTACATAGACTCAGAGCTTGCCAAACTCAAATAATCATTCTCTGGCCTATGACTTCAGGGTTATTATACCAGGAAAGAACAGGTAGAAATAGTCAGAACAAGTGTGGCTTACCCAAACAGGAGGCCACAGCAGTACTGCTCTCTGGACAGACTGAGGACAGATTACTGTTACTATAAACAGTTTAAAATTTAGCCCAGTAGAAAAATAATTCTCTAGCAAGCTCAAGGTCCTGGATTTAGGCCCTAGCACCAGAGGGAGGAAAAGATGGAAGTATGGTAAATCCATCTCATCTCCATTCAATCTCCTATTTAGCCTGTGTAGAACACAGATGAATCTGAGATAATGTGTTTTCAAAACTTAAGCTGTGTTAATTCCACTCACACCTGCTTTTCTATATGTGGTTTTCTTCTTGGATCAAGTCAACACACGCTGGCACCCTGCACGTAGCTGCTGACCTAAAGAAGCATTCCCTGTGTGTGTCAGTACAGAGCATGTGGAGCTTCTGCTTCACTCAGGATCGTCCTCATAACTGTCACACACAGCCTATGCCACCACCATCTAGTCCACGGTTATTCACCCTCAGCACTGCTCAAGCTCTAAACCACATCATTCTCACAGAAGCAGCCCGGTGACTTTCAGGACGGGATGTTCTACAGGACATCTGCCCACTAGATGCCAGTAGTTCTCTACTTATACTTGGAATAACAAAAATGCAAACGTCAGCAAATATCCCGTAGGAGGCAAGATTTTCCCCCAATGAGAACCACTGATTCCTTTTCATAAAGCATCATGCTAGTCCATTTTGCCATGCTGACTGGATTTGGTACAGTATGTAACATCTCAACACACATTAGTAAGAATGCATGGAAACAAAAACCTCCGAACCTAGGGCCTGTGTGCATCTGCACTTGGCTGTCTGCCCCAGGCAGGCACTGTCCGTGCTGTGCTAAGGTGAGGCTCACTTACAATGCAGGTAACCCTATGTCTGCCGGTCTTAAAAGGAGGCTGGAACAGCAGCACTCTGAGACAGGCCTAAGCTGTCATAGGGAGGCTCTGCTCCTGAACTTAAAGGCTGGATGGGGCTTCAAGCAAATGTCAGTGGTAGACAGACGCCCACTGTGGATTCAGGCTCCTTCAGTGAGTGAAGCACAGACCTGCAGGCCTTTGGAGTAAGGGTCCACTCTCTTTTGTTCTCTGTTAGCAAACAGGCACTGAGGTATGGGCTGTAACCCTCCCAAATGCAACCCTGAATGCCACAATCCAGAATGGTGAAGTCCTAAAAGATCAAAATCCCTAAACTCTAAATTTTCAAAATATCAAAATCCTATTAATACAATACTGGGAAAAGTGTTAATTTTTTTTTCTTTAATAAATACTTATTTACAATGAAAGGTGATTTATCTGAGAAACAATTTTAAAAGACTACTCTAGGCTGAGGAGAGAGCTTAGTGCATATAGTGTTACCAGTCAAGTACTAAGGCCTTGAGTTCAGATCTCCGGGCATCCATAAAGAAAGCTAAGTGTGACTACATGGACCTGCAATCCCAGCACTGGGACTTGCAGACAGGCAGATCCCAGGGCTCCCTGGCTAGCCAGTCTAACTCATTAGCAAGTGCTGGTTCAGTGAAAAATGCTGTCTCAAAAGGTAAGATGGGAGACAATAAAGGAGGATGCTAACCTCAACCTCTGGTGTCCACACACATCCTCATGCAAAAACACAGAAACACACACACACAAATTCCATAGCTCCTAGTCCACTCTGCACAAATGAAAAGACAACATTAGCATATATATTTTAACGTATAAACTCTAGTACACTAGTGAGCTGCACAAGCATAACAAACAGTTTTGACTAGCTGACCCTTATCATTTCTCCATTCAGATCTCAAGCTATTTCTCTTTCACAAAAGCAGATGTACGAGAAGGACCCCTTTCATCTGCTGAGGAAGTTTCCAGACTTTTAGTACACACAAAGTCAACATGATGAAAGTGTATTTTTAAGATCTGTAATTTGCAAAACAAAAGTATTAGAAAAAAATAAATTTGAATTCTACAAATAGCTTCATACAATTATACCACCAGCACTGGAAATGGTGTGGAGATGAAATACTCAGCATGGCAAATTGTAAAACTCATGCCAACAACTCAAGACAGTAGGGCAGGACTACAGTGACAAATTCAAAGTTGAAGAAACCCTGACACATAAAGCACGTGCCAGCTGACTATGCACCGCCTCCGTGTAGACAGCAGCAAAGCCCTGACTGAGGCGCCCTGTCGTTAACTGCACCTTGAGGTAATACACCCAATGGACAGCAGCTCCTTCCAGGAACCTGGCCATCCCTCACCTGTACTCAGTTGGGTACAGATCACAAATTTGATAAATACCGGTAACAACAGCAATGCTGTATGTCTTCTGTCTCACCTTCCTGAATGTATTTTTCAACCAGTCCTTAAGTCACTGTGCTAGCCTTGTCAAGGTGTATGCAGCTTTGATTCACTAACAGTTCCTGCAGACATCAGCTGGGCCAGGTCCACCCTGCCTACTACTCTGCACCTTTCCCACACACAGAAATCACAAAACTCTCCCTAGAAGTTTTATATCTACTCCTTTTATCAATAGGTTTCCCCAATGAGAATGCAGTTTGGAGATTTCAGCTCTTGAAATTAACATTCTGCAGTTTAGTCTTCAAGGACTGTACTTTGGGGGTTTTAAACTTTAGAGATGCCGATATCTAGGACGACAGCATTCCTGGAGTGTGTCTTTCAGGATTTTAACTGGCAATGTTCCTGGCTTGCTACTAGAGAGCAGCAGAGACTGATCAGTTAACTACAGGCCACCTATGTACTATCTGCTGTAGGCTTCCCATTAAGCCCTGGGGCTCATCTGACTGTCCAGACAAAACCTGGGCATCCACAGCAATGTTTCCTGTCAGATGGACAGAGTACATACGAAGGCTTGAGCAGGTTCTAAAGGCACAGATGCCCTGAGCTGCTACTCTGCATTGGTCCTTATTGGGTCAAAATCCACATCTACAGCTTCATGGGGAAGTTCTCTTTGACCAAGATATAATATAAGAAGAAATTGAAGCCTTGTTTATAATTGGTTTCATACATTATACTGAGACCTCTCCCCCCAGCCCAATGTAGACAAGTAGGACGCTGTGGCCAATACTAAGGTCTCATTGTAGGAGAAACCATGGATCCAAAATTACCCAGTAAGCTACACTCAGAATGTCACACTTACTTTGTTGTTTTCTTACAAATAAACAGAATGTGAAGTATGAACCTATAGGGATCCAGAGACTGGTACTAATGGCTTTGTTGAACAATCACAGACTTAGAAGGTAAAAAATATTTTAAAACTAATGAAAAGCAAATATAAACACATGTCCATGAATAAGCACAGCATGTGGACATGACTGTGTCCTATCTACATCTGTCTTCAAAAATAATTCACACCCAGTAATCAGCCACCCTCTTTCTCTAGCCACCCATTCTTGAGCATAAAGCATCCCAGGTAACAGAGATGAAGGTTGCATGTGTCTAGCAACATAGACTAACATTCTCCAAAGCTGATCTATCAATGGCATAGAATAATACCAGGCTCCCCCAAACAGCACTATACATTGTGGGGATGGGGAAATGGTGTTTGTGACTTACCTGCTGGCACACTAATCGCTGTTGGGCTGTGACAGACCTTTATCTGTTCTCATCATCCTTACTGGATAGACGCTTTCTATAGATAAGGACTGTCTTCTTTCCACAGTATCACTACAAATTCTCTGCTGGAAGACACAGAGCAAAACTTCCTGCCGTGGGGTTCTCACTACCACAGCACTGCTTTTAAGCAAGAAATGTGTTTTGCAGCAGATGAAGCATTAAAATGAGCTCATGTTTGGAGAAATCACCAGCCTTACTACATTCCCCCAGTTTGTAACTCTGATGCAGCTGGCTTGATAAAACACTGGAATGGCCTCCTGGAGACTGTGACAAAGCTTTGCAGAGCTAGAATAGCATCTCCAGGATACAAAATGTACTCCAAATCTGTAACTGACCCATAGTGCCATGTGTCCTGTCCAGCATCTACAGGCAAGAACTAAGGCACTATATTAGGGGTAGCTCCTGTAATGATAGCCCTCACAGATCACTATAATTCTGGGTAATTCTAGATAGTGTACTTCTATCAGATGTCAGAGCAATGGTCCATTGATCTACAGTTGAGATTTCTCTGTGACAGGCAATCAACAGGCAATTAAGTTTACCATACTAGCTGCAGTGACTGATTCTGTCAAGGGGAAACTGCGCTCTGTCACGGAACACCTGTGTGTGGAGTACATCTTACATGAAGGGGCTCCAATGGACCCTTCTTCCTGATCTCAAGTCCTGAACTAATAAGTAAATGAAATTTTATACCAAGCCAAGATAAGCAAGACTTCTGATGGCACAGACCCCTGAAGAATGAGTTTGTTCACTTCCCCAAGGCAAGGAACTATAACCAGTTATCTGCTGAGGCCAAAGAAATATGGTCTTAGTAGAAAAAGGTTTACAAGTCTATCTATGACCAACACAGAAACAAGGACTCTGAGATACAGGGTATTTCGTCCTTATTTTGCTATGAATGTATCTGAATACAAATTCTTTTTTTTTTTCTTTATAATTTTCCTTCCCATTTCCCTACCACCCAAATGAATGTGTTAATATTAGCACAAAAAGACAGCGTGACTGAAGAGCAAACCAAACCCAAAGAAGGAGTCCTTAGCTTCATTTTAGGGCAGAATACAGATGTCTTTTGTTATTTAGGAGTGATGCTTCACCGTAGGAGAAAAAGAATAATCTTGCTATTGTCTTTATTTGCAAGCTAAAATCTCTACATTTACAGAAATGTAGAGATATTCCATACTTTCAAAAGACGGCTAAATTGACAAGGGATAGGCTATTATGGTTTCTAGTGTGTTGACTGAGTGAAGCTAGAACTCAATTTCCCAGAATTCCTTCCTCCCTGTGATCCTGGGTTAGAACTAGCCACAGGAGAAATTTACACAAGATTTTGAAGGCAGAAATGAGAACAGTAGCATTCATATGTGTCAAAGGTAAGTGCAGCGCCAGACACAGCTGCAGTGTCTGACACAGCTGACCTGCAGGCTTGGCATACAGGCTTGCACATACATGTGCAGTGGCCAGGCCACACAGTGCCCTAGCTCCCTCTCATCAGCTGCAGGTGACTCAGTCCCCCTGCACAGGCGCTGTCTTAGGAGACACACAGCAGTGGGCAGACCTGTTCCAGTGGACCCTTGCAGATCCCCACGTGTACTCAATCCCTCACCTTGTTCATCTCGCCTCTCTGACTCCTGGCCCTGAGTTCTCACCATCTAATTCCTGGGTGTGAAGCAGCAATTCCACACAGAATGCTTAACCATCTCCCGCAATCATGCATGTACAATCCCTCAGTGAAAACCTTGCTCTATATCACTCATAAGCCCCACTTCCCTGAATTCTGAATTCCAATGCATTAATATGTCAGACTCCCTCGTGCCACTACTATGCTATTATATAAGCTTGACTAAGATGAAATTAATCTTTCCTAATTAAAAAAATTCTTCAAACATTATTTTTAGGAAATAGAGGAGAAATATATTGCTTTAAGAAGAAGCAAGAAACACGTGAAATACAAATAAACAGTTTCTCACAATAGCCCCCAAACCTTGTTCATCAAGCTATTACCAACAATTCCTAAGCAGCAAAAATACAAATACGATGATTCAGAAAGCATAGCAGAAGAAAAACATTAGATTCTAGTACACATGTGATGCTACCAAAACTAGCTTTAACCCATTGAGTTCCCTGTTTTTGCATGAGGGTCCAGTGAAATCAAGGACGTCTCAGTAGGATTCCACAAGCATGCTTAAAGCAGTGGTCAATCCAGATACATTCGCACTCAGCAGAGGAACATGGTCTATATGAAGAACATGTGGAGAATGGCAAGTGTGGAGAAACAAGGATCTGGGCAGAGGGGAGGTATACTCATCAGTAACTGATTCTCTTTACCTTGGTTCTGGTTCTTCAACTCCCTGGTTCCTGTGCTGAGTACTTACTATTGAAAACTTTGTTACATGAGACTAACAAGCTGACAGCCATCCAGTTGGACGAGCCTTGTCCTCAGGGAAGGAAGTGTGCCTAAAGGCACACAGCTTACGGTCAGATGTAATAAATACAGAGGTGTTTGCTCTACAGAGTGTGGGCCCCGGAGCATCACAAAACAACACAGGTGCACCATTCCCACCAAGGCTGTCCCTGCACTCCACAACTCTGCTCTATAGAAGGCCCAACTTCCCTGCTCCAGCCACCGAACTTCCACTTAGGCTCTCTTATAGTCAATGAAGCATCAGCAAACCAAAGAGTTACAGTTCATGTTATAAATTTAATGCATTTTTGGTATACAAAGTAATGTAAAATCAAGGTGCAGAAACCTAAAATTTCTTTAAAAATGAAAATGATGTACAATCCTGTCACCCTGAGACAGATACAGTAAAATGATAACATAGTTATACGTCGTCCAGCCTCAGTGTAGTGTAGTAACTGTAATACAATCCGCAGCAGCAGCTTACAGAGGTTCTGTGTAAGTGCTCAATCACAGTTCACAGTACTTCAGGAGACAGGCTCTCTGATTCCCCTTAAGTGGACATGAAGTGACTTCCCAGTTACTGAGGTCTGGCTTCTACAGACCAAGGAATTACCGAGAGCCATTCACTCTGGTCCTCCTCACGCCAGCCCTCAGGCTAACATTAGGGAGTAGGTAAGGTGAGTTTGTAGTTTAGAGGCTTTCCTCTCCCAGTCAGCCCTGTATTCACCAATCAGTTCCTCTGAGAGGGCTTCACTCACCACAGCCTGCCAGGAGACAATGAAGTTTAACAACCGAGTCTCCAGAGAATAAATGAACACATTTGTCTAAATTAATTCTAAAAATATGGTGTTAAATTCCCTTGCAAATTTTCTCATGGTTTTATTCCCACAGTACCAAAGTGTCACAGCAGATTCACCTCAGAAATTGTAAGGTTTTTTTTTCTTTAAATCATTATATTTGGTTAACACTATAGCAGTTAAACTTTGTCCTATGACCTTCAAATCAGTTACATTAAGCAAATCTACGAAATCCAGTAATTATTCAATGTGAAGATCATTTTTTAATGACCTGGAATTTCAGTTGGTGACTTTAACTATGTGCATAGACACAGTGAGCAAGATCTGTATCCAGCATGCCTTGGAAGTTCATAAAATAAAATAAAATAAATACATAACCAGAACTTTAAAGGTAAGTGGTATGTCTAGGTAAGGTAAGGGCTGTTGAGATGGTAAAGACACCACTGCCAACCCTGATGCCCTGAGTTTAACCCCTAGGACTCGAGGGGCAGAAGGAAAACAACACCTCCCACAAACTGTCCTCTGACCTCCGTGTGTGCTATAACACATGCACTACTACAGTGCCCCCCTCCCTGCTTGTATGAAAGCATTTTTAAATGTCTCCGTGGCACTGCCTTAGGTTTTTAAATCCTTCAATATTTCCAGAAAACGAGCAGACAGTAATTGCATGCATTTACTCAGCATTTCCAGCATAGCTACTCTGTACCCAGCATGCGCATGTGAGACAAGGAGAAGGTATTTTCCTAGTGTGTTCTGGCCCTTTCTAGAGTAGCAAGGGCAGTTCTGCAAACTGTGGTCACCACTGCTTGATTGATGTGGCAATCCTGAGGTCTTGGTCTCAAAGAGTACAGAATTACATGTAGAACAGGCTTATACAAGTTACAGTTCAGTTTGAAAGCCTATCACAGATTACATCCACGGTAGAATCAGCAAGGTACGTTAGACTGGATCCTGGGAACAGCGACTTCCTCCTTGACACATATGTTCTTTCACCATTGTGATTTTCAGGTACTGTGGCTCAGAATTTATTAGGAGGCTACGGAGTAGCTCAGTGCAAAGCACTGGCCCAGCATGCCTGAGGCTCAGGGCTCCATTGCCAACACTAACCCTCAGTTTAAACAAGTGGCCACTGGTGCATACATTTCTTTCTAATTTGTGATATTCAAGTAGTTCTGCATAAAGAATCTGGATGGACCAATGACATGAATTAGTACTGCTATTCAGGTATACATCATTTCTGTGAAGTATGCAAGATAGTTTATAAGTGTGTACCAAAATGAGAGGTAAGAGCCTCAAGAGAAAAGGCCATGCGCCTTATTGGAGAGAAACTAGCTGATCATCCATTTGCATCCCAGTGTTCTGATTTCTATTGCTAGGCTGTTGAAAACAGACTGGGAAACTGCCCTTGCAAAGCAACGATGCCACTCTTACATTAAACAAAGATAAGAGATGGTATTATAAACAGTCCAACTCAGAGAAAAAGCAGTAGGTAAACAATGTTCCTCCCAGGCTGACTGTACTCAACACTGGCTAGAAGCAGAAAGACCTGACAGCATGTCACCAACTTCAGCATGTGTTAACCCTTTCAGCCCACTGGTTCTCAACCTTTAATATCAAACAACCCTTTCACAGGGGTTGCCTAAGACCATTAGAAAACACAGATACTTACATTACAATTCATAACAGTAGCAAAATTACATTTATGAAGTAGCAACAAAAATAATTTGGTGGTTGGGGATCACCATAACATGAGGAACTATATTAGAGGGTCACAGAGTTAAGAAAGTTAAAATCATGGTCCTAGCCCCTTTCTATCAGCGTGCCTTCACCTTTAAGTCTACAGAAACTACCTTCTGAGCACTGAGTAACTGAAGGTGTCTAGGGTTCTCTAACCTTGCCCCTAATACACACCACCATAGAGACAACTATTTCAGATTTCATTATGAAATGAGAATCATCTCTTAACTAACGGCAAAGAAAAATATATTTGATTCTTCCTCAGGGAAGAGCAGATCAGTTGCTTATCCAATACCAAATGATCAGCCTTGAAAACATACATTCAAGTAACATTATGCAGGTTATATTTAAGAATATACATACACATATAACAACAATTAATGAAAAAGAGTTCATGAATTTGTAAGACAGTGAGGAGGGATGTGTGGGAGGGTCTGAAGGGAGGTCAGGGGAAGGGAAATGGTGTGATTGTATTATAATCTCAAAAATAATGTTTTAAAAGAAAAAAACAATAAGGAAGACTTTATTCAAAGATTGCTGTAGCCAGGCAGTGGTGGCGCATGCCTTTAATCCCAGTACTTGGGAGGCAGAGGCAGGCGGATTTCTGAGTTCGAGGCCAGCCTGGTCTACAGAGTGAGTTCCAGGACAGCCAGGGCTACACAGAAAAACCCTGTCTCAAAAAACAAACAAACAAACAAACAAAAACAAAGATTGCTGTAACACTACGATGTGGAAGACAGGCTATGATCAACGGGAGCATGAAGGGTTGAGGGGATGGAAGAAGACTAAGAAGACAGAGAGAGCAAAGAGGAGGATGCACTACTCCATCAGATCCTGAATAGCATCTCACTAATGTCCTAGTGAAGTCTTGTGCTAAGACTGACCAGCAAGTACAGGGTAAACAGAAGACTTAGCTGAGGTAGCTTGGAGAGACCCACCTACAGTGGTCAAGCTGTCACAGACACTGACTCTTGCCCGCTGCTTCCCAGTGTCAAAAGGGTCTCTGTAAAAAAGAGTGTTAGTGAAACTTTTCCATGGGCAGAGACAGAGCAGTCTGCTGGATTTCAAGTCTAGGGTGTTCATGGCACAGAAGTTCCAAGTCTACAAGTCTAATCGAGCTGACCTTCCACTAAACCCTCCCAGGGTTGGGTGGCCTGGACTAGTTCTTGCTAAGGATATCGGGCCCCTCTACTCTCTGTCCAGTTCTCTCTGTCTCCTGCCCTGTCCCCTCCTCCTCACCAGAGTGTGATTTCCACAGAGCAGCTTGGCAAGGGAGTCCCGTCCACCTTCTCCAGCAGCTTTTGTCTCCTGCCCTCCCCAGTCAGATGACAGGGAGCTGTAACTTTCTACTGCACTTGTTTGCCAGTGTCCAGCTCCCTCTGGGCTGAGTTGCTCCAGAGCAGGGCTCAGGTTTCATTGCTTTTGTCTCCTAACCATTTTCAATTAGGATGAAGAGAATAGAAAAGGCAATAGAAGAGAACCTCTTTCAGGCAGTGAAAGCTGCACCTCTGACCCCAGGAGGAAGGTAGCCATACTAAACCTGTCACCACGCCCTTTACCAGCAGGTCATGAAGATACTGGACAGTGCCTAGGCTGTTTACTCCTTAAACTAAACTGATAAGATGCCCAAGGCACTAAGGGCACGGTGGGGCTCGCCTATTGTTTGGTTGTTTCTGGTCTTTTATTTCCATGTCATGTCCAGTCTCCTATGGCTAGCCACATAAAGCTGGGGAAATGGAGGGAAGAAGGTTCGGTCTTTCTTAACCCCTTTGATCTGGGAGCTCCAAGTGCCTCATGTAGACAATCCCTGGTATTTTCTATTGCTGTCACTGCTATGAAAGAACAGTCATCATGCTTGCCTCCCTACTCACTGAAGCCGCTAGCTACAGTCCCCTGATGAAAGATGGGCCTGTGCAATCTCCATTGGCACAAGAACCAGTGTTTTCTGAGTGGATGCCTGCAGCAGGAGGGTTGGGCGAAAGTTTCCCCGGGCCTTAATCTAGAAAAGCTCTAAGAACACATGGTGGGTGTTGAGAGATGAGGATGTGAATTAGGAACAATCTCCCCCTCATAAACTCATCATACCGGTAATAAATGAAAGACTTTGGTCCATTAAATCATTAATATAAAACTACAGAAAATATTAATTTAGGAAATATACAGAAGGAACATTGGTATGCAGCCCCACTTTAATTAGGAAGAGAGTTTCACCATAGGCAAGTCTAGAGCAAGGCTAAACTCTGACAACGGTTACAGCATAACCCCTAAACTTTAGCTCAAGGGCCTTTAAACTAAACTATTTAATTATGGACTCCCATAAGGACGGTGACTTACTAACTACATATGAAGTCCCTTACAGATGATACACACTAGGAAACAGTACAATATAGCATCCGAGTACTGACTTCTAACAGGGCAAGCTTTTCTGTGGTGAGCAAACAATAAAGACAGTACACAAGGAAATGACTCTTGATGTGGTCTAGGTTTAGTAACATGAGACAGAAAACTGAAGGGCAGAAAGCTGTAAGCTCACTTTCTGGCAATACCTGATTTCAACGAGAGAGCACCTCACAGAAGTGGGTTTAGTAGGCCACTTTATTTAATTACACTTAATTCATTATGATATTCAGATTTTAATAATCTATCAATTATAAATGTCAGTGAAAGTTCCACTAGCAAACTTCTACCTTCCCGATGACAAACAGCAATTTTTGAAAGTCAATCATTTAGTAACTAAAACAAATGGTTTCTAAAATTTAATTATGATTTTAGAAATGATAAGCCCCCCCTCAAAGTTCAGGAAAGATAGAGGAAGCAGAAACAGTTTGAGAACCAGACGACAGGAAAAAGGGCTGTGAAATGCCACATTCTAGAGGTAGCCACTGCAATCACTGCAACTGTGGTCAAGGCTGGCCCTGCCAACAATCAGCTATGGTTCGGGAATAGGCTCAACCGGCCCTACCTTTCTCTGCTAAACTACTGGCAGTGTCTGGAAGAGGTAAGTCACTCTTCAGCTGTGTCCCATTGGTAAGCCCATAAGCTCTTAGTACAGTTCTAAACCCATGGTCATAAACTCAGCTCTAGTTAAAACTCTTGAGTTGCCACACAAAATGACTTTAAGATGGAAGAGGGTTTTGAGGGAAGAAGGGGAGCTGACTGGCAAGGGCAGAAGTGAGAGTCCCTAGAGATGCATCACATGTGTGCATGAGATTGTCAAAGAACAAATTAAATCTCAAAATTTGAAATAAAAGACTTAGAAACAAAAATTGTATACAGTACTACTGCAGTAGAAGTGTCTCAGAAATGACATTTTAGGTTCATAAAAACCACATGAAGCTTTTTCAAAAACCTCATTCCTGGCTTCCTTCTCTGTAGAAGAGGCAAGGTAAAGTGAAGGCTCCTGGGGGGACAGAAAACGCATACTTTTAATATATTGTGAAACGGGAAGAAAAAGAAACATCCAAAGGCAAAACAAAAACAAACAAACATTTAAAAAAGAAACAAAGAAAGACAGAGCAGCACGAAGTTGCCACAGAGGACAGAACTGCCCTGGGGTCAAACTCTAAGCTTTGCACCCTCCACAAGGCCAAACTCCTTGACTGAACGAGAGTGTCCCTGGGCAACCAGTTCCCACAGGAGCAGATACAGGCCTCTCTGTAGGAAGCCATCCCTCAACCCCCAAGTTTCACACAGATAAAATCAGGCAAACAGGAATTTGTCATCAAAAAAGGAGACAGAAAAACAACAACAAAATCAAAAACAAAAACCAAACAATCCAACAAAAACAAACAGAAACAAAAACAGCAGAGTGGCAGACATTCATGGGTACGGATAATAAATAAATGTTCAGGAGCTTCAGATGACAGAGTTTCCAGAAACAGAATGGAAATGCCTACATATCAAACGTTTAATAAAACAAAATCATAAAAAATAAGTATGGACTAAGAGACTATTTTAAAGACAGAGTACTTTAAGGAAGACCTTAGATAGTTCAGAAATTACAAATAGAAGCAATGAGATTAAAAGTAAGCAGCTGAGGAAGGGGAAGACTGGGGTGCGGGTCACTGCTCTGACAGGGATGGGGGAAGACTGGGGTGTGGGTCACTGCTCTGACAGGGATGGGGGAAGACTGGGGTGCGGGTCACTGCTCTGACAGGGACGGCTGGAGGACTGGGCTCAGATGCTCACAGAATGTGGTCTACTGCAGATGTCTCTGTGAAAATTAATAAAGCACACAGGAAGAGAACAGAGAAAAGGACAAACAGGTCTGACAAAACAATTTAAAATAGCATCAGTCGTTATTCCATTATGCAAAGGATCAGACACTTCAATAAAAGACAGATCCAACTAAGTGCTGTTGCTAAGAGCCCTGCTTTACCTTTAAGAACCTGCAGGCTGGAAGTCAGAGGATGGAGAAAGATATCCCTCTTAGTAGTAACTTAAGAGAACTGGGGTAGTCATATTTATATCAGATGAGACAGAACTTAAAATGTAAAAGTCTGCTATAAAAGACAAAAAAAGGACATCATATAATGGCAGAATGATCACATAGAGAAGACATAACAATTACAAATATATATGTGCTCAACAGCAGAAGACCTAAGTGTATAAAGTAGATACTGACAGAGCCAGAGACAAAAACAGACAGCAACACAAGAGTAACAGATTTCAATATTCTACATGCAGTGATGGATACAGCATTCAGACAGAAGATCAATAAGAAAATGATGATTTGAATACATCACAGACGAAATGGATATATCAAAAGCACTCCACCCTGATATGGTGGGACCCATCCATCTGTAATCCTAACAATTGGGTAGCTAAGGTTAGAGACTAGCCTGGACTACATGGTAAGAATCTGTCTCAAAAACAAACAAACAAACAAACAAAAACACAGAGAAAAAAGAAAAAGATTCCACATATCCAACAGCAGCCATCATTCATTAAGTACACACAGAACATTCTTCATGAAAGATAACATTCTAACACACACACACACATACACACACACACACACACACACACCTATACACTAAAGCACACATTTAAGATTCATATCATACTATGTATTTTTTTCCAGCTCTAAATGTGTGAAATAGAAATAAAGAACAGAAGTAAAATTGGAAAACACACAAATTGGTTTACATTACACACACTCCTCTGGAGAATTCAAATGGACCTACAAATACTCTATTATGGAGACATAGAAAACCTAAACAGAGCTACAAGTAGTAAAAGAGTGAATCAGCCATCAGATACCTAGAAAAGAAAGGCCAAGTGCAGATGCTTCACTGTTGATGTCCATATCAGAACCGTTTAAACAAAGAATTAGCACCTGTCTTCCCATGGACTCCTAAATTTGAAGAAGAGAAAGTACTTCCTAACTCATTTATAAATCCAGCATTACACTGACACCAAAAACTAGGTGTTATAAGGTATTTTAAGGAGAGCCACAGGCCAATGTGCCTAGTGAATATATAGACAGACACAAAGTTCTCAAAAAAAAGCAATGAAAACAAGCAAATACAAAACAATAGCTTGCCAAAAGGATTATCTTCCATAGTCACACGTGAGATACAAAGTCAGTGTAATATATACACTGTAGCAATGCAAGAAAAAATAAGCTCTATAATAATTTTCATAGATACAGATTTTATATGCAGACATTTACACTGGGCAAGATGCAGTACAACACTCAACAAATGGGGAGGAAAGGAAATTGTATCAGTGATAAAAAACCACTCATGAAAAGCCCACAGTTCACATCACAGTGAACAGCAGAACAGAACAATATTTTCTAAAATCAGAACAACAGCAAATGACCCTCACCTCTTCTATTCAACACACTCCTGAACTCTCAACCAAACAAGAAAGAAGGTGTTCAAACTAAGAAGGAGGGAGCAGAAATGTTTGTAGATAAAACAATCTTATGTGAAACCCCTACATATGTCCTAAATAACATGTTAAACTTAATATACAAATCCAAAAGCCTTCTAAAATCCAAAAGCCTTCCAGGATCCAAAGTCAATATACATACACATACTCACGCACATGCACACGCACACGTACACACGCACACACACGTACACACACACACACACACACACACACACACACGTACACAATCAGATGTGTGTTTATCACTAACAAGAAACTATCTGGGAAAAAAAAAAAAAAAAGAACAGACAATTTGGCCAGGCAGTGGTGGTTCATGCCTTTAATCTCAGCACTACACACACACACACACACACACACACACACACACACACACACGTACACAATCAGATGTGTGTTTATCACTAACAAGAAACTATCTGAAAAAAAAAGAAAAAAACAAAAAACAAACAGACAATTTGGCTGGGTGGTGGTGGCACACGCCTTTAATCTCAGCGCTTGGGAGGCAGAGGCAGGTGGATTTCTGAGTTCAAGGCCAGCCTGGTCTCCAGAGTGAGTTCTAGGACAGCCAGGGCTACACAGAGAAACTACGTCTCGACAAAACAAAACAACAACAAACAAAACAAAAAAAGAAAAACAGATAATTTTTAAAATACCAAAACAATGAAATATTTTGGAATAAACAACCAAAGAAGCAACATATTGCTGAAAAATTAAAAAAAAAAGACAGCCCATGTTCATAGATTAGAAAAATTAATACTGTCAAAATGTCCATAGTACCTAAATCAATCTACAGATCCATTGTAACCCCTATCAAAATTCAACTGCATGACTTTGTAGAAAAAGAAAAACATCCTTAGACTCATAAAGGACTCTGATTATCCTGAACAATCAACAATAAATGAACAAAACTGCACTGTCATCCTACAACAGACATAAAAAAGTTTCAAAATAGATTAAAGATTTAACTACAACACTCAAGCTGTAGAGAGCTCATGACATAGGCTTAGCAATGACTTGCTGGGTGTGACTGCAGCTCAGGCAGCCAAGTCAAAGTGGAGAAAGAAGAAAGGAACAAAGAAGGTGGAGGGAACCGAGAAGGTGGAGGGAGGAGGCCTAGCAAAAGGAAGACAGCATCTGCAGCCACACATCGCCACCTGGAAACACTATCCACCTCAGATGGGAAACCCCCACATTTCAATAGCAAACACATAAACAGCCTGAGTTTAGAATATGTGCAGGGCTTAATCAGTATTTTCCAAAAAACTATAAACAAATGGCCAACAGGTATAAAATAAATAAATAAACCAACAACAACAACAACAACAGGCTCAACACTGTTAATCATAAAGAAAACACCAGAATCCCAACAAAGTACCACTTGTTAGGGCGGTTACTAACGAGCAGTGTTTGTCTGTTTGTCTGTCTGTTGTTCTGAGAAGTGAATCCAGGACCATGTACCTATTAAGCAATGAACTACATCTCTACCCAGGATTGTTATTGTCAAAATCAAAATAACAAGAGTTGCCAGAATTCTGAGCTGAAATAGAGAAACCAGAACCTGTTGAAGATTGTAAAAAGTTGGAGTGGCTATGAAAATTGCAAATTAAGATTATAACACATGTAACCAATCAACCCCACTTCTTGGTATTTATTTTTAAAAATTGAAATTAAAATCTCCAAGAGATATTTTCATTCCAGTGTTTCTTGAAACCTTCTTTCTAGAAGTAGAAACAAACTAAATATGCATCGGGAGATGACTGGATAAATAAAATACACTATAAATAAAATACACTATATATATATGCTAATATACACTATATGCTCACAACCAAAATACTATTAATTCATAAAAAGAAATATATTTTGTCATATGTTGAAACACAGATGAACCTTATGGACACCATGAAAAATGAAATACAATCTCAAAATGATAAATACTACATGACTCCATTTGTATGAGTAAAGCAGTTAAAATCATCAAAGCAACATTGGTGTTTGCCAGCGACTAGAGGAAAGTCAGAGAAGGCAGTCACTGGCCAGGGTGTGCCAAGTTTCAGCTGTGCAACATAAAATTACTAGATATTTGTTCTAACACACTGTTTACAGGTAACAATACTATCTACATACCTAAAGATTCACAAAAGCAGATCTCTGCAATGAAAGGTGTTTTTAAAAAAAAATTTAAAAAATAAGTCAACAGATGGGTTGGGAGACATTTAAATGCAATTGAAAACAGACATAGCTAAACACTACACAGAGTAACTGCATTGCAGATTGTACTACAGATTGTACTACAAAGAAGCAATGAGGTAGGAAAAAAAACCATGAATCAGGGTTAAGACATATGGAGGGCAGAGTCAAAGTTTAGCATAGCTAACGGAGAATCAAGGAGGCTAGAGAGAAAAGGGTCAAGATGCAAAGAAACCACAGTGGACACATTTCTAAACTGATGAAAGTCAGGGATCTCCAGAAGGCAGAGTGTATCAATTAAATAGCTCATAGCTTAGAAAAACAACAAACTAGTAAGAAAAATGAAGATGTGAAAGATCTCAGAGAGCCAAGCTCTACCGTAAGCCAACTGAGTATAAACAAGGAAGACACAAGGGAACCAGAAGGAAGACAGTGATAAAAAATATAATAGTTGAGAGGTACCCAGAAGTTATGAAAACATGCATTCATAAATACAAAGAGCGACCATCTAAACACACTACAATAAAACTCCAACACCAAAAAAGGGGACCTTAAAGAGACAGACACCAATAGAGATGTTGATATGGAAGGAGGAAATCTCACAAAGGTCCAACCCTAGACAAAGGACTACAGACAACTAAGGAATGCTGAGAGAGGGAGAAACATATTCCCCAGGGAAAAGTCCCCTAATTGGTATTCAATACCAAGAGGCCAGTCCTGAAATCATACAGATACAAGCAACACATAATGGACTGAGCAAGTTGTAGTTATATATTTGGACACACACACACACGAGAGAGAGAGAGAGAGAGAGAGACAGACAGACAGAGACAGAGACACAGAGACAGAGACACAGAGACAGAGAGACAGAGACACAGAGACAGAGAAACAGAGACAGAGAGACAGAGAAACAGAGACAGAGAAACAGAGACAGAGAGACAGAGAGACAGAGACAGAGAGGTAGATTGTTGGCTTATTTTCTTTAAGGGGTCAGAAAACAGCACCCCATTGTCTACTGATCACACACTGTTTCTGGTAGAAATCATCTGATAACTGGCAAGCTATCTTTTTTCTTTTTTATTATGAAAATATAATTAGATAATTTTCCCTTCCCTTTCCTTCCCCAAGCCTTCCCATGCATCTCATGGCCTCTTTTTGATTGTTGTTATATACATATACATACTTGCCTATTGTTATCTCATTATATTTTAATTTTTAAAAAAAGACACAAAACATAGCCTGACAGTTATCAGACAATTTCTACCAGAAACGGTGTGATCAATAGACAATGGGATGCTGTTTTCTGACCACACCCCCCACTAAAGAGATGATAATAAAGGCAAACTAGTTTCATATTTAAACAAAAAAATGTACAAGCAAGGCTTGGTTGGCACATGCCTTTAACTCCAGCACTCAGGAGACAGAGGCAGGTGGATCTCTATGAGTTCAAGGACAGCCTGGTCTACATAAAGAGTTTCAGGGCAGTCATAGCTACATAGCAAGACCCTCTCTTGACAAAACAAAACAAGTGGCTATCACTAACCAAAAGAACTTTATTCTCCTTTTGAGACAGGGTCTTAATCTATAGTCCAGGGTAGGCTCAAATTTGGGATTCTCCTGCCTCAGCATCCTGAGTGTTGAGATTACAAGCATATGCCACCATGCCCAGCCTCACCAAAAGACCCGTCCAAGGATGTTCATCAGGAAAAAGAAAGTGAGCTCCAAAGGAAAGCCTTAGATAGACACAAGTAGTAAGGATTAGTATTTGAAAAATGATTTGTAAAATAGTTAATTCTGCACATGTAGGCTTTCAGAAAACACAATGCTAATGAGATGACTAAGAGGCCGGTAACAGCAGTTACCACCAATGCTGACAACCTAATCCCTGGAACTCACACAGTGGACAGAGAGAACCAATTCCTGAAAGTTGTCCTCTGACCTCCACATGCATGCCATGGCACTACCCCGCAAACACTCAAATAAATGTAAATAAAATGAACCAAGAAGATTGAATAATAGCATCAAGATCAGAGAAATGACAATGTTAATGGTGTTTCCTTCCCCAGTGGACTGTCTGGGCACCCACTCTGGAGATCATGAGCCTGGACTTCTTGCATTCACCCGGGGTCAGCTACAAAATCGGTCATCTCAGGGGTCTTGTCAAATGCCAGCAAGCCAAGCCACAAAGGCTTGATAAGTGTTTGATAAAAGGGAAAGGGCAGGGACTCTGGGAGACTAAGCAGCAAGGGAATAGAAGTAGTAAATAAAAGCATATCCTGTTCTTCTACTAAGGTACACATGTGTTCATTTTAAATCTCTAAGCCCAAACCAAATAAGCCACCTCCGAGAAGCAATAGCCAGAGCAGAGCAACAGTTTAAGAATTCAGAAATCTAGTGTGACCTTGGGCAGGTCACTTGACTCTCTGAAGCCTTCAGCCTTGGGTGATATATGTAATGGCTACCTTTGCATATATCACACATGTGCTCTGATGAACTGATTCAAGAGGGAATTTACAGCACTGATCTCTTACAAACACTAGTCACTGAGCCCGGCAAGGACAACACAGGAGGCAGAGCAGCCAGCAAGTGCACAGCCACACAACAGGTACTAGACTCAAGCAGGGAGCAGAGCCAAGGGGAGGGTAAAGTCATGTAACCCACTTGTTTTTCCATCGATACCTAATGACAGCCACTGAACAACCTGCCATTGGCCACCTAAGCTACTGTAACAGCTTGTTACGTTGCCACATGAATTTCTAGTCTACCGAAAGATATACCAGTAAGAGGTTTATTAAGGGCTTCTGAACCTAGCCAAATTTATACTTTTAAGACATCCCAAGAAATAATCATATTGACTTCCTTCATGCTGATCTCTAATAAGGGACACCGCATTGTTTTTCAACACAGAAAATCAGCCAGGGCATTGCTGACCCACAAGCAGGAGTGTCAGCAAAGGTTTTCCAAAACGCCTACAAAATTGTTTCATTGAAGTAAGAGACACATTTAGTAATATACTTTAGTATAGCTCCTATATCCATACTGGCATTATCCAAGAGTGGCCTGACAATAAAAAAAAAGAAGAAAAGAAGAAAAATAAGTTTTTCAAACATGTTTTTATTTTCTTAGACCTACTCGTTACAACATAAAGTCAAACACATTTTACAGAGATTCTATTCTTTGTAACCTGTCTCTTCTTCACTACAAAGAATTTACTGCCTTAAAAGTGCCTTAATCACTGTTTCCTGTTATATGTAGTCAGTAGAGGCCTTTCTGTCACAAACCTTCATCTACGAACACTCTGGAAGATCACACTGAATGTTCCTAAAGAACAACTCTTTCTCTGCTATACACAGTGGTAGATGAGCAGCAGGGTCACACACTCCTTCTTGGAATTGTAAGGTGTGTGTGTGTGTATATAATATATATGTATATAGCATACATATAATCATATATATATATGTGATTAAGAAATGTTTATGTTTAAGAATAATAGTATTTTTGGCTACTGTCTTTACAAAAAAAAAGACCTAAAAGTCATATGAAGTGAACATTTTTTCATAGATATTTTTAAAAATATGTAAATATTTTATATAGATATTTTTAATAAGAATGGATATACTTTGAAATGTCCTGTATGATTACAAACAAATGCACATTCTGGCTACAGTGCTGACATTTATTCCTGCACTGACAAGCACGCTTGTTTCTCTGTCTCACTGATGGAAGGTAGGGTACATGGATAAGGCCATTTAAGAGCCAGTGGTCATTTAACAGCCTCTAGCGGTGGTCTCTTCAATACACACCTGGAACACTTAGAAAGCCAATTTAGCCCTAGCTACCCTCAGTCTTCTACTGTACACCACTTGGGATTGCATTTATGTCTCCTGTCAGCTCTGAGTGGGGAGAGGCCTTGTCTAAAACCCTTCTGCATTGGCTTCCAGGTCAAAATCAGAGTTAAGTGCACACTCATTGATTAATTAACAGCCATAGCAGAGTGGATGTTTTCCACGGCAATGAGGAGATAATTAGGACGTAGATAAAGTAAGCTAAATGGAGAGACGGCTATGCTGTACCAGAGTAGAAACACGACCATGCAGAGGCTCTGAAAGAACACCCGAAGAAACAAAGCAGATGAGTTTCCACAGCACAACCATTCTCGGAAGGTACGACGAAATTTATAATCTATGACTGCTTAGGTTTAAAATGCCCTTGCTGGTCTTTTGTTCTTACATGTGAAGCTGTGTGTGGTACAGTTCCTTGCTGCATATTTCTATAAAGCCATCCCGTGTCTGTATAAAGAACCCTATCCACACAAGCCTAAAAACAAGGCAGAACAGTCAAAACCCAGGACACAACCAAGTAACCGGGATTCTCCACGCTAGGTTAACACACAGAATTCTGATCCTAAAACAAAGGTCATCCTCTGCTTGGCTCTTCACTGTCACTCTTAAATGACAGGAATTTTTTTTTAATGATAATAATTCTTTACCTTTGAAAATCTACTGCCACCAAATTCTTTACCTTTTCCTCCAACCTCCTTTAACCTTTCAATGAGAATTATGCAGCCATTTCATCTCTAAAACAACAGTCACAGTGCAAATTGAGTAATAAGGTACAACAATGGTGACAGCCCTGGTGTCTTCATCATTTTAAGTGTAGGACGCAGGAGAGGACAAAGCATACCGGAACAACTTCCTAGTTCTTCTAACAATGGTCTCTGTAGAATTATGTTCCTTTCCCTTCAAATATACATACACATATATATGTGATTGTGTATATACATACATATATACATACACATATATATGTATATGTGTATACATATATATGTGTATATGACACGTGAACCCTACTCTCTAGATAAAATACCATGTTTATGCCTCATTTGCCCCTTCAAAAAGTGAGCCTGCCTGTCCCCCCTCCCCTATCTTTTGTTTCACAACACCAAAGCACTTGAGTCTTTTTACTTTACAGTCCCTATGAAGTCACTGGTACATTAAGCACTGGGGGGCTGATGAGGGAAGTAGACAACCAGAGAGCTCTGGTCGGCCAAGCAAAACCTAGATTCCCCCCCTAGCTCCTTAAAACTTGTCAGCAATCAGACCAGACCCTCTGGAACCTCCGGGCTCCTTTGCAGGTCCCCGAAGATTTTAAAACAACAGTGACAGAAAGCCACCTTTCCAGCAAAGGGACCTGCACACACATATGAACACAATCGTCCGTTTCAGAAGATGAAATTACAACTGGCCTTTCTCTTGGTTTGTTAGAGTTCAAATACTTCGAGCGAACATCTCAATCTTGATTTAAAAAAAAAAAAAAATTAAACCAAACAAAACTAAACAAAGAAGCTCCTGAGGGCAATTTGATCAGACACAGAAAAAAAAAAATCTTCCCTTCAACGAAATGCGCCTTGTGACACTCCGAAGAGAAGTACTTAAAACCTGTCCCTGAGTCATGAACATTTGGTTTGAGGAAGAGAAGCCAGTTGGCTTCCTGGAGCTTTTAAACCTTTTCTTTCTCACCTTGGGGCTACAGAAGCTGTAAGTGAAATCTTCCACTCTTCACTGAGAGTATTATAGTGACATAAAGTCACACACACACACACACACACACACACACACACACACACCTCTACTTCACTGCCCTCTTTATCCCTAAGGTGCCCGTCTCCCCCCACCCCGCCCCCCCAGTGTGGACCTGATGTTACAAAAAGCAAAGTCATGGGGCAATGCGGGGGTGGGGTGGGGTGTATGTTTGCAAAGGACTCAAAAAGCCAGAAAAGCAAAGGGCTGAAAGATCCCAGGACAGCCGAGGCATAAGAGGTTCGGCTGGCTCGTGGGCTGTCGCCAAGCAAGCATCCATTCACTCGGGTGGGGGATTGGGGGGACGACCAGAATGCTGGGGTCCTCACGAAGCCACTCTGGACGCACACCCTCTGCCCTCCATCACCTTCCGCACCCCCTCAGGCAGGACCCCCTCGGAGCCCCGGGCTCCCGGTGTAGGGACGGGAAGGACGGGGAGGGGGGTCAGGCCGGGCTCGCCCAGGTGGCCACGCTGGAGGCTCGGTGGACTCACGTTCTCCGTGTCCCGCTCGTTCACCGTGGGCAATGGCGTCCGCGCCGACATCTTGCGCGGGCGGCGGGGTCCGGCCGGGGGTCCGGCGGGTCGCGGACCGCGCAGGGCTTCGGCGAGGGCGGGCGCGCGCGAGCAGGCCGCGCCGGGGAGCGCGCGGCTCCCGCAGGCCGCGGGGCGGGAAGGCGGGCGAAGACGCGGGGACCGAGCTGCCGGGACGCCGGTCGGGCGCGGAGGGCCGCGGCGGGCTGACTGGAGGGCGGGCGCCCGGGAGCTGCCTCAGCGCGGCGCCCGGCGAGCGCGGCCCTGACAGCGCCTCCCGCGCGCCGCCTCAGGTGAGCGCCGCCGCCGCCGCCGCCGTCGCCGCCGCCGCCGCTGCCGCATCCGCGCCGGGGCCCGCCGCCCCGAGCCCGCGCGCCGCTCCGCGCCGTCCCCGCCGCGCTCAGCCGGAGCCCTCCGCGGCCCGAGCCGGTGCGCGCGGAGCGGCGGGCGCGGCACACAGCGCCCCGAGGCTCTTGGCGGCCGCCGCCGGGTGGGCGGGCGCCAGCCGAGGGGCCTCTCCATTCATTCCCTCATTAGGGATGCGGGGCCGCCTCCGCCCGCCGGGCCGGATTTCATTAGAGACTCGCTCCACCCGCGGATCTGGCTGTCCCCTCAGAACCTCCGGTGTCCTGCGATTTGATGTTGATTCTTGTATGGCTTTTAAACCAGCATTGGGGACACATGGGGTTCGTGCGAATACATAACGATCCCCTTCCTTCCTCCCTTTTATGTATTTTATTTCTTTCACTGGAGGGAGCATTGGGTACCATCCTACTCTGCACTTGGCCCTTCCTCTGGTTTAATTCCTGGTTTCCCTTAAGCCTTCCCTTCAGCATCATTCTGCCCTGAGATGTTGTTCAGGGTCAGAGGTGGACAAAAGGCACAAACGCCTCATGTAAGGAGCTGGCCCAGAAAGCATGTGGAAGAGGGCTCCCCGCACCCCACAGCATCCCTGGAGTGGGTGAGACTTGATGTCTACATTGGCTGATCGTCACTTCCTGGGATACAAGGAAGTGTCACTTAGGCCAGTTTATTCAGGGAGAGTAAGAAGGCTGTTTCTGTGGTCGGTCCGGAACTCTTTCTTCCAAGAGGCCCCTTGCCCTTCCTTTCATCCACCTGCCACTCCAGGTCCTGTGCATATTTGTCTTGATGCAATGCTGTCATTCCAACTCTGACGTTTTGCACACTTGGCCTCTAGGATAAAACTTTACTGTCTCCCTATTCCTTTTCTTTCTTCAACCTCTAATGGGAATCTTGGGATGATGGGAAACTCCTCTTTTCCTAAATACATCCATTTGAGGAAAGAATTCCTGCGCCAGATGGTTTTTATCCTGACTCATTAAAAATTGTTTCTGAAAACTTAACTCTTGACCCTGAAAACATGGGCCAGAAGAACCTAAAAATAGCAAACCTATATCTTGAGGGAATATATATATATATATATCCTTAGTAAGTAGTCAGTTCTAGAACACCAACTGCATATTTATTTCTCGAGCATCCATGTTGTAAACATTTCTTAATTCCACAGAGCCTTAATTCCAAGACTCCTTTGGCCATCTCTACTGTTCAATTAGCACTTAGGCTTTGGGACTAATGACAAGGCCACAGCCTGAATTATGGTGTGCCCTTGAGACTGCCACACTTTTAGGGTCCTTCAGAAATCGGGGTTCACCAAGATATACTGAAGCATGAGTTTGTACTTTTCTCATCAGCTGGAAGGCTGCATACTCAGCACCCCCACTAATACAGAAGTCCCTTGTGTTGCAGCTATAGCTACATTAGTCTAGAAGTAAGAATAAGCAAGCATTGCTGAGAAGGTGCTCCCCCCACTGGGGTCTGCAGCAAGTCTTCCATCAGTAGCTTAGATTTCATTCTTCGAAGGCTATTCACATATTATTCCCTGCCCTCATCCTTGTGGTGACCCTGACAGGGATATTTGTTTCCATTTCACAAACTTCCACGATCACAACTGCATCAGGTGAGTGAGACGCAGGAGAAGATAACTGGAATGTACGGGGGTGTTCAATCTTGTACCAGTCACAAGACCTATGAGCTCACCCTGTAAGGGATGGGGCTAATTAGGGACAGAGCTCAGAGGAGAGCCTAGGATCTGGGCCCGAGGCTTCCACACATAGAGCCCTTAACTACACCTGCTACACTTTGCTCAAATATTGAAATTGAAATTGACTGATTATTATTTAAAGGACTCTTTTTATATTGTTGCTGAGGAAGTTTCCTAGCAATGGGGCTACATTCAAAGGGAATGATTTTTAATAATCCAGAACTAGAATTCTATCAAATAAGATAGATAAGAAATAACTCTACCTTTTAAAACTGGCATTTAATTCATAGTAATACCCACAGTCCTATGTTTAGTATACAGTGAAAATGTGCTTTTCATAGGTAAACAAACAACAAACCCTCCATTTAAAAAAAAGTCACTGCCATTCTGCAAAATGGCGTAAGAGGATATTGGGATGTTGTCACGACCGTTTAACCTTAGTCCTTAATAATGAAATGCCCACGAGCAACCTTTTCCTGCGTGGCTTTTTACAACTGAGACTTTATGAAAATGGCAGAAGGAATGTTGTAAGGCTTTTATGTTTTTTTCTCTTTGGGACTATTAAAACAATGGAACGTGTAGTGTAGAAGTTTTCTGGGGTAGGGTGGTTTAAAAGTTTGAGAAGAAAATTGAAGTTCTGACAAGAACAAGAGAAAAAGAGATCTGCAATGTGCTAAACCCAGATAGATGAAGCCTAGAGAGGACTGCTAACCACTGGCCCGCCCATGGAAGAAACTCTGTAACTACGCTGGCCAGTACTACAGGTGGGCGGGCACTAGCTACTCTCTGCTCCTAGGCACTTGAGAAGTCATTTGAATTTTTATTGATTTCATCATAATTTAAATTCAGAAACAAGTTTGATCCCATGTTTGGGCGTTTTAAAAGTTATTTAAAGTTGAAATCTACTTTTTTTTTTTTTTAAACTCCAGATGTTCTGAAACCTAAACAAAAGTCAAGTATGTCTCATGGAGATGTATCTCCTAAGGACTGGAGAGGTGGCTCAGCAGGTAAGAGTGCTTGCCAGACAAACACAAAGCCCTGAGTTTGAATCCCCAGCATCCTGTAAAAAGCCAGGTGTGGCCACTCTGACTGTAACCACCTACTGTGGGGGTGGAGACAGGGGGTGCTTAGCTGGCTTAGCTCCAGGTTCACTGAGAGACACTGTCTCAAAGGAGTAAAGTACATACACTACATACATGTAGTGCACACATGCACCACACACATGTTCCCTCTCTGTCTGTCTCTCTCTCTCTCTCTCTCTCTCTCTCTCTGTCTCTCTGTCTCTCCCTCTCTCTCACACACACACACAAAATAGCACCTGAATTAGGCTTAACTATAAGTAGCAAATGTATATGTTTTAAAGAGTAGGAAAAAAAAAGATGTAATATGTCTCACTGACTGACATGGATTACATATTAAAATGTAAATATTTTGATATATTAAGTTAACTTAAAATATATTATTAAAATTAACTTCAGCATTGTTTTGTATTTTCAAATGTCGATGCTGAGGAATGCATGCTTATATAAATGGCTTACATTACATGTCTGGTGTATAGCGCTTTCCTGTGAGTTCAAAGTTGAGAATAAAGAGGTTCAAATGCTGAACAGCCAAAGACCTTGATTAGAAGCTATGAATTATTTATTCTGTGGGAGAGTGGCACTCAGCGCACATTTATCGAAGTAGCACATGCCCAACAGAAGCTGTCCAAAGAAACTATTCTTTACCTAATAATTTTAAGCGGTAAACAGCATCATTCTTTTGAAGAATTTAGTGGGAAACATATTGAAAACATACAAAGAAGCATGAACAGATTATATTCGTTTGTAAACAAAGAATTGATCAAATGTGACAGAGACAGTAGTTTTAATAGTAAGTTCATAAAACCAGTGATGTACTAAATCAGATGTACTAACAATGCCTGATGGCAAGGCCTGCAGAATGGCTCAGTGGGTAAAGGCTATTGTGGTACAAGGTGGGCAAATTCTACCCTCAGAACCCATGTAAACGTGGAGAGATCTGGCTCCATAGCTTTATCTCCGACCTCCACGCCTGTACTGTAGCACGTGTGCCCCCCCATCAACCAACCACATTGACAATAACAAATAAGTTAGTTAAAATTTAAAATAGATCTAATATCCAACAAACACGGCTGGAAACAGTTATTTATTGAGGGCACATTGTGTTTCCCATTCTATGGGAGACTTCTGCCTTTCCATTTAATCACTCAAGATAATGGTAGGACAGGCAGTTCTGTATGGTGACAAAGAGGGAGCCCAGCTAAGCAAGCAGGCCCAGTGCCCACTGAGAAGGAATCGGTCATTTCTTTTTTACAAATATCTGGGTCCTGATTGCATCCCAATGGTTAGTGAGGTGTGTTGTCTGGTGTGTCGACACTCATCACTCAGTGTGGAATGGATGAATGTTTCAAGAGAAAAGATATATTTCACTTTAAGAACTGTATGGCTGGCCTTGGGAGGTAGCTTAGTTGGTAAAGTGCTTGCTTTATAAATATAAGGTCCTGAGTTCAAGTTCCAGCGCCTACAACAAGGGTGGCACATGGAGGTGCACACTTATAATCCCAGTCACTGGGACTTGCCAGCCAGCCAACCAAGCCTAGTCAGCTAGTCCCAGGCCCTAGTGAAAGATCTGCTTTTTAAAAAATGGGGGGTGGGGGGGGGGGACAAAGTGTTTGGCTCCAGAGTGGTGACACCTGAGGATGACTTCTGGCCTTCATACATTCGCACACTTGGGCGTTCACAAATGCACACACACACACAAGTTAACATTTAAAACCTCTAAGCCTGAGATTGGGAAGATGGCTCAGTCAGCAAAATTCTTGCCATGCAAAAAAGGAAGAGCTGAGTGCTCCTGTATTTCTAGCACTGGCAAGGTGATGGTAGGATCTCCAGTGCTGGCTAGTCAGCCAGCCTAATCAATTGATGAGTTCCAGGTGAACTGGAACCCTAGTTCAAAAAAATAAGGTGAAGAAGCAATTGTAGAAGATACCCCATTCTAACCTCTGCCCTACACACACACACACACACACACACATATACACACATATATGTGCACACATATGCAAGTATACCCATAGCTGTGTGCATATAGACACAATATTAAATTTAATTTAATTCTTAAAACTCAGCAGTTAAGAGCACTGCTACTCTTTGAGAGTACCTGGGTTGCATTCACAGCACCCACACAATGGCTCCCAGCCCTTCTGTAGGGATCCAACACCCTCTCCTGACATCCTTGGCACCTCACACATATGGCATACATACATACAGGCAAAACATCCATACATAAAAAATTAAAAGAAAAATGAAAAACTAAAGGACTGCCTCTAGCAGTGTATATACCTCACAGCCACCGGCACCAGCCCGAGAGTCAGCCCATTACACTCTTAAGCTTGCCATTATCCACAATCAAAACCAGAATCCATAGCTCAGTGACAGAGTTCACCTCTCACTCCCCCACAAACTCTCTGATCAGCAAAGCTGGGCTGTCTGGAATTCCCCAGTCACACTGTCCTGCTTACCCCTCCATGCCTGTGGCATCTGTTCCCCTTTCTGGAATGTCCTCCACATCTTTCTACCTGACAGTCCTAGACTGACCTTTCACGTCCTTTTGCAAACCTTCCCTGGTACCTACTCCTCCCTATGCCCACAGCTGACAAGCACCCTGCCTGTGCCTGGGTTAGCTTTGCCAATTGGACAGTCCTTCCCTGTAGTTCCCTTGTGCTGTGTCTCTCACTGATCCCTACACAGCTCTGGGCTAAGCAATACCACCTTTGAAATTCTCCCCCCTCCCAACCCCGAAGCCTAGTCTGGTGCCTAGAAATTGGTATATGCCCAGTATCCTAAATGCTCCATGTTTGGAGCGTCTCTCTTCCATTTCCAGAGTCTCTTGAATTTTGAAGAAGCATCACAAAGGAATTGAGAATATGTTATAAAACAAGTATTAGAGATTATACTCAGGGGATGGGAGTAGATCTACTCAGTAGGATAAGAGACTTCACACACTGTATAGAATATGTCCCCAAAAGATGCTATCGACTGGGTAGAAAACTGACTCTGTCCTGTCTCCCGTAGACAGGTAGCTTTAACATAACGCTGGAGGTTTTACTGTCTGTGGTTTTCCTGCAATCCTTCTATCTGTACTGAGAAGTTGCTAGTCACTAATACTTTCAGCAGAATACTCCTTCATGCCAGTTCCTATGTAAACCAAACTATACTGACACCAAGCAGCTGGTCAGGAAATAGCCCTTCCAAGTAGGTTGTACAGGTTAAAATGGAGTTATACAATAAGGGTATGTTAGAAGCCATAGAGCTGGGAGATCAACCCCAGAGAACAGTCTTCAAAACTTGAATTGCTCAGTGGTTAGCACTTGTCTAGATTCACAAGACCCAGGATTTTTACAGTCAACACTGAAGACAAAATTATTATTATTATTATTATTATGATGATGATGATGATGATGATGATGATGATGATGATGAGACAGGGTTTCTCTGTATAGCCTTGGCTGTCCTGGAACTCACTCGGTAGACCAGGCTGGCCTCAAACTCAGAAATCCGCCTGCCTCTGCCTCCCAAGTGCTGGGATTAAAGGCGTGCGCCACCACCGCCCGGCTTGAAGACAAAATTAATATAGCCAGATTGTGTGGCCTCTTCTTAAAATTTGGTCAACAGCCTGAGCATCACAGCACCACATAGCGACAGAAAAAAATAGGCCATGGCCTATGGATGTGGCATTTGGCAGTGCTGGAAAATGCAGGTGGAAATTCAACATGGGTAGCATGACCTTCAAATAAAGGGACAACCACTGCATGCAGATTCATACGTCCGCAGATGTAGAGGAACATGCCTTATGACATCGTCCAACCCGACCTTGTAGTGGTATCACAAAGAAAGGGGGAAGAGTCTTTGAAGGTTTCATGGCAGCCACCCTAACATAAGACAATGGTTAGGAGTTGGTTATTTCACTTGGCATCTGTGACTTCAAATGGAACATAATGGAACATAATCCCCTGTTTAATAGCCGTGCTACTTCAGTACTTGATTTGACAGACAACATACTAAGCGAACTATTCCCTTGTGTTTTATATTAATTTTGTTACTATAAAATATTAGCTTTGGGAGTTGTGGCAGATGTGGCTAAGTGGAAAGGAACACTTCCTTAGCTGGAATGAGCACCTGAGTTTAAATCCACAATAAATACACATGTGTGTATACACACACACACACACACACACACACACACACACACACACACACTAGCTTTGTAGTTTCCTCCCATAAACTTGATTCAGTTTTTTCCAACTTTAAATGTTTTGCCATGCATCTCTCGGTGGCTTTCCTACTTTCCTGTATATAAACACTGGCACCACATGTCACGTTGCTTTTCACTCATTCACTTAAAACTCTCGAGCCTGCTAAGGCTGGGTGCTCTTCTAAGTACCTCTGAAAGAGCCATGGAGGACAGACAAAAGTTCTCATCCACATACAGGGTTACATTTTGATTGGCTCTTTCTGCATCCAGACAGTTCAAACTCTGAGGCTCCTATAAGGCCACTGCCTGGTACTCCTTGGTCATCTCTTTTTTTAACTAAAAGACTAGTACCAGGTGACAGTCCTAAGTTATATGGATTGTATTATGGATCTTTGCCCCAATCTAAATATACTTGCAATTGCTTTCTCTCTTAATATTCTGGCCTTTCTCCAATAAGCTTTTGTATAAACAGCTTTAACTGGTTCCACCAGTAGCCCAGGCACTTTAAAACCATAATAAAGATGGCTTGCCGAGCAGGTGGCTTGTACTTGATCTGCATTCTGTAATCTTACCCTAGCTTTATTATACTGTCAGCAGTGATGTCCCACCTTTTTCTTCCTTATGAACTGTTTTATCATCAATTACTGGTACTCCCCACATTTATGTTTCCTCTAGATAAACTATTAAGATTTTAGTAGTTCACCAAGAGCCATATGCAAAATATGAGACTATGGTTTTGACCATTTCAGCAGCAGCAGCAGCACCACCACCACCACCAAGATAAAGGAATGGTTTCGGAGAGGTCTCCCCTGTGGAAGTTAAGTCTCCTATGGTTTCATAAAGCCCTATTATACCACTATATCATAAAATGATACAATCAACTTTTTCTGTAAAGCTGTTGTGATAACAACCATCATGGAGGCATAGTGAACATGTCTGGAATGGGGTCTCCAGCTCTTGGGACAGTGTTTGGCACATGGGATATCCTTGGTTCCTTGGTCAGAGAAAAGAATAGTAGACTTGATAGTTTATCTGAAGTTGGACATATGTTCTTAGATGCTATGTTTCTATCCAGTGAACACAGGATATGATCACATACATGTGAAGAACCCTTAAGCTTAACTTTTTCCACTATTTGGCTACAGGACTTAAAACAAACAAACAAACAAACAAAAACCAGGAATGACTGAACTGTTTCTGCTATAAATGAAGTAAAAAGAAGTCTGGCCCTAGAGGCAGAATCTAAGCCAAACTGCATTATGCAGCTTGCCTGATATTTTTATGTGGATGAAATCAGATTAGAATCAAAACCGATAGCAAATAAGAACTATAAAGGAAATAGTGAAATATGTAATTTGCAGCTTAGAGCGTATATGTCAAAAGGAGGATAAGAGAGGAGGGTACTTTCGTGGAGAAATGGAGGTAGCATTCCTAATTGACATCTGGAATACAGCCTGTGGCTCTGTCACACTGCTTTTTTGTTTGTTTGTTTGTTTGTTTGTTTTGTTTGTTTTATAGCCTTGGCTGTTGTCCTGGAACTCACTCTGTAGACCAGGCTGGCCTCGAACTCAGAAATCCACCTGCCTCTGCCTCCCAAGTGCTGGGATTAAAGGCGTGCACCACCACTGCCCGGCTTTATCTCACTGCTAAAGGCATTCAGCTTTATGGTGGGGAGAGGTCTAATTGCCTAAGCAATTGTCATTCAAGAAGTGTTGCTAAAATGTATACAACCACCACACACTAAAGAATGGCCAGCTATCCCAACAAAGGGACTGCTGGGTCTGATGTCACACGTGGACTTGCTTTGCAATTCAAGTGTGTGGTAGTTTGAGAAAATGGGAAAGCCATGAAAAACAAATGGTGGGCAGGGTGGGCTGACCCCCAGAAGATTTAGGAACCAGTTCTCTACTTCCTATTGCCACTGGTCAGGAAGAAAGAAATTGTCAAAGGAGTGATGATCAGATCTTTACCGTGCACCGAGCTGGTTTCACAGGCATGTGGCCTCTGGTCACACAGTACCTTGTATTCAGATCTAGTTTAACAGGTTGCTTCAGCTGGTCTGAAACTTCATAGTTCTTGAGGAAGAGGTTTGCTTTGTCCCTGGCTTTATGTGACTTTTTGTCCTGATTGCAGAATATTTCTGAAATTGGGTGAAAAACTAAGCACAGGGCAGGTAAGATGCCTCCTGCCTCTGTGGATAAGACTGCGTCCCACCAAGCCTGAGGACCTGTGTTCAGTTTCTGGAACCCACATGGTGGAAGGAGAGAACTGACTCCCACAAGTTGTCCTCTGACTTCCATATGCACTCTGTGTATACTGCCACACCCAAATAAATAAACAAATGCAATTCCCAAACTTGAAAGATGAAAACACGCTTATCATGGGTGCACCTGCCTTTAATTGGGAGGCAGAGGCAGGTCTCAAGTTTGAAGCTAGCCTGGCCTGCATAGTGAGTTCCAGGCATCCAGGGCTCTACAGAGTAATCCTGTCTTAAAAAAAAAAAAAAAAAGTAGAATATATGGTTCCAGGTACCATAAATTGCTTTCTTCATTGCTTGTTACCATTGTTGCACTCTATTATTATTAATTATTATTGTTGCTATGATGATGATGATGTCATGCTCCATGACTAAGGGAGTACGGAATGACTCAGCCTGGGCCAACTTCACTAACATCAGCACCCGCCTTCAGCACAGGGAGGATGGTAGTGAGTCCTAAATGCTGGCATTGGTTTTAATGACCACCTGTCTATCTCAGAAGGATAATTGTGGACCATTTCTCTCACGTCACTGTTGCATCATGGCAAAAGACAACCAGTACCTACTAAGCATTGTGCTAGAGTCACACACAGAAGATAAGAGGTTCCTGGGCTGCAGGGATGGCCCAACAGTTAGGATCATCGGCTGCTCTTCCAGAATATCCAGCTTGGATTCCCAGGACTCACATGAAGGCTCACAGCTATTTGTCATTCCAGTTCTAGATCATGGTTATCATCCAGTTTAGTCCTCACTTGTCCAATGGGAGTTGCCCAAAGTCACACGTACATGTTTGCCACACACTGATGTCACCAGGGAGAATTGTCTCTGCTCTCAATGAGCTCGAAGGATAGGGAGACCGAACTCTGATAAACTGTACTTTGCCACTTCACCATGGCCTGACCCCCATACATACACACAAATGCACTCACAGACATACATGTGCACACACATACATATACATACAGACAAGCTATGTTTCTTCACGTCACCATGAACTGATACACACACACACACATAGACACACAAAAGCTGTGTTGTATCACTTCACTAAGATCTTACCCCCAGACTTATGTATGTATACACACATATATACATGTGCACATACATCATATACATAATATTTGCACATACATGCATTTACATTACACAGAGGGGTATGCTTGCATACAAATGTACATTACACACTACATATACTACATACACATACACAGTACACACTGCATATACACAGATGGACAACATACATACCCCATACTACACATGCATACAAACATTACAGAGCTAAAAACATTAATAAGCAAAATAACTATATAGGAATATATAGTGGCCGTGTACAGACTGAGCCGCTAGGAGACTTCTCAGAGTTACATGGGGTCCATTAGAAATGACTTTCTGGAGCAGCTGAGATTTACACTCATGTTCAAGACAAAAGGGACTTGTCTTTTAAGTGGAGTGAATCAAATGTTTTCCGAAAAGAATGTGAGGGGCGGAGACACGAAGGCGAACAAGAGCACACTGTGCACAGAGATGACGAGCAGTCGTCAGTAGCTGGGAGGGTTTCAAGCAGACCTGAAGAATCACTCATGCAAAGGCATTTAAAGGCTCAACTGTGTGCATATATCTGTGAGCCTCGTCTTTCCTGAATAGAGAGGGTCGCCACTGGCTATGGAACCACTAGTGTCTACTGAGATGATGCTAAAATAATGCTTCAGATCATCACTGTCCTATTGCACTTCCTTCATTATTGTCTCCCAGTAGGATCATTCAACTCTTGTCTTCAGGCTGCTCTGAATTTTAACAGTAATTGCTCACAGGGATCTACTGTATTCTATAGACTGCTTACATAGTAATTTGGCATCTATTGGCTTCAGGAAGAATTACAATGGCCACCAACTGTCTATTTCCTGAAGTGCAGAATACAATCATTATTTGTAGTTGAGATGTATTTTATGCATTTTTTTTCTGGCATTCCTTCCCAACAGAAGACCACAACTATTTGTAGGGAAGGAATACTTTGCAGTTTGACATGTCGAAACTTGCTTTTGTAAGATCTGCTAATGCATTTCCAAGGAAATGTTTGCTTTGCTGCCTGCTATTTTTATAGACCATTTGCTTGTGAGACTAAGACTTTAAACAACAGACTCTCATGGTCCCAGGCTACCCGGCATCTCCTCTGGGGAGGAAGATGTTAAACCACATCAGACGATGAGAACTCTTCGTCTGACTCATGTGTCCCAGTTACACGTATTCTGTGTGCCTTGATTTCTTCATCCATGATGTGGAGACAGCCATTGCTCTAGATCAGTGCTGGTCAGCGTACGCTGAAAGCTTGGCCATTTCCTTCCATGTTCCCAATCTGTCAAAGACAAGTATTTTTAATAATATAAAATAACAGTGAATTCACAAAAAATTAATATAAACATACAAAAGAAAATAAAATGTATTACATTTACCAGACAAAGGGACAGGGAAAGTGGTCTATCTGGGTGGTAGTGTCTTTGCCAAGCATGTTCAGGGACCTAGGTTCCACCTCCATCACAGTAAGGAAAAAAAATATACCATTGCTGACAAAAAGTTTACACTTACCATCCATAGGTTTCTAGTGCTAGACTCTTTCTAGCCCATCGCTGATCAACAAGGAGTAAATGATCCAGGCTTGGAAAGTACAGGGGTCTCTGTGACCACCAAGGCCAGCAGGGTGATGATCTGAGGGGATAAGAAGGGGATTCAGTTTAGCATGACTCAGTAGTCTGTTGCCTTAGGTTTTTCAAACCCTTCTTTAACTAGGGTTCTTTAACGCTTCAACCTCCCTGCTAGCCCACCCATCAGAGGTGGGGGGAAAGGTTAACAGGAAACAGGGGTTGTGATCCTGTTTAGAAGTAGTTCTTTGGGGAAAATTAACCTAGGGAAAAAAAGTACTTTCCCCAAAGAAACCAGAGACATCCACCTCAGGAGCCAGCACTGGTGCAAAGAGAATCTGACTGAATAGTTTATTTGGGGGAATATTTTAAGCATAGCACAGTCTGGTGAAATTGTTTTCTAGTGCTAATTAGCTCAACCCCATGCACACAACAAAACTTAAGACATGACTACATTGGAAGCTTTGGGAAGTACATGTGACACCTTCCAGAAAGATGGGTTCTATAAATTGAGAAACACAAGTTCTCAGTAAAGGTCTCGGGGAGGATCTGGTGTGGTCTCAGCCACACAGACAGTAAAGAGGCCACCAGGCAATTAACCACATCTGATCCCAGCCTTCTGGGCAGAAAACAGGTTACACCGCTCTCTCTTTGAAGAGCTAGACCTGTGTATTTAACATTTCCGGTTCCTCTGGTGCTTGTCTATGAGCACAGAGCCCTCTGTACCTCCCCAGGAAAGGATGTGTGGGCTGGTCACACCGTGGACTGGTCGCGCCGTGGATAGCTCTTCCTGGGCCATTTTCTTCCTAGATCTTCCCTCAAAATACCACTGTATGACTCTGCACAGAGGCATCTGAAGATTTAGAAATGGTTTTTTTGTCCTCGGACATCTTGGAGCCTTTCTCAGTTTTATTTCTCAACACCAGAGATGAATCTGAGTCATTCCTTAATTATTGCTCAAAAGAGGCATCGCCTCCTTGTAAGGACAGCCCCTCTCTTTACCATGGGTACAACCGCTAAAAGTTTATAATGATCAAAAGTGGCACACCTGCAGTAGAAGCCACACTGTCGTGGGCATTACCCAGACATTAATGGGAAATACTTGTACAATTACCCTTTTTTAAAATTTCTCTCATTTAAGTATGGTGTTCAGTAAATCCAACCACATTAGTTACTTTTCCATTGCTACAATGAAACACCACAACCAAAGAGACTTATTGAAGAACAAGCTTACTTGGGCTAATGGTTGCAGGGGGTGAGAGTCCACGATGGCAGAGCAGAGGGGTATGACCACTGGAGCAGAGAGCTGAGAGCTCACATCTTGAACCACAGACACAGCAGAGAGAACAAACTGGGAATTACATGTGACTTTTAAACCTCAAAGTCTACCCCCAGGGATGTACTTCCTCCAGCAAGGCCACACCTCCTAAACCTCCCCCAAACTGTGTCATTAACTGGGCATCATATTTTTCAACATCTAAGGCTATGGGGATCGTTTCATTCAGACCACCACACACATGATACTCAATACTTTATTATAAAATGGGTTTTGTATTAGAGATTTTGCACAATTACAGGCTGACAGAAGTATTCTGGGCATGTTTAAGGTAAAGGTCTCATATCTAAGAAGTAAGGCATAGGTGGTGATTAGCGATGATTGTCAACTTCATGGGATTAGAGCTGACTGAAAAGGCAAAACCAAACTGCGCACCAGTATTCATCTCTCTGCTTCCTGCCTGGAGGTGCCATGTGATCAGCTGCCTCATACCACCACCATGGACTGCACATAATAAGTTTGGGAACTCTAGGCTCGCCTAAATAAGTCCCAAGTGTCCATCAACTGTGTGCTTTCAAGGGGGAGATTCCTGAGGCCTGCTGTAGCTGTTTCTAAGCCAGACTTAAACACTTCCAGGTAAAATGCCATGTCTCCAATTTGTGGTCCAGAAAATAGGGCTAACAGAGTCAGGGACAACATGAGCATGCCTGTCCTATGCATCACTTTTCCATCACTGTGAAGGAATAACAGACAGCAAATTAAAGGAAGAGAGATTTATTTGGCTCACGGTTGCAAAGGCCCTTAGTCCATCGTGACAGGAATGGCATGGGGACACTGATGGTGGTATGAACCTGTAGGCTATGGAGCTGTTCACTAGGAAGACAGAGCAGCCAGAACTACACTGGGTCATACTTTTTTTTTAAAATGAATATTCTTTGTTTAATTTTAAAATTATATATACATAGAAAATTCATCATTGTGAAAACATATACAGATAAGATGGCTGTTTGGTCAGTTTGTTTAAACTTGTTGTCAGTCAGTAATATAGCCACAAACCCTTGGACTCTGCTTTTAGGCAAAATCCTGCTTTCTGGTTGGGAATTCTCTATAGAGTTGAGTCAGAAGATGGGACAACTCATATTTGGATTTTAACACTACTTACACTAACTTCCATCACTTTCAAGCTGTCTCCATTGAATCATTTACCTCAAAAGTACTATGAGATATCCCTAGCCCTATGACTAGAAATTATGCCCAAAGGCCCATTTTTAATAACCCATCTCTACCAGCTTGGTTCCACCTTCTAAGCATCTACAGCCTCCTGAAATATGGCCGCCAGCTGGGGGGAAATGTGCTCAACACATGAGCCTGTGGGAGACATTTCCGACTCAACTCATAACCTCCTCCTTCCAGCTCATGCTTTTAGTGAACTCTGTTGCCCCCATGAATGACATCCGTCTCCTCAAGAATAATCTCCAAGCAACCATCTTTTCTTATTATCTGGGAAGATGTTTCTCCAATGACCTCATGCCTGTGATATCAGAGAAATCAGAAAACAGCCAGTGGGTATCCTGCTTCATCATTCTCTTAGGAACTCCAAGACTGGGGAAGAGCAGCATCTTAAAATTCAGCCGTGTGTATGCCCTTGTGCCCTCTCTGCCCTGACCCCATGAGGTAATGAGGTGACCCACTTCTGACTCTTGTTCTACACAGAGCATAATGACTATCCAGAGTCTAAAAAGGAAATTTTTTTTTTAAAGAGAAAGATCCAGAAAAATCTTTTAGAATGGAGAAGAAACCATGTATATATATGATTTTTTTTTTTTTTTTGCCTGTAAAACAGGCCCAGTCTTAGCCACAGTTTTAAGAGAATCCACTTTTCAGAAAGTTTAAAACCTTTATGTTAAAATTGAGATGTCGCCCTCTCTCCATATCCACAATCTTGGTTTCCCATTGTATGAGAATCAAGCCTTGTTTAGCGGTTTCTCTTCATACAGACAGTTTTTCAAGTCACATTTGTGGTCCACACCATAAATCACGGGCATTAAAAATGAATTAGAACAGAACAAAACAGTCACTAATGTGTTCTAATAGTAAATGTGGGCACCATTTCTGGTGGCATTTGTGTGTGCTGGGTCTCTCTATAAGACAGATTTCTTACGTGGGCTGGGTCCAAAATGGGCTTCAATCTATGAATGTTGAGCTTTAATTCAGGAACTTGAGTGTGTGCTACAATGGCCAGACTGAGTTAAAATACATGTTCTCAGGCCTTGCCTATTCAGGATCAGCACATGTCTGTGTGATGCAGGAAGGCTTTGAGCACATGGGACAAAGGCTCTCCTGGCAGCACAGACAGCCATTGATGTGGTAGCATCAGTCAGCTTCCCCACGCTGGCTCGCTGCATGCTTGGGTTGCTCAGTGCAGATGCAGTTATCTGGTGATTGCAATAGCAAATGCCCCCTGATACTTGAGAGTGCAATAAATATGACTGTTTGTAATTCGTGTGTTCCTGGGGGTATAGCTTAGTGCTAGAGTGTTTGGCTAGGATGCATGAGGCCCTGAGGTTCATTTCCAACATAGGAAGGAAGGGGGAAAGGAGTAGGGAGAGAAGGGTGAAGGAGGCGTCTTAGTTGGGTTTCCTTTACTGTGAAGAGATACCATGACCAAGGCAACTCTTACAAAAGAAAACATTTAATTGGGGCTGGCTTACAGAGTCAGAGGTTCAGTCCATTATTATCATCATGGCAGAAAGCATGGCAATGTGCAGCCAGACATGGTGCTGGAGGAGCCAAGAGTTTTACATCTTGATCCAAAGGCAACCAGGAGATGATTGTCTTCTATAGACAGCCAGGAGGGGGGGTGTTTCTTCCACCCTGGGTGAAACTTAAAACTTACCCCCCCCACACACACAGTGATACACTTCTTTTAATAGGGCCACACCTCCTAAGAGTGCCACCTCCCATGAGCCAAGCATATTCAAACCACTACAGGAGGAGAGAGAAGGGAGAAAGTAGAAGCCTGGAATAGGGCTTGGGTATATAGAACTTTAGTGCTTCTACAAGGTAATAAATTAATATTTAAAATACTAGTTTATATGAATGTGTCTGTTTGTGCATATGTGTGTGTGTGTGTGTGTGTGTATGCATATTTTCATGTGCATACACATGGGTGTGGAAGACCAAAACTTCGAGTGTCTTCATTAATGGCTTTCCATCTCTCTAGCCCCAAAGTTATTTTTTTCTGACTTTGCATCTCAGTTCTTATTCTAGCTGACTTCATTGTTTTCCTTCTCTCAGAAAACAGAGATCACTGTAAGGCAGCACAACACAAACTCATGTTGCCATGCCTTTATTTCTGGGCATTTCACTAAGCTTGTAATTTGGTTAAAATAAACATAAATCTATTCTCAAGTCTATCTTGAGAGACCAGAAAAGTCAGGCATGATACAGGTCATGCCAACCTACTTTTGTGTGAAGGCCAGAGCATGACAAGATTGTCCATGTTCAGTCCCTGCCAGCCTCTTCACTATTCTCTCACATCTCATAAGTAGAAATGTCAGTAGCATGTGTCTCCTGGGTAACCTCGGGAAGAACATGCACTGGAACATGGTTAGGGAGCTAGTAGGGAGGGCCATGTATATCTACTTTGCAATTGCTTCTGAGATTTAGTTCTATCCATCGACAATACTTCTCTTCCAAGAGGGCCTCATTGTCCACAGTAGGACCATCAAAAAAGCAAGTAAGGATCCAGGTCTTTCTCCTGAAGAAGTCTATTTCTATCCTTCTCCCCACCCCCAAGGCTTCATGTTGACTTCAGCAAAAACAAATGAAATTCAAGTTTAAAACTATAGGTGGTCAAGCTCCTTGGTAAGAGTGGGATAAAGAGATTTACAGGTAGAGTAGATAGCTTTTAGCAGATGATAGATAGATTAGATAGATAGGTAGATAGGTAGATAGATAGGTAGGTAGATAGATAGGTAGGTAGATAGATAGATAGATAGATAGATAGATAGATAGATAGATAGGATAGGCAAAAAGACAGACAAGATAGATGGTAGATAGATAGGCAGAAAGACAGACAAGATAGATGGTAGATAGATATAGATAGATGATAGATAGATAGATAGATAGATAGATAGATAGATAGATAGATAGATAGATAGACAGACAGGTAGATAGATGTTAGATGATAGCTCAATATGTACAAAGAAATATGATGGATTATAGATAATAGATAAATAGGTAGCTGATAGATAAAATAATTTATAAGCATTGACTTCATGCCAGGTTCTGTGCTAAATGCATTTCTAAGATTATCCCACAGAATAAAGACGCTATTGTGGTATACTTTGTGGTTTTGTTTGTTTGTATTTGCTCTTTACAGAGAGTACTCACTATGAAGCTCTAGCTGGCCTGAAATCCACTATAGAGCCCAGGCTGCCTTCGAGCTTGCTATGCAGTGGGTGACAACCTTGAACTCCTGATCTTCCTGTCCGTGGCGGCGTGTACCCACAATGCACCTCTGATGTTGAGAAGTAGAATCTCACATTGGAGACAAGCACAGGGCATCCGCCAAGATCTTGTCTCAAAACAGCACAAGTGAGAAGGGACTGTTAGCCAGCTCTCTGCTTCTGTAACAAATTACCTTTCCAACGCTGACACTATAGTTCCAGGACACCAAACTAGGTTATACAGTGCCAGGGATTATTGAACGTGGGGATCTGTGCATGCTCTGGCAACTGAGCATTCCACCATAAGCCGCATCCCAGTCCATCGGTCTCTGTTTTTAAAATGAGATTGAAGATAATCGGCATTATGTAATTTCTAGGTCAATACCTAGAAACTTATGGTGTCGGGATTTGATGTCAGACAGTCTGACTCCAAAAGCCATGTGTTTTGTTTTGTTTTTTTACTCAAAGCTTATGTTCTCCTAAACATAAAGCAAGAGTTCAAGGTGACCAGACTTCTACTGCATGCTACACCTCAGTGTTTCTCAACCTCCTTGATGCTGCAAATTTTAATACTCATTAGTTCCTCATGCTGTGGTGACTCCAACCATAAAATTATTTTATTGCTACTTCATAACTGTAATTTGCTACTGTATGAATCGCAGTGTAAATATTTTTGGAGATAGCAGTTTGCCATGGGTGTGTGTGTGGGGGGGGGGGGGTTAATCATGACCTAAAGGTTGAGAACCACCACCATAGCTGCATCTGTAATGTTCTGTGAAGGTCTAGTCCCTGGTGATGGTGGATGTGGTGGAGCCTTTAGCAGGTGCAATCATATGACTAGTGTTACGTTGTTAAGGCCAGGCCTTCTCGGGGGACTGTGAGATTTTGGTCCTCTTTGCTAGTCGCGAGGTAAATGTTGTTACTATGAATGCTCCATCTCCATAGGGCCAGCAGCAAAGAGGATGGCCAATCATAGTCTGAACCCTCCACCACCACGAACCAAAAGGAACCTTTCCTCTTTGCAAGTCAGTGTAGCTTGGGCATTTGTTACAGAAGCAGAGAGCTGGCTAACAGTCCCTTCTCACTTGTGCTGTTTTGAGACAAGATCTTGGCGGATGCCCTGTGCTTGTCTCCAATGTGAGATTCTACTTCTCAACATCAGAGGTGCATTGTGGGTACACGCCGCCACGGACGGCTGCATTTTCATGTTATGCTCAGTAAACTGAGAATAGCTGAGAAGTTGTCTCTCAAGGAGCTCCCTGGAAAATCTGAGTGCTGAGGAGGCTTTTTGATAAATGACACCCTATGCTCCTACAACTACAACGTGATATCCTAAAATCTTACAGACCAAGGTGACCAAGTTTCATTAGTATTTAACTCGAAAACTGAGACAGCTATAGATATAACCTGGGGTTTGTATTTAGGTGCTAAGCAGTCTGAATTGTACAGAGCACAAGCATTGCCTGTGTTCTGACGTCTGTTAAACCTACATATTCATACATGCTCATACATATTCATGAATACTGATACATATTCATATGTTTTAGTTCACTTTGACCTTTTTGCTCAAAGATGGCCATTTATCAGGTCTGGTGGTACAAACTTGTAGTTGCAGTTGCTAGGGAGGCTCAGGTAGGCGGATTTGAACAGTTAAGTCCTATGTCAGCTAGAGAGAAAGTTTGAGGCTATCCTGGACAACTTAGTGAGACCTAGGTTCCAAATTGAAAACAGAAAAAGGGGCTGGCGAATGTAGCTCAGTGGTAGAGCCTTTGTCTACCATGTGCAAAGTCCTATGTTTAACCCCAGGAAGAAAGGAAGGAAGGAAGGAAGGAAGGAAGGAAGGAAGGAAGGAAGGAAGGAAGGGAGGAAGGAAAGAAGGAAGGAAAAGAAAGAAAAAATTGTTCTCCTGTGGTATATCTCTCTGACATGCTGTTGCAGCAGGATTTAGCCAGCATCCATTAAGTGCATGTCATTGTCATAGAAGACATTGCACTGTGACATGATCCTTGGCTTTCTCTGCTCTTTCTACTGGGACTGCACATGTCTTAGAAATTATCAACAACCATGCCACCTTTGTATAGTAGCTTAGAGTCTGGCTCATGGCGCTAAAGACACTTAAAGTTTGCCAGTAATGAATTAATAAATAAATCATGACAGCACAGAGCCTCCAAGTCTGAAACAAGACCTTCACCTTGCAGCTTATACCACGGTTGTGGAGTGTAAATAAGCATGGTGTGGACCAAGAGCCCAGAAACATCAGCAGAGCCCTCGGGCTGCCAAGTGTCCTTAGAGTGGAAGACCTTGGAGAACAATTGTTCTCACTTGTCACTGCAGATACACAAAAAAGTGTCACTGGGTCTCCAGGAGCAGCTACTGCTGATAGACACTGCAGCAAGCAGGCCCTCTCTGGGTCTACCAGCCTGCTGGAGGGTTCCAAGGACGTACAGGGTTGAGGCGGGAGCATGTCCTTGCTTTTCACTACACCTGCAGATGAGGTTTTCTTGATGTGTATTGTATCTTTGCAGACGGAGATTGTAGCTCAAGGTCACAAGTGTAGCTTTGCTGGCTGCAGAACTCAGCTCTGACAACTATCTTTCTAGCTCTCCCTTCAAAACTATCTCAAGCTGTATCGCTAAGAGGCCTTCAGTGACCAGCTTCCAGATCTGTTTACATACCCCTTTCATCTGCTCACTGCTCCGCACACACCTTGTTCTTGCACTTACCTGCCTTGCCAGAAGAGCAGCTGATAAAGAACTGGTCTTATTTCTGTCAGGCTGGGAGTTGTAGAGAGACAGAACCTTGCCTCTTACCCAGTGCCAGGCCCTATGCAGTACAGACAGGCCTTTGCATCGTCTCTTTCTGGTAGCTGTGGTGGAGATACCGTCGAATGTCCTTGCCCATGCTAAGGGTCTGTATTTTGGATGAGGCTCGTCTTTGCATTGCAGTAGAGGGGAAGCTTTCAGCACAGTGTTACCATGTTAAGACAAAGACTGACAAATTCCAAGAGCTCTCCCAGCTCCAGAAATCTAAAAATCTAATTTTATTTTATTTATTTATTTTTTACCTCCCTGTAAACCTACCCTAAACTCTGCCTCCTGCTCAACTAACATGAGAGTTTTTTTTTTTTTTTTCTGTGCTGGGCAACCACTTGAATTTATTGTCAACACGCCTGAGACTTCCGGACCGTTTGGAGGACTGAACTGCAGCAGATTCACAGTGCATCCAGCTGCTAGCCTGGGATGAAGGATCACATGGAGAAGATGCTGAAGCCATCATTATAGATTTTCCCAGCAGTGGCTTTCCACAGACTGGAATCAAAATGGTAATTGGTGCCGACGTCTCAGAGGTCATTGGCAAGCAGGGACAGCTCCCTGGTTCTTTATAATAGAGTCTCTTCCTGAACCAAGTAATGACCTTGACGTAGCTTCAAGATGAATTCACATGATGAGAAAGCCTAGGAACACCACCTCTAAAGAGCACCCGATAGCCTCTTAGACACTAGCACAGCAACGAGAGAGAAGGCTCTCTCTTTAAAAAGGGTCTCTGCTGCTTACTCAGGTACACACAGACCCATACTCGTCAGGAAGTAAACCTTCTAAATGAACGAACAGACCAATGGCACTGGTGAATGTTTTCAGTAATGACCCTGTTTCTCAGCACTGTGGAGAGAGGAAAGAGAAGTTTGCCTCTCCTTTCTGGCTGCAGACGACATTAAAGCGTACTGTTGAATAATAAATGTCCATTAACTAGTCCTGCAATAATTGCATTTAAACCAATTTTATGATCATATAGAACCGCATTTTACATCAAAGTGCAGCCAGATGAAAGTACCCCGCCTGGCAGACACAAACCAGTATCAGAGGGAGTTTTGGGAGAAGGTTTAATTGCCAGCGTAACCTGGGGCCCCAGTGTCTGTCATGCACAACTTTGCTGCCTTATGGCATCCATGTCCTCTTTCTCCTCATCCATAAACCAGAAACCGGGCATAAAGTTTTAAAAACTTGTTTTAAATGTTTCTCTTGAGTGGCAGGAGCAAACCAAGACTCGGTGGCAGTGCATTTGGCAGGAAGCAAGGTTCTTGGGTTCAATTCCCAGTCCTAGAAAGAAAAGGCCGATGTGTGGCCTCGTGCATAACATGTTCTAGATTGTGCCCTGTTGTGATCAACACCATGAGCAAAAGCAAACTCGTGAGCAAAGGGCTTGTTTGGTTTAGAGTCTACAGTCCATCATCAAGAAAAAGTCAGAACAGGAGCAAAAGAGAGGGACCTGGAGGCAGGACCTGGGACAGAGACCCTGGAGGAACGCTGGCTTGCTCAGCTTGCTTTCTTATACTACCATAATCATCTGCCCATGGGTGGCATTGTCCACAGTGGACAGGGACCTCTGGTAGCAATCAGTAATTTAAAAAGATACCCCACAGATATCTCTACAGGCAATATGACGGAGGCAATCCTTCAGTTGATGTTCTCTCTTCACAGATGACTCTAGCTTCTGCCAAGCTGACAAGAAACCAACCCACATAGAAAGATACTCTATGAAGGCTCCATCACAAACTCAGGGTAAGTATTTTAACTAGCTATTTGTCATCTAGAAATATAGAAGAGATCTGTCAATATTTATCATCCTCTCATACTGAACGTGAGCGGGACAGTACCATTTGTCATTGGCATCTTTGCATGTGGCCCTCCCATGTTCATCATTTTCTGAGTTCCTATGTCCATGGCAAGCTTCCTACTACAGTGAGGGCGCTTCAGATGAAGAGCTGGTATACAGCCCATCTGTCACCCTCACCTCGGAACTCCAAGGAGACAGAGAAAGAGACTGTTCTCAAAGTAAAGGCTTTAGATGTCTAACATTCTTTTTGGGTGTGTGTTCACATGTGTGCAAATGTGTATATGCGAGTGCATTAGAGTCCAGAAGACAACCTTGGGTACTATTCCCCAGATGCCTCTCATCTTGTTTTGTGAGACAGGCCCTATCACTGAGACCTCCCACTGAGGAGCCAGAGGGATCAGCCTGGCTCTACCTTCTCAGTGCTGGGATCAAGTCCTTGCACTTGGACAGCAAGCACTTTATGAACTCAGCCATCTACCTAGACCCTTTATTTCTAGTATGCAATAGAATCCATGTGCTTTTAGAAGAAACGGGGTGAGATGGGGTGGGAAGGAGTCTCAAAGGAAACCTATTACACCATGCATGATACTATATCCAGTCCTATACAGAGTTCAAAGTGAAGAACTTGGGGCAGGCCAGCTAGACAAGAGAACAACTCTAAATCCATCAGTTGTCTTGGTGATGGATCTGCTGGGGTTGTGCTGCCGTTGACCTGGTACTCTGCCTTAATGGATCAGCATTAGGGTGGATGTGCTCTGTGCATCCAGCTTTGCTGTGTGAGATGAAGGCACATTATATGCAACGAGCACAAATGTGGTGCAAAGACGATGCTCTTACTTTGATGATGCCATTCTTCCCTCCTTAGTAAATTACTCTGCTCCCCCAGGGTGATTAGGGGAGGCTGGAGAAAGCCAGATCTGTCCGTAGCTTTCTTGTTGTGTTTTTAGACTGCGCATCACTCCACCCACCCACCCACCCACCCACCCACCCACCTGTATACTGTAGATTTCTATTTTTAAATACTCATTATAATGTAAGAAGGAAGTTATAACATCAACAGTAAAATAGCATTAGGCTGATAAACAATTTACTTCTGTGAGCGAGCAGATGCTTGACACAGCTACTTACATGGGGAAGATCCAGTCCATCAAGGCAGGGGAAGGGCGACAGCTTCTTTCTACTCTGTCCAGGACTTTAGGACATAGGAAGGCTCTGACAAACATTCAGAATGGGTCTTCCCTCAGCAGTTAAATGTTTGTACTTATATTCTCACAGACATACCCAGAGGTGGGTTTCCACGGTGGTTTTAAATCCTGTCAGGTTGACACCCAAGATGAACTACCACAAGCAGAAACATAAATGAGTGGGATATAGGCCATACGAACATTAAGCCTGGGTTGATGAGGAAAATGAATGCAATTGCCCACCCTCCATACCCCTCCCATTGAGTTAGGCCGTCTCCTAACACTGTAACTAAATACTGGAGATAATCGGCTTATAAGGAGAGAAGTTTCATTGGCTCGTATATAACTGCTATATAACTGGCTGGTGTATAACTGGTTGGCCCCATTGCTTTGGACTTATTGTGAAGCTGCACATCGTGGTACAAAAGCATGACAAACAAGAATGGCTCACATCAATATCCATAGAGCAAAGACGAGGAGAAGAAAGGGCCCAGAGTCCCACAATCCACTTCAAAGGTATGTCCTGATGAGTTAGACCTCCTCCCACAATGCCCCTCCTCTTAAAGGCTCCACCTCCCCCCACTGATGCTAAACCAGGGACCAGTCCCAGGAGATGGACATCTGGGAAGCTCTTCATCTAAGCCTCAGTGCCTTTCAGTCCTCAGTGGTATACTTTCATTACCCACCACCATGTTGGATTTATACAAAAGGGAAGGAGGACCTTCACGTGCTCAGAAGCATGTCTCCCCAAAATCAGAACCCCCCCACCCCCATGCTGACATTAGCTTATCTCAGGAGTGACTATTCCTTCCGCAGGTCAATATGGGTTTTTGTGGTACAAGGGCATGATCTGAGGAGGCTGTTAGTAGAGTCTGTTCCCACCATGTGAAGAGCAACCTATCTGCAGTGGAGGTTACTGCACAAGGATCAACCTGTACTTAGAGTCTCCATTTCTCACAGTTTGTTTTTCTCAAGTTCTCACAAGAGTATTTGCATTTAACTTGGAGGATCTTATAGAGAGTTTCCTGGGCCTCTTCACTATATATATTTGCATCAGTGTGTTAAAAACTGAGAGGAGGATGATGTACATCCCAGGTTAGGAGAAGCAAACCACTTAGGAAGTAGAGCAATCCGTGTCAATTGTCAGATTGACAAAAATCTAGACTTAAGAGATGAGCCTCTGCACATGCCTGTGAGAGTGTTCTCTGGATTGTGTTAACTGACATGAAAAGACCTGCCCACTGTGGGTGGCACCATTCCCTAGCCTGAACTGGGTAAGTGAGAAAGGAGCAGAGCAACAGCATGCATTCACCCCTCTCTGTTTCAGATGTGCATGTCTAAGGACCAACTGCTTTATGTTTCTGTGGGCTCAGCTTTCCCACTATGATGGAGTATACCCTGAACTGTGAGCTGAAGTAAACTGTTTCTACCTTACGTTGCTTTGTCAAAGTGTTTTATCACAGCAACAGGGAAAGAAACTAAGACAAGAAGGTATGATCATATCTGCTTAAGAAAAGAACCCGGATGAGGACAAATCTCCCACACGCATCAGTGGGTCACCATCTGTTAGAGATGCTGGGGTGCCTGGAGCACTGAACACTGCAAGGATGAGGAGTAATAGTTCTGTAACATGGTGACTGGAACTTGTATATTCTCCATAAAAATTAACTGCTGCCATGTGTGTTTGTTAAAGCTGTTTTAAGTAGAAACTGGAGAGTGTAGCAAGGCTCTTTAGTGGGACCAGTTTGAGGAAGGGCTGGGAAAAGTACTGAGGAAATGGATTTTCTCAATCTTCTGAAAGTCCAGAGGAAGCTGGACACTCTACTGTGGCCCGTCTGACTCCTGAATGCAGAGGCAACGTGACCAGCCAGCCTCCTGATCTTGCCAGCCTGCCTCCCCTCCTCGACTGTGGTTTCTTCACCATGATACACAATATCTCTTTAAACCGTAAGCCAAAATAAACCTTTCCTCCTTTAAATTGCTTTTGTCAAAGATTTTTTTTTTAATCACAGCAACAGAAGGAAGGAAGGAATTTTTTCATCTGGATGTTCATAGAAAGAAAAATGAGAAATATGTTTTTATATAATCGCTCGAAATATTAGGTGTCAGGATGCCCCATCCAAGGAGGCTTTCCTTGGAGGCTGTTACCTGATATAACAATGTGCAGTGTCCGCCTTCCACAGTGTGCAGTGTCCACTCTCCACAGTGTGCAGTGTCCGCCCTCCACAGTGTGCAGTGTCCGCCCTCCACAGTGTGCAGTGTCCGCCCTCCACAGTGTTCAGTGTCCGCCCTCCACAGTGTGCAGTGTCCGCCCTCCACAGTGTTCAGTGTCCGCCCTCCACAGTGTGCAGTGTCCGCCCTCCACAGTGTGCAGTGTCCGCCCTCCACAGTGTGCAATGTCCACCCTCCACAGTGCTACAGAAGCAACGTCATCATTGATTTCAGGTTAATCCATGTCATTTATTCAGTGACTGCTGTATCTGTATGTTCCTCATCTTGCCTTACAATCTCAACATAAATTAAAATTTAATGCTTCTTTTATATTAAATATTTATACGATGCAAACTTATTCTCGACAGATCTGTGACTTTAAAAAAAGAAAGATCATTTCCAATAAAGAAAAAAAAAATGACGAGAGAGCCTCAAACTGTGTCACAATCAAATAAGCAAAAGTGGCTCAGATAACCTTCATGAGCATGAAGGTTGAAGCTCTTTTTCATAGAACACCCTGGGGTTCTCTGTTCAAAGTTAAAGAAGGAATTACTCTGGAATAATTGGGGTCAAGAGCACGGAGACCTTGTAAAGCACACAATTTGTGTGCTTCCTTTCCCTAAGCACGTCTCGTCAGTGTGGGATTTTTTCATATTACTATGCCATGTAAGGACAGTAAAGACTCTATTTAAGGAGCTGGAGAGATGGCTCACAGGTTACAAGAGCTCAGTTTCCAGCACCTACATGCAGTTCACAACCACCTGTAACTCTGACACACACACATGCGTGCACAAGCACACACACATAAATAAACTAGTTTTTTAAAGACTATGTTTAATATTTCGATTTTGATTTTGGCTCTCTAATGTCACTCTCCAAATTAAGAGTTGTGAGAAAACCACCAAAAATGTTTTTATTGATAAGTTTTGTATATTTTTGATGTCCTAATCCATTTCTTTCTTTATTTTAAAGAGTCAAGGCATTGTTTCCCGTGAGGCAGGCACTCTGCTGCTCAGCTATATCCCCAGGCTGCCCACGTCATGTTTATCTGATCATGTAAAACATTTCATCCTTCTTTTAAAATATTTCATTTGTGTCATTCTTGTTCTGACAACTTTATGAAGGGGACAGTAGATATTGAGCCTTAAATATTAGATCTTTCCCCTTGTCACATCTTATTGACTGTTCAAGGCATCGCTGCTGTTTGCTTGTGCATCTCACAATGGTCCTCAGAGGGTGGTCAGGTGGTGGGAGGAGTTGTGAAGAGGTACATGCTCACGAAGGAGGGGAACAGCAATTTGGAGGCTGAAAGAGAGGCCACTGGAGTTTAGAAACAGCACAGGGAAGGCTCTGGAGGCAGAATCCATGAATAAGGATGGAAAGGAGGGACTTATTTCTCCCCCTGCTTTGTAGTGAATACTCTCCTTTGTTGCTTCCAGGAGTCATCTTGACATGGTGGCTTTTGAAGTCGGTGCTTTTTTTGGATGTGTTTCTGTACTGAGGTGAGACTTCCTGTGGCTCCTCAGGGTGTTGTCTGTCTCTGCAGCTTCCTTTATAGTCTTTTGATAACTCTGGCAGCTCTTCGAATTTCTACAATAGGAAATCCACACCTGGGGCATCAGTATGCAAGGTAGATTTTGCCAAGTTTCCTGATCACTTCCATGTCTCTTTATGTCCCTTCCTTCTTCCTTGGGTACATTTTCCAGTTCACAATCTCCCGGATCTGACTACACTTGAGCCCACCATCCCCCTAGGCATCCATGTGGACTGTACATCGATCAATTTTTTTATCTTCATGACCAAATCCCCTAACAGAAGCAACCTGAGAGAGGAGAGATTTATTTTGACTCAGAGTTTCACAGGGTTGAGTCCACCATGAACAGTTTGGTCACCAACAGAGAGAAAGTAGGGAAAGAAGAAAACCAGCACTTGGCCTTGGTCTCCATGGTGATCTTAAGTCTCATCAAGCTGATGGTGACAATTATCCATCTCCAGAGTATGTAGGAGTGCTTTTCACTAGCGCATAAAATTCAAAAAAGAAAATCAATCATATTTTAATTATTTATGATTACAGTTGTGTAGTACATTTTTCTGGCATGAATATGAACCAAATCCCCATTATATCTCCGGACTGCCTGTCTGTGTCGTGTCACTGCATTCTAATTTTAAAGGGGTTCTTGTGTCAAAAAAAAGTTTGTGCAATTTTTTGGTAAGATGTATGGCAGAGAGCATCATCCCCAAACCCAAGTCCACACAGGAAAAGTCAGGTAAAACTTTGATCATGTGGTCAGTTCCAAATGGTAAGTCATGTAGGTAGAGAGGCTAAGAATTCATTCAGTGTTTGTTTGCTCCTGCCCTGAACCATACACAGCCCTGGATGCTGGGATTAACTGTGAAACAAGACAGGCAAGGCCCCCTCTCTCCAGAAATTTGTGATGTAATGGGGAGACAACCATCATACAAGCTTTAACAGGATGTACTTGTGTGGCAGGTGCATTGCTGGTGAAGTAAGATAATAGCCCAACATTCCTTAGAGACTAAAGATAGTGGGGAGGTGGGGAACAGAGGTCTCCAGAGCAGAGGCAACAGTACATTTGGAGACACGAGGTACTAAAGGAAACAGGCAGTGTGTGGGGTCAGGAGAGCTTAGGCCCAATATGTTGTCATAAACCTGGCATCTTAGCATTCAGGAGGAGGAGGGAGGAGGCTGCCATCTTGGGCCACACAGACAGACCCTGTCTCAAAAACTGAAAGATGGAGGAATAGAGAAAGGAATACAAGGAGGGGAGAGAAGAAAACCTCATCTGGGCCCGGGACACTGAACAGAGAGTGGTAGGGCCAGTGTGGCCCCAGCAGGGGCTAGACAAGAAAGACCCATGCATGACTCTGCATCTTTTTGTTGTTTGACACAAGGTCTCTCTACATAGCTCTGACTGTCTTAGAACTCACTATGTAGACCTTGTTGTGTAGACCAGACTGGCCTGGAACTCACTAGATCTGCCTGCCTCTGTCTCTTGAGTGCTGAGATTAAAGGTGTGTGCCATCCTCTGTTTTTAAACCCTTTGTAATGAATTCAGTTTGTCTCTTGTTTCCTCCTGCTTGGCTGAGACAGAGCCTCAGTCAGAGCTCATGTTTGCGTTCTGACCACACCTCTGTCTTGCTAGAGACCCAGTGAGCCCTTGCTGTTCTTGCAGAGGACACAGGTTCAGTTTCCAGATCCCATGACCATCTGTAGCTACAGTTCCAGGGGATTTGATGCCCTCTTTTGGTCTCCATGGGCACTGCACTCACCTAATACACATTCACACATTGAGGCAAACAACTCACACACATAAAGTAAACATCTTTTTTATTTAACAGAAAAGACCCACAGAATGACGTGCGACAAAGACCAAGGGACCTGCACGGAAATAGGACAGATAATCATCAGACATGGCCGGGGGTGGCAGGTGAGGAACACACAGCTGACTTTGGGGTCTAAGTTAAAGTGCCACCATTTTGGCTGATGACCTGATTTTTTCTCAGTGGTACTCAACTGTTCTGTTAGACAAAGAACCACTGGGTGATTTTTTAAAAAGTAAGTTTCTGAAGACAAATATGTAGAGCAGTAGGGATGCAAAAATAACAAATAATGATTGAAATGATTAGTCTTCAATATCATGGACAGGGAAGGATTAAAAAAAAAACTCAGCGGGAATAAAGGAGAGCATTCAAGGCCCCAGCAGTCTCCATGATATTTAAAGACTAGAGAAGGAGAAAATAATGAGGAACCAGGATCAATATTGATGTATATAAAAAGATGATGCTGTCTACAGTTACAGAGGTAGAGCTGTGCTGGGTAATTCCAAATTTCAGTAGGACTGCTGAGGTAGAGCCAAGCATGTCAAAGCCATCCACTGTGCTTCAGTGACGAGGTTGTCATCATTGCTATGTAGGAACAGGGCTGGTGGGCCCGTGGTAGAGACAGCATTACAGGAGGGTAACACCCAAAAGATGCCCCTCTGATGTTGAGTCTTACACAAGATTCTCCCAGAAATCAAAGGCTGAATAATTGAGTCATTGGCTTACACTCACTTAGCTGATTCTTGGAACAAGATCCAGGGACTAAGAGTGGGAGAAGGGCATGGGAATGCCAGAGAGAGAGAGAGAGAGAGAGAAATGCAAGATACAGACTTGAGTAATTATCACTAAGTGTGAATAAGATCTCTCTGTGTCCTGACTTCAGAAACGTCCATATGGAATGAGTCTCAGAATTCATCCACTTTCTTCTTCCTCTACTGGGATTGCTTTGTAAGGATGGGAAACCCCGGTCAGCAGCGTCATCAGGCATGTTTCTTCAAGTCTATTCCTTTGAGGTGCTTGGAAGCTCCAAATAGAACTTGAGATGGCGTGTTACAGCTGAGGCAACATGCTGCCAGGTTTCCACCTGCCTGGAGCTGTTTGTCATAGCAATGCTTGGAGAAAAATGTGGGCGGAGAGAATTAAGGAAGGGCAAGAAGTCACTGACAGTAAAGAACAGGTAGGAAAAGAACACAAATCCAGTGTAGGAAAAACATCAAGGCTACCAGGTGGGTGACATTCGTGACCAAACATTCAACTTCAGCTTTGACCCAGAACTTGGAGAAAATGTGGAGGAAAATTCATCTGGGCAAGTGAGCAAGAACAGACTCCAAAGAAGAGGGTTAGATGGGATGGTTCCTGCCCATCCTAGACCAAGCAGGTCCAGCCAGATCCAGGAACCTAACCACAGCAAGGCTGCCCACAAAGTCAACCTGTGGCCCAATCAATGATATGGAGATCTCAAGAGAAACAATATCTGTGCTCAAAGAAGTCTAGCTGGGCATAAAATTGCCACGTGTGTGCATACGCTTAAGGTTTTTCTAGGGAGACTCTAGAATAGTGACTTTCAACCTGTGGATTTCAACCCCCACAGGGGTCAAATATCAGTTATCTTGTATATCAGAAACTTACATTACATTTCATAACAGTTATGAAGGATCAACACAATAATTTTAAGATTGGGAGTCACCACAACATGAGGAGATGTATTAAAGGGTCGGAGCACTGGGAGGGTTGAGAACCACAGGTCTAGACAGGGAAGAGAAAGCAGCATAAAAATGACATTTATCAGATCCACGTGACAGTTTTATTCATCGAAGTAAATTAATACATTAGCATTCTGACTCAGACAGTCCTCTGTGGGGAGGCTGTTTGAGTAGTTGAGCTCCAGGAGGCCAAATCACTCTGGGCTTCATAATAAATCAAATCTATAGCACTTCAAAGCCTGGGACCCAAGCTTGACCAGTACCTCTTACCATAACAACGAGCAGATGCCCTGAGAGGCTAGCCTTAGCTCTCTCCCCAATGCTTTAAAACTTGTCGTCTTCTGACTATAGTATACTGCTTCTGTGATGTTTCATGATGCAGAAATGAAAGAATGCTATATGACACTTGTCCCCATTAACTCTTGAGCCAACCTGTGTATTTACTGTCTTGGTTTCTCCCATCAGGACTCTACTGTGCCTTACATGGTCCTTGTACCTCGGGGTCTTTAACAGACTTTTCAGTCCAGACAGCAGCTGCATTGTGTCTATCTGAAGGCTTGACTGGCCCAGGAACTTTCTGTTTTCACATTGTGGTTGTAAATAGGTAAGTTTGTGTGGATTCCTCTTGTGAGATTTTTCTGAAGAGTCTTCTCTATTCATTCCAGATAGGGCAATAGCAGACCAAATAAATGATATAATCAAAGTCCAACTTGGAGAAACAAATGAGTTTACTTAATGAAGCTTGAATGAGGGTTGCATACAGGAACATGATTAACCCAGGCAGAGGCAACATTGAGAAGCTTGTCCCAACAGGAGAGATTCATGAAAACTGTATCACTGGTCCCCTGCACACTTCCAGGCAGTTGCACCAGTAAGGAGCTTCTCCATGCGAGCCTGGCCCTACTTAGTAAATCTCAGACTAGAGGCTATATAATGAGACCTTGTTAAAGAAAGAAAGAAAGAAAGAAAGAAAGAAAGAAAGAAAGAAAGAAAGAAAGAAAGAAAGAAAGAAAGAAAGAAAGAAAGAAAGAAAGCTTTAGACAAATTTCTTCCAAGGCCATGTTGTACCAGGGAGATTTTCAGATTTCTCCAGCTTCATGTCTCAGATAAGAACTTGGACACATGACCACAGAGAGCTATGTGGAGGCTCCGGCTGAGAAATATTTTCTCGGACATCCATGAATCTTGTTAAAACCCAGGATCAGGATCTTTCATAAACAAACAGGAGTGGATAGAAAGGAGGAGGTGATAGGCAGCTCCTCTGCAGTAACCAGGAATGAGTGGAAAGTTGTATTTGTTATTTTCAGATCATCCCATTGTCCCATAGTTATAATCACCAACCTGGAAAGGTATGATCAGGCATGCAGTAGTGGCATGGATGTCGTGGGAATAACCAATGACTTTCCAATTGAATTAAAGGCTCTCTCCCCATAAAGAGGCTCATGCCTATTACTGTCCATCTTGCCAAGAAACGAACAGGTGGCTAAGGGCATGATAGGTCCTCAGGGAGAAACTGCTATTATTCATTATTTTTATAATTGTGATGATTATCTAGAAAATATACATGAAAAGACTGGGTGGGCAATAATAGATGAACAATTTTCTACTTGACTAAAATATTAATTTGAAAAATCAATTAAATTTAGACAATTACAATATTAATTGAGTTATACAAGTGTGGTGTAACTTGTCTGTATTTTTAATACTTGAGAGGTGAAGGTAGAAAGAACAGTAATCCAACCAAGGTCAACCTCAGCTACATAGTGAATTCAAGGCTATCCTGGGCTACATGAGGTCCTGTCCAAGACACAGAGAGAGAGAGAGAGAGAGAGAGAGAGAGAGAGAGAGACAGAGAGAGAGAGAGTTATATATCATATATCACATATATTATATACCATATATATATGGTTATATATTTATGATATAACATATACATATATATATATGCTCTAATCCTAATTTGAGGGTCCACTCCATTGTAATGTTTATTTCCCAAACTGGGAGAAAATTTAAGTGTAACAGTTATTAAATACTTTTTTTTCAAGACAGGGTTTCTCTGTGTAGCCCTGACTGCCCTGGAACTCAATTTGTAGACCAGGCTGGCCTCGAACTCAGAGATCCACCTGCCTCTGCCTCCCAAGTGTTGGGATTAAAGCCACAACCAGCCAGTTAAAAAAAAAACTTCTAAAATAGATTATTGGATAATTGCTAAGACAAAGGATCTTTTCATGTTTATACATTTAATCTCTAGTGCATCAAATCAAGACAGCCCCTAGTGTAGCCATTTTAAGAGATTAAGTTATTAAAAATTCTACATTCCCTCTCCAACATCAAGCAGAGTCCTGATAGATTATATTAGGAAGGTATGTCCTGATTAGGTTTCAATTGCCATGTGTTTGCGTCTGAAGGGCATTTCCAGGCAGTGGAAGTGGGTAGATCCCAGCCAACAGGAGAAGATGCCTGGAAGGATGCCCAGCAATTCTGAGTGTTTCTAACATATGTTCTGTCTTTTGGTCATACTCTTATTTAACAGTGTGTAGCCTTTTCTGTTTGAAGAATGATGTCAGGCTTAAGAAAGATTTTTAATTTAAAAAACCTTCCTATCTTTCACTGGTCCTCAACTGGTGAATCTTGATCGCTTTAGGGCTCAAATGACCATTTCACTGGGGTTGCCTAAGACCATCTGCTTATCAGATATTTACATTACAATTCATAAAGGTAGTGAAATTACAGTTAAGAAGTAGCAACAAAAATAATTTCATGGGGGGGCAGTTGTCATCACAACAGGAGGAACTGAATTAAAGGGTCAAACCATTAGAAAGGTTGAGAACCACTGTTATGTTGTGTTATTTGAAGCCGCCAATTTAGGTAACTCTATCCCTAAGAATTCTCAAGTGATTTTTCTCCATCTTGAATTCTGTCAGCAGACATGCTGGCCAAATAGGATTGTTGGAAATTTAAGGTAGCTCTTTGTGCTGGACTTTCCACGCCTACCAAGCCTTTTTTTTTTCTTTAAACATTTTGCAAGAAGCATAAGAGATTCAAATACATCTACAGTCTTTCACCTAAGTATTGATGATTTATTTATAACTATACTTCAAATCTCTTGTTATTCTTCTCTTTTAATGCAACATACAGTCATAGTATATTTTCATTGCTTCTTCCAGCGAATATGACATGAAATTCATGGAACACCATTGAAAACTCTCAAACGCTTTTCATTTTTATACATTTAATCTCTAGTGCATCAAATGAAAACTGATTATACATGGGCTTAATTATTAATTGCTTTGAGGTTGTCCCTGCATTTGTAGACTCTTACGGGCATTTGACCTTCACAAAGTTAAAAACAATTCTCCTGATGACTGACACAATGTTGAGATGAAACTTAAAACCAGTAGAAATAACCATAACTGTCCTTTGTGGAGCACTGCCTATGTGTCCAGTGTCATACTAAGCACTGTGTGTAAATACATCATTTCACTTTTCACTATAATTCTATGAAGTACATAGTAATAGCGTATCTTTAAAGTACAGATCAAGTAATATTGTGAAACTATTGTATCTTTAGAATACAGATCAGGAGATACATGTTTCAATAAACTAGACAACACCTATCATGTTTGAAGATAATCCTCTAAATGAGAGTTTGGCCCTCGGACAGATGGAAGAAGCTTAGATTCCCAAAGTCAGTATTCCTGGTTCCTATCAATGACTTACAATCTGCTACAGTACTAAGCTCAAGGTGAATTTTTCTTATATTGATGAGTAATAGCCACACTACCAGGAGAGTTTAAAACTAGAGACAAGTTTTAGGGGTCTATTTTTAAGTTTAATAGTTAGAATTCATTTATTCCAATAAAAACTATTTTCTGAGTCTGTAGTATATATTGATAAGCACAACAGTCAAATGCCAGGATCTCAAGATTAAAAGACAAATCAGAGATGATCACTGAGAAAACTCCTTAGACTGAAAACAGAAAGACGTGGGTTTTTTTTCTGTTTGTTTGTTTTTTAAAGATATGTAGGGAAGGTAAAGGCAAGGGAGAGGGAGGGTAAGAAAGGATTTCAAGTTCAGGGGGTGTTCGGTGGCTTGGCATTATAAAAGCTGGAAGGGTAGGTGGGATGTGGGCACTTGTGGAGGCAGCTGCACTGTGAAGTACAATGGGGAGAGCCTCGTACATCAGCAACACAGATGATGTGACCAGCGACATAAGCAGTTGTAATGAAGCCATTTCCAAGGTACAAGAACTGTTCTGGTTATACCGGGGAAGGACAGACAGATTGGCACACTTCCAATAAAGCCCTGGAACTACCTAGGTGATGAGATGACTTGTCATGAACTCATAAAGTGGCCATGGAATGAATACAAGATATACATGGACTGTGGGTGGTTGATGGGATATGGAGTCAGAGAGGGAGGGGGAAGCCATGATGACTTCCTGTGTGTGGTTTATGTCACTAGTGGTAATGACAGTCACGCACTGGGAACCCAGCAAGAAACCCAGCAAGAGGAATGAGTTTGGTAAGGGGAAAATCCGAGTCAAGATGCATACATGTTGGATAAAAGGAGACATCCCCCGGCGACACTGCCAGATGAGAGAGAGCCCCTCCTCACCTTAAGCTGCTCAGTTTCCCAGTGGCCTGTGTGGGTGGGAGTTGGGGAGCTTGGGAAGGAAGAGTCTCCACTCTATTCCGTGTCTCTCTTTGTCCCAGAGGCCACTAAAACAGACCTGGTTTTGCTCTAAGTTTTAGAATCTCAGCAGCCTTAGATCTTCCATATCCGACTCTTTCTAATCCCCATTTGTTTCATGGTGTTTTGAGGCACACAGCGGAGCACACGGCATGCCACATTCTCTACTATCCATGTGTAAGTCCCTCCCTTCACCTTCGTCCAGAGCGCCCAGTCCCTAGAGCTTCTGCAGCGAAACATGTATGTCTGCCAAAGGGTGAGAAGATGGAAGATGGTCACATAGCTGGTCTCCATCTTGGGGTCCCCTCAATTCTCTATGTAGAAGGATAAATGGCTGGGTTGGTTTGTTCTGTGAAAGGGTCTCACTATGTAGCCCTGGATAGCCTGGAACTTGCTATGTAGACCAGGATATCCTCAAACTCACAGAGATGCACTCCCTTCTGCTTTCGGAATGTTGGGATAAGGGTGTATGCTGCCTGGCAGGTTTTTTTTTTTCTTTCTAAAGATTTATTTATTTTTAATTTATGTGTATGCATCCTTTACCTGTATATACATGTATGTAGCACATGTGTCTGGTGTTCAGAGGGATTAAAGAGGTAGATGTGGGATCTCCCAGACTGGAGTTACAGATGAGTGTGAGCTGCCCTGTGGGTGCTGGGAACAACAGCTGTGACCTCTGTAAGAGCAAGTGCTCCTCACAGCAGAGTTGCCTCCTGAGTCCCAAGAAACAATATTTAAATTAGTGAGTTAGTTAGTAGGGGGTGGGGAGGGGGGTGGTACTAGTTGTGGTGTGTGTGTATGCGTGTGTGTGTTAGTGTGTGTGTGTATGTGTGTGTATATTTGTGTGTCTGTTTATGTGTGTGTTTGTGTGTGTGTTAGTGTGTGTGTGTATGTGTGTGTATATTTGTGTGTCTGTTTATGTGTGTGTTTGTGTGTGTGTAGGTGTGTGTTTGAGTGTGTGTATATGTGTGTATGTGTATGTTTGTGTGTGTGTTTGTGTGTTGTGTGTGTATATGTGTGTGTTTGTGTGTGTTTGTGTGTGTGTATGTGTGTGTCTGTTTATGTGTGCATGTATGTGTTTGTGTGTGTGTATTTGTGTGTGCGTGTGTGTGTGCGTGTGCATGTGAAGGCCAAAGGACAATCATTCCTTGGTCATCAGCTACCTTTTTTTTTCTTTTTTTGAAACAGGCTTTCTCACTGGCCTGAAGTTCTCTGAGTTAGCAAGTCCGGTGGGCCAGAGAGTCCCTGGAATCCACCCGTCCCTGCCTCCACAGCACTGGACTGACAAACACCATGCCCAGCTCCTGTTTACATGGCTTCTGGGGACCAAGCTCACATATTCATGTTTACAAAGAAAAAAAGTTAACCGACAGCGCTATCTCCCAGCCTACAGATGGGATTTTGGATCTTTTTCCTTAGCTTTCTTGTAAAAGTTTTCCATGTGTGACATAGCAAAACTTTTGAAAGATGACAAACTTACCATCTCCTTTCAGTTGACCTTGGGCTGTGACGGAGGCTGTCTCTCTTGTTAGGTGAACTGAACACCTTTCTGCTCCGTGTCCTATCTCCCTGATCACCTGGAAGTCACATGTCCATGTGAAAGAGCCCTGGTAACAGTAGGCATTTGTGTCACAGAGTGAAAAGACAGGTGTGGCGAGCTGTAACCAGCCAAAGGAAGCTGTGTCCTAGTTGGCGATGACGTCACCACACATCAACGGAAACCATGGCAATGAGAGAATGACTGGAAACTGGAGACACCTGAACGGCCACTGAGAGTGGGTGGAACAATAAAGAGGTGCCTGGGAGGAGAGGTGTCACTGGGAACAATTGGACACAGTGGCTCTGGTGTAATTAAAACTAGGCCTTGAGGCTGGCACGGTCAGGGATCTCAATGGTGCTGGCACCCAGGGTTTTATTCACATGATGCCTGTCAGGTGACACCATCGCCTTATATCGGCTGGCACTATAGAAACACAGTTCCTCTGATCTAGCAAGCACCATCGTGGCTGTTAAAATTTAGCCAGCACATTGACAGTGCATTTGTACGTACCTCCCAACAAAGCCCTCATGGAGAACCTCTCCTACCTGCTGGCTGCACCCTGACTGGTAATTTTGTATTGATTCATAGCAGAATGTCCACACAATTCTGAACTGGACCGGTCTCAGAGAAAGGCCTCCTAGGGAGTGCAGGTTGCCATACAGTCAGTGCCCTGTGGTGTTTGAGATAGCCCTAAGGAAGGAGAAAAAAAAAAATGATAAACCTCCCCAAACTGGGAAATTTCACCTTTGCTGTGACAGGAGTTACTGTTTTGTTTTGTTAGATACGATGACCTTGAACTCACTGGACCATCCCAGTCTTTGAACTTGCAGTCAGTGATCCTCCTGCCTCTGCCTCCCTAGTGCTGGGGTCTGGGGTGTGTGTATTGCTAGGCCCAGTTTATTGCTGCTCTTCTAATAAAATGTGTTAATTTATTAGAATGTATATCAGCATCTTAATATACTCAGAATCCTTGGGATGGGTTAACGTGGGAATGGGGTACATGTTTCAAAGAATTTCTCAGGTACCAATGACGTGTGCTCCTGGTTTCCTACCGATAGGCCAAAGGCAGTCAGCCAAGATGGCTGCCATGCTCTATTTTCCTTCCTAAACATGGAGTTTCCACTTTGCAGAACTCAACGTGTGATTGTTCTGATGTATTTAAGCTAAGATGGAAAGGCTCTTCCTGCCCAGGCTTGAACATTGTGTCTCAGAAGAAAACAGTCCCCAGGGCCAACTCCACTAAGTTCTCATCACTAGGCCCTGGAGCAGAGGCAATGTTACCTGAAAGACAGCTTCACTCAGAACACTGCTGGAAACAGACAGTGAGGCACAGACAAGATGAGCAGAGCTCCAGAGACCCCCAGAAGCTTTTCCACCATGTCGGGATGCAGAATTGCAACACCAGCTCATTCGCCCTTTAAAAATATCTCCTTTTGTTTATTTACTCTTTCATTCCATCATGTCGGCCAACAGCCTTATTCACAACTTCCTGTAAAATCTCGCCCTGTGTATTCCAGAGAGCATATTACAAAAATAGCTTCCTGGGGAAGCTTGCAATCTATTAAAGGCACAAAACAAAACACAAAACCATATTAAGATGAAAAAAAAAAAAAACCAGAATAAAACAGAAACTACTTTGGGCTCTACCCAGCCAGCCACTCATGTCATTTTGTCCCAAGGTCTGGGTGACAAAGAGGTTAAGTTATATGGTCTTCCAAACACCTTCTCACTGCTCTCGGGTCTTTGAAATCTGCTAGTCTGTGAGTAGAAGAACTGTCTGTGTTCTCTGTGATTGTCAAATGAATATCTCCCAGGAGACTAAGCTGGCCTGGAATCCTTGGACACTTAGTATCAGGCACTGTCAGCCTTGCTCCATGAGGCCACCATGCTCTTCTCTGACTAAAGGTTTCCTCCTTGCAGGATAGGGCTATCATGGGTAGCACATGGTCCCCATCAGTTGTTTAGGCTTAACTGGTTCTGTGTCTTGGACCCCAAGGCCAGTTCGATTGCTAACCATTACCCATATGCTCACCTGTCTACCTAACTCTGCTTTCCCAGACCCTGCTTGCTTTGATTTTTGCTTTGTTTTCTTCTATTCAGTCATTCAATAAATATCAGGTGCATGTTCTGACCATGCACTGTCTTTAGACTCGGTTAGAGAGGAAGATGGTAAAGGAAGCCCTTCCTTGTAGAGTCCACATCTATCTGGCCTTTGAACCCTGCGCCAAACACACACACACACACACACACACACACACACACATATATATATATATATATATATATATATATATATATATATATATATTGCCTAAACTCTCATGGCCAGGACTCGCTACAGCACCTGTGAATTGAACTTTCTCCTTTCTTTTTTATTTCCTTCTTTGCTTCTAGTCTCACTTCTCCTTTCTCTGTCCCTTCCTCCCTTGACCTCCCCTTCCACCCTGCCCTCTTCCCTCCTCTCCCCTACCCTCTTTTCTCACTCTCCTCTTCCTCCCCCTCCCCCACACAGGCTTTCCCATCTCTTTATGGTCAGCTGACCTCTTCCCCTTCCAGGTTGTCTGGTCTTGGCTTTGTCCATTGCTCACCACTGTTCCTGATGATGCCCTGTGTGGTCCATTCCTGTTGCGCAATGACAGATTGAGAGAACTAGGTCACCTGTGTCCCGGTCATTCATAGTCAGGAACATGTTTACTTAGCATGCTCTTCAGGTGTCTTGCTTCCGATGTGTCACAGTTAAAAACAGGAGGCCACAGAGCAGACGGCTGCATGGCGTATCTAGCCGTGGAGCATTGACAGCGCTGAAGTGATAGCAGAGTTTCCCGCCAGACTCCAGACGCTAGAGGAGCTTTTTGCAAACACTGAGCGATGGGGAGTATTCATTCCGCCAGGCCCCCTCTGTCTGCTCTCCCTCTCTCTCTACAGATATGTTGCCAGTGACAGAGATGACATAGACAGGTAAAGCCTGCTTTCCTTGGAAGCACCCACTCCAGGTCTCTATCTGTCCCTCTGCCTCCCCTCCCCCAGGAACCCCATCCCAGCAAGAATTGAATATGCAGCATGTATGCTCACTGTCCTTTGTCTGGGCGTGAGCTCTGGAACCCATAAGGCTGCTGTGGAAACATATGGGTCAATCCTCCTTCTCCAGCCTCCTCTAGATCCAGAATCCCCTACAGCAGGGAGAGAGAGAGAGAGAGGAGGCGAGGCGACACAGGCTCAAGCCAGGACCTGGGGATGTTTATCCAGAACTGCTGCGGCCCAGCCTCCACCACAGTCAGTGAAAGGTCAGGCCCAGTTTTCTTTAAGAAAGGAGACTTCAAAGTTGCTGTCTCCCAGCCATGGAGAATTCCAGAGGAAAGCTACAATGGAAACTGCTGTGCCCAACACACTGAGCTATAAATAACAGCTCAAAGTCATCCAGCATGTCATCACCTGCTCACGCATGGCTCATCTCTCCAGATCCCTATGTCCCCACTCCCTGCCCCCCCCCCCCCAGCATAGAATCTAAAGCCCTGAGCTGATCACCAAATTCCCTTCTTGCTCCTGAAGGCTCCAGCAAAGTTACTGTTACTGAGACTCCTGACATCCTACAGAGAGATGAAAGCAGGCTAGAACCATAGCCAGACAGCCATCATTCAAAGAGCCCCGATCCAGTGTTTTTCTCCCCACAATGACTTCTTCCCCTGTCTGTCTCACAGGTGAAGAGTTGAGAAATGCATGAATGCCCACAGGTGGGCAGAGCTAGCACCAGAGTCCTCCCAAAGACTGGCTGTCACCAGTACTTTGGCATCAGGAGTCACTGGCCTCATCTGTGCCATGTAACTGTATGTCATCTCTAACTGTCCAACAAGAAAATGACATGCCAAAGAAGCCGAGGATTTGCCTCAGGTTACACATGCCGTAATCTGGGCAGGGATCCTAACCCAGGAATCTTGTGAGTCCAAAGGTTACAGATAAAATAGTTGAAGGCCATAATCTGGGCAGGGATGGCAAACCAAGAATCTTGTGACTCTGAGGGCTGACAGATAAAATAGTTGACGTGGTCTTTAAATCTGAGTATGTACTTTTACAAATTCATTTAATCAATCAATAGTTCTTTTGTTTTGTTTTTCAAGACAGGGTTTCTCTATGTAGCCCTGGCTATCTTAGAACTTGCTCTGTAGGCCTCAAAGTCAGAGATCCACTGTCTCTGCCTCCTGAGTGCTGGGATTAAAGGCATGCTCCATTATGCCCAGCCTAATGGTAAATTTTTAGTACCTTTGTGTCAAGAATTTAGGATACTTCAACTAAAATTTCTTGGCATCATCATGTTTAGACCCTGATGGAAGAGATAGAGGAAAGTTATTTTTAAATTACGCAATTTAAAATTTTTAAATTACGTGTGTGTGTGTGTGTGTGTGTGTGTGTGTGTGTGTCCGCCACAGCATGTGTGTGGAGGTCAGAGGACAACTTTTGGGAGTCAGCTCTCTCATCCCAACACAAGTCCCAGGAATTGAACTCAGGTCCTCAGGCTTGGCAACACTCACCCTTGCACACCGAGCTACCCCAACAACTTAAGAGTCTTTGTTGTGGTTTAAACATCACACTGGGGAAAGGACTTCACAGAGACTGCGAAACTTCAAATGCTGTTGACTGCATTGCAGTGATGAAAGCCAGGAAATTCAGCCACCAAGAAAACATTAGCAGAGAAGTGGACATCCATTCCAACAGTGGATACTGATAGCTGCTGGATGCCTGTGGCATCAGCACTGTGCTGGGTATCTTGAAACACTAGAGGGATTACATGACTGTCCATTGATCGATTATACACACACACACACACACACACACACACACACACTCACACAACCAACCAAACAAACAAACAAAAACAGGCAAAGGTCTGTGTTTAAACACACTGCACAGACAACAAAACTAACTTTCTGGGTGAATTGCTTAGTCATTCCAAGGTCATTACTACCATGACTAAGTGAACCTTGAGTGGACCATCAAACAGTCTCTCTGGAGAGGTGTGAGACGTGTAGGGAAGGACTCAAGACCTGCCTGTGCCTTTCCCTACTTCAAGAAGCCATAGCTGTCAGCAGATCCATCAAAGTCAGACTTTCCTCTTTTTTTTCTGTTAAACGTTGTAATTAATTTTAAATTATCATGCCATCTATTGTACAAATAGATGGGTTTCATTATGACATGTTTATATACACATATCAAATATTGGCTTCTTTGCCTATATTTATTCTCTCTTACCCCCTCCTATCTGTTCTGTCTCCCTCTCTTGGATAAGTCTTCCTTCCAATAGTCCTACTTCTAGATTCATGTTCTCTCTCTCTCTCTCTCTCTCTCTCTCTCTCTCTCTCTCTCTCTCTCTCGTGTGTGTGTGTGTGTGTGTGTGTGTGTGTATCTGTGTGTGTGTATCTGTGTGTGTTTTAAATATAGAGTATACATATTCAGTAAAACATGCAGTATTTGTCTTCCTCTGTCTGGCTTGTTTTACTTAATTAACATGAAACTCACTAGCTCCATCCATTTTCCTATGAATGATACTACTTTGTTCTTCTTTAAGGCTAAATAAAACATCATTGTGTATATATATACCACATTTCTGTATGCAGTTGTTTGTTGGTTGACATCTAGGCTGATCCCACAATCTGAATATACAGAAGCTTTTTAATTTAGTGCAACTACATTGGTCAATTCCTGTGATTGTTTCCATGGTTTGTGTTAGGATTCTTTTCAGAAAGTTCCAGCCTGAGCCTGTATTTTCAGGTGTTTTGCTGTTTTCTTCTAACAACTTCAGTTCTCAGGTGCTAGAGCAGTGACTATAACCTAGTTTTCTAAGATTTTTTTCATCTATCTTGTCACCTTTTGTAATTTCCAATGCTCCCCACAACCTGCCACCACCATAGCCTATCTTTTGTTACTCTGGTTTTTCACTCAGTGTTTCTAGAAGGATGTTTATAATTCACCTACTCCTGTGTGACACTCTTCCTGGGGAATCATGAACAAATAACTACTCACAACCCATCTAGGGAATTGACAACAGTCCCATTTGGTAACAATACTACCAAAGTCTAACTTAGTGAACCAATACGTCTATTGGGGTTACTCACAGGAATATGGATGAAGGGTTACTTACAGAAGCAGGAATAACTCAGAGACAGCTACATCACTGAAAGGCCACCTTGGCATGGGCCATAACTCATGAAAGCTAGAACCCTGGGCAACTTGTAGGCAGCTCAACAGGTTTCAGAGTCTCTTACTTCTTATATCTCCTTGGTGGTGAGGTTAAGGGGAGGGTTCTATGCATCTGGTAACTCTCAGGGACTTCTGAGAATAGGGGTTGTTTATTTCCTGTATCTTAATGAGCCTTCCTTCAGAACTTCTTGAGTATTAAGGGTCTTCCCTCAGAAATAGAATGTTCCAGTTTAGAGAAAATCATTACATGACACCCTCTTACCCTAGACATCTCCAGACTTCCCCCTTTAAATCTATGGCTTCCCTTAGAAAGGATAGTTCTAAGAACGGATGGCCAGAAGGGGGGTCTGCCTCATGTTTCCATATGGCTCAGCACAGGAAAGAAACAGAACTCAGCGCTTGGATAATGAAGCTATGCTTAAGCACATGGGCGAAATGAAGCATTAGCTCATCACTTGGACATCACTTTAGCAGAGCACACTGATTCACAGAGTGATAGGTGATGGTTTTGATGAGGCTTCACTGTGGCTGTTGAGATCAATGTTGACAGCAAAATGGCACCAAGAAAGGTTCAAATTCTGCATCTGCCACTTGCCAGCTGCATCCCTTTACATAAGTTATTTAACATGTGTGCTTTTCTGCTTCTAACAGGGGTTAAAAAATAGAGCCTACCTCCTAGGGTCATTGTGAGAGTTCTCTGAGTTAGTCCTGTGAAGGCAGGAAGTTGATTAATATCTGGTCTCAGGAAAACACTACAATCAGGGATATTTAGTTAGGATTATGGGTCCATGGGCCTTTGCTACTTTTCGCTGCAATGGATTAGCAGTTTGATATACAGCTCAGTAGCACTTGAGAGTTCTTGTTGTTTTTTTCACATAGATGGTGGAGGCTGTGTAGAAATAACTCCCTGCCATGATGGAAGGTCATGGCTAACCGACAAGGGCTTTTGTGTTTCTTAACAGCCATAGCTGATTTTGTTTTGTTTTGCTTTGAAAACTGGGGATTGGATTCAGAACCTTGCACATGCTAGGCAAGCTGGATGGAACCACATCCCAAACTCTTCAAGAAAAAACAGTGTGAGTCAGAGCTGGGTGTGGCAGTGTGCACCTGAGAGCTCATTTGAGGAAGAGCCACAGTTTAGACCAGGCTGGGTTAACAGTGAGTTCCAGCAAGCATGAACAGCACAGTAGAGGCATTTCTTTAAAGAAAGAAAGAAAGAAAGAAAGAAAGAAAGAAAGAAAGAAAGAAAGAAAGAAAAGAAAGAAAGGGAGGGAGAGAGAAAGAGGGAGAGAGAGAGAGAGAGAGAAAAGAAAGAGAGAAAAAATTCTGATGCCATGCCAGCACGAAACTAACTGCCAGAAAGTTGTTTCCATTAATATCTGGGCTAACTTTCAGAGGTAGAGTTAGGAAAAGACATTACGCCAAACTCATGCTCCAACCTTTCAGTGTAAGAAGAAAGCAGCCATGCGAAATATGTGTTTCCTCGGGGGAGATTATTATCTCTGGCAGCTTTTTGAGTGATTTGTCAAAATGGAATACAACCCGAAAGCAGAACCCTCTTGAGGTTTCAGAGTTATTATAAATGGGACAAGATGTGTCCCATGAGGCCGCCTGGTTCTCTTCACATATGCCTGGGCAGTAACGTGTGTACCCTCCAGGCTAAAGAGGAAACATTGTGTTGAAGGAATGTCTGTCCTTTTCATGTCACAGCTTGGGTTCCAAATATCGTTCACCTGTCCCAAAGAGGAAAACCACCCTTGAGCTGCTTCTTCTTAACGTTCAGTTCTGAGACCAAAGTTTCATGTGACTCTTAGAAAGACTTTATCAGCTGGAAGCCTTAGTGGGCAGCTGGTTGATGGACAAGCTGTTTTTTGCAAACTTAAAAGAGGAGTCTGAGTCACTAGGAATGGGAGGTGGCTGTTCCGTGGCCTCCCCTGGGAAAGAGAAGAGTCAGTGTCTTGAGACATTAATAAAGCAGACTTCCCTAGACATTATTATGATAGTCAGTATCTTACTGGAAAACTGGCAGACTAAGTGTCCAGCAGTAAATCACGTAGATAGCAAAGTCCAATGTATATGCTGTTATATGTAGTAAGAATTAGGAAGATCTGAGAGATGGCTGTGCCATCAAAGTGCTTGCCTCACAAACATTAGGACTTGAATTTAAATCCTCAGCATCCACAGATAAAGCCAAGTGTATTGCTGTGCTTCTGTAATCGCAGTGAAGAGTACCCCACCTGCTTACATCACCGAGCTAGTGCAGCCAACATGGTAAGCTCCAGGTTCAGCAAGAGACTGTCCCAAAAACTAAGGTGACAAAGACAACCTCTGTTGACCTCTGAGCTCCACATGTACATGCTCTCATACACACATGATACAGACATATACACACTCATGCCTTTGTTAAATAAATTAATATTAAAACATTAGCCTCTTAATTTCAGCAAAACAAATATATTTCTTAAGGGACTCATTGAAAGATATTTCGGTTCAAAAGAGTCTGTGGTCTGTATTACCAACAATGCATCATCAGTTAGCATCTGCAATCCTCTGAAAAAAGAGTCTCACTTCAAAGTGTGTGAAAAGTTAATAGATTGTTTTCAATTTTCTTCTGTATACTTGCTAATAGTTTGCTTTGATGCTGGGAAAAAGAATTTATTTCTTGAGGCTTTGGATTAATTTAATAATCAAAAATTAGATATTGCATTTAAGTATGAGATGGAATACTGTTTGACTATACTTTTAAAATACTAATACTACGAATATAATGAGTAAAAATATTATAGTTACTATTGATCATGTTACTTACAGGAAAAGTATCTAGGCAAATGTATCGTTCAGAAGTAACATCTCCATTGTAAAAAGTAGCAATATTCTTCCTGAGTGGCTGATACTGTAGGCCATGAATGGAGTTCTCCTCCTTGTAGCCATTTTCTTGTTACTATAACAAGTACCCAGATGAACAACTTATAAAGAAAAAGCAGTTATTTTGGATTAAGACTTTGATAGCTTCAATCCAAGATCCATTGGCACTGTTGCTTTGGGCCTATGGTAAGGCAGCACACCATGACATATGGTACAGAGGAGAACACTCTCTTCATGACTCGGAAGAAAAAGAGGGAAGAAGGAAAAACAGGGTCCCAGAATTCCCTCTGTGCCTACATCATCAACCACATAAGGATATCCCATAAGGCTCCAACTCATAAAGGTGCCACCACCTCCCAATGGCACCATGATGCAGGTCACGTGTTTTCCATGTAACCCTTTGGGAACACTCCGGTCCAGGTGACTACAACCATTGCCACCGCTGCATGGAACTGAGATGTTGGCAGGACTGCATCTGGAAGAGTCACGCAGAAAAGTAGTACGCAAGGGAATCTGGAGCAAAAGGACACCATGAGAAGGTGTAAGGGAAGATGTGAGTCAAGGAATGGAAGGGGTCCCTAGAACAGGGCCAGCCTTCCCCAAGGGCTTTGCAGAACACAGAGGACAGGATGTCTGCTAGCACAGCTATGTCCTCTATGTGGAGACTCAGGGGTGAGATGGTGGAGTGAGGCTTAGACTAACTGTGGTGGTTTAAGTAGGTTTGACACCCCCAGCACCCAACCCCCAATCCCGCCAAAGACTCATGTGTTTGAATGTTTGGGCCGACCTCAGGAAGTGGCACTATTAGGAGGTGTGGCCTTGTTGGAGGAAGTGTTTCATTGTCGGGGTGGGCTTTGAGGTTTTCTATGCTCAAGCTTCACCCAGTGTGAAATCCAGTCTCCTCCTGGCTGCCTGCAGATTCACGTGTAGATGCTCCATAGGTAAGATCCTCCAGGTCCATGTCTGTCTTGCTGCCATGCTTCCCGCCATGATGACAATGGACTGAATTTCTGAAACCGTAAGCCAGTCCCAATTAAATGTTTGCCTTTATAAGAGTTGCCTTGGTCATAGTGTCTCATCGCAGCAATAAAACCCAAACTAAGACATTAATCAATGCTGTCCTCAGAAGGGTCACACAGTGGCCAGTATGGTGGGTCAGGTGAGTTGCTTTCAACAAATAACCAGTTAAGTTGACAAAAAAAAAAATACCAAGTGAATTGGTTGAAATTCACAAATCAACTCATTCCAAGGGAACGGAACTATAAACTAATAGTTACAAATACATCAAGGTCCAGTTACTGGGTAAAAGACCTATAGACTGTATCTGAAAAGTGACAAAGCATAGTGTAGGCTACTTGTCTGATGCATTATTTCTCTGTATTCCATTATTGGATCTGCTTATTGTTACAATCACACTTCCACAGTGAACATGAAAGCTAAATTGTATATTCTCGAAAACGTACATCTCGGGACTCACTCACAGTGAATTGTTTTAGCATGCAAATAAAAGTGTATTAATTGCCCTTGTTGGCAGCCATAGATTTCTTACAATTAAGAAAAATCTGAATCCAAACAATTGGCCTTGAATCTATTCCAACAGCATTTTAATTATTCACTAGTTAACAATTCTCAAAACAACTTTAATAATAAAGTGTTTCCAAGAGGGTGCCTTTTCAATCCCATATAATAATCTCATACAATATTCATATCAGCCCAAATTTTCTTTGAGGTCTTTATAAATGTATATAATGTGGTTTTGTATTCAGAAAATAACCTTACAATTCTGTGACTATGCAGCACATCATTTGTATAAATATGTGTCTTTTTTTTTCACTATGGTTTCAGTACATGTTAGTTTTTTAAAATCAATACTCTATGTGTGTGTGTGTGCGTGTGTACATGCATGGATGTGTGTGAGTGTGTGGATGTGCACAACCTACTCTTTCCACATGTAAAAGTATACTATGAAGAACACAAACAAATCTGAGAACTGCACTGTGTCGGAGCTCAGCTCATGCTGCCATGGAAACATGTACAACAACAAACGACCAAACATAGGAAAAGAATTGAGAATAAGAGAAAAATGTAAATAGCCCTTGACAAGACCAGAACATGTTTCAACATTAGATTGAGCTTTCTTGAAGAGAATTTAGGCGGAAATGTTTTAGGGGAATAGAGAATGGAGCAAGGAAGGGACTCCCATAGAGGCTGAGTTTTGAGGGGAACTTTAGAGGTAGCATCCTGAGCAGGCAGGATCTGTAGTATGTATACCCTTCACCTGTGCTCATAGGTTAGGAGACACCTCAGCTGTCGGGAGGAGATGGTGTCTAGAAATTTCCAAACACCTTGTCACCTGTGCTGGCAGGTGAGGTGGGTGGTGGCTTGTAGAGAGCAGCCTTCTGACAGAGATGTGTGTGTTGACTCTTGGGATTGGGAGTGCATGTATTCATCGTCATTGGTTGTGTCTGAAAATGTCTGTTAACCAGATAGGAGCAGAACGCTCAGAGCCTATGGTCATCTCTGCTGTGGTGGCGCCGGGTTGGGTGTGACTGCTAAATTAATTATGGGTAACTATTGCTGCTGCACTTGCAGATCAGAGAGGGAATAGATTCTCTGTCCTCAGAGTATCTACTCAGGGACAGACTGGACTCAGCCCATTGTCACTTGTGACTAGGTAAGGCCATCTATTGGTTCTGCACAAGGCAGTCATGTGTTCAAAGACAGAAAGCACACTCCACAGCACCACATTATTAGTGACAAAGGTGACACGTTCATCTCCATTTCTAGGCATTGGATCTCTTAATCAAGTCAGCACTCAGATGAGGAAACAAGGTGTTAGCTATTGGGTCTTCTTAAGCAGCAATAAATAATAACAGTTAACATTTATTGAGCGCTGTGGACTAGGAAGGAGTCTGAGGGAATAACGGAAATGATTTTACAACACCTTTTCTTTTCCAAGTTATTTTTAAAGTAAATGTGCAGATACTTGGACTTGGGTTATTTTTAAAAAAAAAAAAAAAAGAGTGTACATAAAGTTGGAAGGGGCATTTGTGAAGGGTGGGATGGAGGAGCAAGAGGCAAATATGATTGAAATTTTCAAAGAATAAAACAATATTTTATAAAAAAAAAAAAAAAAAAAAAAAAAAAAAACAGGCTTCCTGCCAGCTCCACAGGAGAAAAATCATGCTGGCCCCCTGAGTCTGGCCAGTTCAAGTGGGTGAAGCACCTACTATGACTTTACTGAATGAGTATAGCGCCAAACTGCTCTCTAAATCTGGACCTCCGTGCCTGAAGACTAGGGCAGCTCTCAGTCCTCACCAAAGAGCGGACAATGGTTAGTACAGACTCACAGTTGGTCAAAGGACAAAAAGCAAGAGACTACGGAGGCCTCAGATAAAGTGGGGCACATTCATATACTTCTACTTCTTAATTTTTGAGGGTGTAGTGTGTGTACAAAGGTCAGTGGTAGGTGTCTATTGCTCTCCATCTTTTTTTTTTTTTTTTTTTTTTGAGACAGAGTCTCTCACTGAGCTTGGAGATTCATGCCTCAGCTATACTGACTGGGCCATCAACCTGCCACTGTGCTAGCTTTTATGTGGGTGTTGGGGATCCAAATTCAGTTCCTCCTGACTGTACAGCAAGTACAGAACCCTCTGAGTGACTTCTCTAGCAGGAGACAATTTCATATCTTCGGTGAGACACTCTGTAGTACAGCTCAGGTATTTTAAAGAAGAAACAGATGTGTTTATATCCTCTTTGCCTGTCTGCAATGTGTGTGTGTGTGTGTGTGTGTGTGTGTGTGTGTGTGTGTGTGTGTGTGTACTAATTAACTCTCCAGTGTCTGTTGACTGGGTACCTGAGTCTAATGTAAGTATAAAGTGCTTGTGCTCTCCCAACGTGCTGTGGAGGTAAAAATATGCATTTTCACAGATTTTCTGGGTCACCATTCTAGCTGTGCAGTGCCATCTCTAATGATGGAGATTTCAGGAGGTTTCAGACAAACTCTCCTTCCTTCCTCCATCTCAGTCTCCAGCTGCTTGTACAGAACTGAGAGAGCAGGTGAGGGAAGGGGTCTCAGAGCCAAGGGCACAGAAGTGGGTGGAGACTAGCCATCCCATTTTAGCTGCACGCAGAAAGGAGCTAGCTTAGATACATGTTTATGAATTCATTCGTTTGGGAGGTAATGTATTTTCATGGGAGACAGATGTGGAAGTGATATGGATAAAAAGATCAGGTGAATTAAAAGAAATAGAGTCTGTGAGAGCAGCTTCAGAGGCTTCTGATGGCCGCCAGTCAAAAGAAAAAGGTATAAGCCATCAGGTGTATGACATGAGAAAAGATATTTTCTCTGTATACCATCAGGTGTATGACATGAGAAAAAAAGTTTTCTCTAAGTACTCTAAGATGAAAAGACCACAGGACATTCTAAGATGCTGATATCAGTCCTCACGACCATGACATGTGCTGGCAATCTTAATACATGGATTTCCATTTAAAAGGAGACAATAGCTGAACTGAGTCAAACACAGAAATAGGGAAAGTTCTTTTTAAAACACTCGAGAAAAACGTTGTCCTGCATTTGCTGGTCCACCCAGCACATGATCTTGGGTTTCCAAGGGTGTTCTCTGTAAGATAAGCAGTGAGCTCTGAGGCTTGTACTGTGTGCCAGCCCAAGGAAACTGGTCCTCAGGCAGCAGAGATTGAGCTGGGTCCACCTAATTGGCTTGGGGGTCAAAAGAAGGGACTAGCCAAGCACAGCGCTGCAGACTCTCAAACAAGAACAGCACGGAGCCAGGAAACACACCTTTCAACCAGAATCCCAGCGCTGGCGTCAAGTCTCTTCATGCCTGAGCTGCACTGCAAGCAGACATCAGAGAGAATGAGCAAGGACCAAGGGAAACTCAGAACGACATGCTCTCTCTCAGCAGTCTTCAGAGTCCTGCACACTGACAGCAGCCTTTGGGTAATATTCCTGGGACATTGCTTAATCATTGACTACAGTTATGGACCTTCAGAGCAGCGTGTAAATCTGTTTCTCTTCAAATGGAAGCCAGACACCTCTAACCAGATCTTGAGTTTAAATTCCAGGTTCCTCTGTCAAGTTAAAAAAAAAAAAAAGAAAAGAAAAGAAAAGAAAAAGAAAAAGAAACTTGAGCCAACTGTTGTAGAAATCAGTTGACAAATACAGACAGGCAAGGACCTTTTTTTTTCCCACCCTACCCCCTTACAGTGTTCTCGGGGTCTCTGGTGAACCTGGCAACCATCATTCACCCCGAGGTCCTGCTTTATTGTCTCCCTTACCAGCTCTGGGTGTTTCAAAGGCAGAAACTGTGCTTCAGTTTTTAAATTCTTAGAATCTAGCTCTAGGGGCTTTGAGATGGTTTGCATGTAAACTGGCCCTCACGGGGGCCATGTGTTTGAACGCTTGGTTCCTAGCTTGGGGCATCGGTTCCTAGGTTGGGGCATCATTATTTGGGGGGAAGTTGTGGAACATTCAGAAAGTGGAGTCTAGCTGCTGGAAGCAGGCTGTGGAAAGTGAACCCATTTTTCACTCAACTCTTCCCCTAACTGCTGGTGCAATACAACCAACGTTCACTCCCTCTGCCATGGCTTTAGCACCTCTGCCAAGTCCTTCCACAGTCAACAGACTGTTGTTCTCAAACCAAACCATAAGCCCAATTACTTTTTCTTTCTTTAAGGGTGTTTTGGTTTTGTCTTTTTGTTTGTTTGTTTTAGGGGAGGGTTAGGTATTTTTGTGAAAGCAATAAAGAAAGTTTCTAATCAATTTGAAAACATCTAACAAATGAACACATGTTGCTGGAACAGTATTCATTGCTAAAGGTGATGGGATTCAAGGGCCCTGAAAAGGAGTTAGATGGTCTTGTATAAACCCTTTAGGTGGCTGCATATTAGAGCTCTACTCTCAGGCTTTTGAGCATTTTCCTCCATGGTGTCTGTGCCTGCTTCGCCCCTCAGGCTCAGCCACGAGCAGGAGAGTCCCTCTCTCTCAACACGTAACCCTGCCTTGTTCCAGGCTGACTCCTCATCAGTACTAGAAGCCCTTTCTTGCCATCCTCCGTGTTGATGCAGTGATGTAGTGTAGCTCATGAAGGGATGACGTCAAATTCCACCACGTGCTCCCCTCTGAGATGATCACAAGGTGAGCCAATGGCAGCCATAATCTGTTCACCAAGATGGTATCTATCCTGTTTCTGTACCTAGACTCCTGCCTTACAATGTCCAGGAGGTCACAGGAGATGCTGTCATGTCTCTCTTAGACTGTGCACTCAAGAAATGCCCTTAAACACAGAGAGCAGCCTTTCACATGACCCTAACCAGTTAAGGAGTTGTGTGTATGTATGTGTGTGAGAGAGAGATCAAGTCTTCTCTAGCCCAGGCTGGCCTCAAGTTCATGATTCTTCTGCCACACTGTTCCAAGAGCTGTGACTATAAGCATGGGGCACCATACCAGCTGTATGGTGTACCAGCTTCTGGGTGTACCAAGTGGTATTTCCTTGTTATCCCCATAGCTGTTAGAAAAGAAAAAAAAAACTTTCCAGTAATGTCTTGCATGCAAATCTCGACTTCATGTTTAGTTAGAAACTTAGCTCATGAAGTAATGCTATCTACTCTTCAGGACCCCTCCTCCTGCTAGATCTGGCTTCAAGTTTCAGCCATTTGGTAGTGTCAGGTCTTTGTTAAGACTGTCCCAGATCCTCCTACTAAGAGCGGGACTCTTACCTTAAGAAGTTAGACCGATAGAGTATTTTTAAATAACACAGTCACCTACGGTTTTGAAGTTCCCATTTGCCTGAAAACTTCAGTGCACCCCATTTAGTGACACACCAGGACGAGCAAGCATTTTGCGCACAGAATCAATCACCTGGCTACGGGCCTGGAGCTTGATCGACTTTCAGGGGTAACATACATTGTAACTGGTGATAATAATTCCTTGGTTCACTCCAAGACTTGTCTCCTCCTTTTCTAGTGATGACCATCCTTGGCTGAATCTGCTGGCTGATGACTCCAACCTGCTCTACTACACTGTGTTTATTGTATTCATGTAGGGAGGGGGCTTTAGCATAACCCAGTGTCTCTGATTTCCTCATAAAAATATCTTCCCACAAATTATCTGGAGAGTCTTTGTAATTTAGGGTATGTAGCGCCTATTTTGGCATATATAAACACACAAGAATGAGAAATCTAAGGCAGAAAAGTTTCCCCATTTATAAACTGTGTTTGAGCAATGAAATATCAGAATAAATCCTTTGGCTGAGATCCATTTTAGGAGCTTATGGGACAAGAATAACACAGATTTTGTAATATTCACCACTACATTGCTTTATGTTAGTGACATATTTATGACAACTGAAAAGGAAAGAACCTGAGTTTTTAGATTTACATCTCAATGTTTGGGCTGCACTTAGAGTTCGAATCCTCACCTCACGTGCATGATGCCCTAGGGTTGATCCTTGGTATGGTCAAGAGGTTAAATTCTCACTGCGGAGTCAGAAAGGCTGGCCATGCTATTCCTGCAGTGGTTGGGGTAGAGGAGGCGGACGTCCAACCTTCCCTGGAGGAAATATTCTTTGGCATTCTTAGTTCTTGGAAGAGGCAGGAACGAACATTGGTGGCTTTATAAAGAAAGTGAAGAGTGGAATGGCACAGGAAGAAACAGAAAAGAGCAAAAATCTGTGCAAGAAAGCAAGGGCTGATGTTGACTCCTCTGGGTCACTGACTTTTGTGTCTCTCCCTGAACTGGTAAGAGAGAATAAGCACACAGTTTTGCCCACAAACCTTAGATAGTGACGATGGCAGAGAGAGATGCTGCTGATGCACTCTGCTCTCAGGACAGTTTTCTACCATGAATTAGCACAGAAAGATGGCTGAACCCATAGGATGTGCAGATCCCTTATAAAAACTTGCATGGTATAGGTAATGTCCTTGAGATTGGTGCTCACTAGAAAGTTTCACATGTCCACGGGTCAATGGGAAGATGGAGCATAAATAACATCCTGTGCAAATGAAGATGACCCAACAGTGATGAGTATTAGAAAGAGTCACTTTGTGGGTCTCCCTTCTCCTTGGGTGGGGGGGGGGGGGTGTCACTGGCCATCACCTGCAGGGACAAAGGGAACAGAAGCAGTGAGAGGGGGTTACGATGGCTGTAAGTGTGACAGACAGAAGGACTTCCGGAGACAGCTGCAGTGAGACAATGCTGCTTTATTGTTCCAGGGACAGGGTATATAATGGCTTCTAGTGGTACACAGAGAAAAGGCTCATTGGTCACAACATCATACCTAATTAGCATGCAGGCAGGAAGTGTTGATTGGTCATAATACAGTACCTAGTTATCATGCAGGTGGAAGCCAAAGTGGGACTTGTGTGCTGAATTATGCACAAGGTCACTTTTCAGACAAGGCCAGGCACCTGTGCTCAGGGACACTCTCCAGACAAGGTCAGGTAGAGAAAGGGAGGCCTGGCTGAGAAAAGGAGTCCTCCATTTTGAGCTGAGTTCAGAGAGCCATCTAGATATTTGGGACTGTGACCTTAATAGCAGGGTTCTCCAATATTGATTTTAAATGCCAGGATTTTAAATGGCAGGAACACTTAGCATAGTACTAAGTACTTAGTACATAGTACTAATAAGCCTGCTGCCCATGAGGGCCCCGTCTACTGACCAGAACGTGTCATGACCATGCCAGCTTCTCGATCTTACTGAGTTTCCCTCAGAGGCTCATGTGCTTGAACACATTGGGTCTTTAGCTGGTGGCACCTTTGGATACAATTATGGTTAGCGATCTGGCTGGTTGGTGATACTAAGCCATGGGGCCTAGGGAGGGTCCATGGCTGAGCAGATGAAGCAAAATGTGAGAAGCCTCTGCCCAACACCTGTTCCCACCTCCATGAGCTCTGGAACCAAGAGCTAAAGTGTACCTCTCACCCTCTAAGTCACTATTTCTAGGCAATTAGTTGCAAGAAAAGTAACTGGTGCAGATGAGGAAACCCCTTCACTGACCCTTGGCCTTGGAAGGATCTTCCATGTGTTTCTCTCAGATCTTCTTCCCTTTGTCTGTCTCCAAAGCAAAAGTCTGCTCTGACCACCATGAACATCTTTGAACTACTGACCTTGAATGACTGTAGTTTCCTGGAACATTTGGTACTCCTGGTGAGTGGACCATGAGAAAGAATGATCACGCAATTTGGACTTACTTGGGGGTTTCCAATGTGACAGACACACTGTCATATGTCTTCATAGCAAAGAACACCAGAAATGTTCATAAAGAGGCTTTTGTTTGCTTGTTTGTTCTTGTGTGTTTGTCTGTGCTTGTACACATGTTCATATGAGTTTGGGGCCAGAGATTGGTGTGAGTGTTTTCCTTAGCTGCTCTCTGCCTTATTTTTTGAGAAGATTAGATAGACTGGCTGGCCAGCAAGTCCCAGAGGTCCTCTGATCTCTGCTCCCCATGGCTGGGATTATAGGTTCCGGCCATCACTCCAGGGGTTTATGTTGGTGCTGGAGATTGAACTCAGGTCCTCCTGCTTATGTGTCAAGTACCTTGATGACCAGGTCATTGTCCAAGCCCCCATGAAAACACGATGGGCTTTTATAAAAAGGGATGCCATTTGTACAGGGTGGTGTTGAAAGACAAGGAGTTTGGAGAGCTGTTACTCGAATGCGTGAGGCTCTGAGTTTGACTCCTACCACCATCAAACAATAAGTAATACCCTTTCTTTAGATCCAGTGAAGGCATAGAAACAACCCAATTAGAGATTTGGAGCTGGGACAGATATGACAGAATCCTGAATAGTCTGTGAAACTCAGGTAATATGCTTCACCTTAGACCACAGCCCTGAGCCTTTGCTAACAACATGTAAATGGAAGAGATATTTGAAAACTGCATTTGAACAAACCAGGGTATTCAGAATTTTATTAAAATAGCTCCTCGTAGGCTGGGAACATGGTTCAGTTGATAAAAGTGCTTCCCTTACAAGAACGAGGACCCGAGTTAGACCTCCCCTCATCCTGAGAATCACATAAAATGCAGAGTAGAGGCACACACTTGTAATTCTACTGCTGGAGAGGTAGATACAAACAGATCATCCCCAGGGCTCTCTAGTCAATCTGATTAGTGAGTCCCAAATGAATTAGAGAGCCTGTCTCAAAGGAGGAGAATGGATTCTTTAGGATAACCCCTGAAGCTGGCCCCTGCCCACCATGCACACAGGCACACATGCCTGGAAACACACCCATGCACACAAATTCATTAAGAAACAGATATGAGGGGCTGGAAAATGGTTCACTGGCTAAGAGCACTGGTTGCTCTTACGGAGGACTTCAGTTTGATTTCCAGCATCCACATGCCAGCTCACAACCATCTGTAACTTCAGGTCCAAGGACCCAATTCTCCTTTCTGGCCTCTGCAGGCACTACACATGCATGGTGCACAAATACACATGTAGGTAAAATACCCACATGCATAAAATGGAAATAAAGGTAAAAAAAACTTTAAAGGTATGAATTAGCAAGCAAGTGGATAACATTGAACAATAATTAAAAGGTGATTTATATACTAATATATAATATATAGTAATCCATGTACTATCCTTTTGATGGGGTTATTTGATTCTTCTAGGGTTTTGATATCCACTCCATCAAAATCTGACTCAGTCTCTGCTTCAAATTCTAGCTCATACTCATGGCTTTGTTAGGATTTGGTGCGGCTGGGGGCACAGCTCAGCAGCAGAGTACTGCTTGCCAGGCATGCACAGAAGCCCTGCTTGGATGCCTGGCACAGGGAAAAGCCTAATCGTTAATTTAGTTGCTACTTTGCTTCTCTTTTCCATAAACACAATGGCTACCTTGTGCCATCTCAAGGTCAAGGGGATTCTTTATCACATGACTGTGGGCACTCCGCAGCAACAATACAGTGTGGCTACTGATTCAGCTTCAGTTTCCATCCCCAGCCATTTGGCCAATGCACCTTGGTTCCCTATAAATTTGGTTTGGGGATATTTTATTCTAAGTGGTTAGTAACTTGGCCCATTGTCAACCTTCTTCCTTTTTAGATTTGTTTATTATTTACACATGCGTGTGCCTTTTCACCTTTGTGTGCATCACATGCTTCCAACTGTGGAAGCCAGAAAGCATTTGATCCCCTGGAATCGGAGTTACAGGTGGTGAGCCATCTGACTTGGCTGCTGGGACCCGAACCTGAGCCTTCTGCAAGATAAGAAAGCACTCTTAACCTCTAGCTGCCTCTCCAGCCCCTGTTGCCAACTTACTTTCAATAGTTTTTCCTTCCTTCCTTCTTTCCTTTCTTCCTTCCTTCCTCCCTCCTTTCCTCCTTCCTTTCTCTTTTTCTAGGTGCAACTTTTCCTCAGCCTAAGAGGAATAGTCTCACTTTATATAGACCCATGATTCCCAGAGAAGAGGGCCTGCTAGGGTCAGACCCTGATAATGAGGCCAAGGTGGTGTAACTTTATGTCTCTGCCTGATGCAGTCCATAGACATAGCAACAGCACAAGGCAGGGGGTGGTAAGGACCATGGGCCCAATAGTGAAAGAGACTTCACCATGGCAGGAATCAAGAACAGGACTCAGACAAGAAGTGACCATGAGCTAAGCGCTGAAGAACTGATAGGTTTTCATCAAGCAGAGATGGCAGGAAGGACATTCTGGTTGCAGAGAAGCCCAGGAAAAGAGAAGAGGCCAGACCCTGGGTGTGTTCAGGAGAAGCTACTAGCCTAGCCCAGCTGGAAGGCATAACGTTTGCAGGGAGTCAGTGAGAGAAAGGTTAGGACAGGCAAAAAAAAAAAAAAAAAAAAAAAAAAAAATGGAGGGCACAGCTTTCCTGCAGATGGGCTCTAATTAGAAAGAACGCTCTCAAAGTTATGTGACCTCAGGAAGGGACTTCTGGAATGTGACAGCTAACTGATTGCTTTATATCATGTTTACAAAAAGATGAACTAAGAGCAAAGAGGCTGGCGACTATTCAGAGTGGAAAATGAGCATCAGGGCCGGAGCTGAAGCTCAGTAGTTGGTGCTGGTATATAATGCACAAGGCTTGATCCTCAGGGGGCTGGGGAGATGGCTCAGTGGTTAGGGCTTGATCCTCAGCCCTGAAAGACAGCCACACAATAGCCGCTTCGTCAAAGACATCAAAAGCAGGGTTCTTCGGATTGTTACAAAGGTCTGTTGGCCTAGGACTTGAGCCTCAAGCTTTGTCTCTATGACAGAGAGATCATAAAATCATGACCTCCTGTGCTCATGCTATGCTCTCTGACCTGACGGCGTAGGTAAACTCCTAGCTCTCTATAATAAGGCACCCAAGGCGGCGCTCACAGTCTCTGACTCACCCATCCACGTCTCCCTGCCTTTTCTCTTCCCATGTTAAATCACAGCACAGATGAAGGAGATGACATCATACACTTGAGCTGGACTCTGGGTCTTGGACTATCATGGTCTAACTAATCTGAGTTTGTCTGGAAGAGCGCAAAGGGCCAAGGGAGTGCCAGAAACAGTCCCAGAAGTCACCATCAAATCCAGCTAACCTGTCCATCTGCAAGGTTGTACAGGGCCAGACACAAGTAGTAAATCTAGAGTCACCAGCAAGCTTATGTTAATATATATAATATATATATATCTGCAGGAGGCAGATCCTGGAGAAATTCCACTCTCTGAAGCTCTGTAGGGACTTTTTTTTTTAACAGGGATATATCAAAATTTCTCAAAGGGGATGGCAAGATGTTTCAAGATCCATCTTCTTGACTGAGTTTCCACTATCACATAAATCCCCTGTGCACCTGCTTGGGAGGCTTTTGCTGTTCTACGGAATGCTACTCTGTAATGTTCTTGTAGAGCAGCAGTTCTCAACCTTCCTAGTGCTGTGTCCCCTTAACATATTATGGTGACCACCCCCATCACACACACACACAAAACCATGAAATTATTTCAATTTCTACTTCATAGCTGTAATTACGTTGCTGTTATGAATCATAATGCAAATATCTGATATTTCCAATGGTCTTAGGAGACCCTTGTGAAAACGTCATTTGACACCCAAAAGGGTCATGGCCCACAGGTTGAGAACCACTAGAGGCTGTGCCTGACCAGCCCTGATAGAAATACATCTTCCCACGTTTGTAAAGCTCACTATGTCATCTTAGAGATCACCTTTCCTGATGTAGACATTGTTGTGTGTATTTCATAAGGAAGGGGGCAAGGCTATTTCCGCTGGGTGCTTCTTGGGGAAAATGGCTTCACGGTTTGAGCATTTTACACCATCCTTTGACTTTGGCCCCCTCTCATTGACTCAGTTCCATGTTTCTGGGAAACAGGACCGTTACTTCCTGTGCCTCTGTAGATGATCCCGCATCCTCAGATGCTCAACAGAGGTCAGCCTCTTGTCTTCCCAGATGAGCTATCATATTTTACAAACCAACAATGTATTCGCTTTCTGTAAATAGTTAAAATGTATTATTTCACTTCTTAGTGTGGATTTAATTCTACATCGAGATGCAAAGAAAGAAGACTTCCTTCTCTTTTTAGCTAACAGCAACAGTGTTTTCTGAGACGTTCTCTTCTTCCTTAATGATTTACTATTCTTTCATATTTTTTAAAAACAGGAATCAGAGTATATACATTGCACCTTGGATCAGCCTCTGATTAAAAGACAAAGTATCCATTTCTGCGAACCAGCACTTTCCGTCCAGCTGGAAGAGCTGGGGCGAGAGAAGAAAACTAAGATGAGTTGGCCGAACCACTTTAGAGGTCAGCTAAAGTCAGAGACGCAGAAAGGTGCTCTACAAGGGTGAGCTACAAATGTAAGAGAAAGCAATCACTGTTGGCAGCAGGGAGCAGCAGCCTGGCCAAGGGGGATGCTGGGAACTGAACCTTAGCACTCTCGCTATGTGATGGTTGCCCCCCTCCGGACCCCTCTTCCGCTTCTGTGGTGCTTAATGTGTATCCAGAGGGAGGGCCACTGTGACAGCCATTTCTACCCAACTGGCTAATCCTCCTGAATGCCCAGAACCTTCTATTCCCATTTGCAAAGGCTTTGGGGTGTCCCGAACACTACATCCATAACGTTTTGCCTAGATGTCCACACAGATGGGGGTGGAGGTGGGGAAGCTTGGGCTATTTTCCTCCTGGTGCCGCTTTAATGATATGAGAAACCAAGTCTCAAGACACCAATGTACCAGACAGAATGCCAGCTCAGCAGCTGGAATGAAAAACAAAATCATCGTGGGTAAAGAGGTTTGTGTCTCTTTGTATTTTAGGGAAAGGTTTAGAATGGGTGGGTATGGAAGTGCCCTCTGGGTTGATCTTCCTTCCAAAGGCCAGCTTCTGCCTCCGTCTCCTGCATTAGCTCACCTGAAGGCAGATGGGATGGCACAAGGGAACTGCTCTGTATGGTCCAGAGGATGATCTACAATTGGGTTTCAAATGAGTGAGTTTATTATTATATGACAAACAAAGGTAAGAAAACAAAAAGCCATTACAGATAGATAGCAAAATATCCTCCAAGCAGCTGCTCACAGGATCCTAGCAGAGACTACTGGAGTAGCCTGAGAGAGCAAGCTAAGGTAACGCCATCAAATTAGGGGCTTACAGTACCCAGCAGAAATGGTCAGATCAGGGGTTTATGGTACCCAGCAAAAATGATCAGGGAAACAGCAGCCACACTAGAGTTTCTGGTTGGGAGTCTCCTATGGAGGTGGGTCTTGTTTCTGCTGCAAGCATTTATACCACTGGATAAACAAAGTTAACCTCCATTGCTGAGGGTTCACCTCTGAGCTGTTCTTGAGAACACAGTGTTTTTAATGCCCTTATCTGGTTGCTGCTTTTCTCTCCTCCCATCACAGAGCCAAGCCAGCCTGACCCAGGACAGGGGGCTTTGGAGGACACTTGACATAAACCTGCTCAAGTCTGAGATAAGGATGGGCTGCCTTGCTCCCACTTGGAATAAACTCAAACAGCACAAGACCATCTGCAGATATAATGTAGACTAGAGGAGCAGAGGCTCACACCCTCTTAGGGATGAGATGATACGTGTGTATATGCAATGGCTTCTGTTGATATTCTTTTGGTCAGAATCCAGTCACATGCTCTCCTATCTTCAAGAGAACCCGAGGAGTATGTTCCTTAGCAGAGTGGACCATTGCATGTGAGAACAGGGAAGGGAGGGACTTGGGCTCTGTCATGTAGACTTTCAGGCTCTCTTCTGGGTAGCTGATACATCGTTTGTACTTATCCCTACCTAAAGGTAGGCTTTCGGGGATGAGGAAGGAGGGGAGTACACAGTGGAACTGTGGCTTATCCACGGAGTGTGCCCGATATGCCGTGCATGGTTCTGCTTCGCACACTCAGCCTAAATCTCTAACCAGTCTTCTCCACCACCTCCTGAGAATCCCAGGACTTCCTTCATCAAGAACAGGTTTCCATGCCCCTGTGCGAGACTAGCCACTAATTGTCAGTCCCTCCCTGGGCCTGTTGTGCTTGTCCACTGTTGCCTACACTTCTGAAGACGGGGCTCAGGGATGTGATATGCGAGTTGGTCTCTAAAGCAAACAAATGTGTTTTGAAGCCAGGTCCGTATCTTACAAAGGACCCGTTGGTTTAGATGGAAGGGGAATTTCCAAACTTCTTGTTTCAATAGAGAAAAGCAATTGTTTAAAGTTTCTACTTCTTGTTTTGGTATCTCAGCAGCATCAAACCAATAAACATTAATTAGCCATTACAGAAGCATGATGATAAGCTTCAAAGAGAATGGAACATTTATAAAATGGGTTTCTAGACTCCAGGAGACTGTTGTCTAAATGACAGGGCAAATGGAAATGATCTCATACTGATGCTTGAATTTAAAAAGAAAAAAAAATTCCGAGCTCATCAGTTATTATCCTGTCCCAAAACAAAAACAAAACCACAGAGACAAGTACTGTCTCACACGGGCTTTCAGGCAATATTTTAATACCTTAATTTGAAAACACCAAGGACCAATATACATTTAGGAGAATATTTCAAAATGGATGAACAAAACATATAAAAGTATATAAAATAAAAGGTAGAGTTAAAGTAAATATTCAGAAACTCTGATAAGAACAGAGAATAATACAAAAAAGACTTAAAATTAAAAAAAAAATAGACAGCTTTCCTAAGAATGTGATGTCATGAAAAGGAAAATTCTAACAGCAGAAGTTCTTGAAAAGTCACGAGTATAACTTTTTAAAGTTTAACTAATATGTCAATATGATATGGCATCCACTTACAATATAAATAGTTTTTTATAATCTTATGAAACCATAAACCCAATCAAATATTTTATAATTTGTGTGGTCATTGTACTTTTTCAGAACAATAGAAAAGTAACCAGTGCAATAACCCAGCAGTAGAGCAGTTCCCTGGCACACATAGGTCCTGGATTCAATCCCTGCACTGTTAGACAAACCAACAAGCAAGATAGTGGGGCAGATATGGCCAGCTGACTTTTGAGAAGGCTGTTGAGATAACTGTATAGGGAAATAAATGACATAGCTAATAAATAGTGTAGGAAAAATAGATATCTACATATAAAAGAATTTTGGGGATCATTATACAAACATGAAAACTGTTGCAAAAATAAATCAAAGATCCAAACGTTAAGAGCTAACACTACAAAACTACTAGAGGGAAATGGAGGTAGCCTCCATGATGATAAATCTAGAAGTAATTTTATGGATGGACAGTTTACACTAAATAAAATCATTTTTGTATCAACTGCTACATTCTAGAGTTGAAAGACAACTCAGTGGAGAAGGTGTCTGCAAATCACATGTGAGATTAATATCCAAAACATATAAACAAATCTTAATAATAAAAAAAGCCAACCTGATTAAAAGATAGACTGTAGCAGGTCTTTGCCACTATGTTGGTTCTTCTTTTCCCCACCCCTTATCTCTCCAGCTTCACCCCCTATGCCTAGGTAGGAGAAAAAGGATAGAGGAGAGAAAGAGAGTGGTAGAGACCCCTGAGTCTAATTTCTTTCCTCTTGTTTCTTCTTTAAGCAGAACTACTAACAAACTACAACCAGCCCCCCCTAAATGACCAACAACTCTTCTTGGGACCCTAGCATATATATATATATATATATATATAACCTTGGAAAAGCTCCAAGAATTTTAAATGACACAATCAAAGAAACTCTCTGCAGCTGACATAACCACGCCTCTGCTAGAGTACAAGGCAAATCATAGTCAGCTGCTATGGTCATTTCAAAACGGCCCCATATCCTCGCACCTGGGATTAGAACAAAAACACTTACAATATTTTTGTGTTTTTTAAAGAATCCAAAATTGTCCTGACAGTAGACAATGAACTTGAACAGACAGTTCCCTCAAGAAGAAGCACAGGTAGGCGGGCACCAAGCACATGAGAGGAGTTCAGCACTCCAGCCACCAGGGAAAAACCAAAACACACTGAAACCAGGTATAGTGGTACACACTTGGAATCTTAGCACCCAGGAAACAGAGGCAAGAAGCCTTGTCTACATAGTTGTAGGATAGCATGTGCTACATAAAATTGTGTCTCAAGAAAACCAAAACAAAAAAAAATAAACAAACAAAAAAACCCATACTATGACACCACTTTTTTTGTACCTATTATGATGACGTCTATCTTAAAAGGGAGGATAAACATTTATGAGGCTATAAAGAAATAAAACCTCAATATATTGCCAGAGTGTAAAATTGCATTGTGTGGAACACAGTTTGGCAGTTCTTCCTAAAGTTAAATGCAGAATTTCTATATGACTCAGCAATCCCACTTCTAGGTATATTCCCAACAAATCAAAAACAGGAACTCAGAAAGTATGCTGGAGTTCACGGCAGCAGTCACAATGACCACAAAGAGGAAACAGCTCAATGGTCTATCGACAAATGAATGGATAAATAACATGCAGCATAGGTGTACAGTGGAATATTATTCTGCCTTACAAAGGAACAAAGTTCTCATATATGCCAACTATGATATGGACCAGCCTTAAAAGAATTGTGGTAAGTGAAGTAAATCAGACAAATAGTGTTTGGTGTCGTTTCTATGAGGTGTGAGGAACAGGTAAATTCACTGGAGCACAACAGTGGTCACTGGGCAGAATAGAGAGAAAGAGTGAAGAATCACTATATAACAGCTACAGTGCACTTACTTGCTAGCCTGAGAATGTTCGAGAAAGGGTAGTGGTGGTAGTCGCCCAGCAATGCGAATGTATTTGCTGGAAATGAATTTTACACTGAGACGACTAAAATGGTAAATCTTGTGTTATATATATTTATGACAATGTGAGGAATATACCAAAAGAAAGAAAATGAGTATTAGCCAGGGCAACACCTTTTTGTATAGCTCCTCCATTTTGATTGAACTGTGGTACTTCCCCAAAACACAGTACTTTGGTTATCATAAATGAGGCAACTTGTTTTTCTAGAATCTTGCCCTCCCCACCCTTATAACTAATTAAAAGACAGCCTGACCACAAGTGCATACTATGGGCTATATCATCAATCACATGACATTGAACCTCCCCATGTCTCTGCAACCTTCAAGAAGGAACCTCCCCACTCTGCTGCTTAGGCCTGAAGTCTCCTTATTCTCTTGAGAATCATCTAGAACTTGTGCTGACTCAGTGCCAGCTCAAAATCTTTCTTAAGTAGAAAGAAACAGTGAAGACAACTAGTGCAGTTTCAGGTGTGTGCTGTGAAGACACCACATGATGCATTTAGACAAAAGAAACACAACCAGATGCTAGTGATGACCTAGACATTTCACAGAACAGAAAAGAACTGGCACCAAGGTCAGACTTGAAAAGACGTCATAACAATGGCTTGGAGCATTATGGAACAATACTATGTCCTTCACAGCTCAGAGATTGCCCTAACTGGAGTGATAAGCGAATGAATAAATGACAGGCAGACAGATACATGTACAGAAAAGCTGGGATTGGGTGGGCTGTGTGCACTCTGGAGGAAATGCACTACCTACTACACAATAACCCTGAGCCTTAGCAAACTTACTAATATGGCACAGAAGAAGGAATTTGTAGAGACAATTTGGGGGGTTTTGGTTTCTTTGAAAAACACAGAAATACTGTGGGAATGTGGTCTCATGTTAATCCCAGGTATGGGATATGGGGATGTTTCAGACTGTCCATAGCAGTTGACTATGATTTGCCTCGTGCTTTAGCAGAAATGTGATTTTGCCAGCTGCAGATAGTTTCTGTGATTGTGTGACACTGGGAATTGTGTGACCTTTTCAGAGGGTATATAAATGCTATGGCCCCAAGAGGCGGGGTTGGTTGTTGGTTGGTTGTTAGTTCGATGTTGGCTGGTTGTTGTTGGTCTCATAGTCATGCACAAAGAAGAAATAGGAAGAAGAAAGTAGATATCCTGACAGTGAAGATCAAACTTGCCCCAAGGAACTCATTGCCCCTAATCATCAGGAAGTAGTCTAGCAGTAAAGTCTCCTCCTTTCCAACTCCTGACTTTATTCAGGGTTCTCTTTCCTTTCCAGAGGGTTGAAAGGGTGGAAGAAAAAGGGAGAAGGGTGGAAATAAGAAGAGCCCACAAAGTAGCCAAAGGTCTGTTAGCTAGCTGGTCTTAGTGGGAGGTCTCTGTAGGGGAGCAGTCTCAGGTTACAGGGTGGAGGTAGAGGAAGCTGCACTTGTTACTTTTGCTACACTGTCAACCAAGATCTGCAGATAGACCAAAGAAAGATGTCCTCAATGCACTGAGTGTGACCCTGGGAAAGGCGGTGCCATTCCCATGGTTTCAGGCACTGGGGTCTCTGCCACAGTTGTGTCCATAGTAACCATATCCATTCACTCCGAGCTTCCTCCTCTCCCTGAAGAACAGAAAGAGCGTTTCTTCTTTTTCTTTGTTAATTAAAAACCTAACAATAAAATCAAGGAAATCTCTCGAAACAAGTAGGACTGTCCCAGGCCATCATGTTTGGATCTTAGACAATGACAGACAAAGACCACAGTGAAAGGAAGGGCGTGTGTCAACGAGCAATGAATTTAAAACTTGGAGAGTGAAGAAAGGCAAGATTCTTCACAGGGTGTGGGACCCTCTCACCGTCACCCTTAATTAAATGAAATGGCAAAAATACATATACCTCAAGATATTTCTTGCACATGAAATTTCGCAACTGCAATGATAAAAGATTATAAAATTCTTAGAGAAAAATTAAACAAATCTAGACACACACACACACACAAAACGAAGCTGTCATTATATTTTTTGGTACACTGGAAGTTCAAATAATTGTCCACAAAAACAAATCTCTTTTCTCTCTTTTTAAAATTCAAGTGTGTCTGTAGGTGTGTGTCAGAGTATAGGCATGCCTGTGGAGATCAAAGGACAACATTCAGGAGTTGTTTCTTTCCTTGTTCCTTACTTTGAGACTCTCTTGTTTCTGCTGCCTTGTGTACTCCAGGCTAACTAGACACCAGTGGTTCTCCTGTCTTTGCCTCCTAGCTCACAGAAGCTGTGCTAGAACTATAGATGTGTACTTTATATGGATTTCAAGGATCAAAACTTCAAGTGCTTCTACTCAGTGGGCCACCTCCCTGTCCCTCAGAACAGTTTTTAACTTTTGTGCTCTATGTGCGACACACACTGTCTATTGGGCAGAATAAAGTATTTTTAAAAATATAAAATTTTGTCTATTCTTAAGAAATAACAAAAACGGAACATTCGTTAGATCAATTAAAGTTAGTAAAGTTTGAGAGAAGTGAAAACAAACAACGGAACACAAAACACAATTTGCTTAACAGGGAGGCTCCCAACAGCAGAGCAGGTTCGAAGGACTCCAGTCGACAGTGTGATTAGACCCTGTCAAAGAAAAACAGAACTAAAGCACAGCGAACAACCTGATTGGCTACAGTGCAGTTAGAGAGGAACCTGATTGGCTACAGTGCAGTCTGAGAGCAGCCTGATTGGCTACAGTGCAGTCTGAGAGCAGCCTGATTGGCTACAGTGCAGTCTGAGAGCAGCCTGATTGGTTTTTTGGACTGCACTGTAGCCAATCAATTTGCTACAGCTTAGTTAATTGGCTCTGAGGTGTCCCTTAACCAAGAGAAAATCCTCCTCCCCAATACTACCATTAAACTCCATATTGGTCCCATCAGTTGGGACAGAGCAGGAGACTAACCCAAAGCTATACCTCTTACATTATACTCAACAGAAACCACTAAGATGTAGACAGATCAATAGGAAGGAAAAAGAAAGGCTTGCTACTAGAAGATCAGACTGAGGAGGCAGAGGAGGATTCTCAGATGTGAGCAGTGATGTTAAGCTGAACCAGGACTCGTGAAGGTAACTGAGCTATGGAAAGATAACTACGTATACAAGCGAGACAAGATCAGAACAATGTGAAGATATGATACTTTATGAGAATATAGAACAGAAAATCGTCGACTCTAGGAAAAATAGAAAGACATCCAAGAAATACTTAGATCAAATATCAAGCAAACAAAACCATCTTGTGGTTTTAATTAACTTGGGCATCTTAAAGAAAAGAATATCCATTTTACCTTGGAACTGGGACCATTTTATTTTAGTTAAGTTTATGGATCTTTCCACTGTGTCCCAGGAAAGGAAAGTAGCACCAGCATGGAGAATAACATGAAGTAATCAGGATACAGAAAAGCATGAGTTTCCCTTTGCTTCACTTTATTGTTTCAGTAAGTTTGGAGTCAACAGTTAACTCAATACAGAAGTCTTCACTGCTGGGGAAGAAAGTGAGAACGTTCATTTCAACATGATGTGAAAGAAGGAAATAAGAGAAAATAAGAGAAGTTATGGAATAGAAAGGAAATAATAGAAAAGATAAAATGTTTTTATTAAATGATTCTGTGCAAAGTGGACAGACATACCAAGAACTTGGGATGCTAGGATATTAAAGATTAAGGTTTCAATAAAGCTTACAGAAGAACTAAACATTGTAGACTTAGAGGAAGATGGTGTAAAAAAAATAGTGGGATGTAAGTTACATGCTTAGGGTTTAATATCAAGGAAGAAACAGATATTTTTAAAGTTTTGATTAATGTCACTTAATGGCAGGACTTTATTTTCTCTTTCAGTGTCTGTATACATGTGCATGGGTGTGGATGTGTCAAGGAACATATGTAAAACTCATAGGACAGCTCTTCAGACGTCCCCTCTCCTGACCTGTTTCGAGGTAGAGTCTTGTACTTCTGCCACACTGATGCTACGTACTTCAGACTGGCTGTTCCTCAAGCTTTAGGAAGATTTTCCTATCTCCACCTTCCATTTTACCTTAATAATGCTGGGATTATAGGTACATACCACCATAGCTCCCCTTTTTTTGTGAGAGTACCGGGGATCAAACTCAGGTTGCTGCCACAGCAGCCGCTATCTTGTAGATTCCAACGGGGATGTGTTCTAAGAAATCCACTACTGGATTATTTTGTCATTGTGTGAACATCACAGAGTGTACTTACACAAACCTACGTGATAGTGATATCACCTACACACACCAAAGTTATATGATTTATGTGTGCATGCATGTGTATATGTGTGTGACTGTGAGAAGGTGTGTGTGTGCAAATGTGTTTTAGTTGGTTTTCTCATTCATGTAACAAAATACCTATCAGCTGTCACCGCAGTGAAGACTTGGCTCCAGATCATGGCTCTGGTCACATGGCATCTGCAATCAGGGAGCGGAGAGAGACGGATGCAGGTGCTTGGCTCAGTTTCCTGTTTTTAATTCAGTTAAAATCCCCGCCCATGGGATGGTGTTTCTAACATCCAGGGTGGTCTTTCCTCCTCTGTTAAATGTTTCTGAAACCTCTCCCATAGAGACATCCAGAGATGTGTTCCCATGGTGATTCTAAATCCCATCAAGTTGACAGATATACATCATATGTATATCACACACAGACATTTTTTAGTCTGTGGCTTACAGGGACATAATAAGCAAAATAAAAAGGTTACATTAAGAATAAGAGAAAAATGATCAATTGAGAGATGACTATAAAATGTATGGGGCTGCCCCTGAGTTATCCTGATTTACAGTAACTTTTGGTTACTCTACAAGTGGAAGTCCACCCTGAAGCCATAGCAGAAATATAATAAAAACAAAAGCCAGTACCACAGTCCTTTACGGCCATTGCCAAGCCCTGTATACAGCATGCAACCAAACAGATCATATTCTGTTATTCTGGGAAGCATGGGGCAGTTTACACCAGCCTCACCACAGACATATGTCCACTGTGTTGCTACTGATGTCATGAAGCCCATGACATAACTAAGCATCTTTCAGCTCCTTATAATGGTTTATAAAATTGTATATATTTTTAGTTTGTTGGGTGGAATGGGTACATATGGAGGTCAGAGGACACCTTTTGTAGAGTGACTTCTCTTTCCACCTTTGTATGGGTTTTAGGGATTAAACTTAGGTTTCCAGGTTTATACAGAAGTGCATTTACCCACTGTGGTGGTTTGAATGAGTATGGTCCCCATAGGCTGATATGTTTGAATGATTGGTCCCCAGTAAGTGGAACTGTTTGAGAAGAATTAGGGTGTGTGGCCTTGTTGAAGAAAGTGTGTCACTGGATGTGGGCCTTGGACTTTCAAAAGCACACATGAGGATCAGGATATAAAGCTCTCAGCTCCTGCTCCAGTGCCATCCATGCCTATGTACTTCTCACCGTGATGATTATGGACTAGCCCTCTAAAACTGTAAGCAAGGCCCCAAATAAGTGTTTTCTTTTTATAAAAGTTGCCTTTGTCATGGTATCTTTATAGCAAAAAGAATAGTAACTAAGACACCCACTGAGCCATCTCTCTGGCCCTTCTTTCAATGTTGGCCATAGTGTCATCATGCAATGTACAATGACGGATACATTTTGCTTAGATCTTGCAATGTGCCTCAGAAACTAACAGAATTAACACTTGAAAAAGCTTGTTTCTCAGAGGTGGGGCAGGGGCTGGGGAGGAGACTTAGAGCACCACAGTTTGCTTTTCCCCAGGAGGTTTTTTATTTATCAGATGTGGAAGGCTGTGGTCCCCAGGGATGCTGCTCTTCATGGTCCCCATTGCTCAGGAATTCCCTGAGGCCCTTAGCACTCCAGACTAACTCAGCTGTCAGTCAGTGGAGAGAGGCTGCCTTTTGCACATGGGTGTGGGCTAGCCCACAGAAGGGAAGGGTATAGACTCTAAAGAAGGCATGGACCACCCATCCCTAGAAGCCCCTCCAGGTTCTTTAGGACTAAGCTATGCTCTTCTTCTGACTTCACCTGGTGTCTTTAAAGTTGTTTTTCCCCAAGAGTTTGACCTTGATTTATTCATCCACGTTGTATCAGTTCATGAACTGGATCTCCTAATGGTAAGTAATCCCACTCAAGACACTTTATCTTCAACATACACACCCACACATATATTCTCACATACATTCACACATACTTTCACATATACACTCACACACACACACTCACACTTTAACACATACTGACACTCACACACATATACTCACATACACTCAAACACACTCACACATGATACTCACATGTATACTTACATACATATATTCACACATACACACATATATACTCACATATACTCACATATACTCACACACATACACTCGCACACATACATACACACATAGATATGCACATATACTCTTACACATACACCAATATACATGCACTCACATATACTCACACACATATACTCACGTGCATACATCCACACATCCACATTCACACATACATACACTCATACACATATACTCACATACTCACACAGATACACTGACATACATATATTCACAATACAATTACACACACATATATACTCATACACATATACATTCACACATACACATATATACTCATAAACTCCCACACATAGACTTACATAAACTCATACTCAAACATGCATATATACATATATTCTCATACATACATTCACACAATGCAATCACACATGTACACATATTCAAACACACATACATACTCCCATGTACCTATATACGTATTCACATACCTATACTCACACTCAAACACACACACACACAGCACGATAGTTTACCTTTTTTACAGCCAATGATAAAATAGAATGCTAAATAATGTTTGGGTTCCTTTTCTGAGTCATGGCACCTCCCTCTTTATCTCTCTTGCCGAGCAGCACCTTACTTGCGAGTCATACTGTAGCTTTTCTACTGCCTGTTTTTGCTGCCCTGTGCTTCCCAGAAGCATGTGAGTGAGTTTGCTTCCTCTTTGTTTTCTTCCTCATCTTATGATGAAGTCCATCTACCTCCAGATCCATTTTCTCACAGGAAGTCTGTGCCTGCTGTGTAACCTTTTCCTGGCCCCACCTCAGGGCCTGAAACCTCCCACTTCCCACTAATTGCCCCATGGTTGGTCTCTTTCCTGTCTGTTTCTTAATCATAAAGGCAACAACAAAAAGATGTAAATAGCATCCAGGCAAAGAAGAGAGATGTCAGAAGACAAGGCATGATTAATCGCCAGCTGTATTGTGCAGACAGTAATTGCCAGGGCAGGAGGCAATACCTCAGAGCAGGAGGGCCTGTGTGAGCCTGCCAAGGAACCATTCTTTACCTCACCAGCCACACTTGCTTGTCTGCTATCTCTTTAATCAAGACAACCATTCTCAAAGTGCAGTTCCTGGAGCAGGGCTTCATTGAATCCCCTTGTTAGAGTTGTAAATCCCATCAAACTTACAGCAAAGACTAGCCATTATTCCTCCCAGTGGAGTTTCATGCCATAACCAACAAATGGATTTTACATGGTAATTTGTAGAACATATTTAAACACATCACATCATGCATGATGGGGATCTGGTTCTCCTATTGGTGACCTCAGTTATCCCGAAAGAGGTATTGCCAAAGACCAGCCTCAGCTTGGAGAGGGGATCCAGAGGAAAGGATGTTTGGGAGTAGCAAAAAAACTACTTGAAGTCAATCCTGGGTACAAGCTGACAGCTCTGTGTTCTGCTCTCTAGAGATCTCCAGGCAGCTCAGCTCTTGAAGACCAAAGCCCAGTCTTTTATTTGCATATCAATTCAATAGTCCACCCCAGGCTCCCTTTAGATTATCCCATGACTCAACATTTTGTGACCTTAGCCTGTTGATTCTTAGAAAAGACAACAAGTACATTTTTTAACACAGCAAATGAATTCAGAGATCTGACTGCTTTTGTAAGCACAAACAATAAACTAACTGGGTGGGGTCTGGCTCTGAGATTAGCACATTCCCACCAGGCCTGGGCCTAAACTAGCTCTGTGTCAGGCTGACCTTGAACTCAGAAATCTGCCTGCCTTTTTGTAAGCACAAACAAGCAAACAATCAATTTAGCTGGGTGGGATCCTGCCTTGTGACCACCACCCCTTAAATCTCTTTATCTCCTTCCTTAATATCTTTCTGACAAGCTGGCCCATAGGGCACCTGCCTCTTTTCTTTTAGGTCTATGAAGCCAATTGTATAATTCATATTGCATCCTTATATTTTGCATATTGAAAAATTATATATTCTTTTTTTTTTTGGTTTTTTCGAGACAGAGTTTTTCTGTGTAGTTTTGGCTGTCCTGGAACTCACTCTGTAGACCAGGCTGGCCTCAAACTCAGAAATCCGTCTGCCTCTGCCTCCCAAGTGCTGGGATTACAGGCATGCGCCGACCACTGTCCGGCAAAAAATTTATATATTCTTGAACTCATGTTTTCAGAGTTCTTCCCTACAGCGGTAAGGGCTGTCCTAAAGGTCACAGCATTTACCATTTTGCTGAGACACACCCTCGACTCCCAGACTCATGCTGCTTCTAATTATCATTGAGTGATTAACCTTGGCAAGGAGAACATTTCCCCAAAACTTCGGTGGGGAGAACATTTCCCAAAGGAGGAACAAAAAGTAAATTATGTACATTACTATAACAACCATCAGCACTGTGGAGTTACATGCTCTGCTGGATCTTCTCCAGGGGCGGGAACTGTGTCATGCCATCCCTTCCATCCCTTCCAAAGCATCCATGTAGGACTCAGCAAGGTATTGACAAATTAATTTGACTAGTTTGTCCTTTGAATCAAATTACAACAGTATTTGCTAAATGATCAGCCTCCCAATCACAGGAAGCTGCTTCTTAGAGCCCCCATGGAAAGCAGTTAATTTTAGATTAAGGTAAATAAGAATCCCTAGGATATCTGCTAAAATCAGACATTTGGCTCATCAGAAGACTCTCAGTGCACCTCCAGGGAGATGACAGGAGGAGACAGGAGATTCACCTGGAAGCTCATGAGGCCTGCTGGCCTAGGATGGGCAATCTGGAAGAGACTGAAAGAGGAACTGTGCCTCAAGGCAAGCTGAAAAGGGAAAGTTGTCCTCTGATCTCCATGCTCACACAGCATGGTACATGCGCGCACACACACACACACACACACACACACACACGGGTGGAGGAGAGAGAGAGAGAGAGAGAGAGAGAGAGAGAGAGAGAGAGAGAGAGAGAGAGAGAGAGAGAGAGAAAGAGAGAGAGAATAGCCATCCTTGTGTTCCGGGAGCTCAGCTGTCCTTTTGCTCTTATCTCCAGGGGATCTCTGCCTGGGGAAGTCCTGTTTTATATTTGGTTTCCCAGTGCAATTATTAATAACTGCTCCCTTTGCTCCCTGAAGTATCTCCAAGTAGATGGTAAATTAGGTGAACACCCTATTCATTTGACATCTTTCCCTAGGAGCTCTGCTTACGTGTTTCAAAATAACATGGCATTTGGTGATTCTCAACATTGGCCAGAGAGTAGAATTACTCAGGGAGTTTGTCAAAAATAAGTCAAAGCCCCTCTTGCTGTCCCCTATAGCCCCCCAAAACTATCCCAACAATACTTTTAGCATCTCCCTGAAGAGTCTGGGTTGGAGAGTGTCCCCATGTAGCATGTTTTTCCACAGACCCCAGATGGGAAAGCAGAGTTGTCAGTTGTATTTCTGTTATGCCTGTCTGTTGTATCTCTGTAGCTGTGTGACTCTGGGTGGGTTAATCAGACACTCTGAATGTTTGCAGCATTTCACTCTTACATAATGTGGGTAACCACTTTTCTGGCCTCTGATGTCAGTTTCCTTGCTGCCTATGGTCTGCTTGGCAAATCAATATCACAGACTTGGAAGCTTTGTGGTTCTGATTGATCCCTTGTTTTCAAGGCTATGGGGTAAACAGTCATCTAATATAAGAGAACAGTCAGAATAAAGTTTTATTTCTTGCTTATACTACAGTATGTGTTCTCTGCTGTGTTTTCTTTAAGGGATTTGCCCTTTTTCTGTAGAATGATTTTAACAAATGTCTTCATGTCTTGGAGTTTCATGCTATATCCTTTGAGAGATAGGTTGGGGGGATGAGTAAGAGTTTTTATGGGCTACAGTGTATACCATGTATGCCCACAATCCCCTAGCCTTACCAATTGTGGTGGTTTGAATGAGAATAAACTCTATAGGCTCATAAATTTAAATACTTCATCACCAGGGAGTAGCACTGTTAGGAAAGATTAGGGGATGTGACCTTATTGGAGGAAATGTGTCAAGGGGATGGGCTTTGAGGTTTCAGAAGCCCATTCCTGTTGGCTCCTTAAAGCTGGCAGGTCTAAGCGAGAGGAGAGAGGTCCCAGTCCAGCTGGGTCTCTCTGGAGCTGAACATGATGGTGCGTGTTGGCAGCCCAAAGAAACACAGCCATCCAGGAGTCTTGTCAAAGCAGGAACTCAACTTTAATGTAACAACCTCTTGTTTATATACACTTGGAGCATAGGGAGGAGGGGTTTCGGTGGGGTGAGATGATGTAGGGGGTGAGGAAGGGTGATGGAGGGTATGGGGTGACTGACAGGGCCAATTGCAAAGCTCTACATCAGCAACAGCTGAGCAGAGGCAGGGCCAAACAGGTCTTGTTGAGTCACCCTTGTATGGAAGTGACTAAGACAGGTCTCAAACTTGAGCCAGGCTTACACTTTCCCACAAGGCGGCAGAGACTCGAGCCAGGCTCAGGTCTGTCCACAAGACCCAAACCAGTGCCAAAATGGGGCCCAACACATTCCAAGCCCAGAGTTTCCTGTGGATTGGACTAGAACTTCTCCAGCACTGTGTCTGCTTGTGTGCAGATACCCTTCCTGCCATGATGACAATGGACTATAACTCTAAAATTGTACCCAAGGCCCAGTTAAATGCTTTCCTTTATAAGTGTTGCTGTGTTCATGGTGTCTCTTCACAAAAATAGAACACTAAGACAGCAACTTACAAGGCATTTTAAATTATATAATCACACTGTATGTGGAAAAAACAAAAGCGGCTTTTAGAAAATAACCATTAATCAAGTACTCTTGAGATGCTCTATGAAAGGGACAACATGCCCCGTTGTATTGCTTCGAGCATTCCAGTGTGCTGCTGTTAGTGTGCTCAGCTGAACAGACTCTAGAATGAGTACCTGGAGATGGGTCTCAGGGCAAGCCTGGAGGGGATGACCATGATAACATTAATTTGTGTAGGAAGACTCATCTCATTTGTGGGCAGGACCATCCTGGAGGTCCAGGACTGTTTCAAATGGAGAAGAATCACTGATCATTCCTTTTTGAGTTTATTCTTGTTTCCTGACTGAGAGTGGGATGTGACCAGATGCTCTGTGTTTGATCTTTGTTCCTTTGAACTCTGTGAGCTCACACAAGCCCTTTCTCCTTTACCATGCCTTTATCTGAATATTTTATCATAGCAAACCAAAAGAAGCCATGACACACGCAATGATGTAGCTTTAGGCTTATAGTAAATAACCAATGCTTATTCTTATTTATTTATTTATTTGGTTGGTTGGTTTTGCTTTGCTTGTAGGTAAGCACACTATACCATTATTCTACCAATTGTTTAATGTTCAGATCCTTAAGTTCAACTATCAAATGAAATGATGCTTTGGTAGGTCTGTGTTGCATTCACCTGTATAAAACTGGAGTTGTTTCTAACTCTATATTCTTATAGGTCAGTAGAGATCTTCTGCTCACTCTTTGGAGGGAGAGGTGATATGGAACTCATTTTTCTGAAGACACTGGGAGCTGCCGTTCACAGCTGCTGGTTAGGTGTGTGGTTACCTTTATGGATGAAAGTCTTAGTTTATTCAGTATGTAAAAACTCAAAAGAAGCAAAGGGGCACTGCAGACTCTGGGCTGTCATCTTGGGGTCCTGACCAATGTTTTAGATTCTAAGTTGCCTTTCTGTATTGGTTATTATTCCTGCATAATAAAAGACCCCCAAATTACCAGTTTCAAATAGAATGTATGATCTAGTACAGCCAGACAAGTCATCAATGTGAGATGTAGCTATAGATTCTGACCAAAAATCCTAGTTAAAATTTGGATTTACCTAAGCCTAGAGAGTCCACAGCTGAGCTCATCCATGAGTTTGTTATTAAGTGGCCCTCATTCCTTGCTATCAGTTGGCTAGAGAACTTGGTTCCTTGCCATGCTCAACACTCCATAGATTACCACAATGAGACAGGTGGCCTTTTCAAAATGATTGATGATAGAGAGAAGGAAGGGAGGAAGAGAATAAAATAGGACATAGATTCCTTTTCTTTCATAACCTAATGTCAGAGATGACATGTTGTCACTTCTGCTTGGTTCTGTGGCTCACACACAATGAAAGATCCCTGAGAGAGGAGTCCCTTACTCAAGTCTCAGGATGTCACGGCAACCCAATAATTCACAAGACACTGATCTAGGTGCAATCAGCAAGAGGTGTATTTCGGGATCAACCAGCTGATGGTCAATTCATAACCCACGCAGGAGCAGAGGAATTGACAATTCAGCCTGGTGAGAGGAGGTCTTATATAGAGGAAAACCACAAACCAAGGGGGGTGAGGGGATAACTAAGGAAACATAACATAAAAATAGTGAAAAGTCCCCCCAAAAAGTCTCAACCCGTAATTTAGTCAGAGTCATGCAGAAACATCTTGTACACTTATCTTTCAAAAGAATGTAACCTTGTCCATTTGTGCCTTGGGCCTTCCCCACCCACAGGTGGGTTCTCTTCCCGGTGGTCTGAGGAATGTTAATCAGCCTCTCCCTTCCTCTCCTGAATGTTAATCCAGCAAGTGTCCTCTGACTCAGGGATAATGTACCCCTCTCGGAATGTAGAATGTATCCCGGGGCAGTGAAGATCTAAAATCTCACATTTAGTTCTGTTTTCTTGGTAGAACTAGTATTTTTCATAAGTTTTCTATACCTTTCAACAGATATTGGTACAGTGTGAGAGACACAAAAGTGTGAACACCTAGGGTTGTTAGGAGTGCTGGAAGTAATGTTCAGTGCCACATGTGCCTGCTCTTCTCCCTGTTCACTTCAGGACTTAGAGCTCTCTCTCTCTCTCTCTCTCTCTCTCTCTCTCTCTCTCTCTCTCTCTCTCTCTGATCTCATCTCTGTGTTCATTTATCTGTCTCTCTTCTGCCTATTTGTCTCTCTCTCTCTCTCTCTCTCTCTCTCTCTCTCTCTCTCTCTCTCTCTCTCTGTGTGTGTGTGTGTGTGTGTGTGTGTGTTTGTGTGTGCATGCTAATTTTGCTGCCTTAGTAAGTTTTCCTGACCTCACTTTCCTGACCTCACTCTACCCAAGTCTCCTGCATCATTGGTACATCTTGAATTTTTTTGTCTTTTCCCTGAGACACTAAGCACACAGGTTAAGATTCTCCAGAAGGCAGAAGGGGGGAAGTCTATGTTAATCATGCTTCCTGGGAACAAAAAAAAAAAACCCTCTACCTCCCAAGTGCTGGCATTATAGAAATGTGCCATTATGTGCCTCAACCTGAGGGGGATTCAAGGAGACCCTAGGGAAGTGGGTGAAAGAATGAAGGAAGATGATTGTGGTGCTTTGAATAAGAATGGTCCCCACAGGCTGACATATTTGAGTGCTTAGTCACCAGGGAGTGGGACTCTTTGAACGGATTAGAAGGATTAGGAGGTGTGGCTTTGTTAGAATAGGTGTGGAAGAAATGTGTCATTGGGGGGTGGGCTTTGGGATTTCAAAAGCCCATGTCAGGCCTTGGCTTTTACTTTTGGCCTATGGATTATGACCTAGCTCTCAGCTACAGCTCTAATACCTGCCTGCCTGCCGCTATGTTCTCCACCATGTTGAAGTGGACTAAACCTCTGAAACTGTAAGTAAGTCCCCAACTAAATGCTTTGATAAGAGTTGCCCTGATCATGGTGTCTCTTCACAGCAATAGAACATTGATTAAGACAATCATGTATACTTTTTTCTCTATCCATTTTCTTTCCTTCACACTGAAACATCTGCAAAAAAAAAAATTGATTCATTTTTCTTCACCTCTTCCTTGTTGCTACAATCTTCAGAGACTTGGCATGTTACCAGCTCCATAAGAATCATTACAAGGTCATCACACTATGAGAACTTTTCCCTTAAACAGCAGTTAATATACTTGCTAGTTTAGTCTTTGTCAAAGAAACTGGGATTTTTGCTTTCTTTCCTATCTGTTTCTAACCATGCTTCATTCTGTTTGCCCTATGGTCTCTGGAAACGATTGTTGAGAAATAAATAAGCAAACAGAGGAACACATGGAAAAGAAATAATGGGGAAAATATGTGAAAAATGAATAGATTCTAGAAGTCAAAGCTGTGTTTAAATATAGACTACTGATTAAGGTTTTCGACAGACATTTGCCGGTTATACAGATGTGCCCAAAGACATCTTAAGCAAATGGTGACTTCAGTTGACCAAGCCTGACATTTCCTCCAGCCTTCCTGATGCCAGTCAGACACTCATTTCATTGTGTATGTTTGAGGACAGGAGAGTACCCAACAAAGTGGACTCCATACACTCTGGAGGAAAACAAAACCAAACAAAAAGAAACACCAGGAAGCAGTCAGAAGATGTTAAGAGTTTCCCCTGCAATGCAATGGTGGCCAAGCCTAGGAACATTTAGAAAATATGCATTCCTGCTCAGATCTAGATTATGAAAGCTCGGGGCTTGGGTGAAGGTTCTCAACTACAGCAGTTGAGCCAGCATCTATACCAGCAAGGCAGATGGAGTCCAAAGATGGACTTGAGTGTGAAGGGCACATTAACCTAGTGTCCTACACAAAGGATGTCCTTCAAGGTTAAGGTAAAGGCACATGACCACTGTGTCCATTTCTTGCATAAATAGTAGAATTTATTCTGTAGCCTGCCAAATTGGCACCCATTCAGAGAATTAAATTCATTCAGCAAGTCAGAAACTTTTTCATTTTTTTTTCTAACATCGTTTTAGTTACAATAAACATCAATGGACAAGGCTCATATGTTTTTAAGGGAAACTATGGTTGCCATCTTACTGGAAACAGAGTATCGGGGCACCTTGCATTTACAACATCTAAAGGTTCTTTTGAGAATCAGACAATTGATCACATTTGTCAGTTATAGTTAAAATGACACACAAACCCCTGGAGTTAGCTGGACATGAGTTCAAACATAGGTTCTGATTCTTGCTGGATATGCCTATAACCACAAACCATTAATCTCTGGGCTTGTTCCTCTTTTGTGAAGGTAACAGTAACCATCACAGAAGATGACAGTTTGAATAAGATACCACTACCATGGTCTTGGACATTAAAATATTTTGTCCCCAGTTGTTGATGCTCTTTGAGGAAGATTAGAAGGTATGGCTTTGCTGGAGGAAATATGCCACTTTGAATGGACTTCGAGGTTTCAAACATCACATCATTTCCAATTAGCTCTTTCAGTTTCCCGTTTGTCACTGAAGACGAGAGCTCTCAGCTGCTGCTCCAGCATCCTCTACCACCTGCTACCTCTGCTCCAACATCACAAATTCGTATCCCTCTGGAACCTTAAGCCAAGTGAACCATTTCTTCTGTAGGTTGCCTTGGTCATAGTGGTTTTCCTCACAGCTGTAGGAAATTAACTCAGACAGAAGGAGTTGAGGCCCACACTGCCCGGCTTGGGGGCCACTGTATCCCTGCCCGAGCTGCTGCTCTGGTCCGAGGGTCAGGGTCTAGCAAGAGAGAGAGTGGGGATGGAGAGGAAGAGATGTGAAGAATGAAGACAAGACAGACGGTCTGATCAAGTCTTGTTTATTGAAAGGAAATCCGGGGTATTTATGCACTTTACCACTTGTGTCTTGCAGGCATGGATATCACATGTGCCTTGCAGCTTGGGGGCACTAAACAGCCAAACAAGATATGTAGAAAAAACAAGATGTTTATCAGAGTGTGCTCAGCTGTTGTAGGCTGTTGAAAACAAGTCTCTTGTCAGGGTATATGGCTCGAGATGGCTGCAAAGATGATAGCCACTTTCTGCTAGGAGTCGGCTCCCAACAAGAGGGTATGAGTGGCTGCAGTGGAGTGGCCTATATAGGCCCCTAAGTCATTGCCTGACACATGAAGAACAGTCAAAGGGCTAGCTTTTAGAGTTATGATTATTAAATCTCAGTATGATGAGAATGTCTATGGGGAAGACAACCAAGATTACTCTTACAACCCACTGCCATCTCTGAAGATAAAAGAAAAGACAATTGGATGCAACCCTCCTCTGGATCAAGTTTAAAGATGTTGTGTTGTTGTTGTTGTTGTCGTTGTCGTTGTTGTTGTTGTTGTTGTTGTTGTTGTTGTTGTTGTTTAACTAATTCTGGGCAGAGGCAAGCATGCTCTCACCCCCAGAATCACAAGATGATGGAAGGGAGTCAACATTGTGTTGGGAGGAAGAGTAACAATTATTCCAACAGAAAAAGAGGGAAACTTAGAAAGAGGCTAATCTTTATAGTGTCTGAGTTTTAGTACATTCAAGGGAACTATCCACAACACTTAGATGAAGCTTATGGCCTTTCCACCTCCCTATATGACCCTGGGGGACAGATAGGGCATGGGGATGGGATGAATCTCCAACCCTTTGCAATGGCATTTATTACAACAGACTGTGTATCTTTCCAGACTTGCCAGGGATGTGGTGGGTTCTGTGTGAGGGAATCCTAAGGGCATGGAGGGACACTGGAGGTGAGAACTGGTAGGCAAAGAGCTTTTGGAAGATTCTGGTAGTGGAGAGGAAGAAATGTGTACCACATGCCCTTGCCTGGGAGGCATCAGGCTAAGCCTCTTGAAGACTCGGGCTATAAAGCCTTGCTTAACCCTTGTATGATCCAGAGGGGCCAAGACAATAACCTGAAAAGGATGCTAATGTTCCCTATTCTGTGCTGGTCAGGAAAGACAGCTGAAGACCTCTAAATGTCCCTGGTCTGGCCGGGTATTGGCCTTTAATCCTTTAATCCCAGCACTTGAGGCAGAGGCAGAGGCAGAGGCAGAGGCAGAGGCAGAGGCAGAGGCAGAGGCAGAGGCAGAGGCAGAGGCAGAGGCAGAGGCAGAGGCAGAGGCAGAGGCAGAGGCAGAGGCAGAGGCAGAGGCACAGGCACAGGCACAGGCACAGGCACAGGCACAGGCACAGGCACAGGCACAGGCACAGGCACAGGCACAGGCACAGGCAGAGGCAGGGGCACGGGCAGGGGCACGGGCACAGGCACACAGATCTCTATAAGCCTGAGGCCAGCCCAGTCTAGGACAGCCAGGATTACAATGAAAACCTGTCTCACAAACAAAACAAAACAAAGCAAAACAAAACTGCCTTATGTCAGGCTGGGGCTATAGCTCAGTTGGTAGCGTGATTGCCTAGCATGCCTGAAACTAGGTTCAATTCCCAGAAACACATAGACCAGGCATGTCTTATAACCCCAGCAGCTCAGAGATGGAGGCAGAAAGTTGAAAAGTTCATTGACATTCTTTTCTACCTATCCAGTTTGAAGACAACCCAAGATACATGAAACCACGTCTCAACAATGTTAGTTTTAGAATGTCCCAATGTTTTCACTGAAGTTGAATATGGAGTAATCTCAGGAAATGTTGGGAAACACAATGTTTCTTGTCACTGTTCCATGGGGGCAACCTAAATTGTGAACTCTGACATAAAGAAGAGACCATTTATAGAGTCCATCTACAGGCTGTTGTCCCACACTGCCTGTTCCTATTCCCACAGGGTTACTTTGACTCTGTAAGAGAGATAGCAACACATCTATGGCCAGAGAATGGAGAGGCTCATTTCCTTTAGGAGTTGCTTGGTAAT